>NC_073625.1:124288739-124913739 GCF_029407905.1 Bubalus kerabau | reverse complement strand
AAGTTCTGATACCCAGGCTGCATCCCAGACCACTTACAGAAGGTGGATTCTAGGCATCAGTAATTTTTAAAGCTCTTTAGGTGATTCCAGTGTGAGGAATTAATTGACTTAAATCTTTTTTATTATGGTGTTCAACATTTTTTTTACAGAAACAGGTTTTTAAAAAGACAAGAAAATTTCAAATCACCTGTAATTCCATAATTCACTATTTAACTACTATAAATATTTGTAATAGCTTACCTACTAATTTTTTCTTTGTGTCTTTTTTAAACAAAATTGCAATCCTATATTATGTAATGTGATCTTATGCTTACATTTTGTATAAAATTTATGCTTACAATCAGATATCCATTTACATATTTAGGTGTAAGTTGATTATGTGTGTGTGGCTTTATTTCATATCTCTTTTATTTCCAGGCACATTTTCCATATATTCCCAAAACTGTTCTCCAAGAACCTAGTACTTAACATTTGTGTAACATTTATGGTTGCTGTGTTAGTCACTGAGTTGTGTCTGACTCTGTGATCCCATGGACTGTAGCCCTCCAGGCTCTTCTGTCTATGGGATTCTCCAGGCAAGAAAACTGGAGAGGGTTGTCATGCCCTCTACTACATGATTATGCCATGTAGTATATTTGCTTATACCATGTAGTATATTTACTTATTCTCCTATTCTTATACCTTAAGGTTACAGGACACGTCCTTAAACAATTTGTGGGCATTAATCTCATCTTTACCTTGGGAATACATTAAGCAGTCTATTGATTCCTTTCTATGTGAGCTGCTTTCCCACAGGGAGGAGAGTCGTAGCTCCCTGAAATCTCCCTGGTACCCCGTTTCTTTCTGGCATTTAAAAGAATGGTTATTTTCTGCTCTTCCTAAAGACTTAGAACTTAATACAGAAGTGCCCTGGGTTTTAGAAGCATTGAACCTTGGCCATGAAAGGGTCCCTGCTAACTGACAGTGTTATCTGGGAAGTGACTGGCTACACTCTGTCCTCTGAGAAAGGAAATGCAGGTCATGAAATGACAACAAAGACTCTTTGAGGTGAAGTGGAAAAATGCTGGGGAACGTGTGGCATCTGAACTTTTATCTTCTCTGACATATCGGGTTGGCCAAAAAGTTCATTCGGGTTTGTCTGTGAGATATTACCAAAATCCTGAACAAACTTTTTGGCCAACCCAATAATAAGTTGAGGCCATCTGCTTAGACTTGGAAAAGTGAGCCTGAGTTTGCAGCCTTGAGGCATCAGGAAGGGATGATGCCTTCCTGATGAGAGAAATGAGTCAAGTGTGATAGGGGAAGCAGCAGATTGATGAGAGCGCTGAAATTCCATGATTCCTTGGGTCACCTAAGTTTGACATGGCAGTCATTCACAGGATGCTGTCAGTCTGCTAGAAAAGCCGTGGTTTCAGGTGTTATAAGACCAAGTTCCAAGCTCAGCAGTCCAAAGAGTGTCCTGGCAGTCCCCACTCTTGAGCACTCTGCTGCTCTTTCCTTTGACACAGCCTCCATAAACCTTTGTTTCTCTTCTTACTGTCTTACCTAATCTGATGCATGCATCATTTTTAAGACCATGTTAATGGGACAGGGATCATCATTGTGCCTATAGTGGGCCTTCAGTAGATGTTTGTTGAATGAAAGAAGCAAGCACAATCACAGCTTTCCCTTATGGTGATCTGCTTTATGATACAATTTCCAGGAATGCATTGTGTCTAAAATTGGGGACCATATGTACAGGAAATTCTTTCTTATGTCAATGTGAAATCCCTCCAAAATAAAATCCCCCATCATAGTTTGTGTGTGTATGTATATATATACATACACATATACATATGTGTGTGTGTGTATACACACACACACACACACACACACACACACACACACACATGTATATACAGGAAACTGTAAGCCTCACATTACAGTAGCTTTCTGGAGAGGGGAACAATCCTGCACAAAGGCTTGAGTCCAGGTTAGATGGCCTGTCTCTTTTTGTAAAGGTCTTATTGGGCATTTTATAGTTTAGTTACATGCTTCCTTCTGAGTGTCCTGTTCAGAATTCCAGCCAATCTGTGAGCCCAGAGAGCAAGCCAAGATAATAATCAAGATACTGTGGTAGAGGTATGAGGTTTCTCAGCCTTTCTAGAAAAGATGGGGAAGAATAAATAGCTTCAGGATTATAGGCAAATTTCCCTCCTAGACAAAGAGAGAGCATCCCTGATGCTGCTGATACTGGCCCTTCTCCTTGGAAGGCTCCTCCCCAAGTGCCATCAAGGCTCAAGAGGACTCAGATGGTTACAGGACGCTTGATCTCACTGTTTCAACTTAAGTTCATCCAAGCTTCGGTGTGAATCTTTGTTTTAAGGAGGGTTCACCCAGGGATATAAAATAAAATGGGATTTGAATGGAAACTTGGCATCCCAGTTTGGAAACATTTTTTATTGGGTACAGATTTTGGTGGGGGGAGGAAAAACAAACACAATTTCTATGTTGTAAATGTTAATAAAAAAAGAACAAGTAAAAACAAATTCAAATGTTTTGTTTTGAAGAGGCTTTTTTGCATTCCCATGACTCCAAAATACTTTCGGATTTTATGACAATCCATATCCGCTTTAGTATAGAAAGACAAAGGAAAAATGAAGTTAAACAGAGTTAGCAAACAGCAGGGGTAAGTTGTGGAGCTATAGTGATCAGCTGGCAAAGATTCTAATGGGGGTTTTTTAGCATTTTTTTATTGGTCCAAAAAGTTTATGCTATTAATAATAATGTTTAATTTAGGATTTTAAAATTATGTCTTTAAATCACTAGTTTTGTCATTTTTTAGTCATAAACTTTTACATTCTGCCCTTGCTATATCTACTCAATCTTTGTGGCTGACCTTTTTTTTCTTTTCTTTTGCTGTTGCTATTTCTTTTTTTTTTTTTTCAAGCTGGTTTTATTTTTTATTTGCTGTTGCTATTTCTTAAAACCATTAGATCTTAGGGATATTTTGCACCAAAGTCATTAATGTTAAGGAGAAAACAAGAGGTTGATGATCATGATTTGACTCATACTAATCTCTTTCTTTGTATCATAATTTCATGTCAGAAATATGTGGTTAAGGAGAATAAGAATCACAGTAATCAGGAGGTTTATTTTATAATCCTGGATCTACTGTAGAATGGCTGTGCAATTTCAAGAAAGTCATTTATCCTTTGTAGCCTAAGTGTTGTCTTCTGAAGAGTGCATTCACTCATTTGGGTGATGTCAGGTCTAAAGGAGATGACTCACGGGAGAAGTAAAATTAATGTGTTTGTCTAGGAGAACCAGAACTGCATTGTCCGATAGGGTAGCTACTAGCTTCATGTGGTTTATTTAAATGTAAATTCATTAAAATTAAAAATTCAACTCCCCCATCCCATTGGCCACATTTCAAATGCTTCATAGTCACATATAACTAGTAGCTACCATACTGAAAATGCAGAGAGTTCATCACTGCAGAGTGTTCTGTTGGATGGCATTGATCTAGAATGACAACCTTTTCCAGAATGTTGGGAATTGCTGTTTGAGTGTGGATGGTATCGATATGAGTTGCCCTGTGAGCTACTGGGAATAGCCCAACGTCAAAGAACTCTGACTCTTTTTGAACTGCACGCGAGACTGTGAACCTACCATGTACAGCAGGTGGTTTAATTTTAACTGAAAATTAAAAATTAAAATTCAGTTTAATTTTTCAATTAAAATTCTTGGTGCTGATGGCATGTCAGCTGCATCACTGCAGATGTGAAATCAGTGGGCATGTTTACTCTGAATTCTGCTGGAATCATTTTTAAATACCATATGTCCGGTGTCATCTTTGGCATGTTTCTCTGGCTTCATCTGAGTTCCAAAATGAAACCTCACAGTCTCCTTCATGAATTTAGTCATCCAAGGCCAAGGTGAGGATGAGGTACTAGGCTTTAGAAGCCTGCAGTAGAACACGATAATGGTTCTGGGAATGAGAAGAGAGGAGACAACTGAAAATCCTGTTACTTGGGAGAAATTCATCTTAATTAACCAGAAGCAGCTGCATGATAAGCAGAAAATATATGCCCCTTCTGCTTATGGTTTGCCACCATTTACATTCTATGCAAATATATAATTTTGAAAATTCTTATGACCTATAAAACAATATACCCAAGTCAAAATTATTATCATCAATTTGTTTAAAAACTTTATGATAAAGTCATAGCGTGATGACCATCTATGCTAACTTTACAATCAGAAGTTCATTTCACTATAGGTGAAGTGATGCCTGAGTATCTCTGAATGTGTGTGCGTGCGCACACACACACACACACACACTAGAGCTCACATGTGTATGAAAGTACATTTTTTCTTTATGCATGGCAGTTTCACCTTTTTTTCCCCCCAGCATGGACCATGAACTGACTGTCTATGTTCAATTCCCAGTTTCACCACAGACTTGTTAGGTGGTCTTGGCAAAGTTACATACCTTCTTTGTGTTTTACTGATAGTTTCTATATCTACAGTGATGGTAGTAAGAGTTTCTATAACTGGATTTGTATGAGGATTAACTGAGAATGTGTCTACAAATATCTGTGGGAGGATTGGTTCCAAGACCCCCCACAGATACCAAACTCCACAGAGGCTCAGTCTGTTATATAAAATGACTTAGTATTTGCATATAGCCCATTCATCTCTTCCTATACACTTTAAATCATCTCTAGATTACTTATCATACCTAATACAATGTAAATGCTATGTAAATAGTTGCTAGCATGCAGCAAATTCAAGTTTTGCTTTCTGGAACTTTCTGGAATTTTTTTCTGAATGTTTTGATGAATCTGTAGATGCAGAACCTTCAGATATTGAGGGCTGCCTGTATATTCATACATATATATTTATTTGCATATATGCTTGTGTATGTATCTGTATATTTACATACATATATCTCAGTACAGTTCCTGGCACATTATAAGTGCTATGAAGCATTCAGTTCAGTTCAGTTCAGTTCAGTCACTCAGTTGTGTCTGACTCTTTGCGACCCCATAGACCACAGCACACCAGGCTTCTCTGTCCATCACCAATTCCTGGAGTTTACCCAAACTCACGTCTATTGAGTCGGTCATGCCATCCAACCATCTTATCCTCTGTCGTCCCCTTCTCATCCCGCTCAGTCGTATCCGACTCTTGGAGACCCATGGACTATACAGTCCATGGAATTCTCCAGGCCAAAATACTAGAGTAGGTAGCCATTCCCTTCTCCAGGGGATCTTCCCAACTGAGGAATCAAATCCAGGTCTCCCGCATTGCAGGCGGATTCTTTACCAGCTGAGCCACCAGGGAAGCCCCTATTAAGTATTAGCTATGAGTTAGCCACGGAGAAGGCAATGGCACCCCACTCCAGTACTCTTGCCTGGAAAATCCCATGGACAGAGGAGCCTGGTAGGCTGCAGTTCACGGGGTCGCTAAGAGTCGGGCACGACAGGGCGACTTCACTTTCACTTTTCACTTTCATGCATTGGAGAAGGAAATGGCAACCCACTCCAGTATTCTTGCCTGGAGAATCCTAGGGATGGGGGAGCCTGGTGGGCTGACGTCTATGGGGTCTCACAGAGTCAGACATGACTGAAGCAACTTAGCATAGCGTAGCATAGCATGAGTTAGCCATAATTATTCGGAGAAGGCAATGGCACCCCACTCCAGTACTCTTACCTGGAAAATCCCATGGACGGAGGAGCCTGGTAGGCTGCAGTCCATGGGGTCGCTAGCAGTCAGACATGACTGAGCGGCTTCACTTTCACTTTTCACTTTCATGCATTGGAGAAGGAAATGGCAACCCACTCCAGTGTTCTTGCCTGGAGAATCCCAGGGACAGGGGAGCTTGGTGGGCTGCCGTCTATGGGGTTGCACAGAGTCTGACATGACTGAAGCAACTTAGCAGCAGCAGCAGCAGCAGCCATAATTATTAGGACACTCATATGCTCATTAATGAACCTACAAAGTCTCTCTAATCCAGAAACCTGTGGTCTGCCAAATTAAGGATCACAGCAAGGTGTCCCCATGTCCTGTCCTCTGGAGAGTTGGTTTGAGCCCTTCCCTTGGAAGAAATCCACTCAACCCTTGAGTTGATAGGACACTGCCTTCAGAACTAGATAACCTCCATAGTCAGTGACTTCAAAATACTTCCCTCTCATTGTGAGAGCTTTCTTCATCACCACCCTCCAATACCGGCCCCCAAAACACACACATACATACTTCAACTCTGTGTGTTTGATTGTTTTGTTTTGTTTTTCACCAGATGCTTAAGATTGAAGGACCTTGGAAATCTCTGCTCTCACCTTGACTGAGGCCCAGAGATGTCCTGTTCCCATGCTGTTGATGTTGACAGAGTAGGGCACGTTTTTCTTTCACGTGCTGCTGAACTCTCAAGTAGAATACAAGATATTTTCTGGTTACCTAGGCTACCTGCTAGCATAATCCTACCTAGCCTTTCTTCTCTCCACCCCCTCGAGTCTCCTCTCACCCTCTCCTCCCCTGGGTCTTTACGTGCCACTCTGTGTGGAGGACAGCTCGTTCTCTGTAGCCTGTCTCTTATGTTGGTTCAGAAGCAGCTGCCAGAAGACTGACTGGAAAAAACAGTACACTTGCAAACACTTCCAGACTCTTCAATGGACAGTTTACCTCTTGAGAGAGTGGCTCAGGCTGTCTTGTAGACTGAGGGGTTTTTACCATTTTTGAATGCATCCAATGTATGCTTGGTTTGGGTAGGGACACTAACAAAATACTCTATGGTTTCTGCAGATTTACTTACTGGGGACATCTTGCTATCCTCAGTGTAGATTCTTGCCCTATTAACTTTCAGTAGTAATTAGTTCAAGGTCTCCTCTGGAAAGTTCTGCCCTATTACTCCTACTTGAGTAGTGTGTATTAAGATAGACATTTCTATAAGCAGAAGACTGCATGCAGACATGGTTGTGGCTTAATGTGCAATGTCAAATAATATCTATTGTGTGTGTTAGTCACTCAGTTGTGTCCAGCCCTTTGTGATCCCATGGATGGTAGCCCACCAGGCTCCTCTGTCCATGGGATTCTCCAGGCAAGAATACTGGAGTGGGTTGCCATTCCCTTCTCTAGGGGATCTTCCCAACCCAGGGATCTGACCCAGGTCTCCTGCATTGCAGGCAGATTCTTTACCACCTGAGACACCAGGGAAACCCTAAAAAATATCTATTAAATAATACCTAGATATTTTAGCTTGGGATTATGGGTCCTCCATGATCTGACTGCTAACTCTGTGTCTCCTAACTCCCTTCTTACTCCTCTCAGATTAGCCGTAGGTTTTCCCACCACTGTGTCTTTGCTTGTCTTGCTGTCTCTGTCCAGAATTCCTTCACACCATCACCAGCACCACTACCATCACTACCACTACCACCAGCAGAACCGCCATCACCACTCACACGATCACCACTCCCAACAGCACCACTCCCACCATCACCACTACCACCAGCAGCACCACCATCACCACTCCCACCATCACCACTCCCACCATCACCACTCCCACCATCACCACTAGCACCAGCACCACTACCACCAGCACCACCACCACCATCACCACCACCAGCAGCACCACCATCACCACTCCCACCATCACCACTCCCACCATCACCACTAGCACCAGTACCACTACCACCAGCACCACCACCACCATCATCACCACCAGCAGCACCACTACCACCAGCACCACCACCATCACCACTACCACCATCACCACTCCCACCAGCAGCACCACCATCACCACTCCCACCATCACTACCACCACCATCACCACTAGCACCAGCACCACTACCACCAGCACCACCACCACCATCACCACCACCAGCAGCACCACCACCACCATCACCACCACCACCAGCACCACCACCACCAGCACCACCACCACCATCACCACCACCACCAGCACCACCACCACCATCACCACCACCAGCACCACCACCACCATCACCACCACCACCAGCACCACTCCCACCATCACCACTCCCACCAGCACCACTCCCACCAGCACCACTCCCACCATCACCACTCCCACCAGCACCACTCCCACCATCACCACTCCCACCAGCACCACTCCCACCAGCACCACTCCCACCATCACCACTCCCACCAGCACCACTCCCACCACCACCACTCCCACCAGCACCACTACCAGCAGCACCGCCATCACCACTACCACCATCACCACCACCGCCAGCACCACCATCATTGTCATCACCACCACCACCACCATCATTACCACCACAACCACTACCACCCCTGATATGCACCCTATCCTTTAAAAGCCAATTCAAATATCTCCTCCTCTGAAAAGGTATTGCCCTCATTGTATTGGCTGAAAGTGACAGTCCTATCCTGAACTTCAACTATCATTTCTGTACTTCCCAAGATATCTTCAGTGACTTTTTATCTTATTTGTTTTTTAGTGAAATACACATTATCTCTCCCTACTGGATATGAAATGCCTTGATATGATAGTAGGGTCCCCATCTTATCTCTTCCTGTCCCCTTCCTAATTAGATTTAGGGGAGGCTTAGTTCCTCACCCACTGTAGTTGTTCAGAAACCACTGATTGAATACATGTGTGAATAAATGGCAGAAGCCATCTGCAGAATGCTGGAGTGAGTTGTTCCATTGACTGGGGCTATTAAAAAGAGATTGTATAGGAGATCTGAGAAACTTTATTCATAATGGGATCGAATATTAGAGTTGCCTGGAACTTCAAAATCTAACTACCACCTTCCCTACCATACTAATCTTCATTTTCAACTGAGGAAGCTAAAATTTATATATGACAGGTACAGATCACACAATAAGGAAATTATAAAGCTAAGATTGTAACTCAGTTCAGGCCACCACTCAAACTGTTGTTTTGAAGCAATGCTAGAATAATAGTGACATAAACATACTATGGCCAGGACCAGGACACATGATTGTGGGAAGATAATTTCCCATCCCACAGCACGTCACTCCCTACATTTATTTCCTTGCTGATATAACTAGTACAAACCAAATAGCAGCAACTTAAGAGGGAAACATGACTACTTCCATCATATGGTGGTTCTGTGCAGCTGAATCAGAAACCCTGAGTATGGGAATAAGACAAGTCTTACTCAATTTTGTACTTGGTAAACGACTTAATGAGTGAAGTTCAGGCAGTCAGGTCATTGACAGCAAGAAAGGAAGTGGTAGTTGAGCTGGCTTGACACAATGGGGCGAGGAGTAGACAGGAAGAAAATACTGGGAGTTATGCACTTCAGCAGGAGGAGATGAGGGTGGGAGCCAAATGGTGGGGCGGGAAGGGGGGCGAGATTCCTTTCTCCAACCATATAACAGTATTACGTGAGGGAATTCAGGGCTTTGAGTGTTTTCTGAGCTGAGCGCCTGCTGGAATGTGGACTGTAAATCTCTTTCATCATCCTTTTCCTCGCTGACCTGCAAACAACCCCAGTTCCTCCCATCTGCTTCACCACCACCTGCTTTTAGTGTTTCTTTATCTACATAACTTTTTCCATGCTCTTACTTTCCTATCCATCTACCTTTTCATGGTCCATTTCATTCTTCTTCCAAATGTTTCCATCTTGTCACCTTTTTCCCTAGCTCTGAGACCCACAGTAAGATATGATCTTTTAACATGTATTCATGTATCTGCTCAAGGAGACATGGGTCCCAGGCACCATTCTAGTTGTTGAGGATACAACAGTGAGCAAAAGACACAAAAATTCCTCCCCTTGTGGAGCTCCCATTCAAAGAGAGAACATAATATAAATGAATATATAATATATAATATAAATATAAATGTAGTTGGACATTACATAGAATATTGGTAAGATAAGTGTTGAGGAAAAATAAACTGGGAGGGCAGAGGGAGTTCTAGAGGAAGAGAGACCCAAAGTTCCAGCACAGAGTCAAGATGTGCTGCGGATGGAATGCCAGCTCCATCCATCCCAGGCCTAGAGGTTAATAGACTGCACTGGGCCTCAGTGTCCTGGTCTTTGTATCAGGGATCATAAGAGAAATCTTTTTGGGGTATCTTCTTGATAATTGTGGTAATTACTTGAGATGATGCTTGTTAAGTGTTCAACACAAAGGCTGAACCCCTATAAATACTTAATGATTGTTTGTATCATTATTAGTGTGATGTTATGTATTGTATAAGATATAAATATTATGTACATAGTGGATATGTGTATATGTTATGTGTATAATATTCTTATCTGACTTCATGCCTGCGATTTTCCATTTTTCTCAAAACACCTATATTTTTGTCTGTGTCTCTTTCTCCCACCGTACTTAACTTTTGATGATGACACCCACCTCTTGCTGATCTCTGTGTCTTTCATAGTTCCTGACACATGGAGGAGTCTGTTTGCTTGTTAAATTAGAAGCAAATAGGATATCCCTTTCCTCGACACAGTAATCTTTCCTGGAAGCCAGTTCTTAGAATCTTTCTCTCATTCTCCCCATTCTCATATCACATCTTAACATGAGCCACATCCTGTCCTCCTCCCTCCCTACCTTCTAGTCACCATTCTTTCCCACGTCTTACAGGAGGCCAAACTTATGGTCCTTGTCTCCCTGACTCACACACCCCTCCACTCCTTCACAGAAGCTTTTGGAAGATCATTTTACTGTGGATCCAGCCAGTTCCTCATTCCACCTTCACACAGTCTTAAGCATTTCTCTCTTCTGGGGGTCACCCACTCCGTTATCTGGAGAAGGCAATGGCACCCCACTCCAGTACTCTTGCCTGGAAAATCCCATGGACGGAGGAGCCTGGAAGGCTGTAGTCCATGGGGTCGCTAGGAGTCGGGCACGACTGAGCGACTTCACTTTCACTTTTCACTTTCATGCATTGGAGAAGGAAATGGCAACCCACTCCAGTGTTCTTGCCTGGAGAATCCCAGGGACGGGGGAGCCTGCTGGGCTGCCCTCTCTGGGGTCGCACAGAATCGGACATGACTGAAGCGACTTAGCGGCAGTAGCAGCAGCAGTAAAAGACCAATTTCACACATTTTCTCATTTGATCTTTAAAATAACTGTGTGAGGTACAAATTTCAGATATTTATCAGCTGCGTGTTTCTAATAAGGAAACATGCTCAGAGGAGTGAAGTGAAGAATCCAAGTGCGCATGGCTAAAAACGGCAGAGTTAACACCAGAATTCTTGCTTTCTGAAGCAATAATGCTAAGTTTGAAAAAGTTTTACGTCTGGCACTCAGATGACCTGAATTTTCACCCCAGTTTTGCCATTTACTCACCCTATGTCCCTGGAAAATGCTGTAAAGTCTCAGTTTTCACTTCTGTAAAATAAAAGTAACTCTTGCCTTCCCTGACTCACAGAGTATTTTGAAGATTAAAAGACGTGTTAAGAAATTTCAGAAAATAAAAGTTGCCATGAGTAAATGTCAGGGGGTATGAATCAACTTTGCGAAAATATAATGACTGATATATGTGAAGGAAAGAAATGGATGCTCTTGTAATTTCCACACACACCACAAAAACAGAAGCCCTTCAGATTTCCAGGCATATCTAGTATTTGACACTAATGAAAGGATATAGAATTTATTAAAACATTTTTAAAACCTGTGGGCCAAGTATATGTATAGCTCTCACTTCCAGAGTTTGAAATATCATTTAAAATATCCCCTCTCCCAGTGAACACCTGTGGTTGAGAAAAAGTGAAGAAGATTGTTTCTGGGCAAACCCTAGAAGTCTCTATATTTATCTGTACAATTTAGTGATGTTAAGTGGCATGTTGACTTGTCTTTTTTTTAATTAATTAATTATTTTTGGCTTGTTGGGTCTCTGTTCCTGCCCACAAGCTTTCTCTAGTTGCAGCAAGCAGGGGCTTTTCTTCGTTGCTGTTCACAGGCTTCTCATTGCAGTGGCCTCTTTTGTTTCAAAGCACAGACTTACTGGCCCCACTGCGTGTGGGATCTTCCTGAACCAGGAATCAAACCCATAACTTCATTGGCAGGCTGATTCTTAACCACTGGCCTACAGGGAAGCCTGACTTGGCTCAGCATTATGGGCCAAGTTCATTAACGAGTCCAGAAACTTATTCACATTCTATGATTATTTTGGATTATTTCCGTTGCATCACAAATCAACTATCCTTTACAAAAAGATTCTTTCCCAGTCAAGCCTCCAGATGAGAATGAATCTCAGCCAACATCTCAGTTATAGCCTGTAAAAGTTCATAGAGGACCCAGAAAAACTATATATGAATCCTCAAAATCCATGAGATAATAAATGATGTTGTTTTAAGCCACCAAGAATGGTAGTTAGCAATTGAAAGCTAGTGCACTACTCTTTACAGTATTCTAAACAGATATATGCGTGTTCGCATCAGTCATGTCCAACTCTTTGCAACTCTGTGGATTGTAGCCCACCAGGCTCCACTGTCTATGGGATTTTTAGGCAACAGTACTGGAGTTGGTTGCCATTTCTTCATCCAGTGGATCTTCCCAGCACAAGGGTTGAACCTGTGTCTCCTGCATTGGCAGGCAGATTCTTTACCCACTGAGCCACCAGGGAAGCCAATTCTAAACAGATACTATTTAGAAAAGCTTCACCCAATGAAGGAGTCCCCTCTACTATTGTCCAGCTCTATGGTTACCAAGGTTCTGCTTAAACATCTTCAGTGGCACGGAGCTACCATCTCACAGGGAAGCCTGTATCAGAGTTAAACAGGTTTGCATATTATCAAGTTCAGCTCTTGTGAAAGTAATACACTCTGCAGACATAGCTTAGGACATGCCGTGGGTTCGGGTAGGCTGGTGAGAGGGTACTAATTCTCTTGGGTCTGAACTCTCCCAAGTGGCTACTGGTCCAGAGCCGTATATTTTCATGGAAGAAGTTACTGAAGGGGCATGCATGTGGCTGGTAGATAATACTGGAGCTCTTGCTGCCACTGCTCTGTAGCAGTATAAAATTTCATCCAGTTAAATAAGTTAGTAAGCCCTGCTCTGCACATTTTCCTTATAGAATTATGGTCATCAAGCGAGATAGTGTCTATGAAAATGTTGTTGGCTGTACATCAGCAAATGATTGCAAATGATTATTATTATCAAAATAATAGTCATTTGTCAGAAAATATTTGTCAAAGCTGGCCCACACTGATGAAGACAGGCTCTCCAGGAAAGCTACCGATGCGAAGATAAAGGGGAGACCAGCCCCCTGTTTGGAATTTCATCACTGATCCCAGATTCCCAGCAGTGCATTTCAGGTCTTGCTTTAAGAATTTGTTTTTTGTTTTGTTTGGAAAGAACAAGAAGGCCCTGGAGCCAGTTACGTTGTCATCAAACTTAGTTGGTAATTAGGCTCCAAAGAAAACCTGTGGCAGTGAGATAGCGTTGAAACTTGAATTCCTTTCCACAGGTGGAGGGTTGGATCCTAAAGGCAGTGTATACAGCTTGGCTATTTGAATGCTTCTGCATGCAGGCAGGTTCAAGAGAATTTGGGTAAAGCAATTAGCGTTGTTCTGTCTGAGGGCAAAACTGGTTTGAACATGTTTGTCTATTCTTGAAGGGCTGTTGGAGTCTTGGCAGTCTATCTGATGAGAAATTTCACTAAGCAAAATGTCTTCACTTACAAATCTGGCCACTTTACACTCTCATCCAGTCCCAAACTCATTTATTTTCTTTAGAGTTATTCCTACAACCATGAGCCACAATGAAGTAAATTAATCCCCAAGAGCCCAAAAAATAATGAAGCTGTTTAATCTGTCCATTCAAGGATATCCTAGCAAAGCACTGCTAATTCTTTTTGTACAAACTATTTATGTGTATTGTGATTCTTTTCATTTGGAAGAGAAAAATATGTTTATACCTAGTTTTCAGGGTCTGTTTGATATCTATGTTTATACTGTACTTATTAAAAGTATTACTATTTTGTTGTAGTGATATTTTGTTTGCCTACTTTAGGAAGAATAAAACCAAGATCTCATTATTAAAGCCAAAATCCTCCACAAACCCCTCTCCTAAAAACTTAGATTAAGAAATATTTAGTCAGCCAAATCTGTATAGCATTTTATATTTGGTCCCACATAAATGTCCTGCATTTGGTCTGAATTTGACCTGCCTCTGTACACATCCTGTTCTCTTGTCAGCTTAATCACGCATACGTTCTGTGGTAGCTAGTGGCAGGAACATGTGCAAATGTGCTATCAGTTCTACCCTGTGTGTCTTCACCCTTTATCAAACTTTTTATTTTATTTTTAATCTTTTGTTTTATCTGTTTGTTTTGGATTTGTGATTTTTGTTTGTTTTTGTTTTCCAATCTAGGCTTAAAATCCAGTGCTAGGTTGAATGCTAGAATGAAATATTTGAGCCTGGTGTCTTGGAGTTCCTCTAGCTGATTATCTTAGTTGTTCAGATGTCTTCTGCCAGCCTTCCCCACCAGGGAATTTACTTGCTTTCTCATCTTTCATCCTAGAGAACTTTTTACCAATCTACCGTAAATCCCTCTACTGAAATTTTAATTTATCTCTTAATTCCTCAGTTTCCCCCACTAGGTAGTGAGCTCTTGCAACAGTACAGAGAACCTCCTTGTCTGGTTCATTACAGCCTCAGTGTCTAGCACAAGGCCATGCAGAAAGCCAGTGTTTCAAAACTGTTTATTTCATAAGTGGGTGGCTGTTCCTATTACATTTTTCTCCTGGACCAGCAATGTAGTCTTAAATTTTGCCATAGCATCTGGGACCCCAAGTGAAAGGATTTAAATGATCAGTGACAATCTGTGTGGGAAGCAGCCAAATTACAGATGGATTATGCTCCAGTTGTTCATGGAGCAATGAGTATTCTAATTCATAGACCTTGACTGTGGAATAATGTAGTGTGAACTTTTTTGTCTGACTTTTTTGCTCAGCATTATGTGTATGAGAATTGTCTGTGTTGTTGAGTGTAGAAATAGCTTCTTCCTTTGGATTTCTGTGTACTATTCCATTGTATAAAAATATGATAAAAAGAAAAGACAACATAGTCCATGACAGAATTCATTGCAGCCTTCCCTTTTCAGAGATGAGGCAACTCAATTCTGAAAAAGGGCTTTGTCTCACCAAAAGTCCTGGGAAGAGTTTGTGGTAGAACTAATTCCTACCTGGTTCTGTGGATTTTCATTATTGTCTGTCCTCATTTTATTACAGACACATAAACCAGTTACTTGCATCCCTTAGTCCACAAGGAAACTTATTTAATCCAGTGTTATATAAAATAATAATTCATGAGTCCTGACCCCACAAGAGAATAGGAAATAAGGCGAATGAGAAAGAGTCCAGCAGCATCAGTGGTGTCTGCAAGAAAGGACGTCTGCTACTGTGAGGAAAAGCTCCATCCATTGTGATATCAGTGGAGTATGGGTGGGCAGGTGGCTGTGCCCATTCCTACCTAATGGGAGAAGTAAAGTAGCAGTTCTTAAATCAAGGACAAGCCTCCACTCAATCTTCATAGGCAAGGACAATAGTTTATATTTCAGGGTAACTATTATAATCATCTCCCATGTGCATCTTGTTCCTGTGTACATCTTTGCAATTTTGATAAAGTTAACAGGGACTTTGTTACCTATCTTAGGAACACCTGTCTGCCAGGATTTAGAACAAATGGTTTCAGGCAATTTTGCCTTTTATTTCAGGTAAATTTCATACGTTACTTCTGTCTAGAACTGTAGGGTCATGTTAGTTTTTTTGAAACTCCAGGAAATGTTTATTTTAATTTTCTTTAAAGAAGGGGAAGAATAAAGAAAAATGTATCAAAAGCTCCTACTGCCAAACTACTGTTTTGATTTCTCTTTGTGTGAGCTTTGGCTTCCCCACATCTTGAGCCTGAAACTCTTTGATGTTGTCCCTTTAAGCATAAAATAAAAGATTATTCTTTTTAGTCTACAGCCTTGGAGGAGGGTAAACACTAAACATTTCTGTGTGTTCATAGTTCTGTAGCAAAACTTGAGGCCAGTCTTAGGGCTTTCATATTTGCCCTGCTGCTGCTAAGTCACATCAGTCGTGTCCGACTCTGTGTGACCCCATAGACGGCACCCAACAGGCTCCTCCGTCCCTGGGATTCTCCAGGCAAGAATACTGGAGTGGGTTGCCATTTCCTTCTCCATATTTGCCCTAGACTTATACAATGGGCATTTGGTGTTCCACGACTTTTCAGTTTTGTCAACTTTCTAGGCTGATGTACTTCCTTCTTATTGTTTCTGTGTGAACAACTTGACAAGGGTGGCATCCGTGATTTAACCCCTCACTCTGTCATCATAGGCCTTATGCTGATAATTATGCTTTGCACGCAATAGTGGCTCCATGTGTGAATGAACGCGCAGGTGAATTTTCAGTTTGATTCCAAGAGCCGTTTAATTCTATGAGATGCACCACCTAGGTTTTCATGACATTTAACTGGTACATTTTTCTTACTGCTTTTTCATGCCTAAATCAATGGTTTGTGTTACTTTCATTAGAACCCAAATGAAATTAAAATATTTCCAATGATAGTTTTAAGCTTTTCAATGTATTCCCACAAAATATCACTCGATTCCTGGGTTTCATGGCCAGCTTGGTTGGTTAACTTTGTGTTCATGTGGCCTAAATTCCTAAACTCTCAGAGTTGCACTGGCTTTTAGAGATCCTATCTAAATTTGTATCATTTACAGATGACGAAGCTGACATGTTTGCATTCTTTACAGTTAGGGAATGAAGTAGGAGTTTGCACTCTCCTCAGTCAAGATACTCTGTGTATATTCACAATATGTTTCTCAATACAAACGTAGTATGACTGTTTTGTGACTGTTCCTAGACTGATTGGTTCTAGAGGCAGAGAAGAGCTAAGAAGTAACCTGGGCTGCCTGCTTCACTTCCAATGATGCTATTCTCATTGTCAGGCAAGATGTATATCCCGAGGTTGCTTTTGGTCAGGGGAAAAGAGAACAATAGTCATTTTCATAACCAACTGAGAAATTCCGTCTGTCCTGCTGACCATGTTCATATTTTCTGACAAATCTTAAAATTGCCTTTATTTCAAGTTTGATCGCCAGTAGCTGTTAAAGCCATCACTTGCTTTTGCTGTGCCTGCAGCTCTGCTTTCCAAAATCTTTTCCACCATGGACGTCTTTCTAAATATTCTCATTACCTGGAAAAAAATAAAAGACTTAATAAGTTAGAAAATATGAAGGGATATTGCTGGAGTTAAAAAAAAAAAAAAAGAGGCAGAATGGCTATGAAATTAGGAGAGCATAGCTTGGTTCTATAAGATCCTGGTCTGAATCCTTTTAGCCTTAAGAGTTTAGGAACGTCAAGAACTCTGGAGACTTTGTCTCCCTATCTAATTCATGTGGGAAAGTATGGAACAACAACTTTGTACCAAGCACATATTATTAAAAACCACTGTCTCTAGTGGTTCCTATTCAGAATCTTGTTTGGTCAGATAGCTTCTCATGAGTAACATCTCAAATGATGGCCAATATTTATTTAACACTTTATGACTTACAAAGTACTTTATTATTTTATCATTGTATTATTGCTAATATTACTTAATGTTATTCTAGTATTAAAATAATTATTCTTTTACTTAAGTATTCTATTACTGAATAAAGAGTATATTATATAGATATGTATATAGTATGTTAATATAGATATAATATTGGTTAGATATATCGTATATAAACCTAGAATGTATTCAATAATAGGATGTAGAATGTGTAATGTATTGTGGTCTATATTTACAGATAAAAAAGAGAATTTGTAGGAGAATAAAGGACTTTATGACACAAGTTTGCTTCTGAATAATAGACGAGATTCAAACTCATACTTTGAGACCCCTAAACCCATGTTCTTTCTAAGACTATTAAGGTTCTGAACATTTGACATGATCGGAGTCAGAAAGGCTTGGCTTATCCACCCCCCACCTCTCTCTGTCTCTTCTTTCTCAAAATATATTCTAGAAAGAACTTTGCTCCTTGAAAACATACAGCCTTAGGTTGGAAGAAGTTACATTTTATGTGAGTGGTTTTCATCTCCCATTTAAAAATGTGAAATGCGATTTCTTATAAAACTCTGCAAGTTAAAACTGGGGGATGGGATCACAATCTGCAGTGGTGTCGTCCACACCTCTGTCTGCTCACAACTTGATAAGAATTACCAAAAAGGATGTCCTCATTTATCTAAAATTCTTTAGGAGAGAGAAACATGACTGCCACTACAAGTAAGAAAAGGCATTTGGGCTACACAAAGCCTCTTTTAAACTCTGAAGCTAGTGGACAGTCTGTTGTATAAACAGGGAAAAGTTTTTATTGGTGCTTTTAATAGAGTCTTATCTAAATATCTAGAAGTTGTCAGCAAGTGTCAGCTGTTACCCCAGGTTAGATTTCAAGGCCCACAGCTCCCTTACAAGGCAAACAAGGATAACTGAAGTTTGTTCTGTACTTCGAGCCCCCAATCCTCCAGCAAACATTCTGCACAACGCTTCTAGGACTAGCAGTAAATGTAGCAGTCATTGTCAAGATTAGGCTAAGATGTCTGCTCAAAGGGTTATTTATTTGAGCCAATAGCAAGAGACAGGGGAAGAAGCCATAGGATTGAATCAGATAGGCCTGAGTATGAAACCCAGCCTTGACACTTAACTGTTATACAGGCCATCCAAGATAAGTACTTAACTTTTCTAAACTTTAGTTTTACTATCCACAAACAGTAAATTATAAATGTCTGCTTTACAAGTCTGATGTGATAAAAATGTACCCATCAAGTTAATTTAGGATAGTCAGTATTTTTCCAGTTTTGGTTCATAGAATACCCAAAGGCATAAAGATCTATCTCTAGAAAGTTAACATTTCCCCCACCAAATGTTTTCCTATTCTTTATATTCTAAGAAACTCAAGAATCCCTTTCTTTTTCCAGCTGTTGATGGAGGCAGAGAGTGACGTGTTCAGGTCTTTATTGTATCCCTTATCTATTTGGGAGCCAGAGTCTGTGAATTCAGGAGTGTGCATTCAGGAGTGTGAATTCAGGCTGTTTTACCTGCACACAACCATGTCCTCCTCTCAAACCAAGAGGACCAGATGTTGATATGGGAAAGAAGGCCATATCGCTATTCCCCAGGCAAGGAAACGATGTCATGCCACTGCTTGTAACAGTGAGTCTTCACATTTATAGGGGATGGATTTGACTTGTATTATGTCCTACGAAAACTCACTATTATCCTCATTTTAGAGATAAGGAAACTGCAGTGAAGTAACTTGCCCATGATATGAAATTACATGAGCCAGTAATAGTATCCTGGCTTGTTCCAGAAATTGTTAACTTTCTTATCCATCTCCAGCCTTGTTTCTGGTTCCCTCAGGCCCCTAGATGAAGCTCAGGCTAAGTTTGTACTAAAGATGGAGAAGTCCGGTGGGGCAGCATCCAGACACCATGGGAATGGGGTGCTGTCTTTTGGACTTGCTTGTCTTCTTCTCAGGTCCCAGTACATGGGCTGCTGTGGGCTGTGGGGTCTTCAGACTGACCCTGACCATCAGGAGAAATAGGAGAGCACCAGGGCTGTGGTTATACTGCAGGTTCTTCATTAGGATCTGTCTGGCGATAACATGTGCTTGTGAGTCACAATCTTTGTGGATTCTTTTTGTCAGTCCACATTGGGCTTCCCAGGTGGCGCCAATGGTAAAGAACCCTCCCTCCCATGCGGGAGATGCAAGAGACTCAAGTTCAGTCCCTAAATCCGGAAGATACCTTGGAGAAGGAAATGGCAACCCACTGTAGTATTCTTGCCTAGAGAATTGCGCACACAGAGGAGGCTGGCTGGCTACAGTCCGTGACTGAGCGACTGAACACACACAGACATGAAAGACACATTAGAAAAGCAGTCTCTGTAATTTGTACTTGTATGTGTTTAATGTTCTCGGGGACAGGGCTTTAGAGAGCTGAATTTCTGAAGGCAGGCTGACTTGAAGGCCTCTCTCAAGGTCGTGAGTTAGTGCAGTCCAGTGAAAAGAGCTTATCCTGAAAACTTAGAAACCTAACTTGTAGTCTCCTGCCTCTTCTGGTGAAATCACCTGATCTTTTTGCATCTGTTTTCTCAATTTCCCAGTTGTGTGTTTGAACCAGATATTTTCAAACATCCCTTCCTTGTCTGAAATTGTTCTTTAACTTTTCTATGTAAGGAATTGATTGAAAGAGCTGGAGATCTCATTATGAAAAAAAGGTTAAGTTATGAATAGGAGCTATTTAAGGCAGCAAAGAAATAGAGCATCCCTTTCTAATAATGTCCATCCTTAAAAAAATAGAAAAAGCACCATTTTAATGTCTTTCTTTGCTGAGGATTAGACCCTTGCCTGGCTTGGACAGTCATTATGGTAAAAGGGCTATAAAAATTAATGTTTTTCTCATTTTATTTGTCTTTTTATATTTTGTATATTTGTATAACATTTATTTATAATGTCACTTGTTACTATTACTTGCTTTCTTCGTGCTTTTTCCTTATTTTTTAAAGGCATAATTTACATGCAAGAAAAATACTCAGATCATGAGTATCTCCCGTGGGGTCCTCTAAACTACTGATGAGGTTTGACAGTTGTACACATCACTCCAGGAAGTTTTCTTGTGACTCTCTCCAAACAATATCCACCTGCCACCCTCAGAGGCAACTAACTACCTCCCAACTTCTGTTGGAATAAAAAATTCAGATAAATATAATCTGTCAGTCAGTCAGTCAGTTCAGTCACTCAGTCATGTCCGACTCTTTGCAACCCCATGAATCGCAGGACGCCAGGCCTCCCTGTCCATCACCAACTCCCGGAGTTCACTCAGACTCACGTCCATCGAGTCAGTGATGCCATCCAGCCATCTCATCCTCTGTCGTCCCCTTCTCCTCCTGCCCCCAATCCCTCCCAGCATCAGAGTCTTTTCCAATGAGTCAACTCTTCGCATGAGGTGGCCAAAGTGCTGGAGTTTCAGCTTTAGCATCATTCCTTCCAAAGAAATCCCAGGGCTGATCTCCTTCAGAATGGACTGGTTGGATCTCCTTGCAGTCCAAGGGACTCTCAAGAGTCTTCTCCAACACCACAGTTCAAAAGCATCAATTCTTCAGCGCTCAGTCTTCTTCACAATCCAACTCTCACATCCATACATGACCACTGGAATAACCAAAAATTCAGATAAATATAATCATACCATGTTTATTTTTGTATCTGACTTCTTCATTAGACGTGTAGATTTTTGAGACTCATCCATTCATCCATGCTGTTGTACTATCAATCTGTTCCTTTTCCCTATAGAGCATATTCTGTTGTATGAACATACCCCCAGTTCCTTTATCTATTCTCCTCTTTTTTGGTTTGGTCACGAATTTATGTAAGTAGAAAAGATGGAGATATAAGTATTGAATCATTGGGTCAAATCCATCTTCTGTTCAGGCCCAAGAGCTTCAGGTGTTTGTCACCTGACACCAACCCAAACCAACAGGCATACACCTCTGCTTCTCATGATAACAATTTATTTCTTCCTTGTTCCCCCTAGTGTGGAATATCTAACCTTCACTTTACCTTACCACTTGGAATTCCAGAAATTGCTAATTGTAGAATTTTAAGCATGATAGTGGAAGATCTTTGTGTCTTCTTATAGGTAGTTATTTTAAAGCCAGACTAAAAGATATGCACTTTATATAAACATGAGGATTTTCTAAATTAGATTAAAGTGAAATGGCTAATAAATAAAATAGTACTTAAGAAAATAGAAAAAGAAATGACAAATATTCAAGCAAATAAGTGGAAGAAGGCTGTCTCTAAGTATCTACTTAAATTACATCTTGTACATGAAGTAGAGATGCTGAGCTTGACAGACAGGAGTTGAATTGTCCTAAGATTCCAGAGACCTGTGTTCAGACAGCTGCTCTGCCCCTCCTCAGGAATGTAACTAGCCACTTTATCTCCAAAATTCAATTTCTCCATCAGTAAAGTGGTCTGGTGGGACTGATAATCCTTCAGCTCTTTGATTTTAGCTATCCCATGGTTCTTTGCAAATCTTTTCTCTGGGCTCTAGATGACTCAGCCTTATTAGTCAGTCCTGGGATTTCACTCTTTTGTACCTCTGTGGTGAAGCATCCAGAGCATCAACATTCAAGAACTATCTCTGGTCCCTTTTCCTCTTCCATGTACCACATGTACCTTTTCTAGATTTGGAGCACAGAGAAGACATGTTGTCTGCAGCTTGCTGCAAGGAAGATTTCCCTAAAAAGTGTTGGGTCTTGAAGTTTTACCTATTTGTCAAGTTCTCAGTCAGTTCAGTTCAGTCACTTAGTTGTGTCCAACTCTTTGCAACCGCATAGACTGCAGCACACCAGGCTTCCCTGTCCTTCACCAACTCTCGGAGCTTGCTGAGACTCATGTCCATCGAGTTGGTGATGCCATCCAACCATCTCTGTCATCCCCTTCTCCTCCTGCCTCCCATCTTTCCCAGAATCAGGGTCTCTTCCAATGAGTCAGTCTTTCGCATCAGATGGCCAAAATATTGGAGTTTCAGCTTCAGCATCAGTCCTTCCAATACATATTCAGGACTGATTTCCTTTAGGATTGACTCAAATACTATTAATTTGTAAGGCTGATCAGCGATATCATACTTTGTTGTATTTTATATCATACTTCAGAACTACATTGTGAATTTGTCCTTTCTGTCTTTCTCCCAGAGAAAGAACCATTGTTCTTGATGGTGACTTCTTGACTTAAGTGTTTTTTTCTTCTGTTGGTAGTAATAGCTGTGTCCTCTGAGTTTAGGTACCAGATAGTCAAAGTGCTGGCCTACCTACATTTCAGCTAGTCCTGGGCTTATGTTATTCACTTGACAGTGTCTGTTTTACTTCCGAACACAGCTTAGTAAGACCTTTTCTTCTTCTCTTCACAATTCATAGAAAAAAGAGGGGTCTTTGAAACACAGTCATCCTCCCTATGGGAAATGCTTTCTATGAATTTTTTATTTCAAAGGCAAGCTTTGCTTCACTTTAAGAAATAGTATCTATCTTTAGATTGAAATAAACCAGAGGGAGTTGAACAGAGAAGGAGGATATTTTTCCATTTTCTCTCAAGTCAAAGTAATATAATTATTTTGGATACCAAGGGAGTTTAGAAGTTAATATATTTACCCATATATAGTGGAAAATTCAAAATTCCATCTCTAAGCAAAAATGGATTTGGGAAGTATCTATCATTTTTATTAGCCATCTCCTTGGGTGTATTCTTTGCAATATATCAGACGAGAAAGAACATGGACTTGCAGAGTCAGAAAGGCTAATTTTCTGATCTTGGCCCAGCTATGTTCCAGTTGAACAACTTTGGAAAATCACTTAACCTCTTTAAGTTTTGGTATTTTTATCTGTAAATTGGAAATAATAGTCTCTATTTTTCAAGGTTGTTTTGAGGTTCTTAGATAATACATATAAAATTCATGGTGCCTGAGACATGAACCCAATAAAGGTGTTAATGCAATTACTTTGGAGTTGTCATTTCTGCTGCTTCTCATTATAATATCAAAATTAAAGCCCCAAGTTTTCATCTCTAACTTTGGAACTTCCAAAATGAAGTATAAATTTCCTGTGCATATTCACAGAGTCTGAGACCATTTAATTATTGCCTTACATCTTACCAAACTGTGATTAGATCCAGAAAATCATATCTTAAAGGCCTCATGCACGCCCTTTTCCAGTGGAGGACCGGGACCATTCTGATTAAATCTAAGTGACCACACTCTGTGTGCATTGCAGAGATAAGATGTCCTTATGGCTAAGGTCTCCTGTTGGTGCTGCTCATGTTTAGACAGCCCAGAATCTAGAAATCATTGTCATGTCACTAGAAAATGTGGGGGAGGATGGTAAAAAGCTTGAGAGAGATTAAAGCTTTCAATAAGTTTGAGGGAGGATTAGTGAATTAACAACAACAACAACAAAATCCATACTATAAAGTAAATTTTCACTTGCAAAAGGCACATCATTTATCTAGAATTTTGAAATCGTTCTCTCTTCGGGTTACTGTTTGGAATGCTTGTGATTTGTTCTCCTTGATGGAACATGAGTGAGTGAGAAGCATATCTAAGCAGGTCTCAGAGCCAGTTTCTTTCATAAATTTCCCCGGGTATATACGCCACATATGCTTGACAAGAACACTGTTAAAGGAGACAGTGTGCTGTGGAATTCAGAGTAGTGACAGGGGAACCAAGAACTCTCACATTTGTTTTTTTTTTTTTTTTGGTCAAAAACTGACTCAATGACCTCGGGGCAAGTTGATTCAAACACAAGGTGAAGAAGATCACTTCTGCCATGAGTTGAGAGCTCATCCCACAAAGATGCTACGTGACTACAAAGTGTTTATTACCGTGCTTGCCTCAGATTAGGAAAATGGTTACAATTGCTGCCCACACTTCCAGGCTATTCCTTTTGTCTTCTAAACCCAACTTTTGTCTATGCATTATAGTCTTTACTAAACCAGAGGAGGATTCACATTGTTAACCTCAACAAAACCAACTTAAAACTTTTTTTGCATTTGCGCTTTTATTAGCAAAATCACTCTTATTGTATCCCTGTTGTTTTGTATCAGGCACTGTACTGGAGATCCAAAAGATGGGTAAGCCTTGGTCCCTTCTCAAGAAGTTCAAAATAGGGTGAAAGAGATCAGCATACACAAAACCAGCATGCAGTGTAAAAATGCCATAAGAGTACACTTGTAGATATTTTATGGATGAAGAAAGAGGTGGCAGCCAATTCTGCCTGAGAAGGACTAACTCAGGGAAGGCTACAGAGAAGAGGGGCTCATCTGGCTGGAGTCTGATGTTGTCCAGGTTGAGATAAAGTAGGATGATCCAAATAAAGAGACACCAACGGGGATGTATAGGGCATGTTCAGAAGACAAAGCATCTGATTTGGCTGGAATGTAGGTTACAGAGGAAGAATGGCTGTGTCCAGCCATTCAAAGTTGCAAAGGCTCTTCTGATGCTGCAAGAGGTTGTATTTCTTGTGTTGGCAAAGGGGGCGGGATGTGGAGTCTTTTTGTGGTTTCTAGGTAAGAGAGAGATGGGATGTTGTCTGTGCTTTAGAAATCCATTCTGACAGGTAACACAGGTGATCAAATTGAGTAGGGCAGAGGTCACACGCTGGCTGCTTTCACATCACATTCCAGCAGATGCATTTTATTTGATATACAAAAGATTTTTTTTTTTAAGTTTTACCCACTTTCAAACTTTTAAAATTTTGGAAAAGTCACAGAAAAATCTAAATTTCTTACTTCTCCTAAAAATCAGAATTTCCAATTTCTGTCAAGCAACAATCAGCTAGAACTTAGAAGTATCTTCATCAGGGGCTGGGACATGCATTCTGCAATCTACCAGAGTGCACTCCAATTTATTTCTTACACCCAAAGCATGTCACTCACCAATGGTGTCTTTCTGGGTCTTGTATTTGAATATGAGACTTCTGGAGTAATGCAAACCTGGTGTCAGAAAGATCCTTGGTGGATGATATTGTAGTTGGACTGCCAGGAATGATGAGAACCTGAATCGTGTGCAGGCAGTGGGATGGAGAGGAGGACAAGGATGGACTGACTGATTGCTTAGAAGTCAAAAGAATGAGAGAGACGGTGAGATCCAAGAAGACTCTCCAGTTTTTATCTTAGATGATAACTGGGTAGGATTCACATAAAATCAGAAACACAGGTGGAATAGAAGGCTTTGGAATGATGGCAGTGTATTCAGTGTGACCCTTTGCAGTTCAAGGCTTTGGAAAATATTGCTAAGTCTGTTGGACATAAACTTACAGGTAGGTAGCCTCTCTGGTATTGTGCTGAAAGAGGATAGCTTATCATTATGCCCCGAGCAGGCATGTACATTTTTTTTTCATTGTCTTGTTATACACTCTATCTTCAACTCTAATAAGTTGTCAGGCAAATATTTGTCCTTGAAATCAAGAGAACAAGTAAGGAAATGGGAATGTACCAAATGCCTAAGAGACAGGTCATATAAAAATGCAGATTGAAAATGGGTTACAGACATTAGGTAGGATTTCTTAGGGCAAAAAAAAAAAAAAAAAAAAGTGTTCATACAAGACATGAAGCAGGGCCTGGAGAGGGTAAGAGAAGTGCGGCTCCTGAGGAAGCAAAGTGAAGAAGATTCTCAAACACTCAGGATCCTAAATATGGGCACCTCCTTAAGTCCTGCTCCCTCTATGCTTCACTTCCTTCATCTTAGTTATGGCCCTGATAGGGAGATTTTGAAAATAAACATCATAAATATTTATGATCATAAATCATAAAATGTTATTCTCCATTCCATGAGAGTTCATGGGCATTGATTGCAATTAATCATTTGAGATGAATAATCTTGTCTAAGTCTCATGTATGTCTCCACCGAGGAGTGATACAAACTCTAGGTTTAGGCCTATGGATACTATTAAAGCCTTAAGTCTTGTCTCATGAGTTTCCAGGTGGGGCTGAAACTGGAATATCATTAGAATATTCAGCGATAGGCATTTGCTTGATAACTGTGTATCCTGGCATTCTACACCAGATAGATTCCTGTCTTTGAATAGCTTCCACTGATAATGATGGAGCCTTCTTACAAATTTTGAAGAGTCAGTCACTAGCAGGTCAGGATGTCAGGCTGCTAAAGGAAAGAATTTGTTTGAAACATTAGGACTGGATTATTTATTTCCTTTAATAGCTTTATTGAAGAAAAATTAGTATACAAAGAACTGCACATATTTAACATGTATAATTTGTTGTTTGGACATACGAAAATACCCATGATATCATCACCACAGTCAAGGCAATAGATACATCCAATGAGTCCCAGTTTCCTCATGTCCCTTTTTTTTTTTTTTTTTTTTTTGCCTTGCCTTGCTTTGTTTTTTTTTGTGTGTGGTAAGAACAATTAATATGATATCTGCCCTCTTAACAAATTTCAAAGTAGTAGTACCACATTAAACTACAGGCATTTATGCTATAGAGCTGATCTCTAGAAACCCCTCTATTAGAATAACTAAAACTTTATACTCTGAATAACCACTTCCCATTTCCTTCTCTTTCCTGCTCCTGGCAACCACTATTATATTCTCCGCTTCTGAGATTTGACTATTTTAGATATTTTATGTAAGTGGAATCATGAGTATTGGTCCGTCTATGACTGATTAATTTCACTTAGCATGATGTCCTCCAAGTTTATGCATATTGGTGTGAATAGAAGGATTTCCTTCTTTTTAAGCCTGCATAGTGTTCCACTGTATAGTGTATGTATGTGTGTGTATTTTCCCACATTTATTCCATTTATATATACATTTTTTTTCCTTATCCATTCATTTGTCAGGGGACACTTGGATTGTTTCCGTATATGACCTCTTGTGAATAGCGCTATAGTGGACATGGAAGAGCGCTGTCTCTTTGAGATCCTGATTTCAATTTACAGTCATCTCATCCAGTCATAGAGAAAGTGGTATAGACCTTAGGTGTTATCCAACCTCTTTCTACATACATAAGAAAACTGAAGCAGAAAGAACATGGATAATAGCAGGATCACAAAGCAACTGTATTAGGATTAGGTTCAGCTTGAGTGACAGAAAGCAGTGATGCAAGAAGACAATGTCCATTTCTCTCTGTGGAGGGAAGTAGGAGCCCCAGGACAGTGGTAGGCGAGGACCTAGTCTCCTGATGGGCTCCTTGACCACACTCAGTTTGTGGCTTCTATTGGGGGACCCAGATGGGAGCTCCTGCAACTCAGTGCACTGAAGCTAGACTGCTTCCCTCTGAGCACACTTCCATTCCACCTTCAAGTCTTCAACCAAACTTACCTGCACAGAAAGCTGAAAGATGTATTATTTATTATGAGCAGCTTTGTACCTAGCTATAATTGGGAAGTTCTAAAGAAAGATGGGAAGAGCAGTTCTAGGACAATAACTATCAAGGCACACCACAAGCTAGGGACAGTTTCAGGACTAGTATTCTGTTTCCTGACTCTAGAATTTCCTCATAGAGGTGCAATCTTTAATTAAAGCCAATAGACCACTTTGAAGATACAAATTCATCATTTTATGTGTCCATACAACATGCAGTGTTCTCTTTTACCTAAGATATTTTGTTTATTAATCCCTAGGTTTTGGAGATAGGAGTCAGGCAGACCCGTGTTTAATTCCTGTGTGCCAGTTTATGACTTTGAGTGCATATGGGTCAAAAATACAAACTTCAGTTTTTTCTTCTCTAAAATAGTGATACTATTTTATTACTAGTATTGTTTTAAGAATTAAATGGGATAATATTCATAAGAAGACCTAGCCCAGTGCCAAGTAAGGAATATGTGTCTGGGGCTGTGATGTTAGTTCCCATCTCCTTCCTCGGGTTTCCTCTGAGACCACTCAATTTCCTAGGAAGTCTTCACAAGGGATCTAAATCCTTAACAGAACTTTCCTCCGGATACTCACAATAGATTTGTTTAGATGCATTGTCAGTTCTTTTTTGCACTTTTCAGACAATCTTGAAAGATCACAAAGATCTGGCAGTGTCATAGAACTTTTTAAAAATTATGGATGCCTCAGCTTCAGCCCCAGAGATAATGATGAAGTAGGTCTGAGAGTTGCCTGGGAATCTTTAGTTTTTAAAGCTATCGATGTGAAATGTTAGTTGCTCAATCATGTCTGACTCTTTGCAGTCCCGTGGACTGAGGCCCTCCAGGCTCCTCTGTCTGTGGAGTTCTCCCGGCAAGAATACAGGAGTGGATTGCCATTCCCTTCTCCAGGGGATCTTTCCAACTCAGGGAGGAGCCTGTGCTCTTATGTTGTAGACAAATCAATATGGTAGTAGATTGGACTAGAGAGAAATGGGGAGACTGAGAGGCCAGTTAGTGGTTACCTGGATGAGAAATGATGGAATAATGAGGTAAAAAAAGAGAGAGAGAGAATAATGGATGGAATTTAAATATTTAGTGGAAAAAGTAATAGAACTTGGTGGCTGATGTGATGTAGGAAGAAGAACATTTCTACTGATTTTGCTGTCAAATATCTTTTAATCATAGCAAAACTGTAGCTCTTGAAATTTAACTGGAACTTACTGGTTTGGGGTAAAGCATGAGAGGAAAATATGTCAAACATGATCATTAATACTATTAAAAATTTTTGTTATCTAGAACAATAACCAAAATCCAACCAGAGAAAATATAAGAGGGACAAAAGTCAAATCTTATTCTTAGCTTTAAAAATTGACTCTGCAAGTACATATGAGAATCATTTAATTTGACAGATGTTTATGTTAAAAAAAAAAAAAAGACTTATAAGGGAGACAATTTGACCCAAGATCAATAATAATAAATAGGACCCTAGCAAAGTAAATGCACTCTTTGGCAGCACTTATATAAAAAGGAGTGTGCAGAAGAGGGGAGACAGTAGTTCCCAGAGTGGTGTGTTCATTCCTGAGCTCCACACATTGAAGGGAACGTGTGCAGAGGAGGGTGCTCAGAAAGGTAAGATGACAGAACTCATGTCCCATAAGTAATTGTTGAAGGAATCCAGGTGTTCATCATGATAAAGAGAAAAATAAGGGGAGGGGCAACTTGTTCAGTACTCTAGGGCTGTTACATAGAAAAGGCAACAGACTTGTCCTGAGAGGGCAGAAGTAGGATTAATGATATAGCAGGTATTTAAATTGAAATAGTAAAGAATATTCTGACAATCATACCTACTGGTAGAATGGACACCTTCTAAGACAGTCTGCTGTGACCAGACATGACACAAGCAATCCCAGGGGCTGGACAAATGTTGCTTGACTGAGGATGTTACAGAGGGAATTTATGGATCAGATTGACTGGGACAGATGGTCCCTAAGGTCATTCTCCCTTTAATGTTACTCCATGTTGTATGTGAAGTTCTAGTCCCTTAATTTTTTTGATAGTACAATTAAATAGATAATTTGTCTTTATTAATTAATGCCAGCACTAAGACAAAGCTGCTGTCTTTTCAAATATAGAGATGTTAAGAATAGTACTAGAAGCTTTTGAAGAAAAAGAATTCTATACATATATTCCTGTACCAATTTATTCTTAGGCTATCACTGGGAATAACAATAGTTTACCAAATTTGAAAAACATATTATACCCTATATGAAAGAGGGTTTATTTTGCTTTCATATGATTTGAGCAATATTGTTACTTAGAATTCAGCCCTAGCTGAATAAACCTAACTGGCCTCATAAAGTTATAGGACATTAATTTATGTAGCCATGGTCTGAAAGTTAATATTCAATTCATTCAAGTACTTATTCAATAAAGTCTTTTCCATATTTCATTCACCCACTATAGCACTGGAAACATAGCTTTAACTGTGATATTTGAAGAACTCATAATCAAATATGGAATCTCTGCTTATGTTTCAGTTACTGTAACTACACACCTAACCACTCCAAAACTTATTGCTAAAAGGACAATCATCATTTATTATCTCTTACAGTTTAGTGGATCAAGCATTTGATAGCCTCTCAACTAAGCGATTCTGGCTAGGAGTCCCTCACAAGATTCCTGGGTTTGAGTTCTTCCACAGACTTCCTCACCTGTATATCTGGTACCCAGCCTGGAGATACTTGAATAGCTATTCTGAAACAACTGGGATCCTTCAGGCATTCCCTCTGTCTATGTATAATCTCTTCAGGCAACTCAGGGCTTCAAAAGTATGTGTCTCAAAAGAAAACCGTATCTTATTTTATGAATAGCACTGGGTGCCATACAGCATCATTTCTACCACATTCCATTGTCCAGGAAGTTACAAATGTCCTCCCAGGCATCCTTGTTCCCCTGATGAACTGTTAGGACCACATTAGAAGAAGAGTATATGGGATGTGATATGTGTTGATGTCTTCACCTTTGGAAGGTATGCTTTGTCATAGCATTTCCCATAGCACATAAACAGATCACACTCTACACAGAGTCCCTGCTATAATGAAAATATGAACAATGCTGTTAAGGAACAAAAGTGTAGGGAGATGATCAATAAGGCAGGGTACATTCATATGCCCTGGGCCCTAAAAGGTGAGCCATCACATTTGTTAAGAAATGCTCCAGGCAGAAGCAACAATGGATGTATAAGCATGCAAGAGCAAGACGTGAAGTGTTAAACAGTTTGGATTGACAGGATCAGGACTCTGTTGGGGGAATGGTAGGGTACTTGCCAGAAAGGGGAGGAAAGACAATATCCCGAAGGGCCTTGAGTGTCGAGTTTAAAAGTTTGGTTCTCCTAGAGGAGAACATAGGCAAAACACTCTCTGACATACATCACAGCAGGATCCTCTATGACCCACCTCCCAGAATATTGGAAATAAAAGCAAAAATAAACAAATGGGACCTGATTAACCTTAAAAGCTTCTGCACATCAAAGGAAACTATTAGCAAGGTGAAAAGACAGCCTTCAGAATGGGAGAAAATAATAGCAAATGAAGCAACTGACAAACAACTAATCTCAAAAATATACAAGCAACTCCTACAGCTCAACTCCAGAAAAAGAAATGACCCAATCAAAAAATGGGCCAAAGAACTAAACAGACATTTCTCCAAAGAAGACATACAGATGGCTAACAAACACATGAAAAGATGCTCAACATCACTCATTATCAGAGAAATGCAAATCAAAACCACTATGAGGTACCATTTCACACCAGTCAGAATGGCTGTGATCCAAAAGTCTACAAGTAATAAATGCTGGAGAGGGTGTGGAGAAAAGGGAACCCTCTTACACTGTTGGTAGGAATGCAAACTTGTACAGCCACTATGGAGAACAGTGTGGAGATTCCTTAAAAAACTGGAAATAGAACTGCCTTATGATCCAGCAATCCCACTGCTGGGCATACACACTGAGGAAACCAGAAGGGAAAGAGACACGTGTACCCCAGTGTTCATCGCAGCACTGTTTATAATAGCCAGGACATGGAAGCAACCTAGATGTCCATCAGCAGATTAATGGATAAGAAAGCTGTGGTACATATACACAATGGCGTATTACTCAGCCATTAAAAAGAATACATTTGAATCAGTTCTAATGAGGTGGATGAAACTGGAGCCTATTATACAGAGTGAAGTAAGCCAGAAAGAAAAACACCAATACAGTATACTAACACATATATATGGAATTTAGAAAGATGGTAACAATAACCCTGTGTACGAGACAGCAAAAGAGACACTGATGTATAGAACAGTCTTATGGACTCTGTGGGAGAGGGAGAGGGTGGGAAGATTTGGGAGAATGGCATTGGAAACATGTAAAATATCATGTATGAAACGAGTTGCCAGTCCAGGTTCGATGCACGATACTGGATGCTTGGGGCTAGTGCACTGGGACGACCCAGAGGGATGGTATGGGGAGGGAGGAGGGAGAAGGGTTCAGGGTGGGGAACACATGTATACCTGTGGCAGATTCATTTTGATATTTGGCAAAACTAATACAATTATGTAAAGTTTAAAAATAAAATAAAATTTAAAAATAAAATAAAAGTTTGGCACTGAGGAGCAGTGACTGGCTTTAGAGCACAAGCTTATTGAATGATGCTCTGTGTAACGTCTTCCATCCACATTCTTTCCTGCCTTTGATAGTAAACATATCATCTCTGTTAAAGTTTGCTTCCTAGATTAAACTGAACACAGACTCTAAACCATCAAATCATTTTAGATTTTTTTTTTCCCACCACAAACAACTCTAGGATGGCATGCATTTGAACAAACTCAAAGTGATTTCACTCTTCTAATTTTCAGAGCTTTTGGCTAGATGCGGAGTGAGAAATTCATACCTTTTTCAAGTAGCGTGGGTTCTTTTTTTCTCCAATTCCTCTCATCCATCTGGTTCTCTGGAGGTCTTGGAATCCAGGAAAGTGTTAGTTCACTGTGCTGAAATCCAAAAAAGACTGCTAAACTGTGAATAGAAAATTTGCATTCCAGAGACGCTGAAAGAGTTAGTCCACCACCGTTTTACAGCAGCAAAAACATCTGTATTCTCTGTCCTTTTTGTCTTTCACCGTACACAATGGAAAACCCTGTACTCGTTATTTCTGCCATCCTTGCCTACTTAATGTAAACCACTTTTGGCACAGTGGGGGTAGAAAGAGGAACCAAAATGTGGAATTATTTTATTTCTACTGTCAGAAAATATTACAGCCAAGATCCAGTTGAAGGGAAGCACGTCACTTCACCGGCTCCCCTTTGTACTCTTCAGGTCACGTTCTTGTCCACGGGGGCCAGAGCCCAGTGTTAGATACACAGACATCCACAGTGCTCAACTCAAAAGGACACTGCATGGTCACAGTCATGATCTTGGCATGTCATCATGGCCTTTCTAATCTTCGGTGCTGTCTTTTGTCTTCCACTGGCAGAAGTACAATTAGAAGGGCTTATTTTCAACAGAAGCCAAATCATTGCCAAATCTATTTAACAGATCTCTAGAGAAATGAAGTTAGCTCATGGCCCTCTGGCTGTTCCCTTTGCCACTCCCAAGAGTTAAAGGCTTAAAGTTTTCTTTCTTTTGAAAGAGGAGCAATTTTGGTTCAAACAAGTTTTTCTGTCATCCCCAGAAGTGCAAGGAGAAACCTTCTGTGACCCTAGTTGTTTGGCTCAGACCACTTGTGGCTTGTTATAATTTAGGAAGTAATTGCAATTCATGAAGCCAGGTAGAAAATAAACATCTTGGCAGAGCTGAGTTTAAAGCAGCTCTGAAGGGAACTGACACGTGAGCAGAATGGTATTGGGAACGTTTCTAGTCTCTGCTTGCAGTTCTTGATTCTAATGGATGATTCATAATGGATTTAATTCTGATCTGAAATGCACAGGCGGGCAGTCATGGCTGTGTATACTTGGAGCTAAAAACATCATCACTTAAAACCCAGTTTTAGTTTACCCCTGGATGGGTCAGTTACCCATGGAAGACAGATACTATAGTAAAAAAGAGTCTTGTCCTACCTACCATATTGTGTAATTAACCTCAGATCATTTATATACTTGGAGAAATTTTTAGCACTGGTTTTTCTGAGTGATACGCTCTTGCTGAGATAGAACCAAGGAACCCAAGAGTTGGAAAAGAACTTAGATGCTAGGTAGTTGAATGTCAGTTACTTTTTTTCATTCAACAAATACTTAAGTGTCTGTTATGTGTTAAGCACTGCTCCAAAGGCTGTGAATGCAGCTATGTATCAGATTGGCGGGGAGATAAGCACTATGTCAGCAACTGAATGCAGGAGGGGATGCCAGGTAGAAATAAGGAGTATGAAGAAAGTAGCAGGATCATGAGATAGAGTCTGGCTTTGGAAAGGGGGCTGCTTATATACGGTGGTGATGGAAGGCCATCTGAGGATCATGGTAGAATTTCAAGTCTGGCTATGAGAATAGGTGTTATTGGATGACTCTGGAATATTTATTCCCAATCATTAATTTATTGATTTAATAAAATATTTATGTTTCTTCTATGTGCCAGTCATTTGTCAGTGAACTGGGAATGAAACAGTAGACAAGACAAGGAGCCTTGCCTTATTAAAACTTTTGCTCAGACCTCTAAACAATCACAGAATTTCAAGGGACCAAGAAGTCTATGGAGAAGGCAATGGCACCCCACTCCAGTACTCTTGCCTGGAAACTCCCATGGACGGAGGAGCCTGGTAGGCTCTGCAGTTCATAGGGTCTGGAAAGTCGGACACGACTGAGCGACTTCGCTTTCACTTTTCACTTTCCTGCATTGGAGAAGGAAATGGCAACCCACTCCAGTGTTCTTGCCTGGAGAGTCCCAGGGACGGGGGAGCCTGGTGGGCTGCCGTCTGTGGAGTCGCACAGAGTTGGACATGACGGAAGTGACTTAGAGAAAAAAACATATTGCATTTTCTCAAACTCAGTATACCAGTATGCATAGGATTGTGGATGTCTGTGTATGCAGATCATATTTTCTTCTCTTCAGTAATAAGAGTAATATATATTAGCCTCTCAGCTGACTAAAAAGAACTAATAATTAGAGTCTATCCTCATGTGGAACAGTAATTTTGCCCAGAAAAAAGAACTTTATAAAAATATTTTTACATCTGTTTACATTCTTAAAAGTGCATCTTACATTTCTTATCTCATTTAATTATCACAATTCTGAGAGGTAGACAGGACAAGTAATTATATCTCATTCTATAGATGAGAAAATTGATACTCAGACTATGGAATTTTGTCCAAGATACTGTGCAGTTCTAGCTACTCTGGAAAGCATCTGCCTCAGTAAAACTGGTCTGATTGTCTATTAATAACCTCTGTTTACAAGTTGCAAATGCCAGGCATTATAAAAGCTGGACCTAAGACACCGTGGCTCCCCAGGTGGCTCAGTGATAAAGAATCCACCTGCCAAGTCAGGAGACACAGGAGACATAGGTTCAATGTCTGGGTTAGGAAGATTCCCTGGAGGAGGAAAGAGCAACCCACTCCAGTATTTTTGCCTGGAAAAATCCCTTGGCCAGAGAAGCCTGGCAGGCTACTGCCCATGGGGTAACAAAGAGCTGGACACAACTGAGCATGCACGCATATGCAAGACATCATGCTGTGTTGCTGAGTTTAGGATTAGCTCCTCTGAGTTATTGGCCAGAGAACGTCTATTACAAACCAAGCATGAGACAATCTTGTTTTGACAGTTGCAATAGACTCAACCTAATGATTTTCCATTGGTAATGTAAATAATCGTCAATAACTAATCAGCAAGAGTTGTCATATTCTTATCATTAACAAGCAAGAATACCAAAGAGAGGATTTGGTGCTCCAAGAATCACCTAGTGTGGAGTTTGGAAAGAATACTGTATAGAAACCAAGGCAGTTGGGTCGTGACCTTAGCTTTTTAACTAGTTTTCATTAGGCAACCAACCTCCCAGAATACAGTGTCCTAGTATATAAGGGGAGCAAGTTGGACAGGATGATTTTAATAAGTTTTTCAGGCTGAAGCAAACTGTATTTGTAAAAGGCTATAGCATATCAGTTTGCTAAAGATTGATATTTGCATTCAGTGTAATTGCCTTTATATGGAACTACATATTAATAACAAGATATAGGAAAAATCTGTTAACTGGAGGATAGTGTAAAGTAGCAGAATGAACAACTTTGTCTTTGGACTTTAAAGATAGAGGTTCAAATCTGACCACGTTTATAGTCATGTGATATATAACAGGAAAAAGAATTCTACCATTCTACTGACTCTGATAGATTATTGCAGAGATCGAATGAAGCCCTGGTTGTGTAGTTACTAAACATTAAAAGCTCTACCAAAGCAAGATGTCAGTTTTTATTTTGAGAGTATAAAATGATACAAATTACTTTTATGAAGAACTCAGGTATTTCCAGGTTTGGGATATAAAAATTGTACATAAAAATGAAAACAGCTCTTCCACAAAATTCTCGTGGATGTAGCAAAGAATCTTAGAAATCCAAAAGCCCATTTTATATTATTATGTTATCCAGTTGTCCTAGAGTATCATACACAGAATTCCTTCAATAATCCATTTGTTTTAGTAAAGATATAAAATATAAGAGATTGATGGTGATGCAAAAATTAGAAATGTAGTATTTACATATAATAGTTTAATTAAATGATCAAAGAATGTCAGATTAATTAAATGTATGTTCTAGTCCCCTAAAATTTATAAGAATTAAACAAAACTAGCATTTATTATACAACCAGGCTCTGGGTCTTATTTTCATATATATGACCTCATTTAGTTCTTACAGAACTGCAGTGTAAATGTTTTCATTCTTGTATAGTAGATGAGGAAACAAAAGGCCAGAGAGGTCAAGAAAATTGCATAGAAAATTCAAGAAACCCAGGTTTCTTGAACCTACCAATAATTTTCTTACCCCATATAGCAGACTCTTCTCTGATTCCAGAGTTAACAAGTCCCAACAGACTGTACCTTGATGATGTTGTAAAGGCAATTCTATCATCTATCTGACTTAGCTTAGAAGGAAAGGAATTCCACTCTTTCCTCCTGTTACAATACTCTCAATGGAGTACTGTGATCTTTTAATTTTGCTCCTGGCATAAAGGTCTAAGATGCTCATGAGTCCCAGCTCCCCCATCATATTTCTCAAGGGTTAGGAGACGTTCAAGATAAGTGTTTTTGTTGTGAAAGAACTGTGTTCCATAAAGGCTACACATTTTAAGGTAAAATAGTACCTCTCTGGGCCTGAAGGTAGAGACAAGCTAAATGCCCTTTAATGGAGTGTCTTTTTTTAATTCACTAAAGCTCAGATTGTAATCCTAACCCCAGTGCTTCAGAATAAACACCAGGGCATTTATTTACTTTGTAAAGAATGTGATTTGTGGCTTATGGTAAAATTGAATAAAATGATCTAATTGTCTGTTTTTGTTCTTTCTGTTGGCTTTTTCCCTTGTGGTTTTAAGACACGTTTCTTAGTTTTAAATTCAATTTATTTAGTCCAAATAAAACAGAAAATCTTATAAAAATTGTTTCCTCTAAATGCTGTTAGTAGTCACATATTTTGTTAGCATTAGTTTAACACATAGACACTCATCTCTAGCCATGTCGAGTTCCCTTTACCAATGCTGCCCAATGCGCTCATTTTGTTGCAATATTCTTCTTTTTTTTTATTTTATTTTATTTTTTAAACTTTACATAATTGTATTAGTTTTGCCAAGTATCAAAATGAATCGGCCACAGGTATACATGTGTTCCCCATCCTGAACCCTCCTCCCTCCCCATACCATCCCTCTGAGTCGTCCCAGTGCACTAGCCCCAAGCATCCAGTATCGTGCATCGAACCTGGACTGGCAACTCGTTTCATACATGATATTTTACATGTTTCCAATGCCATTCTCCCAAATCTTCCCACCCTCTCCCTCTCCCACAGAGTCCATAAGACTCTTCTTGTGGAATGAATTTTGTCTCCGAGTAGGCATATCTGGGACTTACATAATGAAGACTTTTGTTTTAGCACAACATTAATTCCAAAAACTGTTATGATGTGTTTTTTTCCAAGAGCCACTCAAGTCCCACCTACAATAGATTCCCAGAACCATACATCACCACCCATTGCCTGCTCCCTCACCATTCATAAGTAATTACTCTCTTCTGTCTTCCCATCACATATTACTCATTCCTCTGTAATAGCAATTTGTTGTGCCCTTTACCTCCAGTCAGTTATTTATAGAAGTGTCTCCCTCGCCCCCCACAGTGGAAACTTCTGAGGGTAGGGATGGTCTTTGTCTGTTCTCTCTTCAACTGTACCTGCCAGGATGTTTTGCCCTACTCTTGAGGCTTTCTGTAATGCTAAATTAAGGGGACAGACAGCTCTGCTCATCAGAAAATCACGTGAAAAGTTTCTTTAAAAGGGATTTATAAGAAAGTGCATGTTTTGTAGGCACGGGATGCAAAGAGTTATGCTCAAAAAGATGAACCAAAGTGACAAAAATAAGAATGCTGAAGTTCTTTAACTGAATTTTCAATGACATGTCTCATAGCTGTCATTTTGTGTGTGGAGGTAATGACATCAAAAGAAAATACATCTTAAGGAATTGATGTAGTTTGCTAAATTGACTCAAAATTTTTCCTGTTTTGGAAAAATTAGAATTCTCATCTATCAAGTAAGAATTTTTATTCTAATTGAAAAATCACAGTCATAGGGCAACCGTTGTTATTTTCAGTCTTTTTGAAACACATATTAGATATAAACACAGTAGAGATTTAGGTTAAGATACAGATACAGGTGAAGGACACTTGGAAAATGCAAGAGAACTTTCAATGAGTAATGCATGCCTCCTGGGAGGCAGAGCTGTTTGATGGTTAGATACTGTGGGCTTATTTGAAAAACTAATGAGATAAAATGATGTCTTCATCTGTGAAGGAAACCAAAAAGTACTGTCATTATTTGGGAAGCCTTGATTACCAGAATCAAGAATAAGTCTTTATTCCCAAATTAAGGTAGATAATACAGTTATTTGAATTTAAATAATGTCAGTGGCATTCCAGTGAAGCTTGCTGAGTCATAGCCATGTTCTCGTCTTACTGTACCACATTGCTATTCTGTTGGGAATACCGACATTTAGGTTATGCTTTCCAGTCTTTTTTACGTCATGATTCACATGAAAAGTGATGGCCTTCATTGAGCACACTGGAGTGAGTAGATGAGGCTTCCCCTGGCCCAAGGTAACTGCTGTTCAGGGACTATAGAACCTCTGGCCCCTTCTGCCCCTTCCAAACATGGGACACCTGGGCCCCATTTGAGGCACTGTGTATTAGCCTGCCAGTTGAGAAACTTTGGACTAGAGAGTTGTTTTGCATGATTAAATAGATTGTGTTTCATTTTATGTCAAGTATCCAGAGTTTGCTTATTCATGATGAAACTAATATTTATGGAGGATCAATTTTAGGCAAGGATACTGTTGTAGATGCTAGGGATCCAACAATGAGTTTTCTGACTTACCCTGTGCGAGCCAATGAAATTGACAGTAGACGAACCATCTTAAGATTTCAACATGTTTCCTCTCTTTGTTTTATACGCATGTAGCTTGCAGCATGCTATGATGTAGCAGTGGGGTTATCCACTGGATGGAGAATTAGACCTATCCTCTAATTACATATCTTCCACTAGTTGTTTTCCCTTGCTGCCCTTTAGTCTCCTGAATCTGGTAGTTGGGACCAGATGGGTTTTAATCTGTACTGCATGCACCATCCCCCAACAGGCTTCATCCTCTCCTCTCTCCATCCAGAAGTGATTTTGGACTCCTTTGGATGTGCTTCCTTAATAAATTGCTTCCCTGAACAAAGGATTGGGGAAGAGAGGACAAATGAGGGGAGTTGAAAACTCCAGGACCACAATAATCTCTAAAGACTTTTAAAAGTCTCATATTTTCTAGCTCTCCTCATTTCTTTCTTTTTATTCTTAAGTCAGCAAGACCAAAACTGTATCTAGAACATGAGATGTCACCCTTCTCTTTCCAAGAGTCTTTTCTGTTCCAGTATTGCTTTGGTACCTAAAAAAAAAAAAAACAATAAAGACTGAATATAAGATCACATTTTAATTTTATGAAATGAAAATTTTAACATTTCTAAATGGCAGTACTTTATAGTCTTCCAAATCTTCAAATACTTATGTCTCTTGATTTAATCTGCGACAGGGAACACACATACACCTAAGGAATATATAAATTTCAGAAATATTCTTTTCTTCATCATTTTAACTAATAGTCAATGCTTGTGTTACCTGTATCCTTCATTTATAGTCAGATGATTCTTCCAGCTCTTCTGCCCGTGAATTAGAGAAGTTATTTATACATTATCCAAGGATAGAAAAGATACAACCAGATTGTCTCTCTCATTTAAAAACAGTTGTATTTGGGAGTTTTGTGTACAATATTTGTTGACAATTTTATTTTTATTTTCACTTTTTGCTTTTAATCACAATTGTATTGCCATCACTTTGAAAAAGTTTATAAGCTGTGCCTTTTAGCAGTTAAATAATTTCTAATTTTTTTCTGCTACTCTAACATCTTCTCTCATTAATGATACTTTCATTTGAGTAACTGCTTAAAATATTTTCAAAAATTCCTTAAAAATCTTCAAACAAGCCTAGGATTATTTTTTTGGCTCTGCTGGTCTTCATTGCTGTGCGGGCTTTTCTCTAGTTGGGGAGACCTGGAGCTACTCTCTAGCTGTGGTGCTCGGGCTTCTCATCGTGGTGGCTTCTCTTGTTTCATAGCATGGGCTCCAGAGCACAGGCCCGTTAGTTGTGGCTCACGGGTTTGTTGCTCCAAGGCATGTGGGATCTTCTCAGGTCAGGGATCGGACCCATGTCTCCTGCATTGTCAGGCAAATTCTTTCACTGAACCACCTGGGAAGCCTCCTTTCACACCTGGCTCCCTCTTGCCTAATGTGTATCATGGGCCATGCGGGCCCTGGGCAAAGATGTTTACTGTTATGGATACTGTAGTGCGCTGCCCAGACCCCCCGTTTAACCTGAAGTGAAGGGAACACCCTCATCCCAACATCATTCTTCCTCCTTGCAAGCAGCCTGTATCCATTGGATGGCAGATGTAAGGGTATAAACGTCCTACCCCCTAGCTTCAGGGAAAGACAATTTGGCACAGTTGTCTTAACTCCAGAGTTCTCCATGAAACCATCAGAAACCTTTATTATAACTGCATCATAGTTCAATTCCTTCCTCTCTCCAGAGGCTGCCTGTTCTCTCCCACAGGTATGAGCTCAAAGACACTCTTTAATAACTTCTTTTGTGTAAATCTCTGTTTCAGAAACTGTTTCCTAGGAAACTCAACCTATGACTATGGCTCCCTACCAGGAGAGCGGGGTGGCCACTGTTTGGTCATGGAGGTTGACATAAACCTTTAAATCAAGGACATTGTTATATTCAGTGTCATAGAAGAAGCATAATACAATCCAATAGGAGTAAAAGTGACTTCTTTTTCTTGGAGTATAACAAAGGGAGAATTAGGAAAGGTTTTGCAGAAGAGGTAACATTGGAGCTTAACTTTGGAGAATGAGTAAGTATTCTCTAGACAAGGAAGAATGTGAGTAGTCTGGGCTTGTTAAAAAAACACAGCTATTAAAGATGTGGCAGGGAGCTCAGTGTGGCAGCTAGCAGGTGGGGCCCATGGGAAAGAGCAGTAGAGATAGGTCATGAGGCCCTCTACTCATTTTTAAGGGCCTTAGGCTGGAGTGTTCTCTTCCTTCCTAACTCCTATCTGTCAAACTTGGTGCCCCTACTTCACAGACAAGATGCAATTTGAGTAAATACTGAGACACCCATCTTCTTCTTGTTTGCTTGAAGACTTGTTATTTCTTTTTCTCTTTTATTAAATACAATTTCATTTATTAACCATTTCATTTTATGGGCTTCCCTAGTGGTTCAGATGATAATCGGCTGGCAATGCAGGAGACCCCAGGTTTGATCCCTGGGTTGGGAAGATCCCCTGAAAAAGAGAATGACTACCCACTCCAGTATTCTTGCCTGGAAAATTCTATGGACTGAAGAGCCTGACGGGCTACAGTCTATGAGGTCACAAAGAGTCGGACATGACTGACCAACAAACATTTCATTTTAACCTAATTTAGAAAAATTTCATATTTCTATAAAATATGTATCTTTTAGTCTGACTTTAAAATAACCTTCTATAAGAAGACACAAAGATCTTCTTCTGTCATGCTTAAAATTCTACTTTTAGTAACTTCTGGAATTCCAAGTGGTAAGGTAAAGTAAAGGTTAGAGAGTCCAGGTTTCTGACACATGAACCCTTGTTTCAAGCCTCGGATGAAGGGTCATTCAGTTGTTGTTAGTATATCTCTAGTAATGGAAATATTGACCTATACCTGTATTTGTTAATACTGATATATCAGGGCTTCTCTGGTGGCCCAGATGGTAAAAAATCTGCCTGTAATGCGAGAGGTCTGGATTTGATTTCTGGGTTGGAAAGATCCCCTGGAGGAGGGCATAGCAACCCACTCCAGTATTCTTGCCTGGAGAATCACCATGGACAGAGGAGCCTGGTGGGCTACAGTCCATGGAGTTGCAAGAATCGGACATGACTGAGTGACTATACTGATATATCACAGACTAATAAAACTGCAGAGCTGAAATTAGTCACTGTTTTACAGATGAGAAAACCAAGGTCTAGGGAGGAAAAATCATTTACCTAAGGTCATACAGTAGATGTTGACAAATCCAGAGGGACAATTCATCTTCTTCATCCAGCAACTTTGTTTCTCTGTGACTACAGAATTAACTCATCAGATCCCTATCTGAATTATTGGGAGTCAGGAAGCTGGGGTACCACCCCATACTCTACTCCTAATCATTTCCGTGACTCAGGTCCCAGCTGTGTCAGTCTTCCAGGTCTGTTTTCTCACCTGTGAAATCAGAGGCCTGGACTAGAAGAACTCCCAGAGTCCTCCTCCCAGGCATTTATACAGTCTATCCTTTCTCTAAGAGAAGATATGTCTAAAGGTCCTAGTGGACCAGTTGGAGACTGAGAGATAAATACAGTAAAGGGAACTGGCTCAAAAAGGTTCATATGTCCTCAACCATTCACTAATCCAAGCTTCTAGTCAGATACATTCTTGGAGCTTTTATTTCCTGATTTGGGGGCATTTTACTGCAGTCTCACTTTAGGAATATTTTACACTTTCTTTTGTAGCAGAAATGTTCCGATTACCTGCCTTTTAAACTTGGGCCATAAAGTCTTTCCTTAGAAACTGACTCAACTTTATATGTTGCTGCTGGTTTTGAGTAAATGGGCTGAATCTTGCAGCCAAGCCTCAATGCAAACAAAAACATTTTCTGGTCAAGCATTTTCTGGTTTGTTCAACTCCATTACAGGGTTGGCTTTAAAAAAGAAAAAGTTAAAACCCACAGAAGAGCAAAACACAAACCCTGGGAAGACAGTTTCCAGCCACATTAACTCAGATCACCAGGGTAGAAAAGAACCAGGGCCTTCATTGTCCAGACCATCGTCATCTCCAGACTCTCATCTTATGTTCTTCTGCTATTTTAATTTCACCACTTCAAAATGGGGGGAAAATAGGTTAATAGTTTCCATGAGTTTAGACTGTGACCAGAGGCATACTAAGCAATTTCAGAATCTCCAGCAACCACAGCTTGGAGAAGAGAATGGTGGTGGATTTGCCGTCCTCTGGATTCCAGAGTTTAGGGGACTCGGGCCAGCACTGTGATGCCAGAGTGGGATGTAAACAATATTCCTTGCTTCATTCTTTTTGCATATGTTCATCCTAGGATTCTTTTTATTCCAGGTAGTATGCTCGGTGAAAAAGTGAAAGTGTTAGTTGCTCAGTCATGCCTGACTCTTTGCGATCCCATGGACTGTAGCCTGCCAGGCTTCTCTGTCCATGGAATTCTCCAGGCAAAAATACTGGAGTGGGTTGCCATTTTCTTCTCCAGGGGATCTTCCCAACTCAGGGATTGAACCTGGGTCTCCTGCATTGCAGGTAGATTTTTTACCATATGAGCCACCAGGGAAAAAGCATGGGACAAAGAAACATTCTTAAGACATAATCCCTGCCCTTAAAGAATCACAGTATAGTATAGAAAATACCCATATGTGCAAAATAATTGTAATACAGTGAATACTGTAAGTGATATAAGCAACATGAATTACGTGCTTAGGAAAGGGAGAGAAAAAAAACAGTTTATTTCAACTGAAGTTACTGAAGAAGGCTTGCCTGGGGAGATTCCTTCTGGTCCATACCTTGAGAGGTCAAAACAGCAAATTGTGATTCCTTCTAGGCATGACAATGCTCAGAAATATGAAAGTTTCTCATTGGTTTGAGCAAGAGTAGCAGTCTGAAACATTAGGGAAATCTGAGCCTGAAACAGGAGATTGCCTGTCAGGTGAGGAACTAGCTCTTTTCACAATGAGGAGCCATAGAAGTTTTTCTGGCAGGAAAGCTACTACATCACATCTGTATTTTAGAAAGGAAACTGAAAGTCCGTATGAGGAAGGGCAAGTGTTACAGGAGGAGAGATGGAAACCAGAGCCCGTCAGGCTCTGTCCCTCTAGTTCTCACCAGCACATGGTTATCTGCCAACAGACGTGCCTTGCCTCACGCCCATTTAAAAGTTCCAGTGGTAAGAGGGAAATATTTCTTCTCCATTTCCACATCCCTTCCAGTTTTGCAGTTTTCTAATCAGATCCCTATCCCAGGTTTATTCTAGATTGTAAACTCATGGAGTCAGTCCAAACATTCAGTTAGAATATTGCATATTACATGTGAAACTCTGTTGTCTGGTAAGAGAGCATACAATTCTAGGCAAGGATGGAGAGTTAACAACTAATTTTATCAATCTTTCTGAGTCCTGACTCAATAAATGATATCCATTTTAAAAGGGTAGGAGGATTTATTTTTAAAGCTGAATATATTTTTAAAGCCAAATAAATTTGACTTTCTTATTTCATTTCTCAAAAGAGAAACCCTCTAGGTTCAACAAACCCTCTAGACTCAAAACCTTCTAGGTTCAACATGTCTATCAAGAGTTCACAGCACTAAATGTGGAGATGGTGTTTGAATCAAGGGTTTAAATGATCAAAACATCATTGATTTTACTGATCTCTCATTGGGTTCTATAACCAGCATGCTGTCTGTGAGTCTGGGTCATCAGAGAGACCACTCTAAAACGTTAAGGTTCTGACTGATCCTGGTAAGATTTTGATGATTAATCAAGTTTTAGAAGTAATAGAGAAGTATTCTTCCAGTGGAGAATCCAGATTGTGTAGTTCAGAGGTCAGCCAACTATATGCTAAGTCACTTCAGTCGTGTCTGACTGTTTGCAACCCTATGGACTGCAGCCTTCCAGGCTCCTCTGTCCATGGGATTCTCAGGTGAGAATACTGCAGTGGGTTGCCCTCCTCCAGGGGATCTTCCCAATCCAAGGATTGAACCTGCACCTCTTAGGTCTCCTTCATTGGCAGTCGGGTTCTTTACCAGTAGCGCCACTTGGGAAGCTCAACTATAGCCATGGCCAAATCCAGCTTGTTTTTGTAAGTATAGTTTTATTAGAACACAGTCATGATCATTTACTTACACATTGTCTGTGGCTGCCTTCCTGCCACAACAGCAAAACTGAGTTGCTGTACAAAGCCAGAGGGCTTCCCTTGTGGCTCAGTGGTATAGAATCCTTCTGCCAGTGCAGGAGACACAGGTTCGATCCTCAAGCCAGGAAGATCCCATGGAGGAGGGTGTGGCAACCCACACCAGTGTTCTTGCCTGGGAAATCCCATGGACAGAGGAACTTGGAGAGCTACAGTCCATAGGATCTTAATGAGTTGGACAGACTTTAGTGACTAATACACAAAACACATCTGCATGGCCTTAGAAGAGCTACTTGATCCATCTGTTTCATTCTCTCTCTGTAATAAACACTCTGCCTTTCTCCAAATACTATGTGAAAGCACATGAGCCCATATGTTCTGGAACACTGCTTGTCATGCTATAAGTTACTATATAAGTGGAGCTCCTTACATCCCAGCTTAACATTGGCATTTTTTCTTTTCCTCCCTAGAATACCCTGGAGCAATGCAGCGTTTGCTCCAAGCCCATCATGGAGCGGATTCTCCGAGCCACAGGGAAGGCTTATCATCCTCACTGCTTTACCTGTGTGATGTGCTGCCGCAGCCTGGATGGGATCCCATTCACCGTGGACGCTGGTGGCCTCATCCACTGCATTGAGGACTTCCACAAGTAGGCGATCTACTCTCCCTTCTGCTGCCTGATGGTCCTCTTGGCGTCTGGTCTTACTGCCTGGCATATGGGCTACTCTTCTCTCTCCAAGCTATAGAATCTCCGGATTTGGTGGGACCTTAGAAAGAAGTTATTCATTCCCTCCTCCAATGCAGAAAGTGATATCAAGTAATCCGTGTGGTCCTCCAGCGTGGCCTCGGCTTCAAAGCTTCCCTTGGGCTTATCCATCACATGTTTGTGTCACCTTAATTGTAAGAAAGTTGAGTCAGCCACAGAACATATTACTGGAGAGCCAGGATCACAGAGTAGCTCTCCCTGGCCTAAACGTGAACAAGCTGTGAGCCAGTGGACAAATTGCCCAGTTTTCTCTGAGCTCTTCAGTTTGTTCATTAGACCAGACCAGTTTCCCATCCAAGACAGCCTAGGGTTCTCTCTAGAGCCATGTCTTTTCCACTCTGCACATAGGAAGTTATAGGGGGAGAACATTTGAATTATTCAGAGAACAATTCAGCCCCTCTTGCTAAAGAAAGCCTCTTGCATATTTGGAGGTGGTTTTATGCCATTATCAACATATGCATACCCTCCCCTAAGCTCTTAGCCCAGGTCCTCTTCCTCAGGATATTTTCTAATCTTTTGAGGACAATTAGAAAGTAGAACCTCAAAATCAAGACTAGAAAAATATATCCCCACTTCCTCACTTCTCTCCTTTGTAGAGTCCTCTTTTATGATAGCTGGAGTGGTCATGAAAATTGTATAGCTTTGTATTTTGCTTATTCTTATTTGACCAGTTTGTTGGTTGATCACATTTGTTGCATATTCCCAGGAACGATATGACAGCTTTAGGTGTGGTTTATAAATGGCAGACACGGAAGTTTTGTCCAGCAAACACAAGAATCATCTGAGGCTTGCAAAGAGATGAATTTGTATGGCTTGCCATTTTGGGTTCTATTGCCCTCCAAATATACAGTCTTGTGGGTTAATTTTCATTGCTCTATTGTCAACAACCAGGAGGTACTTGCCACAAGCAGCCTGGGGACCTGAGATTCATATTTTGAAAAAAGAATTTCCTGACCACTTTCCAAGTAGCAGAGAAAGTGAAAACCTCACTAAAAGACGTGAGGCTGAATGAATTTAAAAAAAAAAAAAAAAGTCCAGAGGCAGGAATTCTCAACCTGAATTAGACAAGGAAGGGCTGGCTCACTTTGAAAGGGCAGTCACAGCATAAATTGTACTTCACGTTATTGATATTTTTAGCTTCTAATTACACATAAAAAAAAAAACTTGCATCTATTTAAGGGAAGTGAAAAGATACCAGTGGGAAGTGTATTTCTGTCACTGTTTCTCTCCTTTCTTAGATTTACTCTAATCCAAGGAAGACTGATAGATATAATCAGAGCACACATGTTTCTGTTGCTGGAAAAGACTGATATGTTACACCCCTCAATTAAAACAGGAAGTCAATTCTGACAAATGTAGGTTTATATCTATGCCATTTATCTTTCATTTCGAGGAGTGGGGAGCATAATTAGAGACTTGTGACTGGTGACATGTGTGTGGGTCTGAACACTCCAGGAAGGCACACTTGAGCAATTAAAAGGGAAAAAGAATCCAAAACCTCAATGGTCCCTACCATCGCTAATTCAATGGAAAGTTAAAATGCAAACTATTCAAAATAATGTTGTCTCCATGATTGGCAGGTTTACAGGGGGAGAAGCTTTTTGTTCTTTTCCCCATTTACAAAAAGAAAAATAAAAGATACATTTTAAAGAGCTCTCTTTCTGGGTCTTGAAAGACTGGAACAGAAAGCAGCTGTAAGTCCAACCCAGGGTAGACATTGCATGGCTAAGGAAAGTGGGTTACAGAGAGGAGATGCAGCTGCCTTCTGCAGATACTTGGTCATTCTGAACAGATCTCCCATTTGTGAGCTTCTAGGAAATGCATCACTCCAGTACTCTTGCCTGGAAAATCCCATGGATGGAGGAGCCTGGTTGGCTGCAGTCTATGGGGTCGTGAAGAGTCTGACACAACTGAGCGACTTCACTTTGACTTTTCACTTTCATGCATTGGAGAAGGAAATGGCAACCCACTCCAGTGTTCTTGCCTGGAGAATCCCAGGGACGGGGGAGCCTGATGGGCTGCCGTCTATGGGGTCACACAGAGTCGGACACGACTGAAGTGACTTAGCAGCAGCAGCAGCAGCAGGAAATGCCTTTCCATTTCAATTCAACCACATCTATGAAGAGCCCTCTATGTGCCTATCACTGTGCTAAGTGCTAAAGGAAAGAAATTGCATAAGTAGAAATTCGTAGAGAGAAGCCCAGAGCAGCAAGGAGTTTGACAGGAGGAAGGAAGAGAAGAAGTGCAGGTAATGTGTGAGATCAGGCAAAAAAGACTATGAAAGTGATGAGGTGAGGCACAGGCAAGGGTTTGAGCTGTCAAGGCCAGAAGTGATTACTGGGGCCTGAGTAGGCTTCTGGAAGCAGAGTGTTTTAAATGGGAAATGCAGCTTACTGAGCGAAGGAATAGCTCAGGCATTAAAGAAGGGCACAGAGTGAAGAATGGTTTCTCTGCACTCAAGGAAGCTCTGCTTGGCTGTAGCCAGAGCAGCCTGGGAGAAGAAGCTGAGATGCAGGAGGCCCAGGAGAAGGGGTTTATCTCCCCTGCCTAGAATCCTGTCCTTTACACTGGTGCTTCCCAAACTTGAGCGTGCTTACAGTCACAGATCTTGTTAAACTGCAAAGTTCAGTTCCGGAGATCTGGAGTGGGGGCCTAAGATTCTGCATTTCTGACCAGCTCCCAGGTGGTTTTGGACTGCACTCTGAATAACAAGCTTCTGAAATGCTATTTTTAAAGCCTTGCTAATGGGCCATCCCCTCCATAACCACCTTCAGTCGGGGTTGGCCCAAATCCCCCATCCTGTTAGGCAGAAACTCTTTCCCATGTGTCATTTCAGATGACTGCTCAAACTAGTTTCCTGGCAGACTGCCTGTATCCCACCCTCACCCTCAACACACACCCATACACACCACACACACACAAACACACACATACTTACTTTCCCATTTCACCTAAATGGCCATCTTTCAAGGCCCCACCCAATTATCATCTAGTGAAAATTTCATGGACAGAGAAGCCTAGCAGGCTACAATCAATGGGGTTGCAAAGAGTCAGACATGGCTGAGCACAGCACACACAAAGAAGCTTCCTCTGATCTCAAAATCTCCCTAGCTCCATGTTTGAATTTAGATCTTTCTCTATGTTTTATAGTTTTGTAAATCCACTATAGATAGCACTTAACATAGCTGATTAGTGATTTAAAAAATGCACATGCACAATTTTACAGTAACCCCCTTAAATCATTTTTGCAGTATGATAGGATATGCATGGGATTCCCTGGTGGCTCAGACAGTAGAGCGTCTGCCCACAACACAGGAGACCCAAGTTCGATCCCTATGTTGGGAAGATCCCCTGGAGAAGGAAATGACAACCCACTCCAGTACACGTATATGTTAACAGAACAAATACAGAAATATATAGAGGTCCCTCACCAGTCTGACTGCTGGAGTCTTAATTTATTTCTGTATTCCCAGTTCCAAGACAGTGGGCTCAGAAAAGCAGATTTATTTAAATCACTCTTTCATTGTGTTGAGCCTTTATTCCACTGTCTGATCTTTCTGATCAGGGATGTTACATGCATCTATCTATTTGTTTAATCAGCATCCATTTGTGGATTGCTAGAAATGTGCCAGGACCCAGTGAATAAGAGACCATCCTTCTCTGAGCTTTGGCTCCCATGGCTGTATAGCAGAAATGATAAAAAAAAAAAAGTATTTCTTCATGTTTTCTATCAGTAAAAAAATAAGATCAAGTATATAGAGTTCTTAACAAGACTTGGCATACAATAAGTACACAATAAATGGTAGCTATTTTAACCATCAGAAGTATTTTTTATCAAATTAATTTTATTATTATTGTCTGCTTAGTGAGCCAAGTTTTTAAATAGACCACCTGGGAGTTTTCAGAGTCCTTAAAATGCTGTCCAGGGAACACCATGGGGACTGTGGAAGCCACTTCCAGTCTCTACCCTTTACCTTTTCCCATCTAATGAGGCTAGTTGGTAAGAAAGAATCATTACTCAGCAAGAATACTGTTCATACCTTTCCAAAGAGGAAAGACCTTGAGGTTGAACATAAAGGCCTAAGCAATATCTTTTTATGCAGAATATAGCAAATACTTCATTCCATTAAATACTGTCTGACTTTCTATCTTCAGCACCAGTCACAATAGTTATTTCTAGAAACTCAGAAATAAAGCAAATCTTGTCCTTTGGAAGCTCACAGTTTTGAGGTCTCCAAAGATATCCAAATAATTACTACTAAAATAGGCAAACTCAATGAAAGATATTTTATCCTCAAGAAGTAAGTAATCCTATTTGAGGACATTGGGGAAGGCTCACAGATAAAGTGATAGGCTAGACATACTTCTGACCTCACAAAGTTTATGGTCCCAGTAGGTTTGGGGAAAGGAGATTTTGCAGCTGATTCCAGAAGCCTGCTTATTTCACTACTGATGACCCAGATTCAAAAATAATCAGGTAGTCCAAAGCAGTTTTTTTTGCCACTGAGTATTAACTTCTTGCATAAAATGCCAATTATAACAACTCTGATTACTCCTGCAGTTGTACCATGATCCTTTTGATTTTTCTTTCATAGCAATCAATTGATCTGCTGCTTAATTCATATTTATTTAGATTGCAGCCATACAGATGCCTTTTGGGTGCTGCCAGGCAAATTAATATGTACATATAGAGTATAATGTATGTAAAAATGCTTTGACAACCATAAAGTGCTCTGCAAAGTGTTAGATTACTATCATTATTTCTTTTTAAGTCTCTCTACAAATAGATAAAATTTAACATCATTAATCTTAAAAGCGTTACCATGAAAAAACTGAGTTGCACGGTCTTTCTTACTTTTTCAATCTTTTCAGTTATCTGTGTCCATTGCAAATCATGTCTCATTTCACACCTTCATAAATGGCACACCTAATTTCTAGAAGATACAGATGGATGCATGGCCTGTATTTGCAGCCTATTGATCTGTTATATAAAAAAAAAGTTATGCCCATTAGCCATAGTAAGGAATATTAAGAGTTAGGGAATATTAAAAGTTACTGCTACTGCTAAGCCACTTCAGTCGTGTCCGACTCTGTGCGACCCCATAGACAGCAGCCCACCAGGCTCCGCTGTCCCTGGGATTCTCCAGGCAAGAATAGTGGAGTGGGTTGCCATTTCCTTCTCCAATGCAGGAAAGTGAAAAGTGAAAGTGAAGTCGCTCAGTCGTGTCCGACTCTTAGCAACCCCATGGACTGCAGCCCACCAGGCTCCTCCATCCAGGCAAGAGTACTGGAGTGGGGTGCCATTGCCTTCTCCTATTAAAAGTTAGGATATATTAAAATTTCTCACCAATAGTTAACCTCAAAATCATGTGTATGTATATCAATATATATACACATACATACATATATGGGGCTTCCCTGGTGGCTCAGCTCATAAAGAATCTGCGTGCAATGTGGGAGACCTGGGTTTGATCCCTGGGTTGTGAAGATCCCTGGAGAAGGGAAAGGAAGGCTACCCACTCCAGTATTCTGGCCTGAAGAATTCCATGGACTGATTAGTCCTCAGAGTCGTAAAGAGTCGGACACAACTGAATGACTTTCACTTTCACACACTTATATATACATACATATATATATATGTATATATATATATATACATATATATATATACACACAATTCTAAGAAAAACACTCTAATAATTTGGAGTGAGGCAAACTTACCACCCTCAGGAAATTTGAGTAGAGCCCAGTAAGCACATACAAAGTCTAGAAGCAAAAGTCAGAAACAAGTAGGGGCTGCCAAGACCTTCATTCTTCCCTCTGCTTGATCCAGCCCAGGATTTGTATTTGCAATCTTTCCACAGGTGAATGCCATGCCACACACTGAGTGGCCTGTGTGAATTGCATTGGGCCACTCAGTGTGGCATCCAGACGCAATTCACACACTCATCTCCCACTTCCCCAAATATCACAATATTTATGATCTAGAAGAACCTCAACAGTCATTGAATATAAATCCCCTATTTTAGCTAAGGAAGGAGACCCAGGGAAGGAAGGTGACTTGCTCAAGGACACACGCGGTGGTAGACCAAATGTCCTGGCTCTTGGTTTGCACCTTTTCTTTTCTCTTGTTTTCACCTCTTTGTCAGTTTTAAGTTCAGTATCTAACCAGAACTCTCTCTCCTCTTTCAGGAAATTTGCTCCCCGCTGTTCTGTGTGCAAGGAGCCTATCATGCCTGCCCCTGGCCAGGAGGAGACTGTCCGGATTGTGGCTCTGGATCGTGATTTCCATGTTCACTGCTACCGGTGTGAGGTCTGTGGTCAGCGCCCCACCCCCTGCCAGGCCATCAGAGCCAGATTTTTATAAATATCACAATTATAAAATCTATGAGAGCCCTTAGTGCCTGTGTTCATTCAACTTGGGTTTTACAGGAGACCTGTGACCCCAGTTGGAAATGACGAGAGATTTCTTGCCCAAGGGCCATGTCATCATGTATATAGCAAACGGCAGCAAGTCTTTCTCCTCTAATCTGGGTATCAAAAGGACACCACATTCAGAAAATGACTTCAAAGCATTTTTTTATCCTAGTCCTATGACTTGCCCAGGGCCTCTCTTTTGAAGCAGCTTTCTTGTTTTCTACCAGACCTTCTGAGTGCAGCAGTTAGCAGCTCCCCCTTCTATCTGCAAGAGATAATATGAACTATCTTATTACCACCTCCTCATGACATTGGCTCGTCTAGTCCCATGAGATTTTCCCAAGACATGGCGGTGGGGCTGGCAGAGCTGCCCCTAGCCCTAGGACTGCGGTAATGCCGTCTACTGCCTAAGCCGTAGCTGACCACCCGGTTTATGCAGCGTGCTTTGTTCACTCCTACAGCCCCAGTTGCATGCCTCTCTCTGGCCTTAATATGAGCAAAGAAAATAAAAAAACGTCCAGCTTTTACACTAGGTGTTATGACTAAAGAGCAATAAAAATGTCTAGCCTTAGAATTGACCTGAATTTTAAGTGTGGAAAACCTAGAGTTCACTTTGCAGTTGGAGAAACTGAGGTTCAATGGAGGCAGACTTCCCACTATTTCTAGATACACTTGTTCTATGTGCCAACAGGCTTTGACTTTTCATGGTTTTGTTGTTTGTTCTAAGAGTGGTGTGTGATGTACCTTTTCTCCTCCCAGATGAAATGATAGCAGTACAAAATAAATTTGTACTGTACATGTGTCTTAGAATCAAGACTGTAGAATGGGAGGAACACTGAATTAAAAGGAGGCAGACCTCCATCACCCCGGACAAATCACTTCCCTCTCCACAGCTCACTTCCCCACGTGTAAAACAGGCTTGTTCTGGATGCCCCAGTATTGGCTCCTTTGGTTCTAAGATTCAAGGTGCTAACAGTTGAGTTTCAACACTGCAGTCGACTCTGGGGTCTTTAGGGTGCCCAGGTAACGGTTAATGTTAGGTCATTAAAGGCTTAAAACCATGTCATTTATGTAATTTCTTTCTGTTTATTATGATCAAAAGGTTCTGTTTAATTCCATCACTCAGTTTCCCCAAATGTCTCTAGATCTCCAGAATATCTGCTTGTTCATTCATAAGGCTGGCCTTCTTGGGAAGAATAACTATAGGGGCCATCACTGCTGCTCCTGCTGCTCCTGCTGTTGTGTTCTGGGTGATACCCTTTTTGAACTTACATATCATTATTTGTCAAATTCAAATAGGAACCTCAGTGACCCCCCTGCCTTGCTGTCATAGAAGACAGCAGAGGTGAGGCACACAGCAGTCGTGACCTTCTAAAAGAGTTTCTACCACAGTTAGCAAGGGCACACACCACAAGATGAAATACTATATTTTTCTTTTCCGAAGAAATTTCTGTTTCCTCTAAAGGTGAAGGTCAGCATTTAACTGTCATATAACACTTTTCAAAATGGATGCTCGGGTACTATTAACAGTAGTATAATTCTTTACAGTTATATAGCTCTTGGCATTTTTTTCAAAGTATAGTCATATCCATTTTCCTCTTTGATCCTCCTAACATCTCAGTGAGGTAGGAATTGTGGGAATAATTTTCAGAGTGGCTATTGGCCTTGCCTGCAGTGACAGGCAGGAGCAGAACTAATGGTGGTACCCAAGGGCCCTGTCCCCCCATCCTGCACTCATCCCTCTACACTGTGCTGTATCCTTTAGAAAGTACAATGGATCATTCCCCACTCCCCCCACCCACCCCAAACCTTAGGATTTTATTTTCTTTCTAAAGTTGGAGTAAGTATGCAGAGCCTGTTGATGGCCCGCTGCTTAGCAGGAGTCACTCTGCAACTTAGCTTCTGACCTGGAATTACCACAAGATTCTGTTCTTGCACTTGTATATTACTTTTGAAAAATCTTTAAATTAATAATAAATGATAAAGATTTATTCTCTCCTGTTCTTATTGTTTGGGTGAAGGGAACAAACTACTTGGGAGCCTAGGCCCTCAGGTTCTTCTTCTGTACCTGTATTTCCTATTGCGTGACATCAGGAAGGTCATTTTACCCTGTTCTTATTTATGTCCCCAGCCTCTGTTTCAACTTAATGCACATATCATATGATGTCCTGGGGAAGAGAAGAGGTAGTAATTGGCCTCTTTATGGAAGCTTTGCATGAACAGAGGAGTTTGTTTCCATTTTCACTGACATCCTTTCCCTCTGCCTTCCTTCTTCCAGGATTGTGGTGGTCTCCTGTCTGAAGGAGATAACCAAGGCTGCTACCCGCTAGATGGACACATCCTCTGCAAGACCTGCAACTCTGCCCGCATCAGGGTGTTGACCGCCAAGGCCAGCACTGACCTTTAAATCCAGTCGCCTGTTTAGCGGTTAGTTGGTGGATCCGAGAAGGATGAAACACAAGAAAAATATGACAAGAGAAATAGGAAAAGAAAGGAAAGGCAATCAAGCTATGGGATGGTCTCTACTTCATCCACTATTAACCTTTCTGTAGAAACACCTAGAATATGAGATTTTTTTTTAAGTTCTTACAATACACATTTCACAGTTAGTCATGTAGAACCTTGATAGGCCTTTGTTCCCAAGGACTTGCACATTTTTGCACGGATTATGCTCCATCCCATTCACTTCTGCATTCCTTTAACTTTTAATCCCTATGTTTGTCTCACTTTTCATCTGGTTGAATGGCTTTTTTTAGTGTGGTATTTGCTGTCACACAGTTTTTCCTGGGGAAGTCTGCCAACTCCCAGGTGCTTTTCGGCTTGAAGGCTCCATGCTATCACTTCCACACTGCCAGCGATCATAAAAGATAGTCATTCATTTTCTGTGTATTGAAAAAAATTGTCTTTTATTGCTCTAAACTAGTCATGTCCCTTGGGGAAAAAATGCACAATTTTATGTCAGGTTATAAAGAATTTAAACTGTAAATTACATAGATTAAAAGAAGCTGAATTTGCAGCCATCCCAATTCAAAATCTATAATGACCAGTGGTGGGGCTCATTTGAAAATAGATATTGGTGAGAGAGAACCAAACTTCAATATTTTTTCTGCAGAAATTACAGATGGGGTATGCTGGATAAAGCATTTTGGGGTTACATTTGAAAAGGCATTATTATGCCTCAAATGTTAAAATTTTCTTTTTCCATGCTACCTGGATATAATAATATGGACAAACTTGGTTTTCTCTAGAATATAACTTCCAATACTCTTCCACTTTTCATATCGGATATATTGTGACATTTTGTTTGTTTGTTTGGGGAGGGAGGACATACAAACACAACTACCAGAATGTGTAGCTGTGTCCTCTAGAGGAAGATCTCTACAGAGAACTGTTCAGGTTTTTTTTTGTTTTTTTTTCCAGACCTAGGTCCATTTTACCTGACAATTGCAAATCGGGGCACATAAAATTGTCTTGGTTTTGTTTAGTTTACCTTAAAAAGACAGGAAACTTGAAAAGGTTGTGAAACCACAGTTTCATCATTCTTATAATTCTTCTGCAACTCAAAATACATATTGCAGGAGACATTTTCATATCACTGATGTGACATTTACACCACACTTTCATAGACAATCACTGAAAAGAAATTGCCTTTTTGAACTAAAAATATGCAGAGTCTAGAATCTTTAGTCAGATTCTTTTGAGGCAGTGAAATGCTTGCCTGCTAACTGCAGAACCACATACATTTTTTTTTTAATGTTCTAACACGTTTCCTTTAAGGAAGGACCCTTCTCTTAATAGCAGGTTACCATCTTGTAAACTAAGTATTTTGGATTAAGATTTGTTCAAATCTTTTTTAAGATTAGGTCAACCTTTTTAAAAACTTTCTGCAAGTATATACTTTTAAATTACAAAGTATTTTAAATATAGCAAAAATATAGATAATAATATAATGGATCTCTGTGATACCCAGTTTAAGAAATCAAATATAACAAATATAGCTACATTCCCCCCATACCCTTCCTTGATTCCACAAAGATCTTTTTCATGATTAGAAAGTGATAAACTTTTCTAGTCTGACTTTGTTTTTAATTTTAACACTCAGAAATGAAAAATTATTTGTGAATGTTTTGCATTGCAATCCAGACCTCAAGCATCCCAATTACATTTATTTTACTTTAGTAGGAATAATCATAAAGGTGGTTCATTTTTTTTTTTTTTCCCAATAAGATATCCTTAAGCCTATGGCTCTTCTAAGTCAATCTGTGGCTCATTTGCTTTGGTTACCAGTTTTGTTTTAGAACGACCACAGCTAGAGCTTTTCAAAGGGTCCTTTGACCACTGTGCTTTCCTTACCTTGATTCCCTTGTCCTTGACCTCACATTTCTCATAATGTGAAATACAAGAGGTCCACTTTGGGCAGCATGTGGATTTTAGGATACAATGGCAACTGTATCACTGAATTTCTGTCTTCCAAATGAAAGGAGAGACCATGCTGATGGCCTCAAAGAGTACTGACCATTAGACAATTGGGGTGATACTATCTATAATCAGCTTGAATTGCTTCAGCAATTTGTTTTTTATGAAATACTTGGGGAAAAAATATCTTTTGGTCAAAAGGAAAGAGCCCAATTTATTGAGGGGTGGAGTTTATCTCTTAAAATACAGTCTTATGAATTTTGCCAAAAGAGGGAGGATTTATGAAATATTTATACTATAAAAATGCAGTAACATTCTACTTGTTGGTTACATTTAAGTTCTTATGTAACTGAATGTTTACATGCCAAGAAAAAAAAGAGAGTTATAAGAAAAGGCTGTTACAGGCCCCTCACTGTGACACTGCCAGAATAGTGCTTGCTTACAATCTTTATAGTGTGTTTTTATCACATAACCTCAGAGTATCTTTACCAAAGATTTTTAAAGTAAATCTCTTTTTAATATAGACTTATCATACTTTTATAATAATGAATGTGCACACCTACATATACAGAATATTTAGATTTAGATTTTTTTCTTTCACAAGGTATAATAAGGAAAGGATCCTAAAATATTTTATTTCAGGATTTCTTAATTATATGATTTATATTGCTTTCTTGTCTTCTATTAATCATTTGGTATCAGCAATGCCAAATCACTCTTTACTGTTTTAGCTACATGAAATGATGCCTATAACAGATATAAAGATCTAGTGCCTTAAGGATTATAATTCTACTGTCTTATGATATATTGTCTTGATTGTTATCATTTAAAGACATAGATAATAGAAAAAAATCATAGAGTCTTTATAAGAAAAAGTTTGTAAAAATATACTAAAAAATATACCGGTTTTAAAAAAAATTGTCACAAACAAATATTTGGTAATTCCATGTAACATGAGAGACATGGAAAAGGAGAAAAAACCCACTATGTCCTGGGCTCTGCAGATTGTTTTATGGTTAGGTTTCTCCACCACCTGGATCCCCAGCTCATACTGACTCAGTATGGAGTCTCCTCTGTGAACAGATTGGCCTTTAAAACTCAAAATAAGTCATGTGTTCCAGCTAAATGCATCAAAGCTTTGAGATCCTGGACATCTCTGCAGCCCAATGATGTGGGTTCTTTTTCCTTTCATTAAAAAATTGTTTTTACCAGAGCAACTTCTCTGATCACAATGACTTCACTGTGTGTATGCCGATGAATACAGAGGAGATATCAACACTGTAACTGTTTCCTCACTAAGATTCTGCAGAGATGTTTGCGATGATGTTTCAAGTATATAATATTCTAATTGCATTTAAACAAGTATTTTGTATTTGGGTTCAGGAGAAGGAAGAGAGCATTTTACCATGGGGCTGTCGTAGAGGGTTTATGGAATATAGACAGTACTCTGAAAACACAACTCCCAACAGTTTTCCTAGTTAATAAAAATCCTATTAATGTGAACCAGCCAGGAATAACAGTGTTATTTCTATTTGATATGGTTTAGGCTTCTCTTGTCAAATCTGCATTGGGGCTGCCCCCTGATCCCTCCATTATCAAGTTTTGAAGGGTGTTGGGGAAACCATGGCAGCTGCTAGGAAGATCAGGGAAACACTGATGTAACCTCACAGCCTCTCACCATTTCTCTTGGCTTGGAAAGGCTTTTTTTCCATATACATTTCTAGAAATATTGCTATGCTACCTTAGTATTTCACATTTGTAGTTTAAACAAGCGATTGTCCATCTGTTGCCTAGAGCTTCAGTACATGTGTGTTATGAATGAAATATGACAGCATGTTCCATACCCTGCTTTAGCCATCTGTAGGAAACCAGGAGGCTGGAAAAGATATACCTCTGCAAAATGTGCCTCAAGTTCATTTCCTAAGATCGCTCTTTTGGTGCACTTTCATGGGAGACAATCAGAGAGCAACATGCATTTGTGCCTTATTTTTAAAGAAAACTTTACACTACTATGAATGCTCCTCTGAAGAGTCTTCACATAAATAACCCTCCCAAATCTCAAAGATGTACTCATTGAAAAGTCAAAATCCAGAGATGTCTGAACTCTTCATCTTAATGTATTCTAGCAGTGTTTCTGTTCTTGCCATCTCTTGGGAAGTACCTTATGAATTCCTAAATTAGGAAAACATGTTTAAGCATTCTATGCCACAGGTGATGTCTTAGGTGTTGTTAGTGAGTAAGTGGTCTTATTTAGTGGTCTTACTCTAGTTTTAGTCAGCTAATGAAGACATACTTCCACTTGAGCCTTTACTATCTATTCAGCATACCGCTTTAATTGCCACAGTCTTTTGGTTTGCTGTTTTTGTTTTTTTTTTTAAATTTAATAGTATACAGAACCAGTTGAGGATCTCGGTTCTGAGTCATTATTATGGTGCAATCATGAATATATCAGGTCAAGTCATTTCCTCGACAGGTAACTTTTCTCACGAGGCTGTTATTTGCTGCATGCTGTGTTCAGTTGCTCAGTCGTGCCCAACTCTTCGTGCCCCCATGGACTGCAGTCTTCTAGGCTCTTCTATCTGTGGAATTTTCCAGGCAAGAATACTAAAGTGGATTGCCATTTCCTCCTCCTCCTTCCTGACCCAGGGATCGGACTGGTATTCCTCATGTCTCTCCTGCATCGGCAGGTGGGTTCTTTACCACTGTGCTGCCTGGGAAGCCTGGCTGTGGTTTAGTTCGCTTATTGTTTCAGCCTTTAAAAAGTGATCTGATTAAAGCTGTGTGGCCTGGTGAGAGTTCTCTCCCCTCCCCCCCTCCCCCTCCCTCCTTGTCTCCTTCTTATTCCTTAACATTTCTACTCATTAGTGTTATCCTGATTGGACTTTTCATAAATAAATTAAATCAGTACATTACAATCCTTATGGAATTATGATCATATTAGGAGAAGAATTATACTGCAAAATATATGCAGCATCCATAAATCCTTTCTTTAGAAAGGCATATTTTTCCAAACTGTGTTTTTTCATAAAGTGAGGTGAGATAATAGAGTCTTTGGGTTTTATTTTAATGAGTTTTCATCAGGGATTCAGATCACAGAGTTCTTGGCAAATTCATTTATGACTGGCCTACTTTTCTCAGCTATAGGCAAAGTGATCTTTCTAAGACTAGCTTAAGGTTTTGTTTTTTTTTAATCCTAAGCATTTTGACCAACAAGACAATCGTGTTCTTAAGTGATGGCATGTTATTTTAGAGCAATGAAACTTGAGAATTTTCCATATTATCCTTCTGGAATTTTTACACATATCAGCATTTTTTCCCATGACAATCATATTAAACCCTAATACTTGAGGCACAGTATTTTACAGGGAATAGATCAGCAATAGTTTTTCCTGAAGCACATGTTACAGACCTGTAGTCTTATAAAAATTAACCTGAAAAGGATCTGGATTTTTCAGTAACGCATTTTCTTAAAATTTGAGTCTGAGATTCTTTTGAACTCTGGCTAATACTGATCAAAAACATGCCCTCTGTGTCTGTTTTTTATAAATTTGTTTGGAAAAAGCTTATAATTCTAGGAATGGATTTCCATTGTTGATTTCTGTCCTTAATGTTGTCTACAAGTTGACCTTGGTTTTCCTTTTTGGGAGGGTCACATATGAGAAAAGTAAAAGCATATCTAATATATACATAACTCAATACACAAATGAACTTACCCAGTTTTAATAATAGTCACAGTGAATATATTGTTTTGATAAATAGGTTTTTCTGCTTGTTTGTTTTGTTTTGTTTTTTAACCTGTCTCCAAGAAGAGAGGAATACGGAGGGAAGAAAGAATTTGAGAGAAGGGGAAGGTCACAATTAAAACACTGATATGAGGATTCTTATAGAATGTAACTCAGAATTTTCACAGAGGTTTTAAGGATTGGCAATTGTAGCTTTTTAAACAAATAAAATATATTTCTAAGTTTATGAGGTGTTTAAAAATCACTATGGCTAACACTGTATTTTTCCCTTGTCAGAAGAGAATTAAAAGAAGAGCTGTTTCTCAGCCCTGTGGCATGGCCATAACCACACAAGACTCTGTAATATATTCACTTCATCCCTTTGCAAGAGGGCCATAGCTCACTCTCCTGTGACAGATGGCGATGCCTATTCTTACATAGTCTTAAGCAAGCTCCACTACACCCTAAGCATCTCTAAAGGTTAGAGGTTTCTGTTTTCACACACTGAGTATCTCATCCTTTCCAATGTAGGTACCTGGTGAGCATAGTAAACAGGAGTTGCCTTGGTCTGTGGGTCTCTTGTTCAAATCCAGTCATGCGCTTTCTATAATGCCCTGCCTACACAGCTATACTGGAATTGATTTGTACCTTTTCTCCTTTTTAGTTGCAAGCACAGAAAACTAACATTAGATTACTAAGTTCAAAGAAGAATAAGTATAAAATAGCATATTTTCCTATCAATATAGAAAGGAAGGACCCTTACTCCTTTCTCTATTTTACTTTCCTGGCCCCTGTGCAAAAAAAGTTGTAGACACTATTTTTGTTATCCAACATACATGTGGCTTATTTTGTGGAAAGTTGTGTGGAAGATGCATTTTATTAAACTCATTGACTTTTCTCCCATGAAGTTACAAAAACGAAATTGCTAAAATCTTTTTTCTTTATTTCTGATTGTTGCATAATTTACAACAGTTTCTAACTACCCTAATAAATCTCTCTCATTCTAACCCTTAATATAAACACAAGTTTTGTAACATTCTATAAGCAAAAGTTAGATATACTAGAAAGAAGAGGGAAACCCATAACTAAGTCTTTTGTAATACTTTAAGATGGTTGCATTAATCCTTACCCACTGTGTGCTTGCTACTTTTTCCAATAAACTCATTCACTTATGGGCAAGTGGAAACATCATTCACCTTCCTTTGCTAGACATTGACCTAATAGACCCAAACAGAAGTCTTATTAAATGATACACACAACTACAAAAAACTGTAGCTTCTAAATTCAGTTTTCAGCCCCAAGAGCAGAATGATCTACCAAGATTGACACAGATTTCACTGTGTCATCTTCTGTTCTACACCAGTGTAGAGGGCTATAGCCAACCCCGAGCCTCAGCGCTGTTCCTAGACAAACATAGCTTCATGGGTCTTTTAAGGATCTGAATCTCCTATTATTTTCCCAACAAGTCACCATTCCACATCTTTTCAGAGCTCGCTAGTTTGTAGTACTATTCATGGCAGTCCTTCTACTATTGGGGCAGCTTTTTTCTACCAAAGTTCTTCCTCATGTTAAAATTCGGGCTCTGGAGCTATGCACAGGAAGTCTAAGGTCTATATATTTGCCTCTAGGTCAGATATCACTCTTGCAACTTTTCCTCATTTATCAACATAGTATCAAGTTCAATCATCCATTTGCTTCTCCTTCGAACAGTTAGACCCAACAATATTTTCTAATTTTATTTCAGTCTACTAAGTGAAATGTAGCCAGCTCTTTGGGTCAGGCTAGGTAAAAACACCCTGTCGGACACGGACACGACTGAGTGACTTCACTTTCACTTTTCACTTTCATGCACTGGAGAAGGAAATGGCAACCCATTCCATTGTTCTTGCCTGGAGAATCCCAGGGACGGGGGAGGCTGGTAGGTTGCCGTCTATGGGGTTGCACAGAGTCAGACACGACTGAAGTGTCTTAGCAGCAGCAGCAGCAGGATTGAAAGTAAATGGAAATGGAATCATTGAAAGGAAACTGATATTCAATGTGGAAATTTCCCCCAAGGACTCAGACCCAGGAGAGTGAAAACTGGATGAGGTTAGATCTTGCTTGTGTGTAAAACAGTCCTCTTACTCTGTGTACTTCACTGTTTTTGATGTTACCAAAGTCAACATAGGGTTCAGTTTAGTTCAGTTGCTCAGTCGTGTCCGACTGTTTGGACCCCATGAACCGTAGCATGCCAGGCCTCCCTGTCCATCACTGACTCCCGGAATCCACCCAAACCCATGTCCACTGAGTCAGTGATGCCATCCAACCATCTCATCCTCTGTTGTCCCCTTCTCCTCCTGCCCTCAACCTTTCCCAGCACCAGGGTCTTTTCAAATGAGTCAGCTCTTCACATCAGGTGACCAAAGTATTGGAGGTTCAGCTTCAACATCAGTCCTTCCAGTGAACACCCAGGACTGACCTCCTTTAGGATGGACTGGTTGGATCTCCTTGCAGTCCAAGGGACTCTCAAGAGTCTTCTCCAACACCACAGTTCAAAAGCATCAATTCTTCCACACTCAGCTTTCTTTATACTCCAACTCTCACATCCATACATGACCACTGGAAAAACCATAGCCTTAACTAGATGGACCTTTGTTGACAAAGTAATGTCTCTGCTTTTCAATATGCTGTCTAAGTTGGTCATAACTTTCCTTCCAAGGAGTAAGCATCTTTTAATTTCATGGCTGCAATCACCATCTGCAGCAGTCTTGGAGCCCAGAAAAATAAAAGTCAGCCACTGTTTCCCCATCTATTTGCCACGAAGTGATGGGACCGGATGCCATGATCTTAGTTTTCTGAATGTTGAGCTTTAAGCCACTTTTTCACTCTCCTCTTTCACTTTCATCAAGAGGCTCTTTAGTTCTTCTTCTCTTTTTGCCATAAGGGTGGTGTCATCTGCATCTGAGGTTATTGATATTTCTCCCAGCAATCTTGATTCCAGCTTGTGCTTCCTCCAGCCCAGCGTTTCTCATGATGTACTCTGCATATAAGTTAAATAAGCAGGGTGACAATATACAGCCTTGATGTACTCCTTTTCCTATTTGGAACCCGTTTGTTGTTCCATGTCCAGTTCTAACTGTTGCTTCCTAACCTGCATACAGATTTCTCAAGAGGCAGGTCAGGTGGTCTGATATTCCCCTCTCTTTCAGAATTACATAGAGAATGGGCTAGTATTTACATATGTCATCCATTAGATCCCACTTCTTGGTCCATGTTCAACCCTTTCATTTTGTCCTTGTCTTCTCGAGAATGAAACATTTCTTGTCTATGTTCCTATACTGAATATGCAAAAAAAGTTCTGGACTCTTTATAGGTTCCACATAAATATTTCTGGCTAGTTTGGTTTTTGAGATTTGCTTGCATTTTTCTGGGCTCAAATGTTAGTACCTAGAGTTGTTACACTCTTGATGAAGTGAGCAGCTTCACTACTCAATCATTTAAGAACTACCCTGAAGAGTCCATGTTTTCTCTATACTTTTGTCTTTCTAACAAATTCATCTTTTGCTCACACCCTCCATTTAATAATTGCTTTAGGAGAATCAGCCCCTAAGTAACTTTGATTAAAGTCAACTGCAATAAAATCAGATAGGTTCAGTCTGCACTCCATAGGAAGTGATAATAGCTTCAGGAAAAGTAATTCTTCCCAGTGACATCAGTTAATCTTCATGGAAGAGTGAACTTAAGAAATCTTGATTCATTGGCTTGATTTAGAAGTTTAGAGAAGAGTGTGTAAAGCACCTGAAACAAAAGGAAAGCATAGGTTATTTTCAGAGAAGATCCTCCACTTTAAGTATAACTCATTCTAGAATGTCCTTCACAGAAGAAAAGGTTTCCAGATATTCAGGTCAGTGAGAAAGGAAAGACATAGAGCAAGATTGATTCCGTTTGTTTTTTCATCTCTGTGTAATTTTAAGATAGGAAAAGTTGTCAAAATATAATCCAGCACAGACAGTATGAATAGGAATCTTTTTTGGTAATGCACAAAATGTACATTTTCATTGGTTCTTAGCTACGTAATCTACTCTTGCACCAAGCACCCCTATCTTCTGAGCCTCTACAGTATGACAAGCAGGACACCTTATTTTCCTGTTGCTTCTAGGTCCATGATTGTAAAGGACTCCACATTTGTCTATTCCACTTGGTGTTAAAATTCCCTCATGTATGTACTGATAAGTGAAAATCCAGGCTCTGCTTGAGCATCACCTGCATCAGGGAGCTCTTATTTCTAAAGTTCTTCCACTCCCTCCATTGTACTTGGTCCCAAGCTCCCAGAACCAGTCTTTGGGGCTTACGTGCTCCTTGGTGCCACACAAAATTAATCTCAGTACATAATAAAGCATTGCTTCCTCCCTGTTTTCCTTCCTAACCTATTTTGCTTTTGGCAACACATTTCTTTAAAAAATAAACTGTGGTTTTCTGGGGGATCTTTTTTTGGTTTTTTTTTTAGCTGAAGATTATAAAAAAAAGTTTTAAATATCCTTAAAAATAGTCTGAAGGGTTTTCTGAGGGTCAGGTTTAAGAGTATGAGTTTTGGGTTGCAGTTCTTACTTTCTTATTCAAAAGAAAAACTATCCTGACAGTTGTTACACAGCTTCATGCCTTCCCCCACTAACTAATCCGTGAAACACTCTCCCGTTATCCAGGCTGTTGATAATGACCTTAAAATGCTGGGAAATGTCAGCGTGTGATTTCCACTTCTAACAAGGAAAATGTCAAAAGCAGAAGATGCTGGTTCTGTTGAAAAGCATTACCTCTAGCCAGTTGTTCTGTGTGAAAAGAAGTAGGTTACATTATGTTGCAGTTTTATATCGAAATTTATACACAAGTTCAGTACAGTTGAAACATGGCGTTAATTACAGTTTATGCCACATGTCTCAAAATCCTAAATTCAAAACTTCAAAAGTTATTTAGAAGATGTTGGCTAAATCCATACAGTATGCTTGTTCCAAAGACATTTGTAACCAAGGATAGATGGGAAGTAGAAAGACAGCCAGAACACTATACCAGGCACTTGCCATATATTAGTGGTCTCTGGGAGGATAAGACTTGCAGCTTCTTCCACCCCAGCCTTGAATCCAAGAGCCCTATTGGCAGAAGCTGTCATCAGTCTCCTGGGCAGGGGGCTTTCCAAGCTCTAAAATAATAATTCCAAGATAGTTTACAAACTGCTTTAACACATGAAACAGCTCTGGGAGGAAGGTTATTAATGGCCCTATCCTGAAAGAGAAAGCCAAAGCTCAGAATTGTTAAGTGACTTGCCAAAAGCAATAAGAGCTGGTAAGTGGCAGACCTGGGGACATACCCAGGTCTGGCAAGTCCAGTGTTCTCTCCAGTGGCTGCTTTCAGGGCACCACATACCTCAGAGCATGCTGGATGCTTCGTACAGACCCCCGGGGCCCCTGTTTGAAGGCATCCAAGAAATTCACATCGATCACCCAGCTATCAGGTGGCAGAGGCGTATGGGTGCTGTGGGGTTTAGACCATTCAAAGCATGCATGCATTTTCTGTGTCTTCTTGTTGGAAACTGCTAGGCAGTCTGTCTGATTGGCAGTGTGACGGAGCCAGTGAGGAAGGGCACCGCGAAGAGCAAACACTGGCACTAAAGTACACTGCAGCAAATTTCCCCACAGACTCTGGTTTACTTTACATTAACTGAAAAACTCTCTGGAACTGTGAGGTTCCAAATATCAACGGAGGCCATTCATTTAGAATTCAGTGGCGACCCACAGAAGTGACTTGATCCTTAAGACATTTTTCTCTTATGTGGGCTACGATTTATACCCCACAGAGGCAGGAACTTTTGCAGGTAAACAATGCATGTTGTCCTCTCTCTCAGCTCACATTTATCAGGGCCCCACCAAGTGTATGTCATAGCATCAGGCATTTCCGAGCCAACCAAGTGACCTTGACCTTGAAATGTCCATGAAAAAATGCTATGGGATGGATCGTGATTCTGCCACTTGCCTTTTGCTGTTTGAGAGCCTGGACTTCCCTTCCTGTTGTCATTTTGTGTTTCCTGTGGGCTTATCATGGGGAGTTTGGTACTGTTGTTTCCAGAATGCTTACTTGGAAGCCAGCCTGTATGTTCTAGAACATGAAATGTGGCGGTTCAACAACTGGGTATGCCTCCTCTTGAGCAGCATCCATCTGGAAGCAGTGCCTTTTGATGTGCCCTCTTGGGTTTTCAGTTCCTCTCATTTCTCATTGTAGTTGTTTGACTTGAAGTTAAAATCTGTTAACTGAAAAACATTCTCTCTTCATCTGAGTTAAATCTACTGCAGGGAACCTTAAAATGAGCTTACCTAATATGCTTTCTAGGCATCATCTTTCCCAGGAGGCTTCCATCCATCAAATCGGTCTCATTATCCTTCTGCTAAATTCTCTGGGATTAATGAGGGCCAAGTTAAATAACAAGTGGCTTCTCACCCCTTTCCAATCTGCACACCTGGGAAATACAGGCGGTGCCAGGGGGGGCAGCAGCTGAATGGCTTTGGCTGAGATGACATTCAGACACCTGGAAGGAGCCTCATTTTCCAGTGAGGTTTGATTAATGTTATGATTGATGGAGTGGAAAATGATTCTTATAAAATCAATGATGTACCGCCCCACACACACACACACACAGGAGTGGCTTAGCAGAGGAAGCACTTTGAGAACTCCTCAGAATTTTCTAGGTAGGTATGCCTGAGCTGAGACTCACTTGGGTGGAACCTGTGATGTCTTAGACAAGGAATAAAAGGACAGTGAAGCTTTGAATATGAAAAAGCAGCTCTTTAAAAAAAAAATATAAAGACAGCCATAAACTCCAGTTTATCTTTATGTAATGTAAAGGAAATTATGAATGCATTTGTTTTTCTTTCTCCATTGTACACAATGTTACCCCTCATAACTAGGAAAAATACAATTGTGTTGTCTTCAGAACACTCACCCGTGCATCTGCATGCACACATGCTCACACACTCACACACACTATCTCATACACACACACACATCTTCCAAGAAAGCTGATGCCTCAAAAAGGAAATCTTATTTTAAAACACTTGGATTTTTCAGGCCAAGAAACTAATAATTCCTAGACCTGACCCAATTTTGTGACTGCCAAAAAAGAAAAGAAAAAGCTATTTAAATTTTGTACGGATCCATTTATCTTTTAGAGTATGCCAAAGCAATTTGAGGTGGGGGTGGAAACTAAGGTATTTATCTCTGCAGCTGGAGTCTCTATGTATCTATCTGCTGGGAGTCCGATAAGAACAATTCTTGGGTGATTATTATTGATACATTGTGTTGCCGCTTTCTCCAGTGCCTGCTTTCCTTCCTACTCTTGTTTAAGAATAAAAGTTGCTTTTTTAACTCCTTTTCCTCCATCATGAAGGAGTAAATATTAAGCCTAAATGACTTCCCTCACCAAATCATTTCACTCCATTTCTGAACTAGTTTAGAAAGTGCAAAAGAGGGAGAGCTAGCTTTTCTTGGATACATTTTCTCTTTTTCTTCTTTCTCAGGAGACAAATGTAAAGGGAAAAAATCCAGTTCCTTTTCATCTCTTTGGGTGACAGTTGATGATCCCTTAGTAATTATAAACTAGAAGTAGGAGAATAGCATGGCCAGGTTATGATGTATCTGCCAACATGTTTCATTCCTTCAAATTCAGACTTTGAGAGGAAACGGGATTTTATCATTTAAATGCAAACAATGGGAATGACCTCATGTTTTAACTTTGTCACAGAAAAGGTGAGTTGATATTTGGCAGTGTTTGCATTTCACTAACCCTCTGTGCCTTCTGCTTAGTTTTTAGATGAATGCCATTACAATAACATATCAGGATGAAATTACCAAAAAGTGTTAAGTGCCTCGGACCTGCCTCACTGGATAGCAATTTGAAACTGGGGTAAACCATGCCAGCCTTCTTACTTAACTGAAATGTCTGAACCAAGGGTTGAAAGACCAGTAGTTTATAATGAAGTCACTGAAAAATCATTTTAAATAACTTTCTTCTGTTTGGTACCCTTTTATTCTCTTGGGAAAGCTGATGAGCAAATTATCCAAGAATTAATTCTTATTAAACAGACAGAATACCCCCCCAAAAAATCTGAATTTGTCCTCATTAATTTTCAAGAAACATATGAAAAAGCAAATAGAATTAGAGATGGCATTGATTGTCTGATTATTTAACACAAATGAAATTTTGTGATTTAATGTGCCTTAAGCGAAATGTAAAACTTTCACAACAGGATTTTTTGAACTTTTACTGTGTTATCTATGCAATTAATTACTTTGCTTTTTATTTTGTCTTTTAAACTTCACCTTTATTATTTGTTAAACAGACTTGGGGCTGCCTCCTTTTCTACTGGGAGCATGTGTAGTTATGAGATGCACCCCCCCAAAAAAAGGAAGGGAAAAGAAAGAACTTTCTGGTAGCAAATCTGTGCCATGAAGTAGACGTGACATGAAGATGCAAAGCGGGAGGATAGTAATTTTCTCTGAGCTGCACACACCAGCTTTTATTTCATGGCTTTGTCACAGGCTTTTCTCCTTCTGTGCTGTCACCTTTGAGAAAAACGATTGCACCTTCTCCAAGTCTGCCTTTTAACAGCTACAGTTGAGTTGGCAAGACTTCCCCAGCTCTGAATATAGCCATTTGCCGACTCCGGCCTCTTTGCGAGACTGACTCAAATCTGTGATCTTCTGTTCAGCATACACATCAGCAAAGTGAGAAGATGAGCACTAAATATAGGCTCTATTAACTTTACTTTTAGATTTACTGCCTTCAAAAAGTGCCTATTCTGAGAAACATAGACGTTCTTCCTACATATGTATGTACACACGGTACCCAGAGTCATACCGTGCAGCCTTCAAAAACATACCATCGAAAGGAGTAGGTGCTAAGATAAGGAAACCTTGCCAAATGGAAGAAAGTCACTCATTTCCAATATCCCCTCCCGAGTGGCACCGTGAAACAGGCTGCAAGCACATTTCCTGAGCATTCCTTGCTGATACAGCCACTTTATATTTTTATCCTGCTGGATGGTGGCATATTGCTGAGGTTTCCTGTACTCTACTTCAAGGGAATAGATTATGCTTCATGGAATTGGAACATTTAGTCAGGAAAAAAAGGTTGTTTAAGAGAATCAATGAGCCAGGGCCTCTATTAGGATATGTGTCATATGTGTGTTTTATAAACTAAGCATTGGTGAGCTTAGAATGTCAGCACATTGCTTCTCCTTTTATCTCTCAGGCTCACATCAGTGAAAACTAAAGTCTTGGCTCTGACAATTGGAGACTCAGGGGGCCAAATGCCCTTGCCAGATCCTTAGAGCATCTTTACTTTGACTCCTAAAAATAGTAGCACATGCTATTTACTGGCTTTTGTTTCCATGGTTCTGTCACTGATGTAACAACTGTAGATATTGTCAATGGAGCAGCAGCTCAGCCTACAAAGTTGGATTCTTACCCAGCTGTGGCAATAAGAGAGGGTCCAGACCAATGGGGCAAAGTAGACTATGTATGATTTTAGGAAAAGGGTTGAAGGGAGGACGTGCTTCCAAAAAAGATCTTTCTCAATGTGTCGTCTGACTCAACCAGCTGGCAGATTACACTTGCCAAGTCGCTCTCTTCCCTTAGAAGTCAGTTAGCTCCATGTTTGCTTGATTCTGTCTCTGCTTTGGAAAAGCAAGGTACCTCCAGTGGGCCTTTCCCCAAGGAAGCTCTTGCCATCCTCTTGATCACAAAGTTGTCTCCTATCCCACCCAATTTCACCAACAGGAAGTAGAGGGAGACAAGCAATGGAAGGTGCTTCCCATGTCATCGGCATCAGTCACCATTCTGCTTTCCACCACTGCTTAAACTAGGGAGGAGGGCAGAACGGATCCTGGTTTTATCATTACTAGAGTGTGGACCACCTTTCCTTAGTTGTCTTCATTATATGAGATGACTTGTCTCCTTGAAGAAAAGTGATTCTCTTCTCTAAAACTGTCTACTCTTCCTGTTCATGTTCTTGTTATGTTTTTACTTTATTCAGTTTTAACACTAGTCATTTTCTATATTGTTAGAGAAAAATGTGCTAGATAAGAGCTTGGAAATCTCCATGATATCAAAAGGGGCATTGGAATACCCCAGAGTTTTTCCTCCTTGGAAACAAGATAGACTGGGAAAGATACAGCATGGTTTTGCTCCAGGTTTCAACCTGATCATGACTATGAGAGAGTTTTATGTAAACGTTAAGTGGTATTTACAAAAAGATAGATCAGGGAAAAGAGGGGTTAAGCCAGGTTTTCTCTATGCTAAATGTGTCAAAGAACAAGAACTTCCTACTAACTATAATCATAGCCCCACCATGATTGCTACAAATCTGAATAGCATTCTCTGACTTAGGGAAAGCGACACAAAAAACATAGAGAGAACATGCCTTTTTTCACATCTATGATACTGACAGAGCCATGGTATTCCCAAAATGCAGATTTCTCTTTTTTATTCTTAGCAAATTACATCTCTCCTCTACATCATGAACCATCACTGACAAGTCCAACATAGCCCTCGTGGTTCCTTATAAAAGTAAGAGAATAAAATCTGTTATAAGCAAGTGATTTGGGTTATTTTCTTTTGTATTTATACATTACCACCTCTATTAAATCATGTTTAAATTTACCCTCTATCAGTTTTCTCTATCAATTGTTTTTCCAATGCTCTATAAGAATAAATATGAAAATCGTATTCCTTTTTTCTGTTAAAAAATTGCAACTATGTTATTATATTTAGAAATCCAATAAAGTTATTACATTTACTTGCTTATGTGTGGAATTCTTTTTGAGCTGGATAATCCCTGTCTCTTTTCCCCTAACCTCTTTTACTGTGATTCATTTTTTACATCATTTGCTTTCCATATGGTCTTCTGAGAAAGGGAATGTCTCTCAAAAGAAATATGATGCCAACGAGAATATGAAGGCACCCACTCTTTTCCACTGTTAGCACAGAACATCTTAAGGTTAGACATGTTCTAGAATTAGTTGACCACTTTGTCTTAAACTTTCAAGTAAAGAACTTTCCCCTTTTAAGTTGGATCCAAGCAAATCAGTTCCTGAGCTGTGCATGTGGTGGGGGAGGGGGGTGGTGGTGGCGGATGGGGAGTTCTCCACTCACATCACTAATGGCTGGCTGACTTTTCACACTTTTATTCTATCTGTTCTGTGTATACTTTTCCAACATTGAGAATCTGCTTTGCTCTAGGCTTTTTGAGGGATACAGATATAAATCAGTCACAGTTCCTGCTTTGAAGAAGCCATGAAATTAAAAGACGCTTACTCCTTGGAAGGAAAGTTATGACCAACCTAGGTAGCATATTCAAAAGCAGAGACATTACTTTGCCAACAAAGGTTCGTCTAGTCAAGGCTATGGTTTTTCCTGTGGTCATGTATGGATGTGAGAGTTGGACTGTGAAGAAGGCTAAGCGCTGAAGAATTGATGCTTTTGAACTGTGGTGTTGGAGAAGACTCTTGAGAGTCCCTTGGACTGCAAGGAGATCCAACCAGTCCATTCTGAAGGAGATGAGCCATGGGATTTCTTTGGAAGGAATGATGCTAAAGCTGAAACTCCAGTACTTTGGCCACCTCATGCGAAGAGTTGACTCATTGGAAAAGATTCTGATGCTGGGAGGAATTGGGGGCAGGAGGAGAAGGGGACGACAGAGGATGAGATGGCTGGATGGCATCACTGACTCGATGGACGTGAGTCTGGATGAACTCCGGGAGTTGGTGATGGACAGGGAGGCCTGGCGTGCTGTGGTTCATGGGGTCGCAAAGAGTCAGACACGACTGAGCGACTGATCTGATCTGATCTGATCTGATAGTCTAGTAAAGCTAAAGCTGATGGGTTCAGATGCAAATAACTATGGTAAGAAGACAGAAAGAATCAGACACTTGGGAAAGTATGACTCAACATTTTCCAAAATTTTCACAGTTCATCATATCATGTTTAATAGTCTGTGGTCCGCAATGATTCTACTCTCATTTTCTATGTGAAAATGCTAAGAATGTGAGAAATAAAGGTAACAATCCAAGATCACCATTCACTGAACACTTGTTTTTAATTTTTTAAACAAAGCTTCAAATTAAGCCAGTACCCTGATCCCTAGTCCAGTCTAAAACTTAAGAGTGAGTAGAACTACAGGGTATGTGAAACTCCTTTGAAATTCAGAAAAGGGTATCCCTTCTCCTTCCCAATTAGGCTTTTGGTTTTATCTCTTCAGCCTCATGTTTCAGCTTACTAATGCTGAGAGAACTGAGAGTCCAACAAGAGGCCACCATTTTCAGAGATGCTGGACACAAGGTGTGTTTCTGAATTAACAAATGATGGATATAGCACTGGGGCACAGGGTGTTCATAACTTCTTGCCAGAAAGTTGTAAACAAAGAAGTGCATATAACGTGTAACGTTGGCTTTTCTTTCCCTATTTTTCTCAAATTGCTCACTTTATGATCCTCAGGCCCCTTCTGCTTTGTAATTTGACACTGCACACATATTATTTGTCCCTATTCATTGTGTGGGAGCTGGAAGGGCTCTTAGAGAGCATGTTTTCTGATTTTTCAAGGAAATACTAGGTTCCAGAGGTAGGAAAGAATTTACCTAAGGTCACAAGGTAATTAAATTACAAAGCTGGATCTTGTGTCCTGACATGACCCTGAGTCCTGTGCTATCATACTGACAACTTTAATAATGTGAAGGGAGTAGAAAAAAAGTTCTATCTGTAATTTCCATTTCTAGGAAAAACAAAGACAATTTAAAAATGAACAAAAGCTGAAAGGTCTCGATGACTGTTTGTTGCTGGTTTTGTTCAGTTGTGAAGTCCTTTCTTTTTGCGACACCATGGACTACAGCCTGCCAGACCCTTCTGTCCTCCAGTATCTCCCAGTATTTTCTCAAATTCATGTCCATTGAGTTGGTGGTGCTATCTAACCATCTTATCCTCTACCTCCTTCTCCTTTTCCCTCCAATCTTTCCCAGCATCAAGGTCTTTTCCAATGAATCAGGTCTTCACATCAGCTGACCAAAGTATTGGTACTTCAGCAACAGTCCTTCCAATGAATTTTCAGGGTTGATTTCCTTTAGGACTGACTGGTTTGAGCTCCTTGCAATCCAAGGGTCTCTCAGGACTCTTCTCCAGCACCACAATTTGAAAGCATCAATTCTTTGGCACTCAGCCTTCTTTATGGTCCAACTCTCACATTCGTACATGACTACTAGAAAAACCATAGCTTTGACTACATGGACCTTTGTTGGCAAAGTGATGTCTGTGCTTTTTAATGCACTGCCTAGGTTTATCAGAGCTTTCCTTCCAAGGAGCAAGCATCTTTTAATATCATGGCTGCAGTCACTGTCCAGTGATTTTGGAGCCTAAGAAAATAGAATGTTCAGGGCTTTCCTGGTGGATCAGAAGGTAAAGAGTCTGCCTGCAACACAAGAGACCCGAGTTCAGTCCCTGGGTCAGGAACATCCTCTGGAGAAAGGAATGGCTGCCCACTCCAGTATTCTTGCCTGAAGAATTCCATGGACAGAAGAGCCTGGTGGGCTAAAATGCATGGGGTCATGAAGAGTTGGACATGACTGAGCTACTAACACACACACACACACACAGACTATAACAAAAAAATTATAAAAGACTTATTTCATAAACAAAATAAACCAGGAAGGAATATCAGTGACACATAAGGAATGTTGAACAAAGAAAATGGCAATCATATAGTTCTATCTCAAATAACCTGAGTTTATCCCAATAATAAAGGAGTAGTTGAACATTAGAAATGCATTAAAGTAATTCATCACTTTCACAGAACAAAATATAAAAGTGTTATGATCATAGTATCTCAATAGATGCAGGAAAAGAGCATAATACAATAAAGTATTCATAATAAAGAACAATCCCTTAGCAAACTAGAAATAAAAAGAAGCTTCCTTAAGTAAAGCCTATCTATGAAAAAATCACCATAAATATTGAAAATTAAAAGTAGTTACTTTAAATTATAAAAAAGTATGCTCACTATCAACACATCTTCTCAACTTTATACTGAAAATTCTAACCAGTACACTTATAATAAAAACATGAATAAGAGTTATAAAAAAAATAGCCTGTAAGAAGCCAAAATGTCATTACTCATAGATGATATAACTAGAGAAAACTATATACTGAAATCCAAAATAATATACAAATAATTAACATTAAACAGACTTAGAGCAAACTGGTGGGTGTTGGGTGAAATACATGAAGGGGATTAAAAGGTACAGACTTCCAATTATAAAATATATAAGTCACAGTAATGTAAGGTACAACATAAAGAATATAGTCCATGTAACTAATAATTTTGTATGATGCAGATGCTTACCAGATTTATTGTGGTGATCATTTCTTAATATATTTGGTTGTCAAATCGGTATGATGTACACATAACACTTTGCCAGATATAACATTAATATACCCAAACTGCATTTTATTTCAGTGCAATAGCCACAGGAAGTCAGATAATGTATTTTTGATAATGTACTTTTCCCAGTGGGTCAGCAGTAAAGAATCCACCGGCAAGGCAGGAGACCTAGGTTCCATCCCTGGATTGGGAAGATACCCTGGAGAAGGGCGTGGCAACCCACTCCAGTATTCTTGCCTGGAGAATCTCATGGACAGGGGAGCCTGGCAGCTTACAGTCGTGGAGTCAGAAAGAGTTGGAGACAACTGATGTGACTGAGCATGCACATGCATTTTTGAATAAATCATATATCATAGTGACCAAAAAAATGTAAAGTACCCTAGAATATCTTTTTTAAAATATAAAATACCTAAATGAAGAAAATCATAAAACTTTACTGAAAGACATTAAAGTAGATCTAAATAAGTAGAAAGATATACCATCTTCAAAGATAGGAAAATAATATCATAAAAATGTAAATTGATTCACAGATTTAATGGAATGCTAATCCAAGTCCCAGCAGAATTTTTATGGACTTTGGCAATCTGCTTCTAAAATTTACTCAGAAAACCAAATGCCAAATACCCAAGAAATTTTTAAAGAACAAGGAAAGATAATTTTCTTTAGCAGATAAAATTTTCTAAGCAATAGTAGCTAAAGCAACGTATTATTTGTATAAGAAAAAGACATATATAACTTAAATGGACCACAGTTGAAAATCCTAAAACAAAACCACCCATTTATGGTAACTTAATCTATGACATGAATAATATGGTAGATCACTGTGACAAGGGTAGATACTGAGATAATTGGTTTTTCATGTGGAAAAAAATAACATCCATGCCTACTTCATGCAAATAAAATGTTAAGACCTACTAAAAAACCTTTGCATTACTAAAAGATTTATTAAACAAAAAACATTAAAGTAGTAAATAAAAGAATTAATCATTTAAACCCTATTAAAATTAAGAAATATAGTTAATTAGAAGACACATAATAACTTCAAGCTGGGAAAGCTATTTGCTACACATGAAAATAATAAAGGACTACTATCCAGAATATGCAAAGAATTCTTAAGACAAAGAAAATTCAATAGAAAAAAGGGGAAATTAATAGGCATTCCACAGAAAAGGAAATATAAATAGCCAACTGACACACGAAAGCACATTTATGTTAGTCATTTGTTGTTGCTTAGTCACTAAGTCCTGTCCAACTCCTTGAGACCCCATGGACTGTAACCTGCCAGGCTGCTCTGTCCATGGGATTTTCCAGACAAGAATACTGGAGTGGGTTGCCATTTCCTCCTCCAGGGTATCTTGCTGACCCAGGGATCAAACCCGTATCTCCTGCATTGGCAGGCAGTTATTTACCACTGAGCCGCCTTGAAAACCAATTGTTAGGTAGTTAGAATAGGAAAAAGGAGTCCAGAAAGGTGGCGGCTAAAAGATAAGGGAAAAGACCATGAAAATAGAACAAAGGAAGATCCGAGGACCAGGAGGAGGACCTCAGGTAGAACAAAGTACTCCTGGCTAGCCCAGTTTACGTAGGGCAGGCCCAGGGGGAGGAAGAAAAAAAAAAAAAAAAAAAAAAAATATATATATATATATATATATATATGTATATATATAAAGAGAAGCCAAAGGGCCAGGGTCTCTCTCTCACTCTCTTTCTCTCTCTTTTCTCATCTTTTGGGTCGTTATGCCCTCACGGCTCAAGGATGTACTTTCCTTTATTTTCTAAATAAAACTGAGCTGTAACATGGAGCTGTAACACTGACCCGAAGGAGGGCTATAATGCGGGTCCGTTGTTTCAAATTTTCATTGTGACGAGACAGAAGTGAGGAAATTACACATTCCTCCACAGTATAAATGATGTGATATGGCTATATCTATTCTTTTATGCTTTTTTGTGTCTTTTTGTGTTTTTTTTCCTCTAACTTTATTTCTGAGAATTGACTATACTGACTTATTCAATGATAGTTGATTTTTACTGTTATAGATTTTTCTGTTGTAGAAATATATTACTTTTATTTAACAATTCTCCTTGGATGGATATTTGCTATCTTTAGCTTTCTGTCATTACAAACAGTATTGTTCCATATGTCTTTGTAAATATTTTTGGGTTACATGGGCAAGAGCAGGATTCTCAGTCATGGGATTTCCACATTTTTATCTTTATTCAGTCAGTTCAGTTCAGTTGCTCAGTCGTGTCCAACTCTTTGCGACCCCATGAATCACAGCACGCCAGGCCTCCCTGTCCATCACCAACGCCCGGAGTTCACTCAAACTCACGTCCATCATGTCGGTGATGCCATCCAGCCATCTCATCCTCTGTCGTCCCCTTTTCCTCCTGCCCCCAATCCCTCCCAGCATCAGAGTCTTTTCCAATGAGTCAACTCTTCGCATGAGGTGGCCAAAGTACTGGAAGTTTCAGCTTTAGCATCATTCCTTCCAAAGAAATCCCATGGCTCATCTCCTTCAGAATGGACTGGTTGGATCTCCTTGCAGTCCAAGGGACTCTCAAGAGTCTTCTCCAACACCACAGTTCAAAAGCATCAATTCTTAGGCGCTCAGCCTTCTTCACAGTCCAACTCTCACATCCATACATGACCACAGGAAAAACCATAGCCTTGACTAGACGAACCTTTGTTGGCAAAGTAATGTCTCTGCTTTTGAATATGCTATCTAGGTTAGATATAACTTTCCTTCCAAGGAGTAAGCGTCTTTTAATTTCATGGCTGCAGTCACCATCTGCAGTGATTTTGGAGCCTAAAAAAAGAAAGTCTGACACTGTTTCCACTGTTTCCCCATCTATTTCCCATGAAGTGATGGGACTGGATGCCATGATCTTCGTTTTCTGAATGTTGAGCTTTAAGCCAACTTTTTCACTCTCCACTTTCACTTTCATCAAGAGGCTTTTTAGTTCCTCTTCACTTTCTGCCATAAAGGTGGTGTCATCTGCATATCTGAGGTTATTGATATTTCTCCCAGAAATCTTGGTACCAGCTTGTGTTTCTTCCAGTCCAGAGCATCTCATGATGTACTCTGCATAAAAGTTAAATAAGCAGGGTGACAATATACAGCCTTGATGTACTCCTTTTCCTATTTGGAACCAGTCTGTTGTTCCATGTCCAGTTCTAACTGTGGCTTCCTGACCTGCATACAGATTTCTCAAGAGGCAGGTCAGGTGGCCTGATATTCCCATCTCTTTCAGAATTTCCCACAGTTTATTGTGATCCACACAGTCAAAGGCTTTGGCATAGTCAATAAAGCAGAAATAGATGTTTTTCTGGAACTCTCTTGCTTTTTCCATGATCCAGCAGATGCTAAATTATTTTCCAAAGTGATTTTAGAAATTTATACTTCCGAAATACTGTAAATAAATACCCATTTCGCCATGTCATCTCTTATACTTGACATCAACAGCCTTTTAGATTTTTACTGATCTGATTGGTATAAAATAATAATTAACATTGTGTTAGGGGAGTGTATAATTTCCTCAGTTCTGTCTCGTCACAACAAAAATTTGAAGTGACAGACCAGCGTTACAGCCCTTGGACAGACCAGTGTCACAGCTCTGTGTTACAGGTCAGTTTTATTTAGAAAATAAAGGAAAATACATCCTCAAGGCATGACAGCATGATGACCCAAAAGATGGGAAGAGGAGAGAGAGAGAGCTCCTGGCCTTTTGGCTCCTCTTTTTATATGTTTTTTTTGTTTTCTTTTCTCCTCCCCCTGGGCCTGCCTTATGTAAATTGGGCTAGCCAGGAGTCCTGTTTGTTCTACCTGAGGTCCTTACTCTGGTCCTCAGATTTTCCTTTGTTCTATTTTCACGGGCTTTTCCCTTCCTTATCTTTTAGCCACCACCATTCTGGACTCCTCTTTCTTATTCTAAGTACCTAACAATACAAAATTTTAAAACAAGAAAAACATTATGCTGTGGTGTTAGAATAAAAGAGGGAAATGTGACTGGTAAAAAACATAGTACAGGGGTCTTTAGGGCTACTATTATAGTATTAGTTTTCTTTAGTTGGATTGAAGTCATAGGGATTTATTTTACCATTATACATTATACTGTGTATTACATGTCTGTCATATGTGTCATGGTATAATAGTTTTCTTTTTTAGGGTTTTTTTTTGCTGTTGTTTTTTTTTTGTTTGTTTTTGTTTTGTTTTTTTTTTTTTTTACCATGCCACACAGCTTATAGGATCTTATTTCCCTGACCAGGGATTGAATCCAGGCACTCAGCCATGAAAGCACAGAGTCCTAACCACTGGATCTCCAGGGAATTCTAGAAGAAATGCTTTCTGATAAATCTCTTTCCATTCTGGTGCAGAGTCATGTGCTCAGTACAGCCTTAACGACCTTAAGGCTGCCTTAGAAGAGGGCAAAGCACGTTTCAGCACTTCTTACATAAAATACTAGAAGTAACTTTAGAAAATGTGTACGTCAATGAGTGGAAAATGGGGAGCAAAGTTCACAGTGTGGGCCACACAATTACAGGACACTTCCCCTCTCTCTTCCCACACTTCTCTACCCCTGGCATCTTCCATAAAGACTTTTCTTCCATGAAGTCTTTACTGCTTTCTTTATTGAAAGTGACTAAGTCCTTCTTCTAAATTCCCATTCCAGTGAAAATTAGCATACCACCATTCCTCAGTTGTGTAAATGCCTCTATACCCAAACAATTTTCATGATTTTTTCTGGGAAGGAAATGATCTTGTTAATTTAGTTGCCACCAAAATATCTTTTGGGGGCTCTTGGTGGCTCAGCAGTAAAGAATCTGCCTGCATTGCAGGAGACATAGAAAACACGGGTTCAATCCCTGGGTTGGGAAGATCCCCTGGAGAAGGAAATGGAAATTCACTCCAGTATTCTTGCCTGGGAAATCCTATGGGCAGAGGAGCCTGGAGGGCTAGAGTCCATGGGTTCTAGGGAAGAGTCAGACACTACTGAGCTGCTCAACAATAGCAACAACAAAGTAGCACAGATGGGCACATTATAGAACTTAAATAAATTATTATCCAATGGAATTAAGTTGATCCTCTTTCAACTTCACCCCAGATTCATGTTCAAAGCAGAGCATTTTATTTCTTTCTACCTTGGCTATTATAGTCAGGAAGTAAATAAAATATTCATTACTTCCCTATGATGTTGTAAAACTAACAATATAGAGAATTCTGAATGAAGTATTACAGATAAGATTCCTAAATTCAAGTCAGAGAGCTTCCTCCCTCCCAACTCTTTTATGAAGGAAATGGGCCAGGTAAACAGGAAAAAGGAAGAAACAAACACAGGATGGCCATGTCACCCAAATCTGCCATGTCCTTAGGTTCACTCAGGGTTCAGACCTCAATTTTGTCCCAAATTCCTCCATCTTATTTCCTCATACTGTAGCTTTCCTATCCTGGCCTTCCCGTTTGACAATTTGATCTCCTTCACTTTGTGTTCCCTGCTTTCATTCCAGGCTTTTATTCCATTAGGAAATCACCAGTCAACACTTTCCTCCCTGTCTCAGTCTTTTTTAACCCCTCACCACACCTCTAACCCATCCTCCACTGGGGCCAGCCTATTTCCAAAGCACAAATAGGACCACCCTGCTCCTCTGATCCCAATCTTTATGGTCCTTCCATTGCCCTCAGGATTCAATCCAAATTTTTTGGCATGACCCTGAAGATCCTAGATTATCTGTTTGTTCATTTGTTTGTTTGTTTTTTGAGGGTCTAAATTTTATTAATATTGTTAGTTGACAATTTTTCTGGGTCATCTTTCCACGCTTATCTACTCCTAGCCTCGCCCAACATACCAACCAGTAAACTGCACCATTCCCAAACAGAACATGCCTTCTCCCTTCTCCATGCCTTTATGTTCACTTTGTGTTTAGACTGCCCCCTCCCCTCCTGCCAGTGGCACCCACTGAGAACTACAAAAGACCTTTGGCACAGAACCCCATCCAAATCCCCACACCAAGAGATTTGATCAACTCTAGCACAAATGCTGGGAGCCTGAGGGCACATTCCTGGGACAACCCAGCTCCCTTTTGAGATCCTGTCTGCAAAAGCTCAAGGCTGTGCAAAGAATTTACTATTTGTTCTGGCCAATACCTGACAATAGGCCTCTAACCTCTTTCTTAGAGAATTTACTTCAAAAAGCTGACAGCTGTAAATTTTCCTCTGTCCTTTTGAGATTGTGTGTGTGTGTGTGTGTGTGTGTGTGTATGCACGCACGCACGCATGTGCATATATGCTCAGTTGCTCAGTCGTGTCAGACTCTTTGCAACCCCATGGACTGTAGCCCACCGTGCTCCTCTGTCTATGGAATTTTCCAGGCAAGAATATTGGAGTGATTGCCATTTCCTCCTCCAAGGGATCTTCCTGACCTAGGGTTCAAACCCACATCTCTCATGTCTCCTTCTTGGCAGGTGGATTCTTTACCACTAGTGCCACCTGGAAAGCCATATATATCCTACAACCCAAGAGTCTTTCTTCAGGACGTAAAAGCCATTCCTTTGAAATGTAATTGTCAGGAAGTAGAGGATCTGTGTGTCTCAGTCTCTGTAGGAGGATAGACTCCTAACTCTAATGGTTGCCTGGCAGCAGACATAGCTGGCCTGATCACATTTTACTGACCAAACCCCTTACTTGCTTTTTGTAATTTTCCATGTCCCCAGGGCTAGTTGAGCCCCTGTCCACTCCCCTCCCTATTACCTCATCCTCCCTATAAAATGCCCAGTCAGCACTGCAAACAGGAAACTCTTTGCCCTCCTATCACTAGTGACAGAATAAAATCCATTTCCTCCACTTTAACTAATGTCTGACTTTTTTTTACCTCTGACACGACTCACACTCCAAGACCCAGGCCCCATGTTACCTCTTCTGAGAATTTTCCTTTCCTTGACCGCCTCTGTGATATTTTACTCTTACATACATAAGCCCACACAACTTCAAACATACAGTAGGATACTTATAGTATTAAAGCAAAATCTTCTTTCTTGTCTTCTAGTTAGATTTTCATCTGGACTAAAACCCTGAAAGTTGAAGATTGTGTTTTGCTCATCCCTGCATGCCTTGAGCCACATATGTAACAGGCCTGGAATACAGATGTATGAGGAGGAGGTTGGATGAATGAATGAATGAGTGTTTCTTTACAGGGTGGTAAGGGTTAAGATATGTCCTCTTTCTAGAGTTGTCCCTAAAGGAAATGGAAACTGAGGTATGGCTGTAGAGCAGGAAGAGAGTCACTACACTTCTCCAGGAGGAAAGGAAGATGAACCGGAACAGACTTGCCCTTTCTTGCCACTGAGAATTTCTACTCCATTTTTTTTTTTTTTCCTTCCCAAGCCTTTCTGAGCTTGTATGCAAACCTTTTTCCTTCAGGAGCTGTTAAGAACCATTTTGTATACTTTACCATAATTCAGGGGCAAAGAGGAATCCCTTCAAACACGGAAGGAAATCTGTCCATTGAAAGGGCTTCATCTTGGCCATAACCAGGCGCAAATGTGTGATGTAAAGCCAACCTAAATGATTCCATTGTTTTCAAGTGTGACTAAGTACTGACTAAAATTACTTCCTCTGGCAATTTTTTTTTTTTTTTTTTTTTTTGACTCAGTAGAATGGAAGTGTTCCAGGCTGTTGTTCTACATTGCTGTCTGAACACAATGATTTCCTACTCATCATAACCAACTGAGAAAGGGGGGAAAAGTGGAAGAGGGGAAAAAAAATTTTTTTAACTCCCAGGGATTCCCTTAAGTTTAGCAATGGCTTTTTGGTCTTAGATTTCATTTTTCATTTTTGTTTTTGTTGTCCTGTGTTACTCACAGAAACAACAAAGAACACGTGTGTGCAAAGGCCCTTCAGTCGTGTCTGACTCTTTGCCACCCCATGGACTGTAGCCCATGTGTTCCTCTGTCCATGTGATTCTCCAGGCAAGAATACGGCAGTGGGTTGCCATGACCACAGTTGCCATGACCTCCTCTAGGGCATCTTCTAGACCCGGGGATCGAACTGTGACTCCTGCATTACAGGCAGATTCTTTACCGCTGAGCCACCAGGGAAGCCCACAACAAAGACTATCAAAATCCTAATTGGAAAGGACCTTTCCCAGGTTATCTAGTGCGGAGTCAACAGTTTTCATGCCCATGTGAGATCTGAGGTTCCCTGGGACACCAAGACATTCCCCACCCCCCATTAGGTGCAATGTAAACACTTTTTCTTTGTTCCAGAGTTCTGTTTTTTTCCAAAACAAATCCTCACACCTTTGGGCTGCCAGCAGTTCCTTCCATCTCCCTGTAGACTATGTCTTTTAGTTCTGCCTTCTGGCACGTTTTCTTTGTGCAGAGCGGTGTTTGCAGAGAGTAAAAAAATTCTAAGCCTGTTCCACGTGGGCTAGATGACTAGACAGGTAGGTAATGACTTCTGTCAGAGGGAAAATGGAGACGTGAGTGGAACCACAGCTCTGTAAATGTCTTCAAAGAGTGGAAACAGACAGGAAGGACATCCATCAAATGTGCCTTTGGAAGATTGGAAGATTGGAAGAGTCCTTCCTCCCTCATCATGGCAGATTATGAAGAGCTGAAATCATCTAACCCAAGCTTTTAAGTTCCAATATTTCCTCCACTGATTCTCACCTTCCAAAACATCAGAAGCCTCATCTGTCTTCCCTAGGTTGCTAACCCTACTAGTTTCCACTCAGCTTCTCCTGTCTCCTACCCAGTCTGATGGCAGAGGGGATTGACTGTCCACGCTATATATTCAGAGAAGGCCTGTGATCCTTGGGCAAGGAGGAAAATCTCCCCTCTCTGAGACTGCTCCTTTCTTTGCAAGATGCTGGATGCATTCACAGGGAGGCCAGCACCCCACCAAAAATTACCCAAAGCCCCTCCTAGCTGCTGGATTCACTTTTATCAGCATGTGAGTCATTTCCTCAACTCTGAGCTTCTACCAGGTTTAGGGTCAAAGGAAAAGCCAGTCCCCACAGGGCCTTTCAGCTCCCTGGGAATTAGGCTGAAGGATTCATTACAAGGCAGAGATGACTGCTGTTTTCTTTTCAACTGTGATTGGTGGCCCAGAAACCACAGCCATTATATAGAGAGGCTCTGCTAAATCAGCACTATTTCAGCTACTAATTAGGACTAATGTTCACAGCAGAGGAGTCTGTGGGGGCAATAAACCTCTTCTTCAAGTGATTAAACTGCAAAGAAAACACACTTTGATTACCACAAGAACCATTCCCTGGCAAAGGTTCTCCCAGGTAACAATATCCTCAAGATGTGGCCTCATGAATGGAGAATGGGTAGCCAGGAACTCTGGATGTGCAAGGTACCCTGTCTCCTCTGTCAGAGCCCTGCTCCACCTCTAGTTCTGTTGAAACACCTTTGAGGACCACTTGTGATACACTTGTGAAGAGCAAGTTCACTGGGTCAGCTGTGCTATAACACTGCCCGAAGTCTCGGGCCATGGATGAGGAATGACTAGAAGCACATCTGGGGAAAGTCATCTGGTACTTCTGGGTCCCTGCCCGTTGGCCCCAACTTAAAGGAACCAGTTTAGAGAATGGCACCATGGTGGTGAGGAAACCTGAGGAACAGTGCCAAGTACTTACATGTGAATTATCTTATAGCAAAAATATAGGTGTTTGTTCCAGATCTTCTTCAGATGCATTCTCTCAACGCATTTTAGAAAAACAAAAACTACACATGAGCTGCAAAAATAGAAACAAGCAAGCAAAAAAGTTGTCGTATTCTATGAGCCCATCATGTAGAGGAGGGTTTCTTAGCCTCAGCACTACTGACATAAGAGAGCTGCATAATTCTCTGCTGTGAGGGCTGCCTGCATGTGGTAGGATATTTAGCAACATCCTGTTATCTCCTACCCACTAGATGCCAGTAGCACACTCTCTCCACCTTAAATTGGAACAACAAACAGGTCACAAGGCATTGTCATATGCCCCCTAGCAACAAAATCATTCCCAATAAAAACTAAAACTCTAGAGATAATAACATCATTTTCCAGTCTTTTTTCTTGTATACAAACAAGTGATCCATATTTTTACATAGAGTTGTAATTCATATGTTATTTTTATTTTTATTTTTTTGCTTAACTGAAGTTCCTGAACATTTCCCTATGTTGATGTCTATTTTACAATATTGTCTTAACTTTTCCATTTTTCTCCAATGCACAGTTATAACATTATTGATTTCATCCTTGATCTGGGGACATGGAGATTCTTTTCTAAGGTAGTAAGACTATGAAAACAAAAGCCATTTCTTTGTGCCTCTTTTGCTTTCTAATATGGGAAGAGGTTGGAATAATGCATATGAATGAGGAAATAAATCTTTCTACTATGTCTTTTCACTCATAGACTCCACTGGGGAGACTATTTTAAGACTCCTCTGCACTGTTAATGGATAAGATACTTGGTATAGTCAATTCATGAGTCTCTGCTTTGTAGGGTAGGGATTGAGGAGGAGAGAGTCAGATGAATTTGAGAAGTTTAATGGAAGGGAGATAGCCTAGGGGTGGGTATCTGAAGAAGAGTCCAGGAATGCTGGATCCTGAAAAACAAAGAGGACAGTAGGTGGACAAAGCTTAGAAAGGGGGGAGGTGGTGCTGAGGAAGGTGGTTGTCTGCTGAACATCAAACCATTCACGGTCCCAACCCTTAGTAACGCTTAATCACACTCTTTGCAGTATATTCCTCGCCAAAGTACATGGGGGAGGGAAAGGTATCTGGGGCGAATTGCGTTACACAGAAGGGTACTTTGCAGAAGAAGGACAGTTGGGGCAAGTGTAAAATACACAGTGGGGACAGAGAATTAAACAGATTTTGGAGGCAGAGTCAACTCAGAGAAGAGAGCCAGATCAGGGTCACAAGGTTTTGCGCACATATGACATGTGTTCCTGAGCCAATTTTGCTTAAATATTAATGGCCAAAATGACTTCAGCAGGATAAAGGACTTAAGGAATATCCAGTCAGCAGACACTTATATTACACTCCTTTTTTTGTAATTCTTACCAACTCTACATAGAATACCATTGTTGTTAAATATTTGCAAACAATACTTAACTTTTTCTTTAGGGTAAATATTAGAGGTGGAATTATTAGATCCAAGAGGATGCATATTTTTTTCTTTTGTCTTTTAAAAAAGTTTTATTTTTGAGTTCAGACAAATTCACTAGATTGTTTTTACATTTTTAAATTGGAGAATAATTGCTTTACAATGTTGAGTTAGTATCTTCTGTACAATAACTTGAATTAGCCATAAGTACATAGGCATATATATAAGTATTTAAGTATATATATATACCCCCTCTCTCCTGAGCCTCCTCCTGCCTCCCTCCTCATCCCACCCCTCTAAGTCATCAAAGAGCACAGGACTGAGCTCCCTGTGCTATACAGCAGCTTCCCATGTGCTGTCTGTTTTACACATAGTAGTATATGTATGTCAATGCTACTCTCTCAATTTTTCCCACCCCCTCCTTCCCCCATGTCCGCAAGTCCATTCTCTATGTCTGCATCTCTATTTCTATCCTGCAAATAGGTTCATCAGTACCATTCTTCTAGAGAGAATGCTTATTCTTAATTCTGATACATGCTGTCAAACAGTCCTGACGAGATTTTGACAATACTTTATGATTTTACCATACCACACACAGAGTGCAACAGTTCCCTGCTCTGTTATTTCAATAGCAATGGTATATGTTCTTCCCATTTTACAGAAAAGATATGTGAGGTTGTCCATGTTTACAGAGTGATGGAATTAGACCCATAACCCACAGCTTTCTGACTCTAAGTTCTGAGCTCTTTTCTATCCACTCTATCCCTTTTTACCAGAACTGGGGGTATTTTTCCCTTAGAAGACTCAGCCAGCATCAACACTGATCCTCATACTCCTCTGCTTAACCTCATTGCTCTTAGGTTAAAGCCTAAACTCTTTCAGGGGCTGGAAATCTCTGCACAATCTAGTCCCTAGTTACCTCTTCATCCTTTCCCTCCCTTTAATTTTAAACTCCTCTCATACAAAATTTCTTTAGGTTCTCTAAGGTACTTTGTTCTCGCTATAGCCTCCGGACCTTGGTACCTGCTCCTCCCTCTCTCCCAACACATCTATGCCTGGGTAACCTCTGTTCATTCTTCAGACTGAACGTAAACCCTCAGTCCCTTCATGACCTTTAGATTCTGCGTTGTGTGCCTCTTATCACTTCTATGTGCTTCTGCTGGCACTTTTACTTCCCCAAGATAGTTGCCATTAATTGTGTTGTGATTCCTGTCTGATTACCTGACTCTCCCAATAGTCATTAAGCCACAGAGAACAAGATTCATATTTACAAAACCCGAATCAGTTCTCGCTGAGTAGCGCATTCACCTTTGGACTAGACAGCTAGGCTCCCAACCATTTTGGACGGTTTCATAAACAGCACGTCTCATCCTCTGTGTTCCCTGCTGGGCATCTGCAGGCATTTGAGTGCACCATCCTTACAAGAGACCAACATTTTTCCTGCCAGTGCCAGGAAGGAACTTCCAATGTTAAGAGCTGTCCAACAATGGCATAGGTCCTCTCTTTACAACTCAAATGATCTGCACGTGTTTCTCAGTAACTCCCCACGTGACTGGAGAGGTCGGCAGTCAGGATCGACCTTGCCACCCTCCTGACCAGGCCACCAGACATGTGCCAGGTGGTCTTGGGGTATGTATGGAGCCAAGCTGAACTAAAAGACTGTCTTGGCAACAGGTGACTTTCTAAGACTCGACAACTTGCTTCCAGCCCAGCCAAAGTCTTGCTGCTCTGAGGCAAATGTCACTGTGGTGGAATTGTCTTAATGAGAAGGCACGCTTGCTTCTCTTCTGGGGGAGTTTCCTAGAGCAATGCTCTTAGAAACTCCTTGGCAGGAATCCTGAGCCAGGCTTGGCATTGACAGCGTCCTCCTGCTGGCATTAACAAGCCTCTTATTTAAATGTAAATGAGCTCTCAGTGCCAGTTTGTGAGCGAAACACATCACTTGTGTTAAACCAGAGCTGGGAACGCTACAAACACACCAAATGTCGGCTCGGTTTCCACTTCCCCACCACATCCGTAGTTCTGAGGGGAGCTCTGGGCCTTGAATTCTGCAAAACTGTGATTCCTCAGACAGCTAGGGGAATTTGTGGAGTCTGGGGGCCCTGTTTAAGAAGCCTTAAATCTTCTTCACTATGACCTTGCTCAAGTGATTGAGAGTTGCCTCCATAAACTGGAACGTTGTAGAGCTGGGGTCACATCTAATTCCAGTCAGCAGAGGGTCCTGAAAGGTCTCTGAGGCTCAGTTTTCGAGGCCGTCAGCCTGGATTCCCCAGGAGCCTGCTTGAATAGAAGATGCTATGATCATGTGTGCACTCTCTTTCCTCCTGGCTTTGTGTGGTTGCTGCCCAAATGCACATCTTTTAGTGATCTTACCTAATGTCTGGACCTGCTTAGCCATCTGCTACCCCACTCAGTTTCCTGGTCTTTATTTGTCCATATTATAACCAATTTCCTCTTTTGGCATTTTCCTCTTTATTTCAGATCTTTCTGGAATTAACTTGTGTTCCTCTGATATCCTCTGATATCAGGCTTTCCAGGTGGCACAGTAGTAAAAGAATCCACCTGCCAATTCAGGAGACTCAAGAGACACGGGTTCCATCCCTGGGTTGAGAAGATCCCCTGGGAGAAAGAAATGGCTACCCACTCCAGTATTCTTGCCTGGAAAATTCCATGGATGGAGGAGCCTGGCAGGCTACTGTCCACAGGGTTGCAAAGAGTCAGACATGACTGAGCGAATGAGCACCCATGCATGCCCCTGAAATTTGAATTCCAGCCATTTCTTCCCCAGACACCCCCATGGCCAGCAGTTTTTCAGCATGTATCATGCTGAAATCTAGATTGTTTCTATGTTCATGTGTCCAGTACAGTTGGACATTAAGCGCACCTTGAGGCCAAGACCTGGGTCTATGTTGGTAGCCGCAGGTCCCAGCTCAATAATTTCTAATGAATGAATAAATGAAAGGGTGGAGGAAAGAGCAGAGAAATGCCATCTCCCTCTAGGATCTTGCTAGAAGAGACCAAGGAGAACTTTGTCCCATTTCACTCTCCTTCGAACTGGCATATGATTTTTAGCCAAGTGTTCATTTTGACAAAATCTGTGGCATCAAAACAATTGAGAGAGCCGCAGGATGTGATATAAACACACAGCACATGTATTATGGGGCCTTCCACAAGAAGCACAGCGGGCTGCATTCAGTGAGAGACGTAATACGATATAAAGGAAGCCCCTGACAGATAATAGATAGTTTTACTTGTGATGCTTTGAATTCAGTAAAAGAAAAAACAAAACGCCTTTGTTACAAAGGAGGAGCAAGGTCATCAGTTTTGCTGTCTATGTATCTGAGTTTCTGTGCTGCTTCTGCCAAGGTATTGATGGAAATTTACATTTCTACTGCCAAGCTCAGACTGAGATAGTAGAGACATCACATCACATTCCCCCAGTCCCCATCAAGGTCCCTTCAGAGACTTGGTGCAGGCCTTGTTCAGGGGAGGGTGAGCCAGGGTATCAGTGGTACCTACCATCCCTCACTGGTCCTCAGGCTGATTCGTGGCTCCTGTAGAGAGAAGGGTATGACACCGATAGGATCTGGAGGATTTACACAAGCCTTAGTGAGACTGAACACAGACAGCAGTCCATAAGGCATGCAGGAGGAGAGGCACTCCTTCCTTCTGCAGGAAACAAGGGACGGTCTTGTATCCTGCAGACCAGAAACACTGGAGACAGAATCCTTGATGGCAAAACTGATGCTCTTGCCTTGGAGGGTGGAAATGAGGAGATTTCTACAATTCATTCTGTAGTACTCAGTCATAGGCAAGTGAAAGGAGAGGCAAAGACCTGGGCAGCTGAGCGGTGGCTATTGCTGACACTCTGCTTTGTGGTTCTCTGTGACCCTCTTCTTTGGGGACTCCCACCTACAGATGGCAGATTCCTTAATGGAAACTACTTTCTGGTGATCGGGCAAGTAGTTTGTATTAGCATACTGTCAGTAAAAATAAGTCCCCCGCCCTCTTTGTTTTTTGATAGTCCCAGATGGGTAAGTCCTGAGGCATTTTAATTATTCTCTGAAAGAAAAATAAGAACAGCCTGGAAAGAGCCCTGTCTTCTTTTCCTGGAGCCAGAAAACCTGGTTTGTAGTTCTGTGGCAGCCTTTAAGGCACTGTGTGATGCTGAGCAAGTTTCTTCCTCCCAGGAATCTGGGTTTCTCATCTGTAAAATGAGGCAATTGGGTCAAATAAGCCCAGAGGAGAATCTATGGAAAAGCAGAGTAGAAAACAAATGTTCGTTACTTCATTCCTTTAACAAATATTCAGTGCCTGCTCAGCATCAGGGGACATGCTAGTCTCTGCAGATAGAGTGGTGAACAAGAGCAGCTGTGAGTCTTGTCTACATGAAAGTTGCAGTCAAATGGGTGAGATAGCCATTAATTAAAGAATAAAGATAAAGGTGAAATGATAACTGCTAATCCTATGAAGGTGAAAGAAATGGCTCTTTGGGAATGTGTCTATAGAGAAATGTTGGGGAATCTAAATAGCACACATACCTCCTAGTTCAAGAAAGCAAGGATACGGAAGGTGGTATGAGGGAGAGAGAGTCTATAAGTGTGTACGTGGAAGATGCCCATGCAGGGAAAGATGAGACGGAAGTGGGGCCAGACAGGGTCTGATCACAGAGAAAGACAAAGGCCATCATGCAAGTCAAGAGAGGAGACTGTTAAGAATTAAGTATTAATACTATGTATAAAATAAGGTCCGTCTAGTCAAGGCTATGGTTTTTCCAATAGTTATGTATGGATGTGAGAATTGGACTATAAAGAAAGCTGAGCACTGAAGAATTGATGCTTTTGAACTGTGATGTTGGAGAAGACTCTTGAGAGTCCCTTGTACTGCAAGGAGATCCAACCAGTCCATCCTAAAGGAGATCAGCCCTGGGTGTTCATTGGAAGGACTGATGTTGAAGCTGAAACTCCAATACTTTGGCCACCTGATGCAAAGAGCTGACTCATTTGAAAAGACCCTGATGCTAGGAAAGGTTGAGGGCAGGCGGAGAAGGGGACGACAGAGGATGAGATGGTTAGATGGCATCACTGACTCAATGGACATGGGTTTGGGTAGACTTTGGGAGTTGGTGATGGACAGGGAGGCCTGGCGTGCTGTGGTTCATGGGGTCGCAAAGAGTCGGACATGACTGATGATGATAAAATAATGAGAACCTACTGTATAGCACAGGGAACTCTACTCAATGCTCTGTGGTGATTTCAAATGGGAAGGAAATCCAAGAAAGAGGGGATTTATGTAAACATATGGCTGATTCACTTTGCTATACAGCAGAAACTAATACATTATAAAGCAACTATACTCCAATGGAAAAAAAAAAAATGAAACACAAAAAGCAAACAGAAAAGAATTAACCAGTCCAGTAAGAACTTGGTAGAAAGGACTGTGTGGCTTATTTTCTTTCTCCCCCTTTCTACCCTCCCCACACAATTATCAGAGAGCCTTATACAGAACAGGTGCCCCATATGTGTTTGTAGGATAAACATATGTTTTCTCAGTTATGCAAAAAAAAAAAAAAGAGAGAGAGAGAGAGACTCGAAAGGGTTAAATAAAATGTTTAAGGTCACTTTGTTAGTGGTAGAGAAAAGATGGCAATCCAATTCTGAAATCATAAAGTGTTTGAAAACAAAGTTGTTCCATTACTGTAACCTCAGAACTGATTCCTAAGCAACAATTCTAACTCCAATCGAGGTACCAAGAGGAAAGGATCACTAGAAATACCGAGATTCCAGGGGACTTCCCTGGTGGCCCAGTGGTGAAGACTTCACCTTTCACTGTAGGAGGTCCAGGTTCAATCCCTGGTCAGGGAGCTAAGATCCCACATGCCTTGTGGACAAAAAATCAAAACATAAAACAGAAGCAACAAATTGTAACAAATTAAATAAAGACTTCAAAAATGGTTCATATATATATAAAAAAAGAAGAACTTTGAGGTGCATGCATCCGCACGTGTGCCTCCACACTCACACTCCCTTTCTTCTCATTAGAAAGAAGCCTTCAGCTTCTCATTAATTTCATGCTACAACCACGGGCTTTGTTCACACAGTCCTTGCCTGAGACAGTCTCTCTCTCTCCCCTCTGTTGCACTTTTTTTTTTTCTCCTAAAGGGGCATTAGAGAGAAATGTCATCTGGAAGGCTGACAGCTGGACAGTCCTTAGATTTACAGCAGCAGTAGAAGAGGTCAGAAGCTAAGTGGAAAACTGTGTAGATGTAAAACATCCGCTTCCTTGAAATATTGTCTTCCTCTGTGAAATGGACATAGAAAGTGATCTATTGTCTTTGGTTCTCTTCATTTAAGGAGTTCCTATGTCACCTTCTAAGAGCAAAGTCTCCAAGCAGGACACTGCAGACTTTGCCAAGCATGGCTTGGCTAATGGCCATTGGTCTGGTGAGCGATGTCTGAGTGCTTCTGTAAAGGAGAGGACCTACCTCAGAAAGGTCCCCGTGCTGCTGAGGTTCAGGCTGCTGCATCAGCCTTTAGCTTGAACATTTGAGTTACGGAAATGATTTTACATGGTGGCATTCATATGTGAAAGAGTGCAGTACAGCTCGGGTCCATTTTGTGTCCCTGGAATAGCCTAGGCTTCTTGCACTTTTCAAGGTCAGAGAGAAAGCAACTTTAGCCTGACACTCTAAAAATCTATCTCATAGTTACTCGTATTCAACTACATTGTATCCTCCAGTTGCCAGTATAGCACAATTTAACAATTTATTATCTGTGGATTTTACACAGTAAGTTCCCTTCAAGCCTGCTAAGTCTCTTCAGTCATGTCTGGCTCTGCGATCCTATGGACGGTAGCCCTCCAGGCTCCTCTATCCATGGGACTGCCCAGGCAAGAATACTGGAGTGGGCTGCTGTGCCCTCCTCTGGGGGATCTTCCTAGTCCAGGGATCAAAACTGCCTCTCCTGCAGCTCTTGCATTGCAGCAGATTCCTTACTGCTGACCCACCAGGGAAGCCCAGTAAGTTCCCTATATATAAACAATTTCTGTTCCAAGAACACATTTCTAAGTCCAGTTTGTTTGTAAGTCCAATGAAATTAGCCAACTAACACAATCAGCTATATAGTACTACTGTAATAGGATTAAATACTTTCACACAAAGAATACATAAAAAAAAACACATGAAAAATTTTAAAAAAGCATTTTAAATCTCACACACAGTACCTGGAAAAGTACAGTAGTCCAGTACAACAGCTGGCATCCAGAAGTGGACATCCAGTGAAGTGGAGGAGGAAAGAAGGGAGGTGATAGAGATGAAGGATCATCAGTAATAGGAGATACCAGCTACAATGCCACTGCATTTACACTTGCTTCCAGACACCCTGGGCTTGAAATAAAGATGCTGAGCTACTGTAATCTAGACAGTGCTGTAGAGTATACAAAAGCACAGCCATCTGTAGGGGATGCACGTGTGTGACAACGTACACCAGACATGCAAACTACCTTATAGGATAGGGCGTGAGAACTCATGTTCGCATGTTTGAAAATTTGCAACTTAAAGGTTTGTGTGTAGGGCACTTACTGTATATGTATACATTTGTGTGTACGTATATGTACATGCGTCTGTATGTAGTGTGGACATCTGTTATGTGGAAATGTTGACAAGCAGCTGGCTGAGCTCATCCTAGCCTAGATGCAGGTCCTTTGAAGAGGACTGGAAGGTCTATGGGGTAGGTCAGCAGGTGACTGTTTGCAGTGGTGACCAGGAAACCTATTGAGAGGGAAGGCTTCTAAGAAACGAGGCAGTGTGGAGGCCTCTAACAAAGAGCCATAGAGCATGAATCTTGGGAAAGGAGAAAGACAATTCCCAGAGTATCACACCCCTTCACCTCAGGTCTGCCTGCTGCCCCAATTCATGGCAGAAGTCAGGAGAATGGCCACTTAAATTAATCTGATGGAAGGTTTCCTTAAAGGCTGTAAAAGTTAGGAACACCAGGCAGCTCCAATATGGGACCCATGAAACATCATCGTATAAAACAGAGGAGGCAGCACAAGGTAGCTCTGGTGCTAGAAGGAGCAATTACAAGTGGTGTCTGCGCCTTTGACAGTTACATGAACTTCAATTTGGGATGGCAGCTTGGAGGTTCTGCCTTGGTTCATTGCTAGAGTCAAAAGAAGGATCTTGAAGAGGCAAAGTGACATACTCCAAATGGGGCTGTATATGAAAGCATGGTCCTTCCCAGGTGGCACTAATATTAAAGAACCTCCCTGCCAATGCAGGAGATAAAGAGACATAGGTTCAGTCCCTCAGTGGAGAAGATCCCCTGGAGGAGAAAATGGCAACTCACTCCAGTATTCTTGCCTAGAGAATCCCATGGAGAGAGGAGCCTGGAGGGCTACAGTCCATGGGGATGCAAAGAGTTGGACACGACTAAAGTGACATAGCACACACAAGAGCATGTGTGAGTCACCCCCTCAGGCTGCTCAGAAAAAATATGAGAGAACTTTAAGGAAATTGTAGATGTTCAGGTGAGGATAACACCAGGAAAGGACAGTTTGGGAATAAAATCTCATCCTCATACTTACTACAAGGCTAATGGTTAAAGAAAATATGGAATTTCTCATTATTATTATTAATATATGAAAACCTTCAGTATAGTGCCTAGCATATAATAGTCAATAAATATTATATAATATCATAAAATATCTAATGCTGACACATAATCAGTGTGAATTGATTACTTTGTCCAATGCAATATGTAATCTTCACATAGGAACTATTTACCTTACCTGCATATAAAATTTTCACATATATATATTTATTCATATGCATATTGTATATATTGGAGAAGGCAATGGCAACCCACTCCAGTACTCTTGCCTGGAAAATCCCATGGATGGAGGAGCCTGGTAGGCTGAAGTCCATGGGGTCGCTAAGAGTCGGACACGACTGAGCGACTTCACTTTCACTTTTCACTTTCCTGCATTGGAGAAGGAAATGGCAACCCACTCCAGTGTTCTTGCCTGGAGAATCCCAGGGATGGGGGAGCCTGGTGGCTGCTGTCTATGGGGTCACACAGAGTCGGACACGACTGAAGTGACTTAGCAGCATTGTATATATAGTCTCCAATTGTCTTTTTAACTGGAGTATAAAAACTTTACAATTTTGTGTTAGTTTCTGTTGTAGAACAAAATGAATCAGCTGTATATATACATATATCCCCTCCCTCTTCGCCTTCCCCTCCCACCCCATGCCCCATCACACCGTACCCCCCATCCCACCCTTCTAGCTCACTACAGAGCACCGAGCCGAAATCCCTGTGCTATTCAGCAGCTTCCCACTAGCTGTCTATTTCACACATGGTAGTGTATATATGCAGTGAAGGCAATGGCACCCCACTCCTGTACTCTTGCCTGGAAAATCCCATGGATGGAGGAGCCTGATAGGCTGCAGTCCATGGGGTCGCTAAGAGTTGGACACAACTGAGTGACTTCACTTTCACTTTCCACTTTCATGTATTGGAGAAGGAAATGGCAACCCACTCCAGTGTTCTTGCCTGGAGAATCCCAGGGACGGAGGAGCCTGGTGGGCTGCCATCTATGGGGTCGCACAGAGTTGGACACGACTGAAGCAGCTTAGGAGCAGCAGCAGCAGCAGTGTATATATGTCATTCCTAATCTCCCAATTCATCCCACCCACTCCTTCCTCTTCTGTGTCTGCAAGTCCATTCTCTACATCTGTGTCTCTATTCCTACCCTGCAAATAGGTTCATCTGTACCATTTTTTAGATTCCATGTATATACGTTAATACACAATATTTGTTTTTCTCTTTCTGACTTACTTCACTCAGTAAGACAGTTAATTGCCTGTTGTATATCCTTCAGTTAGAGTAAGAATCCCAACTCCTTTAGATGCTCTCCTAGGATGATTGAGTTTTGTATTCCTGTTGGAAGAATGTAACCAAAGTTTATAAATTTTAAACAGCGATGAGCTTCATGGAAGTCCAGCTCCCATACGCCTCTGTCTGACTTTCTTCCACCATTTTTCCTGTGATGACATTGAGGGGAAAAGGCAAGAGAGCCTAGGTTTTCATGGCAGCAATGTGATTTGTCACCATTTGAAAGTATCTTAACCAGCATCTTCCTCTGGTTTGGGAGAATGACGCAGGATTGTGAAACTTCCCAGTACATCAGAGCCCTCCCCTGCACCTGTTTAGAAAGATTTCTAACATCTTCCTTTCTGCTTGCCCATATCACCCAAAACAACACGAGACCATGGTGTAAAAAGAGAACCACATGGGAATCAGGGTCGAGTTATCACTCAACTACATTTACTAACTGTGGCCACAGCCGCACCACTTGGCTTCTCCAAGCTTCAGTTTCTTCTCCTGTAAAATGAGGATAATGATACCAGCCCTTGCTGCTTTACAGGATTGGTCGGAAGATCAAAATGAACAGTGAATGTGCAAGTCCTTTGAAAACTACAGATTAATGAGACTGTAACACATCATTACTACTGTTTAGAGAAAGAGCTTCAAGAATGCTTGTGGATTGTCTGGTGTTATGGGGCTTGGCTGCTTCTTTTGCTATGGGATGTGTTCTTCCCTGGTGGTCTAGTTCTTCTCCTCAGCCTGACCAGGTCAACATTTAAAATCTGATGACTGAGGTTCCCTTCCTTGCGCTCCAGTGGAAGTTCAAAAGCTGGGGTCCAGAATTTCTGAAAATATTTATTCATTATTTACTTGGCTGTGTTGGGTCTTAGCTGTGGCACATGGGAGCTTCATTGCATCATGTGGGGTCTTTCACTGTGGCCCATGGACTCCCTAGTTGCTACGAGTGGGCTTAGTTGCTCTGTGGCATGTGGGATCTTAGTACCCTGATCAAGGATGAAACCTCCATGTCCTACACCGTAAAGCAGCTTGTTAACCACTGGACTATCAGAGAAGTCCCTGGGGTCCAGAATTTTGAAGTGTGTGATACATTCTTAGGGTTGGAGAGCCCAAGAATTTGAGGATTCCGCTTCCTTCTTATTTTTCACTTTTTCCATTTCCTTTATGCTTATCCATATAAGTGGGTAGAGGTCTCAATTTCGGTCATGCCGTTATATAATCCCAAATGAGTCATTTCCTAAACTGGATGCCTCGGCTTCCTCAACCAAAAATTTCTGACCTGCCACCTATAGACACCAAAGTAGCCCCACATTTACCTCTTTTTATGTGGAGTTGACTTCATATCAAACCTCACACACACAAAAAGATGCATTGCTAATTATGCTAAACCATTTGGTAAAGAATCCGCCAGGAGACCTTGGTTCAATTCCTGGGTTGGGAAGATCCCTGGAGAAGGGATAGGCTACCCACTCCAGTATTCTCGGGCTTCCCTGGTGGCTCAGATGGTAAAGAATCCACTCACAATGTTGGAAACCTGAGTTCAATCCCTGGGTTAGGAAGATCCCTTGGAGGAGGACCCAGTATTCTTGGGTCCTCAGTATTCTTGCCTGGAGAATCCCCATGGACAGAGGAGCCTGGTGGCCTACAATCCATGGGGTTGCAAACAACTGGACATGACTGAGCTACTAAGCACACATTTTTACTAGATCTCTTTTTGTAAACCATAACTGATCTCTGATAATTTGGGTTCTTACATGTGGATTATATAATCCCTTCCTGGGAAAGTCATGTAATCAGCAATAAAATGTGGATATACACACATTTTTAATTAAACAAGTTTTGAAGTAATGTCTGTGTAAGTACCCATATGAAGGATTATTCTTGTCAGTGTTTCTCCCATCATGTACTTAGAATGAATTTCAGTCTAACTGAACCTTGCCAAGAAACTCATAGGAAAAAGCTATGATTTCCCTGCAGATATGAAGATGTGTCAACCTCAGAGGGTTAGTTACTTTTTCTAGTTCACTCAAAGTCTGGCATCAAAACCATTTAGCTTTGTGAGGCTAATCCATTAAAGACACTTGGCAGATTTTACTGGCTGCTGTGGCAAAAACGTAGTCCTTCCCAGAGCATGCAAAATTTGAAACAAAGAACAGTGGCCTCCTTATTGGTGTTCATACCCAAGAAATGATTTATCTTCCAGGGAACAACCAAATAAATAAAATGTCAGAAAAGCAGTATCCCACTGGGAATAACTATGAGGATCTTTCACATTTTAATTTGCATGAAAAAAAAAACAAAAACAAAAACAGGAAACCAAGAGATTTTCTCCCTTGCTTTTAGTTGAAAAGTGTTCTATGATTCTCCTGGAGATCATAGCCTATAGACAGAACAAGATACTGTTTGTATTAACCCAAAGCATAGCAGTAATGCTGAAGGAGGAAGGCCAAGATCCTACAAGTCAGTATATCTGGACTCATTCTCCGTGGGGAAGAGACAATCCCTTGCATATAAAATAGGTGTTGGTCTTTCCCTTATGCCACAAATGACCACAGTCAGAATGATGGAACTTCAGCTTGGGAAAAGTCCTAAATGGTCAAATTGTTCAGCTGTTACTGGCAGCTGGAATCCTTTCTGAAGCATCTCTTCCAAATTGTTGTTGAGCCATAGCTTGATTATCTCCAGTGATGGAAAACTCAGTCTCTGTTGAACTCTACTTTGAACAGTTCTACAAAAAGCCATTTTTTAAAATGGTGAGCTATATATAAGTCACTTGAGTTTGTACTCACTGATTATGGTTACATCCTCTGATGCCATGGACAATAAGTCAATTCAACAAACCTGCCTTTTTCTGCCAGGATCAACCCTTTCTTGATTTGAACATAGTGAACATTCCCTCTTGGGGAGGGGAATGAACCTTCCATTTAGCTCCTACTATATGCTAGTTCCTACTGTTACCTCCCAAGGGGCTTCCCAGGTGGCGCTAGTGGTAAAGAACCCACCTACCAATGCAGGAGATGTAAGAGATGCAGCTTACACATCTTCCCTCCATCGGGAAGATCTCCTGGAGAGGGCATAGCAATCCACTACAATATTCTTGCCTGGAGAATCCCAAGGACAGAGGAACCTGGTGAGCTACTGTCCATGTGGTCGCAAAGAGTGGAACACAACTGAAGTGACTTAACACACAGGCACACATAGTCCTCACTATTGTTATGGGGTTGAAATCACCCAGTGCTCATTAGTCTCGAGAGCTGAAGTTCAGAGAGATAAAATTCTACAAGGCCATCCAACTGGAAGGTTGTCAGAACCGTCAAGCCGGTCCTAGTTTAGGAAGTCAGGACCAGCCCTGGAAAACCCAGAGATTTTCTATCATTTTCTGCTATTTCCCAGCACAAAGAATCCTGACAAAACCTCTGGACTTCTCACATTTCTTATCTCAAACAAGGAAAACTAGAGACGACACCTTGAATTAGGTGATGGTCTTGGCTGTCTGTCTTGGTGCCGAAGATCCTAAAATGTTTTTACCTTTGAAATCTTAGGATCTGGAGCTAGGCAGGGAACTCAGATACAAAATACAGCTTGGAGGCCAGACCAGAGGGCTCCATTTCAGAGCCGCACTGCTGCTCTCCAAGGCAGCAATCATTCTGAGGCAATGTATTCAAGAGACAGTTAAAAAATATCTCTTCCCCATTTACTGCTTTAGAAACAGAATCCACTGCCTAATTGAGAATCCTTTCTGCCTAATTACTCCATTCCCAATTTTTTTTTTAAGCAGCAGAGTTGCTGTGGAATTATGTACTGTATAATTTCATCATTTAGCAATATGTAAATTAGGAGAAGAAAGGAAGCAGGAGAGATATCATCCTTTGAATTTCTGTGCAGAAATGGGTGGTGAGGTGTGTGTGGACAAGGAAAAAGCCACATGGCAAAGCTGGCTCTGGGATCAAGTTCCCCTGCAGGGTAACTCTGTACTCCTAAGAAATATCACATGATCTTCCTGAGCCTTGGTTTCCCCTTCTGTCACCTTTTATGCACATGTTTCCAGCATCGAGCACAGCTGCTGACACAAAGTCTTATCATTACCTGCTAACTCCCCAGTGAATGAGCGAGTACCTATTTGTCTCCCCCACAGAGGAAGTGGAGTGATAAAGCAGGGTGGAGTGACATAATGAATATGAAAACATTTAATAAATTACAACAAGCCATAGCTCAGTTGGTAAAGAATCTGCCTGCAATGCAGGAGACCCTGGTTCAATTCCTGGGTTGGAAAGATCCCCTGGAGAAGGGATAGGCTACCCACTCCAGTATTCTGGCCTGGAGAAGGCTATGGACTGTATAGTCCATGGGGTTGCAAAGAGTTGGACACAACTAAGCAACTGTCACTTTCACTTCAACTGTGTACACAGTACTTTAAGCACTGATGGAGAAAATCCTGTGGAATGCCCCAAATTGGAAAGCACCTTTCTCTTGTCTTGTTTATTGGTTGAGTGGTCTGTTGTTTTTAGACATAAAGATAAAACAGTAATGTTCCAACAGGCTAGGATCTGTCAATGAGTAAATCACTTTGAATTCCCTTGGCTGTTTTGCCATGCTCTGCAGAGGAGAAAATGGAGGAACTGAGCTTGTCTTTCTCAGTGAGTTTAGGGGCAAATTAAATCCTGTATCTTGGGTCCCCTGGAGACCATCTAGATCTAGTGTTCTTGAGGCAAGTCCTCTCCTGGGGGCACCACTCAGGTGGACTGTTTCCAGCCCACCTCACAGGCAGAAACAGCTCGTAGCTTGGAGCAGAGACTCTCGGACTGTCACATTCCTCAAGGGATGAGGGTTCCAGTCCCCCAAGCTCCTGAGAGCATCTTAGCTGTGGGATTTGCTCTGAAGGACCTACGGTTGCACTCACCTTTACTCCTGGAGAGAAGGGGCTCTTATTCCTTGTCACCTCATTAATTCAGGCTTTCCTCAGAAGGTCTGGGCAAATGCGGGCCAGACTCACTTTTTTTTCCTAAAGCAGAGAATCCAGTTTTGATTGCCTCGTGTCTTCATGAGATACTGAGAAGTTACGGTATAATGACTTAAAGATCTGAACTCAGGAGAAGTTGGATGTCACTTCTCCTTTGTGCTTCAGTTTCTCCATTTCTTTACAAAAAGGTAAAAGTCGGTGATATCTATGTACTCTTCTATTTTTCACCATAACATTCTCTACTCCTGTAATCAATCTCTGGGTCTCACAGCCCAGAATATTGACATTGTTGGACTGATCTTTCATTGATAGAAGAATTAAATAGCCCAGTGAACCCACCTGATTATGCCATCACAGGAGAGGGAGCAACTGCAAACTGGAGAATTTATCTTATGTATGCTGTTTTTCACACAGTATAGAGCTTTACCTTATTGACGGCTAAAATGCAGTGAGGTCTAGGAAGAAAGCATAGAACTTGAGATCAAAAGACCATAGAACTAGAGCCTCAGCAACAGCCAAGCTGTGTGACCCTGGGCTAATCACTTCACCCTGCTGAGCTCTGAGTTTTCTCACTTGTAAAAGAGGATAATAATACATTTCCCCATAGGTGGTTGTAGGATCAAGTGAGAAAGTGCACTTTAGATTACAGTCCTCAACAAAAATGAAAGATGTTATTGGTAGACTTTTCCATATGGTAGACTTTTTCTATATGCCAAAGGGCATGTCATTGGAATAATTATGGAGACAAAAATTTATATTTCACCACAGAGTTTCAAGAGCACCAGAGGTGTACAGAATGGAATGTACAATTGTACAGGTAAGAGAGACAGGATTTTCTTGGAAATCATCTCTTCTTATGCCCCACCCTTTTTCCATTTCATAGGTAGTCTAATAATCTACAAATATTGAATACCTAGGATACAATAAATACAAAATATGAGGCTAGTGATAAGAATCAGACAGGCAGAGTTCCTGCCCTAAATATGTCTCATGGCATATTCTTTCAATAAGTGTTTCCCAGGCCTCATTATTCTACATCTCTTTGCTAAAGCAATAAGTCATCAACATAACTGAGTTCAACAATGTTTGATGGATTTCCAGTCATTTGAAAGGTATCCATAAGAGATGTTTTGGGAGTTGAAAAAGAACTGACCCCTGCCCATAATGATGTCCCTCAAAATCTATTTATCAAAGAGTGGGAGAGAGAGAGAGGAGGGAATAACATAAATGCCCCCTGAACAATTTCTGCCTGTTTATCTTGCATTTATGGAGCACTGGCAGTATACAGGGCATTATGTAAGGTGCTGGCATGCTCACAAAAATAGATCAGGCAAAATCTGCACTCTCAGGAAATTCTGAGTTGGGTGAGGAAGAAAGGCTTAAATCCACAGATTATTATAATAATATTTGCAATGCTTATAATACAGATGACTGTAATAGACACTACAGACAGAAAAATCATAAAAAATACACAGCCAATGGTAGGGAAAAGTATTATGTCCTTGGAGGACACCATGGAAGTGGTGTTTGAGCTGAACCTTGATGGGAAGGTGAAATAGCAACTCTAAGTAGGAAGAGACATGAGAAATCATGGAGACAGGAAAGTAGAAGCAGAGTTGAGTTGGAACACCTACAAATGGAGGAGAGTAAGCCCACTCTAGACAGTGCCGTCTTTTCACCCACTACTCTTCTCTACCTCTGCTCATAGCCTGAGTGCATGCCCCCGCTGCCCCCCGCCCAGGCTGGCTTTGATCACGGGTACACAGAGGCTCTGTTCCTGTTTCTTTGAGGACAGTACCCACAGTTGCTCCCTCATGGTGACTTATGGAAGTCTCATGTCTGAGAATAACTAGCCTGGGAATGGTGGTGGGTCTTCTTGTCATGCTTCCTTCAATCTCGAAGACTGGAATTTCTGCCACGTGATGACAGTTCTCAGCAATTCACTTCAAAACCTTATGTTAGCTATGAGCCTTGCCCCGGACAAATAGGTGGCATCCAGATGTAAGGGGTCTTGATCTCTCAGTCACCGTCTAGTTCTGAAACTCCACTGACCTGTCGGCATCTCCACCTGGAAGCCACACGGGCACTTTGGATTCAGCAGTGTGTCCTAAACTTGAACCCATCCCTTTCCTTCCCGAAACCTGCTCCTTTTCCCATATATATTTCTGCTAACGGTTCATCTAATTAACAATCAATACAAGGGTATCAGTTCAAGTTATTGCATTTATAGCTCTATCTCTTCCAGGTTCCTCACCGTCTATGTATACTTAATTACCAAGTCCGCACAGATTTACTTCTTCAGTGTCTCTACATCTTCCCCTCTTTTCAGACCATTGCCAAGGTCGTCATTTATTGCTTTGGCTACTACAACAGCTTCAAACTGGTCACCTTACCCTCTCTCGTACATTCTCTCTCTCTTGTATGTTCTCCATGCTGTTGCTAGAATGACCTTTCAGAAGGACAGGACATAAAATATGTTTGAGGTCTTGCTGCATACAGAACACAAATGGTTTCCCATGGTGCTGGCGGTGCTCCTCAGTTTGGTGTGAACAATACCATCAGCCTCTTAACCCGATGCTTCCCTCCCGTACAGATATTCTATTCCACTCTCACCAGATTATGTGTCATGGTTTCTTCTGTCCTCTCTCCCTGTAAAATCTTACCTATTCTTCAAGACCAGTTCAAAAGTCACCTCCGTCAGGACACCCTTCTGATCCTCAAGCCTCTTGTTGGAATTCACCCTGGCTTTCCTTGTAACCCTAAAGCTCCTAACTGTTCCTTTATATGCTCAACAAAATTATGACCTCCTAGAATGCCTATGTCCTAATTCCCAGAAGCTGTGACCATGTCACCTCATATGGCAAAAGGAAATTTGCAGACAAAATTCAGATCTTGATATGGGAAAATTATCCTAGATTATCCAGTGTAATCACAATAGTCCTTATAAAAGGGCAGAAGGAGATCAGCAAGGGGAGAAGCTGCTACCCTCCTGGCTTTGAAGATAGAGGAAGTGGGCCAGGAGCCAAGGGATGCAGGTGGCTTCTCTAGGCTAGAAAAGGTAAGGAGAGAGATTCTCTCCTAGAGCATCCAGAAGAAATACAGCCCAGTGAACCCATTTCAAATTTCTGACCTTCAGAACCATATGATAATGAACTTGTATCATTTGAAGCCATTAAGTATGGTGATTATGTGGTACTTTTTTAAAGCTGCAAGAAGAAACCAATATTCTGTACTTAGCATTTATGTATTATTTGCTGGTACTATCTTGTCCTTCATAATATTGTAAACCTCTTGTGAGCAAGGACCAATCAGATTAATGGTCTTAACCCTTGGGTACCTAACACAGATCTCTGCACATGCAGATACTTACTCTGTCTGTGAATTTAAATCAAATGCCCTCTTTGGAGTATTGAGTTTAAATCAAGTAGTCTTTTGGGTGAAGTCCCAGAACTAGATTAAAACTTGTACACGTAAAGCCAGGTGGGCTGGAACTGCTACACGGGCATCATTTCAGGTGGCTGGGTTTTCATCAGGTTAGAAATGATGCCAGGCCTAATGTGGTGGTGGGTGCATCTGTGTGGCATTTATTAAGCAGAGCCTGTCAGTGATGCTTTGGGGTTTCTGCCGCTATTTAACCTTTTGTCTTTTCAGATTCCACGTTGTTTTTGTTCTCACCGAACTTTCCAAGGGAGTAAATATTAGTGGTCTCAGAGGGGAAGACACACAGAAACCAAATTCTTGGTGCCAAGAAGCAGGTTATCTCAGTTAAGAGCTGTCTCATGTCTCCCCAGCCCCCAAGTCAGTTGCCTTTTGATGTATCCATCTATGCCTCTACACACATGTGAATTCAACACATACTGATCACAGCTATGTGCCTGGCAATATAATAGACTCCGAGGACAAAGAAGAAAAAAAGTCTTGGACTTTTTGAAGCTCCTCACATCAGAGTATCAGAAGCCGAAAGACAGGGCAGGGCGTAAGCAAGATCTTTAAGAGCAATGCCGGAGGTGTGTATATGCAGCTTATTCATTCTATTTTACTGTTCTGTGGTATTTGTCATGTAAGTGAAGTCAGGCAACTGTGAGTATTGTGCACTCTGTGCTCAAGGCCCTGAGATCGGAATCTCCTTTATTTATTTATTAGCTGTGCTGCGTCGGAGAAGGCAATGGCACCCCACTCCAATACTCTTGCCTGGAAAATCCCATGGGTGGAGGAGCCTGGTAGGCTGCAGTCCGTGGGGTCGCTAGGAGTCGGGCACGACTGAGCGACTTCACTTTCACTTTTCACTTTCATGTATTGGAGAAAGAAATGGCAACCTACTCCAGTGTTCTTGCCTGGAGAATCCCAGGGACGGGGGAGCATGGTGGGCTGCTGTCTATGGGGTCGCACAGAGTTGGACACGACTGAAGTGACTTAGCAGTAGCAGTAGCAGCTGTGCTGCGTGGTATGCAGGATCTTAGGTCCCCGGCCAGGGATTGAACCTGTGCTCCCTGCAGTAGAAGCACAGAGTCTTAACCACTGGACCACCAGGGGAGTTCTGGGAATCTCCCCTTCTCAAGTCTTCCTCTGAAAACACATTCCACACACACAGCTGGATCTCTGGGAGTCTTGTCTTCTCATTCAATAGTGTATCCTCCCAAGGCCACTGTGCCGAGGATGATGAAAACTCTGCATCCCTTCCAAAGGGAAACCTGCTGTTCTTCGCTGGGACTTAGCAGGCAAAGATTAGTCAAACTTTCCCCTCTCTTCTCCCACTTCCAAATCCTGGCAGCTCTGCCACTAGTTTCCTGTGTGATTTGGGCAACCCACTCCTAGTCACTGTGCCTCAGTTTCTTCCTCTGCAAAATGGGTGTGGTTACCATTCCTGACTTGCTGACCACCTGCGGGTTTTGTGAAAAGCAAATGCAGTGATGAACACTAAAGACTATTGAGGACTAAAAACTGTTTATGTCCAGTTAACTGTCCTTAAAGTAATAGTAGTTATTTTAATATATATTTATACTAATAATTATCACTGCTATTCTTGTTATTTTTATCACTATTATCGTCGTGGGAGAGTTGTTAGCTGCTTCCAAGAATCAGGCAGCTGTCATTGCCAAGTGACTCAATCACCGCATGACCAAAAATAGGCTAAATTAGAATGTGTTTGAAGCCCCCTTCCATAAAAAACCATGGTCCTGCTTAAAGCTGCATTTTCCACTGCATTTCTCTCCCTCTCAGGGTCACCACAGACAGATTTAACCTACTCTGAAAATGTCTGTGGGGAGGGGATGACCTAGTCCTGAGCCTCTCTCTTAGGCATGGTCTTTGGTCCCCCACCCAGATGGAGGATGTGCCTTGGGCCTATAGAGGTCTAGGATCTCCTTGGATCACCTTCTTGGTTCCCTGGCACAGAATCTTACCTGCACTGCCCACCCTGCTGATGTGAGGGCCTGCCACCCAGCATCGCCTTTGTCTTTCTGGTGGGCCAGGAGAATTATCCCCTCAGCACCTGGGCAGCAGTGGAGGCTGAACTTGGGCTTCCTGGGGTTGCCTGATCCTCAGAAAGAAGACATCCTCTTCTCTTTACTGAGACCTCCAGTCGCTGCTGGTTCCTCAAGACACTTTGGCTCCTAGTTAATTATAGATCCCAGACTGGTCTCTTTAATGACTTCTATCTCCCTGTAGATGAACCATGATCAAGGATGTTGCAGTGTTATTTGTAATGCTGAATCTTAGCAACAGCAGTTCTCTTCCTACACCTTCAGTCCATAAAAGTTTAGTCCACAAAAGACAACTGTGGAGGGCGTGGGTACTCTCAGGACGTACGGTAACTCCTGGGTATGGGGATCACAGCATGGGGGCCCAAACACTGAGACAGCAGCCTCCTGGTGCTTCCTCTCATTGACTGTGTGGCAATTCATTCATCTATTTTCCGTGCCTTCTGTAAAATGGGCATACACAACAGTCTTCAGTGAACATGGGATTGTATATGTGGATGTGAATGTTTAATTAGAAAACGCCATATGACAATCAGGTAATACTAAAATAGTCTGTTCTGGAAGATTTTCATGCTTAAAATAAGACAGACACTTATTCATCATGAAACTTTCCTCCTCTCTGTCCCCATCAGTGGTGGAACTGGGAGTGGGCAGCAGTGGGAGTTGTGAAGACCAAATAAGGAAATGGATGTGAACCATGTGCTTGGGGCTCCAAGAGCTTGGTTCCAGCCACATTTTGTAACTTCTTCACTTATACTCTTGCCCAAGGGCTGTCTTTTCTTAGCCTCAGTTTCATTATCTGATAAAGGCTCTACTACTAAGACAAAACAGAACAAAATCCAAATACATGAATATCAGTACGAAAACCACTGGACTGGATTATTTCTAAAGCCAGATCACAGAATAAGCTTTAATAAAAAATTTCCAAGAAATTGATAGGTGCAATGAAAATTTCATCCTTAAGTCACATCATAACACTTACCAGTTTGTGGATAGTTTGAGCAAATCTGTGGAGGGAACCATACTGATCAGTTTGTGATTTTAGAAGCTCAGTCCCTGGCTTCCCACCTTATCCATCTAGGAAGGAAGGGCAGCAGACCCCCTGGGCCTGAGCTCAGAGACTAACCCTGGATGACTTTGGGCCTTAGTTTCCTCCTCATCAACCAAGGGGCTGGGATTCAATGTTCTCAGAGGCAGTTTTCAGTTTGAAAGCCAGTGAATCTAACTTGAGTTTCACTTCTAACGAGTCCCGGGCAAGGAGTGGGGCAGCCTCCTGTGTGCAGGAGACGCGCCTTGTTGCAGCAGATGGAGTACGTCTATCATGGCAGCGGCGTTACCAGTCTGGTCACTTCAGATGTCTCTCCAATTAACACTCATGGCAGCAGCCAACTGCTCAGGCAGCGGAACATGCTGGTGGAGGGGATGGCGGGAACTCCTGGGCCCGCTGCCACGCCTATTATCTAAGCCTGGGAGTGGGAGGGTCCGGCCAGACTTCAGGGTGTGTGGGTGGTGGGAGGAGGGAAGGATAAAAATGGGAGGTGGAATGTGTGTCGAGAGATTTCTTTAGCTGTCGAGTCCTAGAAAGTCAGAAATGGAGGATGCTCATCTAGTCACAGTCCTTACTCTTGTCTTGGATTTTGCTTCCTTCTTTACTCCTACCCTGCCTGACATGGCTTATGGGGCCATTGCCTCCTGCTCTTGCTTCCTGATGATCTCCTCGCCTTCCATTTCTCCTCCTCTCCAAACCGTGGCCTGCAAAAGAACTAGAGTGACATTTCTAAACTACAAATGTGATTATCTCATTCCCCTGCATTTTAGTGTTTCCCCACTGCCTTCAGGAAAAACCAACAACCTGAAATATACAAAGCCTGATGGACCCAGGCCCCTGGGGATATGGTTGACTCCATCTCTTACATCCTCTGCCCTTCTCACTCCACAAGGGCTCCTCCTTGGTTAATTACTTGAAATTCTCCAAACTCGCCTCTTTCTTTCCCTATTCTTCTCCCCATCTCCTTTCCCCAGCTTGTTGCTCAGCCTTTAAACTTCCACTTAGCTGTCACGTTGCCTGGGACACATTGTAGGTACCAGCCTCTCAGAGCATTTACTGCCCTGTTAGGTGATAATCCTTCAATGTCACACTCTCCTTCCTTACACTGTGAGCTTTCCCAGGGATGAGAATACAACTAATTTATTTCCTTTACAGAAGCACAATGGCCCTAACATCAGATACCCTCCTGAACTCCAGAGTTAACTTGACCTATGGGGCTTCCATGCCTTTCCTTGGGCTCTGACCTTGGTCAAGGAGACCCACTTCACTGGAAAGCAGGCAGGTGGTGAGTGTTGACTGAGTGAGGGGTCCCCCTCATTTCACAGAGCAACAGGGCTGGAAAGGGGAGATGACCCACTAGAGCTCACAGAGAGAGAGGGTCTAGCTGTGATGGCTCCAGAGAAGTTTTCTCTTGATTCCTGTGTCTTATCCCACCACCCTACACATTCAGACAGTTTCAGCAAACCCTCTTCTTGTGTGAGAGGGCAGCAGAGTGCCCTGACTGGGTGGCTTGTGAGTACACAAAGGAGGTCCCCAGTTCAAGCAGGACTTGCCACATCTCCAGTCAGCTGTGGCATTCCTGGGCTCGTGGGCTGGGTATTGAGGGATGGACAACCACACAGTCAGGTTGGCAAATGGAGGACACCCCGAGACTCAGCAGGGGCGGGAGGTGTTTGGAATAAAAAGAGATAGCGATTAGGAGCCGTATGTACTGACTCAGGTGGGGATGTTGTTTGTGGGTCTTACTGGTTGGGCGATGGTTTAGAGCCACCCATAGCCTTCATCTCTGGAGCACGTCGAAAATCCCTGCCTGTGTTGTTCTTGGGAGGGAAGGTTTGGCTTGGAGTAGTTTTTCCTGAAAAATCAAAACAACTCCTGAGAGTGGGCCCAGATTCCAGGGGCAGCCCGGGAGCTGGGCATGCTTCCCTCGGCCTGGGTGTTAGCAGGCCGGTTTCTGGAGTGGAGGGGCATCTGAAGGTCACGCTGTGGGGAATCCAAACCTCTGAGCCTGATTTACAGCTCAGGGCCTCAAATCTCCTCACTCCCCGCCCACATAAACCCCCCAATTTCCTTCTCTGTGCGCCAGCACTCCTCCGAGCTGGGAAACGAGATCTCACCAGTGACTTTTTCTGGGCTTATGTATGGATGCTTCCCTGAGAGGATAGCAGAAAGGAACAGAAGTGGTTCTTAAAACTGTGAGCAGGAGAGCATGATGGTGAGTCAGAGAAGGAGAAGACGGAAAGAGCTTGGAGATCACCCAGCAGAGAACTCTTGTCTCTTCTTTCTTTCTTTTGCTAGTCTGTAATTCCCCCTTTCCTTTCTTTTTCATTCCTTTTCTTGTTGTGGCTTCTACATAAAATCTTATACAGAAATCCAACAGGGACTTCCCTGGTGGTCTAGTGGTTAGGACTTTGCCTTCCAACGCAGAGGGTGCCAGTTGGATCACTGGTCTGGGAGCTAAGATCCCATATGCCTTGTGGCCAAAAATCACAAAACAAAACATAAGGCAGAAACAGTGTTATAACAAATTCAATAAGGATTATAAAAATGATCCACATTAAAAGAAAATCTTAAACAGAAATCCAGTGTATTAAACTTAAAATAAAATGGATGTGCTCTAGGCAATTGAGGTTACGGGGCATCTGGCCTCCCTTTCTAGCTTCCCTCCTATCTGACCCCGTGAGGCCCATCCTCAAATCTCTGGGTTTTACGGACAGCAGTTTGGAAACCTTTACTGTGGTCCAACACCCTCATTTTACACCACAAGTCACTAAGGCCTAAGGAGGTGATGGGGTCTATGAAAGGTCCAAGATTTAGTGATGAAATTGAGCTCTCCAGCCTCTTTCCAGTAACTTGTACCAGATTTAATGTAGACCCTGTAAAGGCATAGCCTGGTCCTAGGTTCTCTAGTGCATAAATCTTATTTTTTAATATTTAGATATCTGGCCAACCAGGTCTTAGTTGTGACATGTGGGATCTTTTGCTTAAAATTTTTTATATTTTTACTTTTAAACTTTTAATTGGAGGATAATCGCTTTACAGTGTTGTCATAAATCTTATTGTCATTAAGGGAAAAATCAGTTAGAGTTTAAGAAGCCCTGGCTCAGTAACTCTGGGAAATAAGCACCAGGTCAGCATGGTGACCCCACACCTTGGCCCTGGCGTTGTGATTCCTCTGCCTGTATTTAGTTCTCGGGGCCCATCTTGCTCCTCCTCAGTATGAGACCCTGCCCTTGTAAAATCTTGGAATGGAATCCTACCATCTGGCAGATATCCCTGACTTCTTCCATTTCCCATCCTAGCAGGACCTGGCCTGCCCCCACCAAATCTGGCCCATATGTGGGAACACGTACCTGCTTCCAGGTTCTTCCAACCCACATCACTACTTGAATCTCTGCTCACTTCTTGTCCCCATTCAAAGAAATTCTTAGCTTACAGGTATCCTGGAATCACTAACCCTCATCCTGAGCTGGAACCTATATCAAAGCTTGAGCTGGACAGAATAAATCCTGAGACAAAAATTGCATGGCTTCTAGAGATCTTTAGAGAATATAATGATTGCTTCACCTTCAGGGTTACAGACCTCTCTCTTGAGTCCTGTCTTGGCTAGAGATCAAGGCACCCCTCCCAGAACCTACTGTAATTGTCCCAGGTTCATACACAGAGAAATGGGCTTCCCAGGTGGCACAGTGTGAAAGAATCCATCTGCCAATGCAAGAGACGCAAGAGACATGGGTACAATCCCTAGGTCAGGGAGATTCCCCTGGAGTAGGAAATGGCAATGCACTCCAGTATTATACTGGAGAATCCCATGGACAGAGGAGCCTGGTGGGCTACAGTCCATGGGGTCACAAGGAGTTGGCCATGACTGGGCAAATGAACGCATGCACACAGAACAAGGATGTTCTCAAATAAGGCTATGGTTGGCTGGGAGCCAGAGCAGGGCATGCCTGCTGAACCTGAGTGTGCTATGTGAGTGGGTCGCCAGAGAGTGTCCTCTTCCAGACAGAGACTCTGGAGATTTGTCCCAAGTGTAACCTTCCCTTTGCAGGGACCCCCTTGAGCAGAGAAACCAGGAATGGACAGGTCCTCTTGACATCTCCACCAGGCTGGCAGCACGATTATTGTCTGGCTAGAGAAGCTCCTCCCAGAAGCCTCTAGAACTTCTCGAGAGTGAGCGCTCCGCAAGGAGGGCGGACGGTGGGGTATCCACCACCTCTGGCCCAGCCTAGCGTATAGCTGGGTTCTGATACTCATAGCTGGTTTCCTGGCCCCGTGTCCAAACACCATAAAGCCTAGGAGCTCAGGTGAAGGAGATCTGGGCCTGGAATTCCAGGCTTGAATAACTCATTTCATCTTTTTTCAACCTTAGTCCTCATCTTGAAAAGGGGGTGATAATTGCACCTGCCTCACATGGCTGTTGGGATTCAGCAAAATGCCATGAACCTTCCCCAGAGCAGGAGGCCTTCAATGCCTATTTTCTGAACCTGGCTCTGAAAGCTTAATCCTGGGGAGAAAGCATGGGTCTCAGAGAGTGTGACTGTTCTCTGGGGTCCTGTGGGGAGGCATGCAGAGCAGCCCTTGGCCTCTCTGAGTTTGCTTTTAAAGCTGATGTCTATATGATATATTCTGTTCTCAAGCAATGTGCTGGATTTTAGCAACTAGGACAGGAAGCAGGAGGCCAGAATTCCTCCCCTAGATCTGCCCCAAAGCTTCTTAGGTTAGCTGCTTTGCAATCTGAAGTTTTTTAGACCAGGGAAAAGTAAAACAATTTCTTCTCTTTCCAGCCCAATGTATGATAACAAAAAGTTTTCAAAATATACCGGAAACTTATAGCTCCTCAAAGGGTGTTTCCCAGGTGGCACTAGTGGTAAAGAACCTGCCTGCCAATGCAGGAGACATAAGAGACGAAGGTTCCTGGGTCAGAAAGACCCCCTGGAGGACATGGCAATGCACTCTGGTATTCTTGCCTGCAGAATTCTATGGACAGAGGAGCCTGGCGGGCTACAGCCTATAGGGTCACAGAGTCAGACACGACTTAGCACGCATGCTTGCATAGCTCCCCAAACTGTTAAACACCCTGGATCTTCTCTGAGGAGACTGGCAAGGCAATGTTTTATCCTCATTTAGTGAGGAGTAGCTGCCTGCGGTCCAGAGAAGTGATCTGTTCAGAGACCCACAGCCACTGAGCCGCAGAGGCAGGCCCAGAGCATACAACTTCCTCCTACCCACTGCTCTTTGTCTCTCTTGTTTAATTTCAAACTTAAACATTTATTTGGGGCTTTTGCTTAGATTGTGTCATTCCCAGTATGGGATGCCATCCTCAATGAACCTCAGCATCAGGCTACATCAGAAGTCCCACGGATGTGTCCTGAGCTCCTTCTGTGAGACCACCCTGGAGGGACCCTCACTCTGCCCTGTGCAGGGTAAGGGTTGCCCACGGCTGGGTTGGGGGAGGGGAGGGAATGACTTCAATGCCCTCTGGGCATAGGTTCATGAGAAAATTGATGGGGAGAGGGCTTAGTAAGCCATTCTGAAAGAAACAGCATTGAGCATATGAAAGGCTGAGAGGCTCCCTGTTGGTATTTGCTTATTTCTCCCACATGTCTTCATTGTTTTAGGCTACAGAAAGGAGAGTGAAGAAAAGATGCTTGCTAGGGGTCTTTGTTCTTTTGTTTATGCATCGTAGAAACCACAAACACAAAGCATATAAATGAAATGATTTGTAACATAGATTGAACGCTTGAATTTTTGTTCAAGTTGATAGAACCACACATGGTTAAAACAGGTGCAGACATCGGGCTCCCCAGTGTGGAGTTTTCAGTCTTCAGGTGGGGAAGGTGCAGTTAACAGGTAGAAAGCCCCCAAAAAACTTCAGTGGGGATTAGGCTGACTCTTCCCAGAAGTTAAATACTTCGTCAGGCACATAATAAAGGCAGTAAGCTCCTGATTTATGTTCTTCCTACCATGAATCATTTAACTCAAAAACAAGGGCTTCTCACCATCTTGGCTTCAGTTTTAATTGTGATTACCTCCGCAAATCTAAAAACATGCTTATTAATATTATTATTTATTGTTTGTTTAACTTTCTTCAGCAGTGATATATACCAAGGGCTTTCTCTGTGCCAAGTTCTCGCCTAGGTAACTGGAGAGTTTATATTGTGAACTAACATTCTATCAAATTAGATGTGGGTTTAGCTCACTTAGAACAGCCCCTCCTCTGGGTACAGTTATGTTCCAATTTCATTTGGAAAGAAGATATTTGAAAGAAGAAGGCAGTTTATTGTGGGAGGTGAAGGTGATAGGGAAAAGGCATGGTTTAGAGAGTAAAGGCATAATGTTATTTCAATGTAGGGGACTTGGATACAAAAATGGAAAGTAAGTCCCTGAGATGTTATCAGAAGCCTGGAGAACCATAGATAGTAAAACACGTATACTGTGGGTGAGCAATCCCTTAGCATCAAGACTCCTAGGTCACTTGTCCAGGTGTGGTTGGGGTGACAGAGATGATATGAGACATACAGGCCTTGGGCAAGGACCCCTGTGTCTGGAGAGGAAGCTGCTCACCTGACAAATGAACCTTTGGGAGGGACCTGGGACCCTTGGCCCTGTGTCTTAGTCTGTTTAGGCCGCTTTAACAAACAAACCATGGACTGGCTGGCTTATCAGCAAGACATTTATTTCTCCCAGTTCTGGAGGCTAGAAGTCCAAGAACAAGGCAATGGCAGATTTAGTGTCCAGTGAGGGTCTGCTTCTTGGTTTGTAGGTGGCTGTCATCTCCCTGGAAGAAGAGGTAAGGGGGTTTCTCTGGGGTCCCTTTTATAAGGGCACTCATCCCATTCATGAGGGTTCCACTCTCATTACCCAATCACCTCCCCAAAGCCCCACCTCCCATCACATTGGGGATTAGATTTCAACATACAAATTTTGTGGGGGAGCATGACCATTCCTGGAGATGGAAATGGCAACCCACTCCAGTGTTCTTGCATGGAGAATCCCAGGGACAGTGGAGCCTGGTGGGCTGCTGTCTATGGGGTCGCACAGAGTCGGACACGACCAAAGAGACTTGGCAGCATGACCATTCCATCTACAGCACAATGCCCAGGAGAAGAGAACCCAGCACGTAGTCACAGGTCCTGAGTTTGAGGCCCAACTCTAACACTAAATAATTCTTAGTCTCTTTGTCTGCCTGGACTTTGATTTGCTTATCTGTAAATTGATAAGGCCTCTAGGTTCTCTGGGTCTGTATGTGGATGAAATCATACACTGATGTACCAACTGTACAATCATACATTGATGTAAAGTACTATAAAGTGAATTCTTTTCTTTAGAGAGTAAGTACAAAGAATGCCTGAATAAGATTCTATAAATACAATTTCATGGTGCATTATTAGTTTTCCTTTCTATAAATCAATGACTCCTGTCACTAATTTATCATGATAATGACTCATTAATACTCTGGATAATAAGAGAAATCACAATCATGCGTTCTGGTGGAATGATTCCTTTAGTTGAATAAATCTCCAGAGGCATGAAGAAGAGTTTTGTTTCTGGCTCTGCAAGATTGATGTGACTGTGAGACTGTGGAAAAAGTTCCTTGGCTGGTTTAGCCTCTGGGGCTGGGCTCTCAGCTCAAGCATGGGCATGAAGTGGTTTCACTCTACTGGGTGAGAAACTCAACCCAGGTAAACTCAAATTTATTGAAAACTTCCTTTCACTAGGAATTGTGTTGATGAAGGACTGTGAGGGTGATTAGAGATGAATGTGATCTTCACCATGCCAGTTAGGGATTCACTCTAGTGGAAGGAACAGACACACACACATACACAAATTTAATTCAAGATGATCAATTCTAAAATGGTAGCAAAGTTTTATGCAGTGGAAAACTCAAACAAGGAAAATGAATTCTGATTTGTGGTTATCTGGGACATACATTTGGGGAAGGCACGGTTTAAACAGTCTTGAAATTGTACAAGAACTTTTGGCAGGGTGGAAGTTGGCAGGCCCCACCTGCCAGGCCCAGGGGAAGGAGGGCTCAGTGAGTGACGGGAAGAACAGGGTCTGAAGCGTGAGAGAAGGGAGTTTTGGAGAAGGACTCTGGAATAGTGGACAAGTGGGGTCACAAAGAGTCGGACACGACGGAGAGACTGAACTGAACTGAACTGAACTGATGGAGGGCACTTGAGGCCCATATGAGGTTTGGTTTTATTCAGACAACAGTGCCTTTGGAGGTGACAGAGTAGATCCCATCACAGTGACAAAAGTGAAAGACCCAGAAACAAAGGTAGAGGCAGTCTTTCCACTCCTGCTCCCCCATGGGGTGGTTTGGGGTGGGGAGATAAGGCTGAACAGTGGCTTCTAGAAGGGATCTGATGGCCCCTCCCAGAAACCACACCTGACCTTCTTCTGTAAATACCAAATTACCTGTTCATTTCCCCAATTACCTAATCAGTGAAATCAAATCAATCACTGTTAATTCTAACTTTAATAAACATACTTGAGTTTACATATAGGCTGTTCTTCCTCAAACCATAAATAACTGCACGATGCATGTGAACTTTGCCAAGGAGGTTTAGGTGGGGGGAAAAATAACATTCAATTAACAAGCTTGTCAGAAGCTGAGTCATTATACATGACAGGAAAACACATTTGCAATATTAAAAAACTAATTAGAGTATACATTTTCTAGAAAGCCATACCATATTAATGAGGGGAAAAGCCTCTGTATCAAATCTCAGAACAAAGCAGAAAGGGCCTTGTGCGTTACGATCCAGAGCCAAGGGGAGCAATAGAGCCTCATGGGGAGCGTGCTGCTTGAGTGCCAGGCTGCCCGCAGCAAAGCCTGATTCTGCCCCGGGATCTACTTGGCTTCAAGTATGTGCTTAATCTCATTGAGTTTACCCATCCATCACATGAGGATGGAAACAGTTGTGAAGACTGACTCCATACAAATAAGCCTCCTAGAACCTTCTATATCCTGTGCTCAGTTACTTAGTTGTGTCTGACTCTTTGGGACCTTATGGATCACAGTCCGTCAGTCTCCTCTGTCCATGGGTTTCTCCAGGCAAGATTACTGGAATGGGTTGTCTGCCATTTCCTTCGCCAGGGGATCTTCCCAACCCAGGGAAGACTGAACCCAGGTCTCCCGCATTGCAGGAAGATTGTTTACTGCTTGGGCGAAAGAAGAACCACAATATATCGACAAGGACATTGTGAGAAGGCAGGTACCCTGGTTGGAACCACCCAGCTAGAAGAGTCTCTGAGACGAACCCAGGACAACTGGGCCCCAAGTCCCCATCCATCAGAATGAACTCCCTTTATCTGAGAATGTTCTAAGACAGTTGGTTGATCCAGGATTCTTTTCTCAGGTGTCTGTGCTTTCTCTTGGATTACATTAATGGTGGGAATCAGTCTTTTCTTTCCTGTCTTATTTGTTCTAACGTAAGCCATGTAACGGAGAAGGCAATGGCAACCCACTCCAGTACTCTTGCCTGGAAAATCCCATGGATGGAGAAGCCTAGTGGGCTGCAGTCCAAGGGGTCTCTAAGAGTTGGACACAACTGAGCATCTTCATTTTCACTTCTCACTTTTATGCATTGGAGAAAGAAATGGCAACCCACTCCAGTGTTCTTGCCTGGAGAATCCCAGAGACGGGGGAGCCTGGTGGCCTGCCGTCTATGGGGTCGCACAGAGTCAGACACAACTGAAGTGACTTAGCAGCAGCAGCAGCAGCAGCAGCAAGCCATGTAAACAGCTCTCACAGACTGGAGATGCTGAGTAGCCTCATGCTCCATAAATCTGTCAGTTCCACCGGAGACACAGGCAGAGAGAAAGCTGCCCGAGAAGGCAGGTGATGGATGGCCTCTTACCATGCTGCATGATCCTCAAGGGAAATGGAACAGTGACTGAGGGAGAAGAAAATCCACCCAACAGGTTTAGTCAGTGTGGGATTAAGATCTCTGATGCATGGAGAGCGTCAGCGCATGAAGTCCTCTCCCATGTGCATGTATTGTCTCTTCCCCAGAACCTCAGTCTGAGAATGCTCAGCAGGGAGACCCAGAGGTCGGCCAGGGGCAGAGCAGACTTTAATCTTGGCCCTTTTCCAAACCCAAATTCGCTGCCTCCCATGGTAAGGCAAATACCGTCATCAAAGACAAGAGAAATACTTTTGAAATTAAGACAAAAATAATGAGTATCCCTTGGGAGCGGGAGGAGGGTGCTGCGGTCTTGCTCTAGGGCAGGAGTGTCCTTGCTCCCACAGAAAGTTTCAAACTAAATGCTTCAGGGCCTTAAAATAAGCAGATGACTTGTGTTGATTGTCACCCAAAAGGCAGGATTCCCCCTTCACTCCAGAGGGAATGAAGGAGATCAGAGTATGTGCTTATGTTTAAGATCATTCACATCTGATGGAAGACCCCCTCCACTCCCTGTGCTCCTTTGATTCACGTAGGAAGTAATTCTAGAACCTTCTGACCCTGTGTCCTTGTCAGTAATTTCAAAGCTTCCTTCTTGGCAGATCTGTGAGGGGTGACTTTTGCCACAGCAGGTCTCCAGGAGGAAGCAGCTTGGGGAGTTCTCATCCTGCCTTTGTTGTTCGCTTTCAAGGAAAATCTTGAGAGCTGAGCGTGTCTGCATCGGTCTGTCCTCCCCCTCTTCGTGCCTGATCCTGCATGACTGGTGATAAAGTGTTCTCTCTGTTCATTGTAATGACCAACTAACCCTGGGGTGCCCCTCACCTTGGGCAATTCCTTTATACCTGTCGAGCACATCAGCTGCATTTCCTCTATATTTAGGTTTGGAATCACTAAGGAGTGTAATCTTTCTGTCAATCAGAGCTGAAGTTTCTACTTAGAGGATAATCTTTTCTAGTGCTGTCTGGGGATTTTGCTTGTTTTTTTTTTTTTTCTCCCAAGTCCATCTCTTCCTTGATCAGGACACAGGGATCAATGTGATGAGGGGGAATTTGGCTTTGGCTACTTGTGTTGCAGAAAAGTTAGGGAGTGAGAAGATGGTCATGTCCCAGGTCTGGGGTGAGTCCTTGGGACAGGCCACCAAGAGAGGGTCCTTGCCTTTGTGCAAGAAAAAATTCAAGAGTGAGCCATGGTAAAGTGAAAGTAGGTTTATTTAGAGAGATACGTATTCCACAGGCAGAGAGTGGGCCATCACAGAAGACAAGAGGCGGCCCCAGAATACGGGGTGGTTGATTTTTGCAGGCTGGGTAACTTGATAGGCTAAGAAGTGGGAGAAATTTTCTAACAACCTTGGAGAATGGGCAAGAATTTCTGGGAATTGGGGCACCACCTATTTTTTGGCCTTTTAAAGTCAGCCTCGGAACTGTCTCAGAGCCTGTGGATGTGTCATTTAGCATATGCTAATGTATTACAATGAGTGTATAATGTGGCTGAAGGTCCACTGGAAGTGGAATCTTCCGCCATCTTGGACCTCGTTGGCTCTAACCAGTTTATGTCATATGCTGTTATTAGTGTTGTGTCATTCTTTTAATGGTTGTGCCCTGCCCCCATCCTATCTACTAGAAATGCGGGATGGGAGAGCCCAGGCTATATGCACTGGTTAGAAGGAGAGACTGTCAAAAAGGTCTTCAAGTCAGAGAGGTGATTTTCCAGGAACCATGAACAGAACTTACATTTGTGCCAACAACTGAATGACAAGCAGGATATGCCTCTGCTATTGCCAGCAAACGAGGCAGAAAAAGGATTGTAGAATCCAGGTGGATTGGGGTCACCGTCTAAGGCTCATGATCCAGGGATTGAACCCAGGTCTCCTCATTGCAAGCAGAATCTTTACCATCTAAGCTACAAGCAAGCCCAAACCCACTCTGGGCAGGTGCTGCCTAAATCATACCTTAGTCCTGACTTCTCTGTCTGGGGGTGAACCATTCATGGCTCTTCAGCACCTTCAACACCAGATGTCCCTGTCGAACTTTCTTAATTCATTCCCAGACTTCTCATCCTTTGCTGCCTTTGTGATTTCTGCTCACAGCTCCACTCCCTACAGCCAGTCTCCCAGGTAGAAACTTGAGAGTTCTTGCTGTGTTCTCCTTTTCCTGTCTCACATATTTCCTTTCAATCATTCTGTATCCTTGTCTTTGATCTTTTCATTCCTACTAGAGCCGCCCTGGTCAGACCCCCATCCCTTTTCCCACAGATCACTTTAACTGCCTTCTAAATTATCTTTTTCTCTCCAGTTTTCTCTTTCCAACAATCAATTCTTCAGAAAGCTTCTTCAGCCATTTTTCGAAGTTCCAGCTCTAGTACCTTTCTTTCTTTTCAAAAGTTGTTAATGGTTCCTCAATGTGTCATTTGTGGGGAACACTGGTCTGCTCCTGGGGACCATTTCAGTTCCTCTTATCTGCATTTTCCCCTGTCCTTGCTTCTCGTCATGCTGCTCTATCCTCCTGGAATATTTTTCTCCTAAATCCCTCTTTGTCAGACTCTTTTCCAAGGTTCTGCTCAAATCTGGAAGTGATATTATGACAATGAACAGGACTTAGCAGAGAGTATCAATGGGGAAATGGGTGTGTGAGGACCCTGCAGCAGGAAGGAAAGAGCCCTGCCAAACTCTAAGGTTGGAATTGATTGCTCTGTCTCCTCTGTGTTCACAGAGCATTAGCACCTTGGTGATCATATGTATTGACACCCACTGTATATTAGAGAGAATCAATAGAGCTTCCCTGTTGGCTCACATGGTAAAGAATCTGCCTGCAATGCAGGGGACCCAGGTTCAATCCTTGGGCCGGGAAGATCCCTTGGAGAAGGGAATGGCTACCCACTCCAGTATTCTTGCATGGAGAATTCTATGGACAGAGGAGCCTGGCAAACTACAGTCCATGGGGTTGTGCATTGGCTTGTTCCCCTTCACAGTCGTGGGTATGCTCAGAAGTGTCCTGAAGGGTTCCATGCTACGTGGAATGCTACAGTCATGCTATAGTTCATGCACAGTGCATACAATCTAAGAGTTGGACACAACTGAGCAACTTTCACCACTACCACTCAGTTCAGTTCAGTCGCTCAGTCATGTCCAACTCTGTGACCCCATGAATTGCAGCACACCAGGCCTGCCTGTCCATTACTAACTCCCGGAGTTCACTCAAACTCACGTCCATTGAGTCAGTGATGCCATCCAGCCATCTCATCCTCTGTCGTCCCCTTCTCCTCCTGACCTCAATCCCTCCTAGCATCAGAGTCTTTTCCAATGAGTCAACTCTTTGCATGAGGTGGCCAAAGTACTGGAGTTTCGGCTTTAGCATCAGTCCTTCCAAAGAACACCCAGGACTGATCTCCTTTAGAATGGACTGGTTGGATCTCCTTGCAGTCCAAGGGACTCTCAAGAGTCTTCTCCAACACCACAGTTCAAAAGCATCAATTCTTAGGCGCTCAGCCTTCTTCACAGTCCAACTCTCACATCCATACATGACCACAGGAAAAACCATAGCCTTGACTAGACGAACCTTTGTTGGCAAAGTAATGTCTCTGCTTCTGAATATGTTATCTAGGTTGGTCATAACTTTCCTTCCAAGGAGTAAGCGTCTTTTAATTTCATGGCTGCAGTCACCATCTGCAGTGATTTTGGAGTTCAAAAAAATAAAGTCTGACACTGTTTCCACTGTTTCCCCACCTATTTCCCATGAAGTGATGGGACCAGATGCCATGATCTTCGTTTTCTGAATGTTGAGCTTTAAGCCAACTTTTTCACTCTCCACTTTCACTTTCATCAAGAGGCTTTTGAGTTCCTCTTCACTTTCTGCCATAAGGGTGGTGTCATCTGCATATCTGAGGTTATTGCTATTTCTCCCAGCAATCTTGATTCTAGCTTGTGCTTCTTCCAGCCCAGCGTTTCTCATGATGTACTCTGCATATATGTTAAATAAGCAGGGTGACGATATACAGCCTTGATGTACTCCTTTTCCTATTTGGAACCAGTCTGCTGTTCCGTGTCCGGTTCTAACTGTTGCTTCCTGACCTGCATACAGGTTTCTCAAGAGGCAGGTCAGGTGGTCTGGGATTCCCGTCTCTTTCAGAATTTCCCAGTTTATTGTGACCACTACTACTACTACTACCCAAGTTTATGTTCTCCATCAGACCGAGGATTCCGTTTGGGTAAGGACTGTGTGTTACTTATTTTATTCAACAATTCACTGGTTGCCCGTTATTTCTGCTCACCTGGGATATGGGTACCAGAGGCAGCGGTAGACACCTGACATACAGGGGTGAATGAGGCATTCTAGATGCAGAAATCCAGTCTGTGTAACTCCAGGACTTGGCAGAGTACTGGTCACACAGTACAAATTCAGGAAAATGTGGAACTGAGCATCCAGGAATATGTGCTTGTGTTACAACAAGATGAGCTTGACTTCCCATTGCAACTATGTAATACAAATGCCCTGGAACAGTCTTTTCACCTCAGGGTCACTGTGGAGACCAAAGCATCTCTAATGGAACATCCTGCAGATACAGCAGAGGCATGGACCCAGACTTCTACTCTAGTCTCCTGGAGGCTTGGGAATAAACATCCCCCTTGGACAAGCAGACTTGTTGCCAGTTTCGAGTCGTTTGACTGTGTTCTGGTCTGAGCTAATTTTGCAAGTCAAATTGCTTAAGAGTGAATATGAAATCCTTGACTGAAGCCCAAATATATAAATACCCATCACATTTCCTTCCTCTCCAATTTTGCAATCATCCCCCAAGCTGTTCATGTTGTCCAGCGTAATTAGTTATTTATACATCCTCATGTGGTCCATTGTTCAGAATTAAATTGTCTGGTATACAGAATTTCTCTTGCAAGGCTTGTTTTTGCCATTTTACTGCTTTGGGGAAGCTGTTTGTAAATATGTCCTTGTGGGACCCTTTAGGACACTTCTGAGCATACCCATGACCATGGAGGGGACAATCCAGCGCACAAAAGCAAACAGGGCTTCTGAGGTCTCGCATGGCCCCTTGTCTTCGAATCCAAACATCACCAGTAATTATTCATCATGTATTTGAAGACCCAGGGGGTATTTGAATGAACACAAAAATCATCACAGAGTGGTAGAAGTAGAAATCATCTTGGAGACATAGCCACTAGATTCTAGTGACTCCATTTTGCCCAAGAGGAAGCCAGTTCCCAGAAAGGAGAAGTGAGAGAGACCAGCTCAATGCCTCTTGTGGGTTCATGGTGGAGCCAGGCCCAAACCCTCTTCAGCTGACTCCCATGCTCTTTCTACTAAACTACTGAGTGTACCAATGCAGGAGTGCCTTAGGGATTTCAGGGCCTGTTATGCTTTGCCCCTGAACTAGATGGCCCTAAACTGCTATGTTCTGGGCCCTTGCGTCTATATTTTATAGCTCTTTTGTCTCCTCTCAAATGGCTTGGCAGCCAGCTATTACTGATGAATATTGCCCATTGGGAAGCAATTATGGTTCATCTTCTGTCATGTTGTGGTCAGAGAGACTCCAGATGGCCTATCAATTGTTTGTAAAATGAGACTCGCTTCTGAGTGAGGGTCTGAAGGTCCCTGCTTTATGGGAGACATCTAGAAGGTTTACCCAGAGATAGTCCATCTTGGTGAATGTTCCATGTGCTCTTGAAAAGAAGGTGTATTCTGCTCTCGTTTGGCAGAGTGCTCTATATAAATGTCAATCTAGTACTTGATGGGGTTTTTCTCTTCTTCATATTTGCTGGGTTTCCACTCATGAATTCTAGTTTGTGAAGTTTGTAACATTAGCTTCGATCATCCAGAAGTCTTTGTAGATTTTCTTTCCATATGAGAGTGTAAGACCTTGGTTCTTATGATAAAATGGGACTTTCTGGCCAGTCAGGTTAGGGATCAACAGTTGGGCATTTTTTGAATAATTGGCCAGATAGTATGATTTGGAGAATTCTGAAGTCTTCCTCTTAACAAACACATACGGACTGTCCAGGGACAAACCTAAAACTTCTTTGAACTTTTATGAATCTCATTGGATTAAGATCTATTGTCTTACCTGAGAAATATCATATCACCTGGCCAACACCATAACTTTTAGAACTCATTATCTACCTATGTTATTTCATAAAATCTCCAGATTTTCTACAATGATTATATGCTAATATTAATACAATTTATTAGCTTTTAAATATATTTATTGTTTTATATGTTATGTTAATTTATGAAATACATAACTATACCAAAAAGATACAACAGATGTCATGTACTCACCATCAGAATTAACAGCTGCTAACATTTTGCCATATTTGCTTCAAATCTCTTTTTTCTTAAAAGACATTAAAAGTAACACACATAGTTAAAGCCCCCACTTTCTATTTCCTTTTCCTCCCTCCTTCTTTCCCTCCTACTCTCTACCAAGGAAAACACCATTTGAATTGGTAGGTATCATTCCTATGAATGTTTTGGTACTTTCACTCCAAGAGAATGTATCCACAAATAATATCATAGTTATTTATATAACCAAGATACTTTCATGGTTATTTACTAGTTTTTATAATCAGAGGGAAAAAAAGGCTCATCTGTCATGTTCAGAAGCTTCAGGTTCATTTTAATCTCTATTTTTTCCAACTGGATTTTGCTTTAAATCTGATTTTTATGCTCTTTTTCTGGCGATCTTCCTACCCAGCCTATTTCCTACTAGCTAATGTCTTGTCTGGCCTTTGCCAGAAATGGTAACATGGACCTTGATCCTTGGTTTGGCCTTTCTGAAACAGTGGTCCGTCTGCCTTTGGCTTTGACCATCTCAAATCCCTGTACTCTGGCCCCCAGAACACCTGTGCTTGGATACGCGGTTGCCTGGTCTGTGAATGAACGCAGCTCTCTTGCCAAACCTGACCTGTATGCTCAGCATTCCAGCACCAGTAGGCGGGTTCAGGTCCCACCCTGCCTTACCTGTTCTGCTTAGATCGTCCATATTTGGAACCCAACCCCTTGAGCGAATACATCAGGGGAAAGCTGAGACTGGAGGGTGGAGGCTGGTGAATATGGTGATGATGATTGATAGTAGCTAACATTCTTGAGTAACATACTATAATCAAAATGGTAACACTTCAGGTGTAACAAGTGTTAAAGATGTGTTGTTCAAAATAATAGGTGATGTTTATAGAGCACCTACATCAAGTACTATACTAGGCACTTTTAATCTCATTTATTATTTAAAATATCTCATATTTTATAGATGAGAAATCTGAAGCATAGAGAAGCAGTGAAAAGTACAATGGAAAAAATTACGGGATTTAAAATAAGACAGACTAAGTTGGATTCAAACTCATACTGCCTTTGGCCAATTTCTTAACTTTTCTGAGTTTGACACAAGATATTAATAGATGCCTAGCAATGATGGCTATTGTTATTATAGAATATCCAGCTTCTTGCCTAAGCTTATACAGCTAGTGTATAGTAGAACTAGTTCCCAGTTCTACTATATGCTGGTATTCAAACACAGATCTACTTTTCCAAAGCTAATTTTTTTCCCCATTTTTCAGAGAAGTGTGAATGTTATCATACAAATGCTACTTCATTAAAGGGGGTGTCATAGAGTTTGGAAAGAGTACTCAATTTGAAATCAGAATTCTTGGGTCTTGCACTCCATCACAAATGAGTTGGATGACCTTGGACAATTCCTTGCTTCTCTCTTTTTATTAGTTTTCTCATTTATAACATAAGGGAGTTGAACCAAATAAACTCTAGGTTCTGTTTGTTCTACCTCTGGCCTTCTATAGCCCCTGATTAGGAATCATAACACCAAACTGCCATCCCAAGAAAGAGAAAGAAAGGTACCGACATTGATATTTAAAAGAAGACTAAGATAAGAGAGTAGGCAAAGCGTCTATCAGCCAGATGCTTGTCCCAAATCCTTAGCAAATAAAACCAGTTGGATTTCTTTTCTGCTTCTAACTTGAGCCGGGAAGGGATCTAGGTCACAGGGTTTTAGAAGACAACAAAACCAGTTGCTCACACATCACATTTTGGGGTAATTTCTTTTCTTCTCTCTTTCTTTCTCCCCTTCCTTCTCTACTTTTTTGTTTGTTTGTTTTTAGAGATTGAGGACTAAAAATAGAAGATGGCTAATTAAGGTAACTATGTAAGAAAGGAAGAAGAAATTTTATTCCAGATCCAGTTCCCGGTTTATCCCTGTTCCTTTTTTCAGTTCTTCTGATTTTGTTTTCTAAAAATAGATGTATCTGAAGGATCATGTTCAAGTCATGCTCTCCTGTCCAGTGAATTTTTAACTCTTCTCTGTCATCCTGGGGACACCTGTTTACTGAAGCAAAAGGTAAAGCTTGGAGAATCTTTTGACTGCTTTTGAAATACTTGAGTGGTCCTTTTGACCTTGGAATCAAGGGAGCATTTATTTGCTCAGTGAGTCTTTACTGAGCTTCTAATATGTGTCAGTCACTGTGGCAGACACTGGGGATAAATAAGAACGACTCTTTATTCTCATCTCTCAGGGAGCTTACATGTCAGAGTAAAGAACAAAACACAAAAGTTAATATACAATTGTGAAATCTGAGAGGTTCTATGAAGGAACGATGAAACCATCCCAGTTGCTGCTGTTCCAGCTCTGGCCTTAGAAAAGAATTCCTCTACTCTGTCTGCACTTCTGCTACATGAGATTCTTCAGTTTGACCACGAATCATCATCCCTAGACTGTCCCCAGCACATCATCCCTCCATGTCATCAGTGAAGAGCTCAGAGTCCTCTTGGGCTGCCTGGGACTCTCCTGCCTGGCCTCCTAGGTCACTTCCCCAGCCATTCTCTGTCAGACTGTGTTTTCTGGACACTGATGTATTTGCAGTTCTCTAATTACCCCCTTCTCTTCCTGCTTTGGGGCCTTTGCTCTTTCTGATCCCTTTACCAGAAATGTCTTTCTCTCACCTCTATCCTCAGTTGCCCAAATCCTGCTCATTCATCCAGGTTCTTATGCTCCTATATCCTTGCTGCAGCCATTCCTAAACCCCTCTTTCTGCCTCCAGGTATCTGCTTGCCTGCTGCTGCCTTCCCTGATGCCTCCTGGCATTTGCTTTATTGTGCTAATCAGAGTGCTCAACACCTCCTGCCTGGTGTGAGATAGTTATATTAGTTATACCCATCCTTGGTCTTACCTACTTATCTGCATTTTGAATACATGGATAGAATTTAGTTCAGAATCTCAAATAAGAGGTACAGTTAGCACACAATTAGAGGTGAATCAGTGCCCCAGTAATAAAGTTAACAATAAGGCATATGAACAGTCCTATATAGTTTCACAAAGAGTGTTCATATACATTATCTAAGTTAATCCAGAAAACAACCCTGTGTAAGAGGAGTTATCAGTCTCATATTATAGATGCTGCTGCTGCTGCTGCGTTGCTTCAGTCGTGTCCGACTCTGGGCAACCCCATAGACAGCAGCCTATCAGGCTTCTCCGTCCATGGGATTCTCCAGGCAAGAACTCTGGAGTGGGTTGCCATTTCCTTCTCCAATGCAGGAAAGTGAAAAGTGAAAGTGAAGTCGCTCAGTCGTGTCCGACTCTTAGTGACCCCATGGACTGCAGCCTACCAGGCTCCTCCATCCATGGGATTTTCCAGGCAACAGTACTGGAGTGGGGTGCCATTGCCTTCTCCCACATTATAGATGAGGATATAGTAATAGTTATTATTACTACTGGGTGCTGACCCTCTACTAGGCATTAGGTTAGGGACTTTCCATAAATTACACCATTCAGTCCTTCACTGGAAATGACAGCCATGTGTACTGAACCCTTACTCTACAAACTATAATCATGTCCATTTTACAGATAAAAAAACCTGAGAATCAGAGAGATTAAACAGCTTCTTAATATTATACAAATGATCAGGGCAAAGCTGGTCTTGTACATACAAAGCTCATGTTCTTGAATCACTCATGACAAGGGCCAGCCTAGGTTTATACAAATTTCCTCAGCCATGTGAAAGTCTGGTGATTCTTTAACATATCTGTGGGTCTGCTCTGCTCAGTGCATTGGGCTAGACTTTGTGTTTGGTATGGGCACGGTAGGGACTTACAAAGACTAAGATATAGTACCTTACTTCCGAGTTGTTGTTGTTTAGTCGCTAAGTTGCATCTGAACCTTTTGGTGACCCTATGGGCTGTAGCCTGCCAGGCTCCTCTGACCATGGCATTTTCCAGGCAAGAATACTGGAGTGGGTTGCCATTTCCTTCTTCAGGGGATCTTCCTGACCCAGGGATCGAACCTGCATCTCCTGCATTGCAGGCAGATTCTTTACCACTAAGTCACTAGGGAAGCCCTTGCTTCAAAGAGGCAAATACAAAACAATTAAAATATTCTGCTTACCTATTCCTTCTCTCTCGCTCTCTTTTTTTTCCAGTGCTCTATGGTTTTTCCAGTGGTCATGTATGGATGTGAGTTTCTGTGAAGAAAGCTGAGTGCCAAAGAATTGATGCTTTTGAACTGTGGTGTTGGAGAAGACTCTTGAGAGTCCCTTGGACTGCAAGGAGATCCAACCAGTCCATCCTAAAGGAGATCAGTCCTGGGTGTTCTTTGGAAGGAATGATGCTAAAGCGGAAACTCCAGTACTTTGGCTACTTCATGTGAAGAGTTGACTCATTGGAAAAGACTCTGATGCTGGGAGGGATTGGGGGCAGGAGGAGAAGGGGATGACAGAGGATGAGATGGCCGGATGGCATTACTGACTCGATGGACGTGAGTTTGAGTGAACTCCAGGAGATGGTGATGGACAGGGAGGCCTGGCGTGCTGAGATTCATGGGGTCGCAAAGAGTCGGACATGACTGAGCAACTGAACTGACTGACTGACTTGTTACTGCTTATTTATTCATACATCTGGTGGAGATCTTGAGGGCACATGGGAGATAGACATAGAGTTAAGTCCAGAGTGGTCAGCAAAGGTAAGGGGCTAGATTAGTCCCAGAAGTGAGTGATGCTGGCTTTGTTTTTTGGAGTCAGGAGCAATGAGTGGGCTTGGAGACTTCTGGCAGCTGTTTGTGCCCAGTTTCATACTCTGGACTTGGATAGAGGTGAGAATATGGGGGTAGTGATCCAAGGCCATAGGGAGGGAGGCCAATGGCCATGCTGGAGATGCCCAGGTCACTTTGAGCAACTCCTCTCTATGACTAGGTGGATCTTTGCTCCCCTGGAAGACCACAGTATGAGTACTGGACATACCCTAGGATAAGGGTGGGAGTCCCAAGTTTGGCTCCCAAGTTGGTCACTCACCAGAAGATGACTGTGAACAAGTCATGTCCCTCGCTGACACTCCATACGACTTGCTACTGTGCTTGCGTGGTTCATGAGAGTGCTTGGCCCACTGTGAATTTACAGACAGGTGAGACACTGAGGAAGATGAGTCTCGGTTTTGCCTCCTCTGGAGTTCTCATGAGGCAGTTATGCTGATGGAAGGCACAGCAGATTGACTCACACGTAACTGACAGGAAGATGGGCACGGTTTTCTCTGTTACCCAGTTTCCAGCTCTGGAACTATTAAACCTACCAGTGAGAATCAGCAGCGACTAGCAAGTTTTGGTGGGAGTGGGTGGAGGTGATGGCTAGGATGGGGGAGCAGCACATGGAGAAAGGAGGGGGAAGGATGGATGAATGTAGTTGGGATCCACGCCTGGAAATTAATGTCATTGAAGTGAACGCTGCTCAGGTTCCAACCTGGTGAGGGAAAGGGAGAGGCCGTTGGGAAATCGGGTTCTCTCAGCTCTGCATTGATTCATCCTATGTCCCGAGGGCACCCCAGATTCTCTCCCAGCCTCAGTTTCTCCATCTGTAAAATAAGATGCTACTTTCCCAAAGGTTGCAAAAGTCTAAGGTTTTTCTCATTCAAGGGGAGTTTTCGACGGATGAATGAAAGAGACAGGAAAAACACCACAGTCTGCCCCAGACCCCTTGGGGCCCAGGCCTCTTAAACCAATTTTGGAACCACTGCTTGGCAGTAGTGCGATAAAGCCAGAGGTTTCGTGTACGTCGGTGAGCGAGCGTGCGTGACAAGAGGGCTGTTAAATGAATCACTTTGTATCTAGCGGGGCAGCACCTGCTCCTCAGCCTCCAAAGGCAGCGTGAGCAACACAATCATTCAAAAGCTGCCGCTTTCCATTCACGTCTATAATTAGAGAGCGGGCTGCGCAGGCAGCTGGCGCTGCAGGGGGCAGGGCCTATCCCTTAGCCCCACCCCTTTTCAGTCTGTTCCCCGCCCTCCGCCCGAGGAGTCTCCTGCAGCCCTCACCCCGTACTAGCCCCGGGGCAGGGGCTTGGCTCTCAGCCGCAGGATTCCTTCACTTACTGCCTGGACACGGGGCCCCCCTCCGCACCCTCACCTTGGGTCCTCCTGTCAAGAAGGGTGGCTGTATTTGGGGTGGCATCCCTCTTAACCCCACCCGGCTACTCTGGCGTCCCGCCCTCCCCGCTCCCGCCTGCTCCCCCGCCCTCCCCCCCGCCCCTCCCAGCCACCTCTCCCTCTTTGTCGCATTACATAGTAATCTGAGATGCATTGGATGAGCTCCAGGGAACAGAATGTACTTGGCAGAGACGCGGGGCTTGATGTCTGCAAAATGTCGGAAACGCAGCCAAGAGCTGCTAACTGGGTCATTAACCTCCAAAAGCAAAGCGAGGACTGTAGGCCCGCTCTGCCTCCCTTCATCTCGCCAATAAAAGTGCCTCAGTGTGAGGGGAAGAAAAAGCCCAAGGTTGGCTGCTTTGATTTCTAGGCACCACAGGCAGGCCCAGCCCCTCCTCCTGGCCCGGGCTCTCTGGCCGCCCCTGCGCGGCGTCCCAGTGTACAAGTGGCCTTTGAAAGGCCTGGCCACCCTGCGGGCCCAAGCTCTCGCCTCTGGAAAGATGTTACCCGGCAGCCCTTGCCTACCGCACAGCCTCTGGCCCATTTAATTGGATCCTGGAGGAGAAATGGGAGTGGGGTGGGGAGGGATTAATGGAAAAGGTTCTAGGTCCATCCCAGATCCCAGGAAGGGTTTGTCATTCCTCTTCTGCGATGCTCCCTCTACCTCCTTCCCTCCTCCTAGTTGGCCTTCTCTTCCTCTTTCTCCTCTTCTCTCTTGTCTCCTTTCTGAGAGCAGGCTGTGGGGTGGCTGTCTGGGTACGTGGCTGGCTCCAGGAGACTTGAGCTCTGTCACTTACTGTGTGACCTTGGATGAGTCATCCATTTGTCTACTCCTTCATTCCCTTATATGTCAATTGCTGGCCACAGTAACACCTTCCTGACCCATCTAGCAAAATCATGAGGCTCAAACGTGAATGTCACTTACAAACTGCAAAGCTCTGCTTATTGTCACTGACTGACTTAGTGTCACTGACTTTTGACTCCTCTGAAAGCCCCAAGGTCCAGACTTCTTCTGGATCTGTGTATACTCCTGAAAAACATAGGAATATAAAGTAGTCTTACCATGAAGCTTCAAAGGTTTGAACACTCACAAGGGGGTAGCCCCTAAAATCCACCCCTCTCAAGCTGTCTAGCCCTGTTGGATTGCCAAACAGATACTTCCCCCTGATGTCCAAACCCACTTCTCCCACGGCTGGATAGAGAGAGAAAGTTCATGGCACTGAAACCCAAAAAGATGGTGCAGTTCCTCAAATGATGAGACCAGCTTACTTGGTGGAGGGAGGGAAGACAGTTGGCTTGGTGAGAATGGCAGAAGCCTATGCCCTGTGAGTCTGGACATCTGGGTTGTCTCATCCCAAGTCCCAAGGACTGGGAAAGTTGATTTATGCAACCCCACTCAGGAAAAGGACAGCTTATCCCTGGTGGTTCACAGAATTAGAACCAAGTCTGGCCAGGCATCAGGATTCTTCCTGCCCCATCCCTGCCGGGGTTCACTCTGCCCTCCATGTGGCCACAGCAGATCCATTCTGCCTCCTCACCATGTCTCATGTAGCCCACACTCCCCTGCTACTGAGTCTTGCCTGAAGCTTCTTTATTAAATTTACCTGGCAGACTACTTGACCTCTCATGAACTCACATTCAAATCCTTTGCTTCCTTCAAAACACAGCTCAAATGCCAACTCCTTTTTTCTAGATGTGATGTCTTTCTCTTTCAACTCTTCTTGGGACTTTTTAATACTGTCTCAGTGTAACCAACCATCTTTGTGCTTATTACATCCTTCCTGTGGAGTACACTTTTGTCTATGGATAGGAGCCATTCATTGCTGATCTCAACTCTGAAGGTTAAGGTGACCATAGATCCTGGTTTGTCTTCCTACCTTATGCCTGTTGCCCTGATATAATTAATGTCTTCCTCTTTTACCCTGGAGTGCTCTGGTCTGGATGATAAAATCTATGGTCACCTTGTTGAGGGTTTCTATCCAAGCACCTGGCATGTTAGTAGACTTAGTAATTCTTGTGAACTGTTGTGGAGAACATGTAAGAGCTATTTCTTGGCTGATTCCCTAGGAGCCTTCAGCCATACCGTTTTTTTCAGTCTGGAGGCATTTGTTTCTCTTCCTCTTCTCTGAGGAAGAACCACAGGCGGACCTTCTGCCACTTTCTTTTTTGACAAGCCTTTCCAGGATTACCCAAAAATGTTCTGACCCAACTAAAAGTGGCTTACCTCAACCCTTCCCGTGTTTCTCAGCCTCTTTGAGTCGGGCAGCTGCTGGATATTGGAAATAGGTATCCAGCGCTAGAGAAGGTCTATGGGGTGAAGTCCTCATTTCCAACCTCAGCTGGATTTGTGGTCTTGTCCAATTTCTTTAACAGTCCAGCTCTTCAGAATTACTTTCATTTATGTAGTTGCCTTAAGAGGTCATAACTTGGAAGGCTCAGAGCTGCTTTATTACAAAATATGTAATTAGCATTCTAGGTATGGCTCAGAGGTTAGGAAAGACATGGTCCCTTGCCCTTTTGCATCATGAGTTTTCTCAAAAGTAAGTCTATTAGGCTGTTTGTTGACTTATTTTTAAAGATATCAAGCATTTGGAAATACCAGCAGGCAAGATGCCTGGCTCTGAGAATGGAGCTCCAGCATCAGGAAGCCTGGGTCTTCTTTCTCCTCCTCTGACTCATTGCTTTCTGGAGCATGAATCATACTCCCTTTCTCGGCATTGGGTCTCACTTCCTTCATCTCCCCTATAAAATGGGCGTATTTGCCATTCCTACCACACAGGAGGGGGCTGAGGCTTTAAGAGGCCTTGGTAATTATACAAAAAAAATATGATTAAAAGTAAAAATGCACTGTCAATGTATTTTGGACTCTCTGGGGGGCACGCGTGGAGGGAGTGTGAGCTGTTTTAGAATGTTGCTTTAGTGTCTGGGACACCTCAGTTCACTAAGAACAGTCTCTCTGAAACTGGAAATGGGTGGGAGAATGAGTCTCAAGATGTAGGTGGGAATGAGTCTGGGCTGTTTGAGTGGGAGTGAGTCACGTGAGCCATCAAGAAGGGGAACTGGGGAATAAACAGCAAACAGGATTATTCTATGGAGGGCTTTAATGCATGGAGGGCTTTATTGCTTGGTGGGGACATCATTCTTTCTAGAGGGCCTTGAGGGATCAGCGAAGGGGATGAGAGATGATCTCAGGGCACAGCATGATCTGCAGTGTATTTCAGTGATACATATGTCAGATGGAGGGCAGTCTCTGTCACATCCCAATTTGGCCTTAAGGAAATGGCAGCTCCCCTCCATCTGAGCTTCCATTTCCATCTTTGTAAAATAAATGGGTACCCCAAATAACTTAAATGTGGGGTTCCCTGGTAGCTCAGCTGGTAAAGAATCCACCTGCAATGCAGGAGACTCTGGTTCAATTCCTGGGTTGGGACGATCCCCTGGAGAAGGGATAGGCTATCCACTCCAGTATTCTTGCCTGGAAGAGGAGCTTGGCGGGCTGCAGTCCATGAGGTCACAAAGAGTAGAATACAACTGAGGAACTAAGCACCACACAGCAGATGCTACAGTGAAGACCACAAGAAGATAGAGTTTGTGTGTGTGTGTGTGTGTGTGTGTGTGTGTAATGTGTAAGAGGCTCTCACTGCTCTGTTTGACAAAAAGCCATGTCGGACAGCCTTGCTCTTTGGGTAGGAAGCCTGACCAGTCTCCAGAGCTCAAGCAGGTCTGAAGGACTCCCTGTGTGTCCAGAGCTTAGAGATCTTTCTTCAGGTCCCAACACAGCACATCTGTACTTAGGGCCTGGTCAGCAACCTCTTTCTAGACTTGTCTGCTGCCTACTTCCTAGTCGGACCATGGCAGCTGATATTTGAGAAGACTGCATTGAAGTTCATGCTAAACAGCTGTTCCTCAAGATGCTTCAGATCTCTCCCACTCCTATATGAGGTTTCCAGGAAGCCTTATACCATCCAAGACTACACGGTTTGGGGCCTCAGAAATCTCCCCTGAAAATACGATTTGACGATATGCCTTGACATTTACCAAAGTACACTGTAAGACTGGTATGTAGAAGGTTCTTTATTGTGAAACTGCTATCCCTATATTGTCTGATAAGTTATTTAATGGTTTTTATGTAAAGACTCACACAGAAAATCCTCAGTGAACTCATATGATAAATAAGAATATATCATTAAAAGTGGGCTTTTTGGGTCATTTGGGGGTTTGCAATAGTTCCCTTAGTTTCAGGGATAATTACATGGATGCTCCTTATAGTTGGTTTAAAAATTAGTTATCCTGTTTTGGTTAGCTTTCTCAATTTTTTATCCATGTGCTGCTGCTGCTAAGTCACTTCAGTCGTGTCCGACTCTGTGTGACCCCATAGATGGCAGCCCACCAGGCTCCCCCATCCCTGGGATTCTCCAGGCAAGAACACTGGAGTGGGTTGCCATTTCCTTCTCCAATGCATGAAAGTGAAAAGTGAAAGTGAAGTCGCTCACTCGTGTCCGACCCTCATTGATCCCATGGACTGCAGCCTACCAGGCTCCTTCATCTCGGGTTTTCCAGGCAAGAGTACTGGAGTGGGGTGCCATTGCCTTCTCCTTTTATCCATGTAGGTTTATGTAAATAAGTAAATAAATAAGGAAAGGTTCAGTTGGACCCGAGGCATTGTGTGAAGTAGAGAAATAAGTCCACTTATGAGCAGTGAACTGATGGAGGCCCTCATAACTTTAGTTGAAGCAAAAGATCTAATTTTCAGAGCATCATGAATGAAAGCATCTTTTGCTTAAACTACTGTCTTAGGGCTCCTGTGTTTGAGTTTCAGCTTCATGTGACAAGGTTTGACGGGACTGTGATTCTCTGTAAGCAGTGAAAGGACGCAATAATAATTAGAAGAAGAAAATGTAAATAATCCAGTGAGGTTAAGAGATTAGCAGGTATGAAGGTTATATGGTGAGAGTGACATGTAGCCCCCAAGGACACCATAAGCCAGATTGATTCTGTCAACTACTGTGTTGTCTTGAGATGTGTGTCTCAGTGTTTATTAAATGAGAGAGGAGTGCAGTTGAGCTCTGAGGTCTCTTGTAGACTTCACTTTCTTTTTGCCTACAAGTCAGAGTCTACATGAGTTGACTGATGGATCACCCCAGTCCTCCTTGAAGTCTATAAGCCAGCTAAGAAACTGATGTTCTCTCCCTTTCCTGTAGCCCCCTCACCACACCCTCACTGCTGGTGTCTGAAGGGCCTATCTGGATGGAAGTGGGGATGTCGCTGGACATTTGACATAAGCTCTTCTTCTCCCTGAAGGACGTGTATTATTCACTGAACAATGAGTGACTAAATGAATGACAAGCTACCTTGAGCCTGTATTACATGGATTCTCTAAAAACATTTTAAATTGAATTTCTAAGATGCTAGAAACCCACAGACTCAGAATGTAAAATGTGAACGGAATCTGACAGATTGTGTGGTTCAACTCCTCCACTTGATATATGAGGAAACTGAGGCTGAAAGAGTCTTACTCTTGGAATTTGGCCCAAGACACAGAGCCAAAAACCCTCAGAGTCAGGGCTGGACTCTGAGTCTGCACTATTCCTTGGTGCTTATTTTTTGCTACTAACTGGGTTGCAATGGATAAATCTTTTGCTAGGCGACCCAGTTGCTAAGCTTTGATTGCATCATCCCTGGGCTAAAAAACCTTTGTGGATTTCTGCTACCCACTCCTAATTTAAGGTTCATTTTGTGTCATTATTTGGGCTGCATCTATATCTGCCACCACATTTTTTTTTTTTTTTTTTAAGTAGATTTTCCTTTGTGGATAGTGAGGTAGGGAGAGGCAGACAGGTGATCTTGCTCAAGCTGCTTTGACTATCTCTGACACTCTGAACCTGGTTAACCTTTTCCTGATTTCTCAGTTCTTAGCAGTTTTTCTGTGCAAGAGCTTAGGTGTCACATTTCCTGACTCCTTATCTCTGAAGGATCAGTTAGTCATTTTATTTTCTTGTTAGTGGGAAGAAAGCTTGAGCTGTAAAATGGGGTCTTCAGCAGTTTAACTGGACTATGAGCAGAATTCTATAAGATAAGGCGAGAAGGACCAATCGTCTGTCTTTCAGGTCAGCACACAAGGTTCCAATGACACCAGCCAGCCCTCTGGTGAAGAAGGTTGAGATTGTCCTCCCAGAGTTTCCCACCAAGGTCCTTAATTCTGCTCCAAGAGTGCCCTCTGCTGGCCTGGAGCAGGCTCCAGCAGTCTCGACCTTCTTGGAAATGGGGCCAACAGGAACTCTGAAAGGATGAAAAAGGATTGGGGTTTCCTTGAGACATGGGTTCCCCTTCAGGGAAGCTCTGTGCTATGTCTGTTTAAACACAAGCTCAAAATAAGATGGATCCATTCCATGAGGTCTCCCCATTTCTCATTCCTTCTATTTCAATTTCTTTCTTTTGTCTCATCTTGTTGATAAGAAAGAATTTGCTGTAGCAATTCAGCCTAAAAGATTATCTTGTAGTGGAAACATATGATTTGGGGAAACTGGATCTAGGGAAATGGACATAAAATTAGGAATTCTACCTTTTTCTTGAGGCCTAATGGTAGGGTTACAAAGAACAACTTCCTAAAATAACTTCTAATCTCAGATTGTATTACTCCTTAGGTTAAAAACTTTCATCAGTCATTCATTGCTCATTAAATTAAGTCAACAGTCTTTACCTTACACTCAAGGTATATTTATAAATTCATAATGCATGATTTTGTTAGCATTTCATTTATCAAGGCTAATAGCATGCTTATTTCAAATAAAAACTTTACCTTGATCTAGTTTTTAGGAAATGAAAATGTATTGAAATTTTTAAAAGTATATTTGAATATCAAAGGCCTACATTTCACATTAAAAATCAGGCTCAGCAAATACTTAATCTGCTTATAATTTTTGAACAAGGCAAAAGACCTTGCTTAAATAATTAGCTTTTCAAACAGAAGCAATAATTGATAGATTGAATCCTATCGTTAGCATTGAGTTTAGTCCTAACATGTTCTTTGGAGGGAAGCAAGGTAAAACTTATTGGACATTTAAAAAGTTCAGGGTGTTACTACTATTTGAGGCGCCATGTAGACAATGGACAGGGGACGCTGGTGGTAAAGAACCTGCCTGCCAATGCAGGAGACATAAGAGATGAAGGTTCAGTCCCTGGGTCAGGAAGATCCCCTGCAGGAGGGCATGACAACCCTCTCTAGTACTCTTGCCTGGAGAATCTCATGGACCAAGGAGCCTGGTGGGCTACAGTTCATAGAGTTGCAAAGAGTCAAACACGACCGAAGCGATTTAGCACACACATAGGTGATGGAAAGACACTGGCTAGGACTATACTTATTGAATAAACAGAGGCAGTAATATGGTAAACACTGAAATTATGTTGAAAAAATGGAATACTAAAGCTGGATGAAACCTTAGAAAAAGTTTCACCCTTTTATAACCCAGATGGTACAATAAAACCTAGGAAGAAAAAAATTTCCTCCCAATTATTGGAGGGGCCCAGATTGGAATCTGGGTCATCTAATTTTCAATCTAGAGGTTTCACCACTCCCCAGCTGCCTTCCTACAAAGGTATGAAAAAGGACCTATCAGTAAGAAATCCTAACGTGCATTCATAAACTACTGCCTCAATCTCAATGAAATTTAAAAAATGTATATTTCCTAACTCAGTCTCTGTCCCATTCCATTATATACTGAAGAGGCTAAGAAATGAGGCATTCAGATCTTTTCCTCACTCTGACCCTTCGTTCTGTTTATACATGGGCTGGCCAGATGTGAGAGAAATAAAACAAACATTTGCAGCTGTTGAGGGGGAGGTGGGGAGGGTGGAACCCTTGAGGTTTCCAAGTTTTGATCTGACACATCAGAACACATTGGATTTTTACTGCTGGCTTAGAGTTTACTGCCTTTAACTCCCTCTACAACGCCCGGAGGTTGTCACTTCATGTTGAAGCTTGTGCTGATTGACGCTGAGGGCTTCTGGAGCTAACTTCAGCCATCACCAGGAGGTCCAGGTGACCAAGGCAGCTACTGCTCCATGACAAGTTTGGGGATTCCTCCATTCGCATCCTCTGCATTCCTTGATGCCAGGTCTGTGGTTCTCCCTGGCAGGCAGAGGCCAGGAGGGGCTTTGTTTGAGAGACAGTGTATTCTAGTGAGCAGAGCATGGGCTTCAGGATTATGTAAGACTAAGTTTTAATCCTGGCCCAGCCATTCACTTGTCATGTGATTTGGAATTAGTTGTCTTAAGTCCAAGCCTTATTATCCTGCTTTTCCTTAAGCTAGGAATACTAATATTTTTCAAAGTGAAAGGAGTTAGTGATATACTGTATTTGAAGCTTATGGTATGTAGGAGTGTCCAGTATATCATCTATGACTATTATTTCCAGAGGAGCCTATATGAATGATATAGTTACTAATTTGTGAGGATCTAGAGGACAGCATTAGGTCCTTACCCTTATGCTATTTCTAGGGGCTGCAAAATGTGATGACTTATTGTTACTATTAATAATAATTATCAATGATCAATAATAGTCTATTCTATTTGTATGTTTTAAAAATTTTTCAAAGTACTTTTTTCCATTTTATTGTGAAAAATTTTAAATCTGTAGCAAAGATGAGAAAATTCTTTAACACCCATAGACCCACTTTTTAGATTCTATCATTAACATTTTACAGAACTTGCTTTATTATTTATCCATTCCTTTATCCATCCACCAATCCACATTTTATGTATTTCAAAGTAATTTGCAGGCAACAGTACATTGCCTTCTTAAATTCTTCAGCATTTGCTGGAGATCAATATTTGTTGACTGTTTAAAAGTATACATTTATATACAATGAAATGAATAGTTTTTATTATACAGTCACTAAACTTTGACAAATGAGTACATCTGTGCATCTCATATCCCATTCGTGTCAATCACGATCTTCCCCAACTAGGAGAAAACTCTGTTCTGATATTTTTCACCATGGATTAGTTTGACCTGTTCTAGAATTTCATACTAATGGAATAATACAGTACTGTATGTACTTGTCTGTGTAAGTCTAATTTCGCTCAATGTAATGTTTTCAATTACTCATTCTCATTACTGGATGTATTGGCAGTTTGTTCATTCCCACTATAAAGCTATCTTTAGTAAGTGATGCACATACCTCGTTGAAAATACTGAGTTGGTAAAAAAGAAAAAGCTTGTATGTGTGTACAAAAGGCGAAAATCTGGAAGGATAATCACTAACCCACACATGGCCTTTACCTCTGAGACACACAATTGAAGCAAGAGGAAGAAATGGGGAATTTTTTTCTTGAATGTAGACATTTTTATATTGGATGAAATTTTCACACATATATAGAGGTTTAAAAGGGGCTTCCCAGGTGATGCTAGAGGTAAAGAACCCACCTGCCAACACAGGAAACATAAGAGATGCAGGTATTATCTCTGTGTCGGGAAGATCTGCTGGAGGAGGACATGGCAACCCACTCCAGTATTCTTGCCTGGAGAATCCGTGGACAGAGGAGCCTGCTAGGCTACAGTCTGCTGCTGCTGCTGCTGCTGCGTCGCTTCAGTCGTATCCGACTCTGTGAGACCCCAAAGATGGCAGCCCACCGGGCTCCCCCATCCCTAGGATTCTCCAGGCAAGAACACTCGAGTGGGTTGTCATTTCCTACAGTCTACAGGGTCGCAAAGAGTCAGACATGGCCGAAGCAACTGAGCTTTAGGCACGCACGCACACAGAGATTTAAAAATATAGAACAAGTATTTTTAAAACAAAGAACAAGGGAACTAAGCTTCTTGTGGGATGGGAAGAGGTTGAGGGATGTGAATCTGGGCTCTCCCTCTGCCATACCTCCATATTCACCTCTGTATTCACCTCCATACCTCTGGGGTCAATAGAGCCTCAAAAATGAGTAGGGATGGTGAGCTCTGGATGAGAAGAATACTTAGTGAAAAGGTGCATCTGAGCCATAAAATATGGACAGGTTTTGAGGGAAAAGAAAGTTATAAAGCATAATTAAGATGATTGAAAGAAAGAATTCTGAAAGAAGGCTACTAGGATTAGAAAAGCCCAGCAAGTAGAACCATAGAACCCTACTGTAAATGGCTTTAAGGAACATTAAGGGCCTCCTCTATTTTGAAAGGTTAATGCGGCCCTACTTAAGAAAATGACAAGTAACCTCATTTAATCATTGAACTTTAGAGCTAACGTCAGAGATCTTGGAGATCATCAAAACTCGTCAAGGGCAGGTCCGTGTCTGTGTTTCCTGCAAACAGTGCCAGCTACAGTGCATACGTGCATGCTCAGTCGTGCCTAACGCTTTTCGACCCCATGGACGGTAGCTCTCTGTCCATGGAATTATCCAGGCAAGAATACTGGAGTGGGTTGCCATTTCCTTCTCCAGGGAATCTTCCTGACCCAGAGAATCAACCTGCACCCCTTGTGTCTCCTGCATTTGCAGGTGAATTCCAGGTGGCACTAGTGGTAAAGAACTCGCCTACCAATGCATGAGACATAAGAGACATGGGTTCGATCCCTGGGTCAGGAAGATCCCTTGGAGGAGGACACAGCAACCCATTCCAGTATTCTTGCCTGGAGAATCCCATGGAACGAGGAGCCTGGCAGGCTATAGTCCATAGGGTTGCAAAAAGTCAGACACAACTGAAGCGACTTAGCATCCATGTACCCGGGAAGCCTATACTTAGGTGCTATTTAGTGAAAGAGTGACTTCAATCCTGGCTCCCATTTTACAGATATGGAAACTGAGACATAAACTGACGCTTGCTCAGAAGAGCGCCTATCTTACCCAGAGGATAATAGCCAAGCATTACTGGTGTTCCCTGAGATACCACCGTAAGTTCAGTTCAGTTCACTCACTCAGTCATTCCCCATGGACTGCAGCACACCAGGCCTCCCTGTCCATCACCAACTCCCAGAGCTTGTTCAAACTCATGTCCATTGAGTCAGTGATGCCATCCAACCACCTCATCCTCTGTCATCCCCATCTCCTTAAATCTTTCCCAGCATCAGGGTCTTTTCCAATGAGTCAGTTCTTTGCATCAGGTGGCCAAAGTATTGGAGTTTCAGCTTCAGCATCAGTCATTCCAATGAATATTCAGGACTGATTTCCTTTAGGATTCACTGGTTTGATCTCCCTGCAGGCCAAGGGACTCTCAAGAGTCTTCTCCAACACCACAGTTCAAAAGCACCAATTCTTTGGTGCTCAGCTTTTTTTACAGTCCAATTCTCACATCCATACACGACTACTGGAAAAACCATAGCCTTGACTAGAGGGACCTTTATCATCAAAGTAATGTCTCTGCTTTTTAATATGTTGTCTAGGTTGTTCATAACTTTCCTTCCAAGAAACAAGTGTCTTTTAATTTCATGGCTGCAGCCACCATCTGCAGTTATTCTGGAGCCTAAGAAAATAAAGTCTGTCATTATTTCCATTGTTTCCCCATCTATTTGCCATGAAGTAATGGTAATGGATACCTTGATCTTAGTTTTTTGAATATTGAGTTTTAAGCCAGCTTTTTCACTCTCTTCTTTCACTTTCATCAAGAAGTTTTTTAGTGCCTCTTTGCTTTCTGCCATAAGGGTGGTGTCATCTGCATATCCGAGGTTATTGATATTTCTCCTGTCATTCTTGATTCCAGCTTGTGCTTCATCCAGCCTAGCATTTTGCATGATGTACTCTGCATATAAGTTAAATAAGCAGGGTGACAATATACAGCCTTGACATATTCCTTTCCCATTTTGGAACCAGACTATTGTTCCATGTCCGGTTCTATCTATTGCTTCTTGACCTGTATACAGATTTCTCAGGAGGCAGGGAAGGTGGTGTGGTATTTCCATCTCTTTAAGAATTTTCCACCGTTTGTTGTGATCCATGCAGTCAAAGGCTTTGACGTAGTTAATAAAGTAGAAGTGTTTTTCTGGAACTCTCTTGCTTTTTCTATGATCCAACAGATGTTGGCAATTTGATCTCTTGTTCCTCTACCTTTTCTAAATTCATCTTGAATATCTGGAAGTTCTTGGTTCATGGACTGTTGAACCACCATAAGAGATAGCTTCAAATTATATTTGAGAGATCTAGGTTAAATATAAGGAAGACTTTCTTGGAAGAGAGGGTTGTGAAACCTCTGTTTCTTAGAAATCTTTAAGAATTTAAGAGTCTCCCATGTTGAAAGAGTTTAAATGTGGCAATACATGCTGGGCTAGAAGACCTCTCATTTCCTCCTAATTAAAAAACAAAACAAAACAAACAAAAAAATGACTTGGATACCTTCTTGCAGGTCTGACCCCTAGTGGTCATCATCTCTGGGTTGCGCCAAATGGAGAAAAGGCCAAGAAAAGGAGGAAAACCCAGACTTTGTTTTGGGAATTGCTAATGGGAATTGGGGTCTTCCCAGGTGGCACAGTGATAAAGAATCTGCTTGCCAATACAGGAGACATGGCTTCGATCTGTGGTTTGGGAAGATCCCCTAGAGAAGGAAATGGCAACCCACTCCAGTATTCTTGCCTGGAGAATTTCATGGACAGAGGAGGCTGGTAGGCTACATACAGTCCGTGGAGTTGCAAAAGAGTAGGACATGACTTAGCAACTGAACAACAAGAAACAAAATGAAGCTTAGAAATGTCCTAGTCAAATTATGTAATGAATAATTAAACCACATGAATAGAAATGACTTCCACCATGAGTGACTATGGAGTAAAGCTTGAAGTAGAGCCCAGGACATTTTGCTGGTGCTCTAGATTCAGGATTCAACTCCTACATCTTCCAGAGTTTCGCCTTCTGTGAACCTGGAAACTGGACTCTGGCTGGATATTTGGGTTTCAAATACACCTATGGCCCTATTCACTAGCCATTCAAGAGAAGCTATTTTCTTAAACTTCCGGAGTATAGAGAAATAATCTGTTCTGAGCACTGTGTCATGGACAGATGACCTCAGACAAACTACTGTCCTCTCTGAGCCCTAATTTATTCAGACAGGGGGGACCTGTGTGATCACTGAGGGCTAGGGCTGTTCTGGAGCAAATGGCTAAGGTTTTCAAGCGTATGTTGTATCTTGGCACAGTGAAGTGGAAGTGAAAGTCACTCAGTTATGTCTGACACTTTGCAAACCCATGGACTATACCGTCCATGGAATTCTCCAGGCCAGAATATTGGAGTGGGTAGCCTATCCCTTCTTCAGGGCATCTTCCCAATCCAGGAATTGAACCAGGGTCTCCTGCATTGCAGGCAGATTCTTTATCAACTGAGCTATCAGGGAAGCCCATCTTGCTTCAGAGTTTCTCCCAAATGGTGGTATTGTTACCATTATCAAAGCACTCCTCGCTTTTGGAAAAGTTATACCTATTCTGGGATCTTCAGAATCCTGTAGGAGGGGGATTCACAGGGAGATCTATGAACTTTCCAAAGACAAGTGCAGTTGTTAACGCATCTGTGCATTTTCTTGGAGAAGGGAAAAAAAAAAAAAAAACAACTTTGCAGAAAAATCTCCTTAGATGTCATCAGAAGGGTCTAAGACCACTTCACAATCTATATAAATCCTTGAGTTAACCTTGGAATGAGGTTTCCAAGAAAGTGAAGGACATGAGCTCTCTTTTCATAAAGTTAGACTTAGTGTCTCGTTAGCCACTTGTTGACATAGAGACAGCAGGTATACACTGCCTGTGCATTTCATGGTCCAGGAATTCAGTCCTCATTCTCTCCTTCTCTCTCATTTTGCGGAGCGCTCATTAGTCAGTAGATGTAACTCCACGTAACTGACAGAAGCCCTTCACTCCCTTTGTAAAGCCTTCTGACAGATGCCCATAGCACACTAAGTACTCCGAGCTATGAGGCTGCTCTCCTGTCCTGTGTTCATCTCCTCCCATCAGTTGAATTGTATGCTTACCAAGGGTCAACTGATTTTTTTCACAAAGCTTGTTTATGCCAAGTGCATTAGTTAATATATTACTTAAATGTTATAAAAACAAAGTATGAATGTGAAAATAAGAGATTGTTTCAATGAAAATTAAATTATTTGCTTTGGAAAGGCTAGAAAATACAATTAGTTTGCGGGTGAAACAACTGAAAAGATGACAAAAATTAATATCTAGAAGAATTCTTCAAGTTTTTATAAATACTTGCTTCATTAAGACAAATAAAAGCAAGCAAAATAAAAACAAAAACTGGAAACTGGAAATAATGGAGAATAGGTTATGGGAGTGGGTTATTCAAGAAAAATTGAGAAGGAATTCCGGAATTGGAAAATGCATGCTTAAAGAAAGCACTTGGCATACTGACCAGCAAATCAATGTCTTGTATTAAAATATAAGGATTCTAATGATTCCCAGATTTAACCACCTTTTCTGATTATCTGACACAGGTGTTTCTTTAGTTTTAAGATGGAACTATCAAAGTGAGGTCCAAGAGAACTGGCTTGCTTATGTCTCCTGAGTACTAATCTCTTGAAGGTTTGGCCTTTTTAAACTTGCCATAAAATCTCTTTTTACTCTTGTAAATCTATTTCTTCCTTTAATTTTTTTATTTTATATTGGAGTAAACTGAGGAGCAACATTGTGATAGTTTCAGGGGTACAGCGGAGTGACTCAACAATACATACGTGCGGATCTGTTCTCCCCCCGAACTCCCTTCCCATCCAGGCTGCTTTCTAACCTTAAGCAGAGCCCCCTGGGTCATACAGTAGGTCCTTGTTGGTTTTCCATTTTATTTCTTTTTAATTTTGGGGGGTTTCTTTCCTAGGGTTTGTTTTTTTTTAATTAATATTTGTTTATTTGGCTGTATCAGGTCTTAGTTGCAGCACACAGGATTTTCATTGCATCATGTGGGATCTTTCTTTTTTAAATGTTTTATTTTGTATTGGGGTATAGCTGATTACAATGTTGTCATATTTTCAGGTGAACAGGGAAGGGACTCAGCCATACATGTACTGTATCCATTTACCCACAAACTCCCCCCTATCCAGTATCCAGGCTGCCACATAACATTGAGCAGAGTTGCATGTGCTATACAGTAGGTCCTTGTTAGTAATCCGTGTTAAATATAGCAGAATGTACATGCCTGTCCCAAATTCCCTAACTATCCCTTCCCTTCATCCTTCCCCTCTGGTAATCATAAATTCGTTCTCTAAGTCTGTGAGTCTCTTTCTGTTTTGTAATAAGTAAGGTATTCACTTGTAACATTTATTTTTATATTCCACATGTAAAGGATTTCACATGATATTTCTCTTTCTCTGTATTCCTTTAAGTCTATTTCTTGCAAGCACTCATTATAGACCTTTCCCCCCTTGAACGCAAGCACCAAGCATTCATCATTCAAAACTTGTATTAAATTAATGTTTGTTCACCTTACCAAATTGGTCGTATTCACTCAAAATCTGGAAACATATTCAGTGTTCATTCTGTTAAGATTTCAACAATGTGGGTCACATGTAGTTGCTATCAACATTACACTCTCCCTTTATAGACTGTATTAGCCACAAATGTGGATATGCCCTTTGCTTAGCCTTGCCTTCTGAGGAAACATTATACCTAATATGAGAAAAATGAACTGTGCAAAAATATTCATTACACCATTGTATATTTAAAAAATATCAAAACCTGCTTAAATTATTTTGTAAAGGGGTAATCATTTTATTATGATATTTTGGTCAAATATCATGTGGTAGTTATTACTGATTGTATAGTCAGAAAATGATAATTATGAAGAATTTTGGTCATAATTATTGAAAAAATATTTGTGATAGTAAATTAAGTGAAGAAAGAAAAATGCAAAATGGAATGAACCTCATGATTACAAATGTAATAAATGTATACATGAAATTGATAATCTGGGGAAGAGTTAGGATTTTTACCTTTTTCCTGTTTTCACTTGTTTCATTCTTTCAATGATTAGAAAAATCCCACATTATGCAACTATTCACCAGTTTTTCAACCTTGGTGTCCTGGGAGGCCTTGAGATGTCTGAGGTTTGATGTAGAGCTGCCCAGAACCACAGAATTACCCCCCAGAGGAGTGAGGATTAGGCAAGAACGCCCTGAATTATGGATGGAACGGGCTGGAAAGTACCTTTGAGGTCATACTAGTCCAATGCCCTCATTCTACAAATAACATTTATTATAGCACTTACTAGCAGTTTGACCTATACAAGTTACTTACCTGCTTTATACCTTGGTTTCCTCACCTGCAAAATGGAATAATAAAAGTCCCTATGACCACTGCTTGCTATGAACCTTAAATGATAAGAATGTAGTGCATGGCACAGAGTCAGCCCTCAATCAATGTTAGTTATCAGTATGACAAAAGTTAGTGGTTGAGTTGAAGCCAGAATTCAGGTTTCCTGACTCCTTCATTGTGGTTATTTCTATCACACCAAACCACAGACTTTTCATCCTAGTCCAGGCTGCAATCATTTGCTTTGCTGTGTACTGGGTAAGAAAAAACCACTTGCAGTAACACTGAGGATGTTATGATTTGACTTAACTCTTGTTAATCAGGTAACTAACAGAATACACTGCAGTCAGGACTCCATATGAAAATTGTCTGGGATATTATACTGAACTGAACTGAAAATATGCCTTAAATAAGACAGAACTTAGCTCAAGTCCTATGCTGATTTATGTCCTGCTTGATTTCTTGATCTGCTCTTGCTTTTACGAACCTTGGTTTTTGTATTGGCAAGATGAGGATTAATAGGTATAATCCCACCCGTGCATCTTTGGAGTTGCCATATGTGAAAGAGCTTTGTAAAATGTAAAGTGGAATGCAATTCAAAGTGGTGATTTTGTTTTTTAAAATTGTTTTATTTTAAAAGCATCTATATAGTACATTCTATGTGCTGGGCATTATTCCAAAAAGACTTTACAAGAATTAATTGAATGAATCTTCATAGCAGTCCTATAAATTAGGTATGATTATCCTACTCAGGGAGGTGCAAGAGATTAAGGAATTTGCTCTATATCACAGAGCTGGTAAGGGGTGGCACTGAGATTGAATTTAGGACTTTGTAGTCTAGCCACTGAGTCCATGCATAGTTCTTATGCTGCTTTATTATCACTGAGCATGCCTTGGCCTAAACGTAAAGAAACATAGTTTCTAGAGTCTGTTCCCCTTCCTTACAAGGTTTGATTCTACATAGTCCGGTCCAATGCAATGCAACCCAATGCAGTCTCATTCTATCCAACCCAATTCTATTCATTCCAAGGCATTTCAGCTCAAGAAGTACTCTTTTGAAAGTTGAACTTATGCCCACAGTCACTGCCTTAAGCAGTGTGAGCATTAACAGGAGTAGGACCCAAGACACTTGGGTTTTGATGATGGTAAAATATAGGGTGAATAAGTCAGTCTCCAGGAAGAATGTCAAATCTAGAACTGTTAGGCTCAGAATTAAGGTGCTTTGTAAATTCTCACCTTTCCACTGCTCATTAAATAAAAAGTGGTGCAGCCATTGGGGAGATAGGGGGCTCTTGTGACCACAGAGTTTGGGTAAGAGACAAGTTGGAAAAATAGGTACCCAGGACTTCTGAAAAGTAAATGATCTTTCGTTTATGTGTTCAACACTGGGACCATTGCTCTCTATCTGGTTCCAGACTGTGTGGCTAGTAGTCTCTATGTTAAGCTAAGATGGAAGTCATCTCAGTGGCCTGGTATGTGTGATTTCTTATTCCTCCTACTCCACTAGCGTTCCGAGGAAAACCTGTCTATTGATGGGATTTTCTACCTTTTAACCATTAGAAGAGACAGTCCATATAAAAACATCTTGCATGATGTGTGGCATAGCTGGTGCTCATAAGGTAATAAATATTACCACTGTTATCCAAAAGCTTTGTCACTTGGCCACTTTTTCATAATTCCTTTTGAGAGAGAGACTTTGAATGGCCCCACAGACCTGACTGCATATGACAATCATTTGTCTCTTATAGAGGGCTCTGTGTTTCTGTTCCAAGAAGAGAAGTGGGACACGCCAGGCTGAGCATCACAGATCATGCTCCTGCTTGTCCAGTGGCCACGCTGCCCAGCATAGGAATATTCCCCATGGGTAAACTGTTCCCTTACACAACATTTTTGATGTTACACAATTAAAAAGGCTTGCACATTAAAATGTGAGGCATGTGTAAGTACCTCATAATTAACTGCTGTCTATTTAACCAGACAGCTCCAGCAAGTTAATTTGATGTCTGTTACGAGACTTAATAATTGTCAGTGATTTTTTAAAAACAATTTACTGGTATAATCATTAACTACCCCTAGATTATCTTGTCAAATTGATAATTAAATGCCTCAAAATTCATTACAGAGTCAGTATATTAATAGGAATGTAATTAAGTAATGTTTGCTTATGTAATCTAGAGTTTATTATCTGTACACTTATTTATCTTTTCCACACTTATCAGATCTTCCTAAGGACCTCTTCTGAATCAATAGAAAACCAAGAATCAATAAATGTCTTGTTAGATCCAAATGAGCAACTTAATTGAGAGACTGTGAAATAAACATGGATTCTTCATATCTGTGAAGAGGGAGGAGAGATTATTCCTATTACCTACTAAGATTATTAGTTGGGAAAACAGAATTCTTTTCATTGTTTCTTCTGTTTCCTTCTCAAATCCTTCTTTCTTTCCCTCCTTTCCACCTCTCCATTCCTTTCCTCCCTTCCTGATTTCTTCCTTCTCTTTTTTCTTTTTTTCTCTTTTCTTCCTTTAATCACACATGTAAGTGCCTGCTATATGCCAGCCATTGTGTAAGACAGTGAGGATATATATAAGGTATGATTCTAGTCTATCCTAGCCAAGGAGAGAAACCTGTAAAAAATTGCAGTGCAACAGTTAATGCTAGCCTGGAGGCATGAACAAAGTGCTAAGGAGCACAGAGGCAGGAACAACTAACTGTATTGGTAGTTAGGGAAAAGTTCTCAAAGTGGGTGACATTTGAGCTTGCCAGAGATCAGGATGTAGGAGTTTCTCGGAGCGAAAAAGTGTGAGAGGGGCATTCTAGGTGGAGGGAATCACATCTGCAACAAAGTGCATGGACCACTCTGGAATGAGATGAAAAAGGATGCATTTTAAAAATTAATTTTTACTGGAGTGTGGTTGATTTACATTGTTCTGTTACAGCAACACTGTAGGGCACAATGAATCACTTATACATATACACACATCCGTTTCTTTAGGTGTACAGCAAATGAATCACATACATATGTATATATGCACTCTAGTTTTAGATTCTTTTCTCCTATATGTCATTACAAAGTATTGAGCAGAATTCCTTGACCTGTGCAATAGGTTCGTATTAGTTTTGATCTGCTAAGTATCATGATCAGAAGCTGTATTTTTCAAAGGATATCTTGGAGGATAGAGTAGCAATTTTGGTAGCTCTCAGTTACACAGCTACAATGTCCAGGGGCTTGGGCTAGGAGCCTCCAGTCCTCCAGACACGCATTCAGATTGCAGTCTGGGCCTCTGGCCTGCCGGTGCCTTCCACAGTCTCTCCTCCTGGTGACCATCATGTATGTCCAGGGTTTTACAGGTTTCCTCAGATGTCTGCTCTATTGTCATTGTAAAAGTACTCATATTACATTTCAGATCACATATTCAAATTTTGAGTTTGATGAATAACAACATATTTCAACCTGTGTCTCATAAAAAAAATCCATGGTTTAGTTTGGTTATTCCCAGAAATGCTCTGACATGCCCAGGAGCAACAGAAGTCAAACTCAAGGATGTTTGGTTATATGAACAACCCTAGATAAAATTTAGAAAGGAAAGAACCTTAAATTTAAGTGAATAGCTTTCAACCTCTATATAGAAATTAGTCATTCATCACCTTCTCATCCTTCATCACTACTGAGTCAGTGGTAATAATTTTTGTCCTTACTAAGTGTTAATCACTATAAAAGTGACTGCCTGCGTGGAGCTTCCCCTGACAAGATGGCTTGGGTGACTTTTGGGGAAGAAGGGAGAGAGAGAGAAAGAGTGGAAATAAAAAATGTATTCTGGTATTCAAAAATATATTGACTGTACTCAGCAAGTAGAAAATGTGTTCAAAGTCTCTGAAGATTCCTTTTCATGATGCTTGGCAATCAATTTCATATCCTGATGCTATTCGTAAGTGTAGGCCCATGGAAGAATCTGCTCGGAGGTAACTCCTTGCCCTAGGAAATAAGTACAGTGCATTTCTGATACAGATGAGCTCTGTGTGTGACAGGCCTCCCTACATGGTATGCAGTATGACCAGCAATGTTTTAAAATGACTAAGAAAGATCTAGAGATTGTCATACTGAGTGAAGTAAGCAAGACAGAGAAAAAGAAATATTGTATCATATCAATTATATGCAACATCTAAAAATAAAAGTTCAATAAAATGAACTTATTTACAGAACAGGAAGAGACTCATAGATTTAGGGAATGAATTTTTGGCTACCAGGAAGGAAGACAGAGGGCAAGGGATAGTTAAGGAGTATGAAGTTGACATGTATCCACTGCTATATTTAAAATGGATGACCAACAAGGATCTACGGTGTAGCACAGGGAACTCTGCCCAATGCTATGTAACAACCTAAATGGGAAAAGAATTTGAAAAAGAATAGGTACATGTATATGTATAACTGAATCACTTTGCTGTACATCTGAAACTATCACAACATTGTTAATCAACCATAAAGTGAAGTTGCTCAGTTGTGTCCGACTCTTTGCAACCCCATGGACTGTAGCCTACCAGGCTCCTCCATCCATAGGATTTTCCAGGCAAGGGTACTGGAGCGGGTTGCCATGTCCTTCTCCAGGGGATCTTCCTGAACAGGGATTGAACCCAGGTCTTCTGCATTGCAGGTTGACACTTTACCATCTGAGCCCCCAGGGAAGCCCATAAATCAACTATACTCCAATACAAAATAAAAAGTTAAAAAATAAAATGACAAAGATGATCACATTAAACAAGGTCAGGGGGGCTCAAAGTCAATGGCTAAGAGATCCTGTGAAAGTTCCTCAGTTGTATCTGACTCTTTGCAAACCCATGGACTTTAACCTGCCAGGCTCCTCTGTCCATGGAATTCTCCAGGCCAGAATACTGGAGTGAAGAGCCATTCCCTTCTCCAGGGGATCTTCCCAACCCAGGGATCAAACCCAGGTCTCCTGCGTTGGGGGAGGATTCTTTACCATCTGAGCCACCAGAGAAGCCCAAATGATCCTGAGGGTAAATATTCTCTAAACTCTGAGCCTGAAAGTATTCAGAAGTAACAAAAGACCTTCTATAAATACAAAATAGCTTTACTTAAAAAATTATAGACTTATGCAAAGCAGAACTTCAAATCTTACTCTGAGATCTATTGTAATATATCAGCAGGTTTGATAAGAGACTTTTTAATTCAGTCTGTCAGTGCATCCGGACCAAGATGCTATATGGTTTTAGTGAAGCCTGGACCTGGGTCTGATGATGTAGTCTGAAGTCCCTGATTTGCCACTTGGAATGACTTGGGACCCATGGCTTTTTCTCTCAGGGCCTCAGTTTCCTCAGCTATTGTTGTTCAGTCTTCGAGTTGTGTCCATCTTTTTGAGACCCCATGGACTACGGCATGCCAGGCCTCCTTGTCTTTCACTATCTACTGGAATTTGTTCAAGCTCATGTCCATTGAGTCAGTGATGCCATCCAACCACCTCATCCTCTGTTGTCTCCTCGTTTTGCCCTCAATCTTTCCCAACATCAGGGTCTTTTCCAGTGAGTTGGCTCTTCGCATCAGGTGGCCAAAATACTGGAGCTTCAGCTTCAGCATCAGTCCTTCCAATGAATATTCAGGGTTGATTTCCTTTAGCATTGATTGGTTTGACGTCCTTGTTGCCCAAGGTACTCTCAAGAGTCTTGTCTAGTACCACAATTCAAAAGCATCAATTCTTTGGCACTCAGCTTTCTTTATGGCCCTACTCTCACATTGGTACATGAATACTGGAAAAACCCTAGCTTTGACTATATGGACCGTTGTCAGCAAAGTGATGTTTCTGCTTTTTAATATGCTGACTAGGTTTGTCATAGCTTTTATTCCAAGGAGCAAGTGTCTTCTACTTTCATAGCTGCAGTCACCATCCACAGTGATTTTAGAGTCCAGGCAAATAACTGGATGCCATGATCTTAGTTTTTTGAATGTTGAGTTTTAAGTGTGCTTTTTCACTTTCCTCTTTAACCCTCATCAAGAGGCTCTTTAGTGCCTCTTTGCTTTCTGCTATTAGAGCGGTGTTATCTGCTTATTTGAGGTTATTAATATTTCTCTGGGCAATCTTGATTCCAGCTTGTGGTTCCTCAAGCCTGGCATTTCACATGATGTACTCTGCATAGAAGTTAAATAAGCAGCGTGACAATATACAGCCTTGACATACTCCTTTCCCAATTTTGAACCATTTCATTGTTTCATGTCCAGTTCTAACTGTTGCTTCTTGACATGCATATAAGCTTCTCAGGAGATAGGTAAGGTGGTCTGGTATTTCCCACAGTTTTTGTTCCTCAGCTGGAAAATGGGATAATCATCCCAGTCCTGCCCATCTTACATCACTGTGGGATCTAATGAGATCATGAGTGTGCAATACCTTATAAACAGATCATAAGATCCCACAGGATGTGAGGGTGTAGTATTACAGTTAGATCTGAAAGGTCATAAACACTTTGGAGGAAAATATTCTGTACTTTATAAAGGATACAGTTAGAGTCGGGCTTCCCTGGTGGCTCAGTGATAAGGAATCCACCTTCCAATGCAGGAGACTTGGTCTTCTTAGAGATCCCTGGTCTCTAAGAAGGAAATGGCAACTCACTCCAATATTCTTGTCTGGGAAATCCATGGACAGAAGAGCCTGGTGGCTACAGTCCATCGGATCACCAAAGAGTCGGACGTGACCTAGCGACTAAACAACAACAGTGGTTAGAGTTAGGTGCTGCCTTTTGCATCAGATCCTGGCTCTCAGGCACAGATCAACAGAAGGACATGTTCTTATTCCTGAGAGGGGTTGCTTTTCCCACGTGTTCCCCATGGAGGCATTGCTCTCGTCACCTGATGACCTGCCTGCACCCTCTGTTAGTCTATAATTTCTGTGAGAGTAAGGACCCTGCCCATGGCAGCAGTCTAGCATGATGGTAACTGCACAGCTAGTAACCCCACAGGTTTAGAGTCAGGCAGCCTGGGGCAGTCCTAGTTCTAGTTCTCATTTGGTCACTAACTGTAACTTTGGTCAAATTACTGAATTTCTTCTCAAGTCTTGGTGTTCGTATGTGTGATATGAAGCTAATAAATACGCCTACCTCATAGTGTGTTACAAAGATTAGATGTGGGAGTACATGTCAAGTGCTTAATACAAAGCCTGGAACTAGAAAGTGCTCAAGGAATCCTGGGTGTTTGTTGCTGTTTTTATTATTACTGTTGTTATTCTTCCCTTTATATCTCCAGTGTCTAGAACACTGTTTTTAGCATATAATAGGTATTCCATAAATAGGTAATGAGAAAATAAAAATGTATCTCAGCAGATGTTTATACTGAGATTAATGAATCCTAAAGGTCAAAAAATACATGGAAAAATGATTGAGTTGTGTGGGCTGGGGTTTCAAACTTTGGGGCTCTTTCTACCATTTGTTTCTACTGGTAAAGAGAACAGTTCTACCATGATGGAAATCTCTAGTATTGGGATAGCTCTTTAGAGTTTACAAATAATTTTTAAGGCCAGTGTCTTATTGGATTCCCATACCAGTCCTGTAGGACAGGTATTACACTACTCGGTCCACAGGTAAAAAGACTGCGGGTCAGAACAGGGAAATGCCTTGCCTGACCTTCACACCTCTGGTCAGAAGAAGCACTGAAATTAGGTGTTCCAGTTTATTCTTCTTTCCTCCCACTGGGAAGAGACTCAAGGCTGATCCATCTCAGGTCTGGGTGCCTGATAGTAGCTAGGGAGAGTATTCTGGAGAAGGATCTGGTTTGTCTGACTGCAACAACCAAAATAAGGGGAGTAACTCCTATATTTCTAGATTTTTTTTTTAGTAATCCATTAAGAATTTCTCACCTATGAGTTTGATTAAACCCTTGTGAAACTTATTATCAGTTCGGCTTATACTTTGGTTTTGAATCCTAATTTCTTCAGTATGGGAAATGTGCTTCGCTATCCTCTGTGCTGGGTTTTTCCCCAAGAGAGCTAAGCGCTACAAGGAGTCTCTGCTCTGAAGACAGAAACCGGAAGTCCCAAAGGTCTTTCAACCTCAGTCATTTAGACAAACCAGACAGAAGTGTAATTACACCATTGCTCAACTTTATAAATCCTCCAGATTGCCTGGGGAAAAAAGCACTTCTCTCAATAATTCTAAAACCCTTGATAATTTCTTCTGAGGAATTACCAGCAGGTTGCAAAACTTTCATGGCTATCCACTGTCTGACCTTCTCTCCAATCCCATTCTCTCGTATCTCTCTGCAGCATTGCATACTTTGGCAATCTTTCCTTCAGTGTTTCCTGAGACAGTATTACTCTGGGTCTTCTCAAACATTGCCATCCTGACCTACTTCAGTTCTTTCACAGCCTCCCAACTTTGGACATGTCCCTAAACTTAAGGCTGTATTCTCTGTTTTCTTCTCTTGCCCCTCTCATCAGCTCTGGAGCCAGCTTTTAAGCTGTGTACTGGGTATACAGTGGACTTCCTTGGTGGCTCAGTGGTAAATAATTCACTTGCCAATGCAGGAAATGCTAGTTCAATCCCTGGGCCAGGAAGATTCCCTAGAGGAGAAAACGGCAACCCACCCAGTATTCTTGTCTGGAGAACCCCATGGACAGAGGAGCCTGGTGGTCTACAGCCCATGGGGTGGCAAAGGGTCACACGTGACTGAGAAGGCACACACACATGGGCACTGGGTTTACAAAGATAAATAAAATAAAGTATCTGCCCTTAAGGTATCTACCATCTGCTAGACGGGAGATGGATGGGTGACTGAAGACCTCTAAGTCTAGTGAAATATGGTGCTTTGATCAGTTCATCGGTGCTTCAGTGGAGGGTACAGCAAAGGGTGGAGGGCAGAAAATTCTCTGAAGAAGGTGTCTTCAGGGACAACCTGAAATATGAAAAGGTGTTCTTCATTTGGATAGAAAAGGGAAGCATAATTTGAGATAAAAGTACAGCTTGTACAAAAGAACCAAGGGAAAATATTCTGAATTTTGCTTTCCAAATCTGAAAAATGGGGATAATAGCACTTAACTTGCAGTGTTGATAATGAATATAAGTAGAGCCTAAAGTCAGTAAATTTTCAATGAATGACCAACAAGACAATAATAAGAACAATAACAAATATTTTTCTCTTACCAGTTCTTCTATTCCCTTTTTTTGAAGATGTGATTGGACTAGAAAAAGAAATTATAAAGACTTTATGAATGTGACATCCCAAGATGCCTTAAAGTTCTCTAGGGAATCATTCATACTAAGAACCATCTATTTTACCAGCAAACACATACTGCCTCATTTGGTATATTGCTCCATTGCATGGACTGTAAGGTTTTGTGTTGTTTAAATTTATACATGGGCTCAGTGTGCCTCTTCCTCTTGATTGTAACAAGGGTGGGTGCCACTGGATTTAGAACAGGAATACAGGATTCCAATCCTGACTGTGGTAACTACTGGCTACCAGGGATTAGGTCATTTCATTAATCTCTGTTTTCTCTTCTATTACATAGGGAACATGATAATGCCCATCTTTGGGAATTTTTATGACATTTAAGTGAGATAATGCATATGATGGTACTTCACAGACTATGTAAAGCATTATAAAGATAGGAATTTTAGATTACATTTGTCTCTGCACCTGAACTGTTTTTGGTTGCAACAAACAGAAACTCAACTCAGAGTAAACTAAATGAAAAATGATACTTTGGACACATAATGAAATAATTGCATCATATATCAAGTGAGAAAATCAGAATGATACTTCTCTTCTTCCATCAGCTATGCTTTTCTCTGTGTTAGCTTCTTTATCAAGCATCTTTTTTTCTTGGTGTTTCTCAGCAGCTACAGGTTAATATCCTATCAGTTCAAAAAACTTAACCAAAAGTTGTTTTTTTTGCCCCCAAGTAATTTTGGCAAAAATTCCACAATTAATTCCCAATAGAGTGACACAGGCATGTGCCCATCGTTAATTTGGTCACTGTGGCCAGCAAGTTTAAATATGCTGATTGGCCTAGCGTGGGTCTGCTCCACAAGCAGAGCCTAGAGGGGTAATGTCAGATGCTCATAAGCCACACGGATCCAGTGGGAGGGGTGGTTCTCTAAAGGAAAAGTGAAGCACCATTGCCAGAACAAGAGAAAGTAGGTGCCGGAAAGGCCAAGACAGCAGATACTTTGCAGCATCCAAGCCACGAGAGTTTAAAGGCAAACACTGTGTTTAACGCCATGCCGCACACATTGCAAAGATACCGTGGTGAATCAGAATATCAATTCACTCCACAACAAATCTGAAAGAAGACAGGTTGTGGAAAGTTCCAAAGTGGGGATATTCATAGGGCATATATTGGGAGTCCAACCACATGTTTAATAGCTTTCATTTTGTTGATTTCAAACTGGCCCAGTTTTCTTACACTGGCATTGGTGAGCATGAGAGCAAGAGGAACAGAGAAAGTTCTGAGACCATATTTCTAAACAAAGTCTTTTAAAATAAAACATTCTCTCATTTGAATACCTGTTGGAAAGCGGGAGGGCCTCTGATGAGTTCACCCCAGGACAGGCTCCGCGCTATGGAGCCAGGCTGCCGGGGCGGCAGGAAAGGGCAGAGCCCACAGCATCAGGACTGGATTGTCTCCTGCCAGCTGGGTGAGCTCCCTGCTCCCAGCGGCCTCCCGGCAGGGGGGCCTCCTGGCCTTTGGTGTCCTCGCTGGCGGGCCTGGGGGCTCACCTTGGTGCGTACGCTCAGTCCTCCACTAGCTCTGGGGCAACTGTCTACATCAGTTGGCAGCCACTGGGCAGAATCTAGCGAGAGACTCAGGAGACGCCAGAAACGGCCCAACTTTGTGTTGGTGGTACTTTGGGAAAATGAATGGAGCTAAGAGAATAAAGTATCTTTCACCTCTTTTCTCCTCGTCCCTTTCCCACATCCACCTTATCTTCCTTCCCCACCAACTTTTTCTCTTTTTTCCTCCTCCCATTTACCCCTTCTTTTAGGATGAACTCACCTTAAGGACAACACATATGTCATAATAATGGCCAAAGATCTGGTTGGGGGAAGATATTAAATAAAATGCAAACCATGTCTTTAAACTTCTATTGTATTTTCTGAAGGAGATTTTGAGTTAGGTCTTAAAGGCCACTCGTGGAAAACACAAGTAAGCCTAGCGTGTAAGAGCAAAGGGTATGAGGCGAGCCATGAGACGGGCTCACATATTGTGCAGCAGTATTTAAGTTTGCTGATGGGTTCTGGTCCTTCACTCAGAGTCTGATTAATTTTAGTTTATACAAGCTGCTAATAAACTTGGTTGCCTGTAAATGCATATGAGACCAAAACAGCAAGTTAAAAGTGGGAGAAGGGGCTACTCCAGACAGGCTTCTGAAAATGGAGAGCAGCACAAGGTACCTGGCTTGCCAAGAGAGGAGACAGAAAATCAGAACAAAACCCTACTCCAGATCCTCAAGAAAGATCACAGCAATCTGGATGGGGTGTGGAAGTTAAGCAGTCTCCAAAGTCACAGAGCTCTCTAGAATGTCACCCTACGTTAACTTTCATTGAAGAAAGTGACAGCCTATAGTCCTTTCAGAAATGGCTAATTTATACTCTTTATGCTTTTTTTCTTTTAAATGTAGACAAATGCATAATCGATTTTAGAGAGAGTTCCACCTCAATTGAGTTAGAATAAAATTTGGATTAAAGCCAGAAGCCTTCAGCATTTGGAATGCTACCTTCTAGAGAAGGAATAATGTGGTTTGACTTTGAATAAATCCAGAAGTGCTGTGAGTCATTCCATGTCACACCCCCATCTTTCAGTCTCCTTTTCATTATCTTTATGCCTCCCGTGTTTGTAAGGTTTCTTATCCTTCTTCCCCGACTGTGGCTTTCAGCAGCCTCCCTCCTGATTCTGACACAGTGATCCTATTGATGGGTCTTCTACAGCTTTTCCAATATGGCAGGGAGGGGCTGGGAAGGAGCTCTGAGGTGGGGTCTCAGGACCTGGGCCCCAAGAGCCAGAGATTTTAGAAAAGTCACTTTCCTTTGAAACTCTGTTTTCCCATTTGGGGAAAAAAAGAGATAATACCTCTTATTCATGGAGTTGTTGTGAAAACCAAAAGCATTACTTGTGACATTAGTAAACTGAGCAGTGTTTCCATTCTCGGGCTATACAGTGTGCTTATAACTACCCCCACCTCTAAGCAACATTTGTGTCCACATCTGTCTGCCTCATTTGATTGTTAGCTTATTTGAGGTTGTGTTTTTCTTGAGTTTTCTCCTGTCTCTTTGAAGAAAGGCTTTCTTGAATTTTCTGCAGGTCTTGTGCAGTGCCCAGCACTATTCATACGCCCATATATTGAACAGGGTCCTCTATATTGTGCTTTGCAGGAGGTCTGAGTCAAATGCCCCACGGCCCACTGTCTCTGCGAATAGTAGACATGAGGGATTCTGTTTTCTATTCCTGACACTTAAGCCCACTCTGGGACATAAAGCATTATTGAATACTGGATCCTGGGCCCTGAATCACAAATTTTGCACTGTCCTGTTCAGTTTCAGGCCCAGCTCTCAGCCTCCTCTTTCGTCTTTGACTGGCGTGTACTGATCATCCTCTTGGCAGAAACTGCCAGCCACAGACGTCTTCTGGTGAAGAAGAGTTTGGGGCCATCAGGATTTCAAAGTAAAAGTTAGTAAAGAAACAAAACAAAACAAACAACCTTGGCAAGACTGGTGTTTAAACTTGGGTGTTCTAATCTCAAAATCCTTGTAAATGAAGATGTCTCAGCAGCCAGACTTAAAAGCAGGGGAAAAATCACACATAGCTCTCCTACGTTCCCTCACCCTATTCCAGTCTCCATTAGGGTGGTTTTATAGCATCTGTGAAATGTAATTTGACCTCTACTTGTTTCTTGATGGGCTTCAGTTTCCGTATCTGCATAACGACACTAATCACATCCACTTCCCTGGTTTACTACAGAGATGTCCCGTGAATGCACTGAAACACGTAGTCTGACCTCTATTATGTGCTCGAAAATGGCCTGTGGATCTGAAACAATGGTGGCAAGAAGCCCACCTCTCCTACTCTCTGGTCATGTTTTTCATTGTTGGATAGCTTTGACATAGAACTACCTCACAACGAGAGACAGAGAGAGAGAAAAAATCTCTCTGTGTAACTTCCATCTCTGAGCCCCCAGGGCAAGGCCGCAGTGTCTTCTGAGTTTCCTGGCCTCCCCGCTCGTGAGTACAGACAGCAGAGGGCCGCTGTGGTCAGAGGGCTGAGGAGCCAGACAAGCCTCTGTGGTTACGCACTTATTTATTCCCTTATTTATTACTTTTGCAGCTCACATTTTTACAATCATGTTATTTTGTGGTTTGTTTGCAAAATGCATTGTGAGCCAAGCTTGCTTCAAATGTTCCCTGAGTTGGAAGAGGGCCGCTTTGGGAGCCAGGGAGAGGGGAGGGGAGGGCAGGGAAGCAGTGACAGAGACATTCTATAATTGAGATATCTGTTAACGATCCCTGCTTTGTAATCCAGCTATCCAAGGCAGGTGGAGAAACAAAAACTGAGATGCATTGTAGGCTCACGTGTAGCAGTAGGGGCAGACTCAACAACCTCAGAAGTGAAACGGCGCGGTCCTCCTGTCACCCCGGAGGGGGAGGCCCCACTCCTGCTTGTGGACCCCCAAGCACCAAAAGGGCATTTTTTGAATGACTTCTGGAGAGTGTAGAAGTTTGTTCTAGAGGAGTGATGAATACTGAATTCATACATATTATTACTAGAGAGCTTATTACATTTGGCTTTTGAAGATTTTAATAAAAATGAAAACCCAGTTTTTGGAGATTAGCTGAAATGGGGCTCAAGAGATGCTCCCCTGACGCTGCTTTCCTTTTTAACTCTATATTCTTCTTTTCTCATCCCCCGCCGCCCCCGGCTGGCAATAGTAGATTCCTAAGAGGATGCTCTGTTGTTGCTGAATCCCATTTTGACTGTATTCAAGTTTGTTCTTGTATTATTCCATCTGGTTTGCTCCCCAAACCACTTTCCTTTTTTATTCTCCTTGTAAATATTTACACAAGAAAGTTTTTTTGCAGGATCCTATATTGGTGGATTGGTGCAAAGCAGAGTCTTGGTGTGTTTTATTCCTTTTACGAACAATTTGGTTAAGTGGATTTCCTCCCAGCTTAAAAAAATTCCTTTCATTTTAATAACATCGTCAGACATTAAATAGTATCAGAGGGAAAAATAAGTTTGCAATGTACAGCCTCCAGTGGCAATCTTTGAGTTGCTCTGTGGCTTTTAACGGTTAATGCAGGGACTGCTGATTGTAGTGAAGGGCTGGAATGCAGTATGCATTTAAAAGCCTCCTCTTCCTAGGCAGAACAAGGATCTCTGCTGTCTTACGGATTGACTTGGTGACTGAGAGATCAGATAACTGACTCAGGAGATCAAGACACGGTTCCCAAACTTCAACCCGCAGCGTTTTGCCACCTCCCCTAAGGCTCTGTCTTTGCTTTTTCTTCTCTGTCCTCCCTCTTGGACAAGTTCCTCCTAGCCCACAGCTTTAACAATCTCCTCTCCACAGGTAAAATCAAACCTCTCTCTTTAGGTTTGACCTCTTTTCTGAGCCCCAGTTCTGTATTTTTAGCTCTTCTAGACATTTCAGCAAGACATATCACTACCCTAACTCAGCAGGATCGAAGCCAGCCTTCTCTCCATCAGGACCTGCTCCTCCTCTGGGTGCTGGGAATGTAGCCTTCCACCCTTACCGAAACCTGCGGTGTTCCCGCAGATACTTAGTCCCTAAACTGTCCCCTTGGACTCCTTGCTCTTTGTTCCTCAAATCTAATCAATTATCAAGTGTTATTGATCTTAACACGTCATAGAGACTTGCTTGGTTTATCTCTGTGTTATGGCTGTCATTGCCCTGGGTTTCTTTAGTCTTTATATATTCATGCATCCATATATTCTGAGTTCAACACAGAAATTGGTTTTATATTTCCTATATGCTAGACAGCTACCTGGTGTTGGGGATGCTGATATGAACAAGAAAAAGTTGTACCTGCCCTCATGGGAAAAGATATACATTAAAAATTTTACATTAGAAAATACACCTAGTGTGACCACTGGAGTAAAACAGTGGAAGTGACAGGTTTCTCTGTCTTGTGACTCTCCTAAGATCCGGCAACACATTCTTGCTATATTTATTTATCTGTCTGTGTTGTTTTCCTTCTCGTATGTAAGTGATAAGTCACTCCAGTTGTGTTAGACTCTTTGGACCCTATGGACTGTAGCCTGCTAGGCTCCTCTGTCTATGGGATTCTCTAGGCAAGAATACTGGAGTAGGTTGCCATTTCCTTCTCCATGAGATCTTCCTGACGCAGGGATTGAACCCACGCCTCTCATGTTTCCTGCATTGGCAGGCAGGTTCTTTACCACTAGCGCCACCTGGGAAGCTTTCCTTCCCAAATGACATTAATGCCCTTTTTCATTATATACTCATTTCATGCCAATCACTCATTCTTCATTTATATATTCATGTGCTTTTCTGTCATGCCATGCTATTTATTGTCTCCATACTCTTGCTATTGTGGCTCTTTCTTCCTTTGTTACTTTCTTTTCCCCTTATAGCACCCAGTAGTTCTTCACTTGGTTAATTAGTGTTGCATGCATGCTCAGTCATGTCCAACTCTTTGTGACCCCATGGACCATGGCTCACCAAGCTCCTCTGTCCATAGGATTTTCCAGGCAAGAATACTAGCGTGGGTTGTCATTTCCTACTCCAGGGAATCATCCCAAACCAGGGATCAAACCTGCATTTCTTGAGTCTCTGCATTGGCAGGCAGATCATTAATGCAGGTTACAATACTTCTAAAAATCCTCACAGAACTATAACATGCTCCCCAGCTTTTCCACCCTCCCCTCCCCCCACCCATCAGGTACCTGTTGTATCTATTTAAGAGCATGATAGCACTAGATACTGATGAATTTAGTTGTGAACCCTTGGTTCTGTGATGCTGTGTGTGTGTGTGTGTGTGTGTGCTTAGTCGCTCAGTCATGTTCAACTCTCTGCGACCCCATGGACTGTAGCCCACTGTAAGCTTTTCTGTCTATGGGGTTTCCCAGGCAAGAATATTAGAGTGGGTTGCCATTTCCTTCTCCAGGGGATCTTCCTGAATCAGAGTTTGAACCTGAGTCTCCTACATTGGCAGGCAGATTCTTTACTGCTGTGCCACCTGGGACTTAGTATTTGTAGAATATCATCCTTGAGTTTAAGATCCCTGCTTTCCCTAACACACAGTCTTTGATTTATCTAATCTCTCCCATCCTTGTCTTGGGTAGAGGCTGCTTCTTATAAGCTGCAGTCCAGAGAAACGACTGTTAACCTGGGCTCCGTGGTCAGTACTGGGTTGTGTCAGATCTAGAACAGGCAGAAGAGACAGTTTCCATATGAATATTTTATTATGTGACCTAGAATATAAAGCTGAGTAGCCGTATCTCATGAGAAATATTACCACTCTGTGTTTTTCTTTGTCCAATTTGAAGATGGGGAAAGGACAAAATTTAAGGAACAATATCTCGTACATGTTGTAATGAACTAGAAAAGATGATAGAGACATTAAAAATTGGTTTTTGTAAACCCAGAATTTGACAGTTGATTTCCTGGATGTGTAGCAACAGTGATAGTCTGTTAGATGACGCGATGTTTTGCTGGTCCGGTTAGCCTACTGATGCCCTCCTACTTAGCGTCTCCTCATCCCACCCCTTTAAAAAAAGAGCAGGATTCTTGAGAACACAGAGTATCTGCTGTGGAGACATTGTGAGCAGCAGAGCAGCCCAAGGCTGTTGAGTAACACCTGCCTGCAGCTGGACTGAAGATGGGACTGGGTTCTGAGAAAGACTGTGCATTCTCCCTGTTGGAAAGACAGACATCATTTCGGGAAATATTCAATAAAAAGTTTTTGAGACACAGAGTCTCATTCATGGTGGGAGGGATTGAAGGGAGCTGTTTTCCCTCTTAAGGCTTGGCTCAGTCTGGAAGGATGCTATTTAATGTAACCCAGACTGATTATTTTGTTGATCATGTTTCAAAACCCCTGCCCTTTAAATGAGTTCCCAGAGTAAATTGAGTGCAATTGTGGGAAGTTTAACTTTAAAAAAAGTCTTATTATTTTTTTGAGATTGGAGGGAGAGATTGACAGGAGAGGATAAATGGAAACCTGCTCAAGGACTGAAAATTAAAAGAGGCTGGGGGTGGGGATGAATAGAGCAAAGAAAGACAAGGATTTGGGTCGGAAACTCTTGCTAAATGACTCATCCCGCAGGATAAATAAAACCTCACTCATCACTCCATCTTCCTTCTCTGTAGCGAAAGAAGCAAACAGTGGGGCCCTGGAAAAACATCAGCAACTTCTTGTAGCATCTGTAGGTGGGGAAGTCTTCCAAGCCACAGAGAGGGCTGTGAACGCGCTTACCGGGGCTCCAGTTTTTCTCAGCCAAATAGGAAGAACCTCCAAATTGACCTTGGAAAAACATACTCACTGAAGGAAAAAAATATTCTAAGCTCCCCCTCTGTATTTTTACTAGGAGATTTTTTTAAAAAAGAAACAAATAGATTGCTTTCCAGTTTTCCATGAAAAGAGTTTGAATACTCTCAGATTCACAGGGGTAGAATCCTTGAAGTGGGTTTTTGAAAGGCTGTAGAGAGGACTTAAGCCTTGTCCCTTGTTAATGAATGCAAGGTCATCCACACAGTACAACCGTATTCATATTAAAAAGCCGAAGGGGGAAGCATTCAAGCCACTCCTTTCTGCAAAGATTGCAATTAGCATTTTTATGAAGAACATAAACTCTCTGTGTATCAAAGATGCACTTTTATTACTCTGAAACTGGCTCGAATAAGCATCCCGCAAACGTTTGGCTCTTTCCCTTCAGAGAGGAGGCCAATTAAAACACAGTCTGTCTCCCTGCCAGCCTCAACCCACCCCTCAGTGGGGTAACAACAATACTGAGCTGTAGCATTGGCGCCCTCAAAAGTGGCTGTTCAGTTATTGGGCACCTGGAAGGAAAATAATAACTCCTTGGCTGTCATCACACACATACACACAAAAACAAAAACCCAAGGCTTATTTTACTTTTCCCTCCTCCCTCCAGCTATGAATTGCTTGGTTCAGAAGGATGATTTCACTTGCCACCGATTGTGTCAGCTGTTTCCCACCTCTGGAGCAGCAAGGCTCAGGGAGAATGGCATTTGACCATGTCTTGGTGCTGCCAGCATGCTTTTACAAATGGTATCGTGCTCCGGAAAGCAGCCTGTGTCAGTGAGCTGCTCCCTGGAGCAGCGACTCACAGCGGCACCATCCCTCTGTGGCCATCAACTGACTGTGCCTTTTCACATTGGTTCTTCAGGTGGTTTCTGATGGGACCACTGTGGATGCTCTATCATGATGTGGGGCGGAAAGTGGAAGGGACAGTGTCTGGCTGCTTTGGAGCCAAAGGCACCAGGCCAGGTTTTACCTCACTCAGTTGCTTCTATTAGTCAGCCAAATGGATCTTGCTAAAATATTTAGTCTCCATGTACACAATAAACAATCTTGAACCAGAATCAGGAAAAAGTATAAGTAAGCCCAATATTCCTTTCACTGGAAATGGTACCAAACATGGTGTAAGTAGATGATGCTCAGCAATGTTTCTGAAATAAAGGAATTAATACACCAAGGCTAGGACAGGAATACCTTCTACTAAAAGGCTTTTCTTTGGAAGGAATGATGCTAAAGCTGAAACTCCAGTATTTGGCCACTTTATTGGAAGAGTTGACTCATTGGAAAAGACTCTCATGCTGGGAGGGATTGAGGGCAGGAGGAGAAGGGGAAGACAGAGGATGAGATGGCTGGATGGCATCACTGACTCGATGGATGTGAGTCTGGATGAACTCCGGGAGTTGGTGATGGACAGGGAGGCCTGGCGTGCTGCGATACATGGGGTTGCAAAGAGTCGGACACGACTGAGCAACTGAACTGAACTGAACTGAACTGATACAATTTAATGGTATTTTCTTAGTGTACCTCTATCCATTTCCTCCACTTTCTCAAATATGATGAAATTCATTCCGGTGATTGCTACACTGATATTACTACTTCTAACAATGAGTCTTCCGGATTTCAGACATACAAGGGGCCTGACTTCACTTGAGAACAGTTGTTGTAATGTTTGTAGGTGTAACAGTTTTGATGCTTTTGGTTGCAGATAGGGAATAGCTCTCAAAACCAATCCAAATAACTCAGGTTTATTAATAAAATTTATTGATAAAATAAGATGTCCAGAGATTAGCAGTTCTGGAGTTGGATCAGCAATTTTTCAGTGTCAAAGGTTAAGGCCAATGTTCCTGGAATCTTTTTGTCTTTCATGCTTTCAAGTTGGCTGATATAGTTCTAAGCATCATCTGTCTGTCTGTCTGTTGCTCAGTCATTCCTGTCTCTTTGCAACCCCATGGAGTGTAGCACTCCAGGCTCCTCTGTCCACAGAAATCTCCAGACAAGAATACTGGAATGGGATGCCATCCCCTTCTCCAGGGGATCTTCCCAATCCAGGGGATCTTCCCAATCCAGGGGTCAAAACCACGTCTCCTGGGTCTCCTGCATTGCAGGCAGGTTTTTTTTTTTTTTACTGTCTGAGCCATCAGGGAAGCCCTCCAGGCCTCATATCTTCATAAAATAATGTCTAAAGCACAACATAAATATTTTTAAAAGATCTTAAAGATTTCCTGTTATACCTAACTTTTCATAACTGGGCCATATGCAAAACGGCACATTTCCATGATTGACTAGGGGCCATTGTATTAGTTCCCCAAGGTTGCCATAACAGAATGCCACCCATTACAAAGACAAGGTGGCTCAGACAACAAAAATGTATTTTCTCATGATTCTGGAGGCTAGACAGTCCAAGGTCACAATATCGGCAGAGCTATGGGGCTTTTTTTTTTGAGTCCTCTCTTCTGGGGTTGTATATGACTGTCTTCAATCTGTGCTTCATGTGTTCATGCCTCTATGTGTGTCTGTGTCTTAATCACCTCTTCTTATAAGGACACTGGTCATAAGGGACTAAGATCCACTATAATGCACTAACGACTTCATTTCAACTTGATTACCTCTTTGGATCCTATCACCAAACACAGTCACGTTCGGAGGTAATGAGGATTCAACATCGTCTGAGTTCTGAGGGGATAAAATTCAGTCCATAATATCCATCATGATTGATCCTTTGGGATTTGGCATATTACTGCTCAAACAACATTGAATTTGGTTAAGAAAGAAGGAAGAAGGACTGTAACAGGTATCCTCACTCATTAGCATTATTTTTTTTTTTCATGTGATGATACTTAAGATTCTTCCTTTCCCCAAATTTAACTAGTTTTGAAGAGGTCAATGTTAGAAATGATTCAGAGAAACTAAAGATCAGTGTGGTTGATCACCTCTGTCTCTAGCTATGTCCCTTGATACATGGCTAGCCACAATCCACTGAGAACACACACTTTTGTACTGTTGTTAGTGAAATAAATGGGTTTCCTAAACAAATGGTATAAGGATTTCTCTTAAGGAAGAAAATATCTTGGTTTAGAAAAATTTTTGACAAGATGTTTATTGGAAAAGTGATGGGCTACCAGGAGTCAGCACAATGAAAGGAAAAGCTAAACTTCTTTGAATAAATGACAAACAGGTATTCAAGAGCGTGAGAAGAAAAGCAGAAGAACAAGAGGAAAAAGACAAGATGTTAGAAGATAATATAAGGCTGAAGACCTCGGGAGAAAAGTGAACAGTGACAATATCCAATTGTGGGAGAATCAGAGGCTTTCTAGAACAAAGAGATCTGGTATTCAGCTTGAATATATGTTTGTTGATACGATGTAGTTCTTTCCTCAGTCACCTTCCTTTGATACTAAATACTCACCTATCTCAAGAGAGTAGAATAAAGAGGTGGGGCTGCAACACGTGGGATACGTCATGAACAAACTGGGAGAAAATCTGCAAATGGAACTGATTCAACTGAAGCAGGACTTCAGAAACACAGACATCCCTGAGTTCTAATCACTTCCTCCTGCCTCCAGGCAAGAACAGAAATCTGGGGAGACTGTTTCAATTTTTATAGAACACCGAAAGGGACATGGAAGTCAGGATGTAATTGACTCAATCTTATCTACATTTTAAGGGGCTTGGTGATCTCAGATGTATATATTGTAACTTCATTACTTTTCATAAATAATAGTCCAACCACATGTATATTATGAGTGATTTTAAAATGTTTCCCAATTTATTGTCCTTTATTTTCTGTCTTCAGCTTTTATTATATGATTATTGCATTCTGGGGAAAAACAGCACAAACAAAAAATATTTACTCTATTTATGTATTTAAAAGTTTATTTTGAGATAAATTGACTTGCAGTTGTAAAAAGCAATACAGAGATCGCATGTACCCTTTACCCAGTTTCTAGCTATGGTAACACCTTGCAAAACTATAGTACAATCTTACAACCAGAATTTTGACTTTCGTAGAGTTAAGAAACAGAAAATTCCCACAAGGATGCCTCTGGTTCTCCTTTTAGCCATACCGACTTCCTGCTTGCCTCTTTATCTCCTTAACTGCTGGCAGACATTAATCTGTTCTCTATTTCTACAGCATTTTAATTAGAGAATGTTATTTGAGTGGAATCATTCAGTATGTAACCTTGGGAAGCTCTCTTTTTTCACTTGGAACAATTTTCTGGGGAGTCATCCAGGTTGTTGCGTGTATCAGTAGGTTTGCTTCTTTTCATTGCTGAGTAATATTCCATGGTATGGATATACCATTGTTTGTTTAAATATTTATCTATTGAAAGATATCTGGTGTATTTCCAGTTATGGGACATTACCAAAAATGGTGCTTGGTATGAACAGAGTTGCATGTCCCCCAAAGTCATATGTTGTCCTAACCTGTAGTACCTCAGAATATAACTTTTTTTGAAGATAGAATCTTTATAAGAGTAACTAAGTTAAAATGAGGTCATTAAGATGGGCCCTGATCCAGTATGACTTTTCTTATAAAAGAGGTAAATTTACACATAGAGAGAGCACTATGTTAACATGAAGGCAGAGAGTGGGGCAATGCATCAAGTCAAGAAGCATCAAGAGTTGACAGCAAACCACAAGAAGCTGGGTTAGAGGCACAGAACAGAGTCGCTCTCATAACCTTCAGAAGGAAGCAACCCTGCTGACACCTTGGCCTTGGATTTCTGCCTCCCAAACTGTGAGACAATAAATTTTTGTTATGAAAGACACCCAGTTTGTGCTACTCTGTTATGGCAGCACTGGAAGCTAATACAATGTCATAAACATTTGTGTGTAAAGTTTTGAATGAATACAAGTCTTCATTTCTTTGGGATAAAGGCCCAGGAGTACAATTGCTGGTTCATATGTTAATTGCATGTTTAGTTTTGAAGGAAATGGCCAAGCTGTTTCCAGAGTATCTGTACCATTTTACATTTCCACCAGTAACACATGAGTGATCGAGTTTCGCTGTAGCTTCGCCAGCGTTTGGTGTGGTCACTACTTTTATTTAAGCCATTTTGATAGGTGCACAGTGATATCCCATTACAGTATTTGTTTATGTTTCTTAGCTAATCACAATGGATGTCTTTCCTGTGCTTGGTTGTTTGTTTTTACTGTTGGTTTGTGAGAGTTTTTATGTATCCTAGATAATAGACTTTTGTTGTGTATGTGGTTTGTGAATTTTTTTTTCCCAGCCTGTAGCTTGTTCTATCATATCCTAAATAGAGTCTTTTCTGAAGTAAGAGTTTAATTTTGATGAAGCCCACTTTATCATTTGTTTTCTCTTATGATCCTGCATCTACTGTCAATTATAAAAATTCTTGCCTACCTCAAGATACTGAGGACTTTTTCCCATTTTTAAAATAAAAGTTTTATAGTTTTCTATTTTACATTTAAGTCCATGATCCATTTGAGTTAATTTCTATATAAGATGTGAGGATTATATTGAAGTTAATTTTTTTTTTTTATGTAGATGTCTAGTTACTTCAGTATCTTATGTTGAAAAGAGTGTCTTTGCTTCATTGAATCGTTTTTGTACCTTTGTCAAAAATCAGTTGGGCATATTTTTGTGAATTTAATTCTTTGTTCCTTGTCTTGTTCTGTTTAGTTATGTGTTTATTCTTCCATCAATACCAAACTGAATTGATTACTGAAGGTATATACTAAGCCTTAATATCAAGTAGCATTATTTATATCACTTCATTTTCTTTTCTTCTCTGTCAATGCTGACTTCTATTAATGTATTTAGCCCATTTATATTTACTTTAATTATTGATACCTTGGGAGAAGGCAATGGCACCCCACTCCAGTACTGTTGCCTGGAAAATCCCATGGATGGAGGAGCCTGGTGGGCTGCAGTCCATGGGGTCACTAAGAGTCAGACACGACTGAGTGACTTCACTTTCACTTTCCACTTTCATGCATTGGAGAAGGAAATGGCAACCCACTCCAGTGTTCTTGCCTGGAGAACCCCAGGGACGGGGGAGCCTGGTGGGCTGCCGTCTCTGGGGTCGCACAGAGTCGGACACGAAGCGACTTGGCAGCAGCATTGATACCTTAGGATTAAGATTGCCCTTTTTATTGTTTGTTTATTATATTTTTTGTTTTTCTTGATGTCCTTTGGGTTACTTGAAAGTTTTGTTTTTAGAATTCCTTTTTGATTTTTCTATAGATTTTTTTCAATGTTATCTCTTTATATAGCTGTTTCAGTGGTTGCTCTAGGTTTTACATTGCAGGTACATAACCTACCACTGTTCACTGATGTCATTTTACCAGTTCAAGTGATATATGCAAATCTTACCTCCCATTGTATTTTTAGCCTTCTCCCACTTAAAATACAGATCTCTTAAACAAATTCTTTATATACCTTTAGATATATATCATATCATGTTATGATTTTTGCTTCAGTTTTCAAAAATAATTTAGAAAATAAGAATAATTTAGAAAAGAGGAGAAGGAAAGTTTATTTCTTAATGATTCATATTTTTTGTAGCCATGTTCTTTCTTTCTTCCTGGTATCCTAAGATTTCTTCTTTTATCTTTTTTTTTTTTTTTTTTTTTCATCAGAGAACTTTCATAACCATTCTGTCATGGAAAGTTTTCTGATTATAAGTCCTTTTCATTTTCTTGTTTCTGAGAATGTCTTGACTTTCCTTTTACTTTTAGGAGGTATTTTCACCAGAAATTGGGTTCTGAATTGACAGTTCTTTTACTTAAGCTAAAAAATATGCAACTTGCTCTGGCTTCCACAATTTCTGCTGATAAATTCAGCTATTTGAATGGTGTTTTTCACAGAGGGTTGTTTTTGTTTCTCTCTTGTTGCTTTCAAGTGTTTTTTTTTTTTTTTTGTATTTAATTTTTGTGACGGCTATGGTATGTCTTGCCGTGGATTTATTGGGATTTTCTCTCTTTGGGTTTGTTCAGCTTCTTTAATCTGGAGGTTTATGTGTTGTTTTGTGTTTTTCCATTTTCTTTGACAAGTTTAGGAAGTTTTCAGGCTTCATTCTTCAAGAATTTTTCAGCCTGACCTCATTTCTCTTTTTCTTCTAGAACTTCAGTTACGTAAATGCTAGGTCTTTTAGGCTTTGCTCATTTTTCTCAGTTTTTCTCTTCTGTTTAGGTTGAGTTATTTCTACTGTTATTCAAGTTCACTAATTAAACTATCTTCTCCATTTTGCTATTGAATCTATCCATTGAATTTTAAAATTTCAGTTATTGTACTTTTAAGAATTAAAATTATAACTTTTTTATATTTTCTATTTCTCACTGGTATCTGTTTTTTTTTTTTTTTTTTTTGCTGGCACTTTCTGTTTTTTCATGTGCTTCAGCTGTGTTTATAATTGTTCATTGAAGAATCTTTATGATGGCCACTTTACAATATTTGTCAGATAATTCTAACGTCACTGTCATCTCAGCGTTGGTATCTATTGATTGCCTTCTTTCATTCAATTTGAGATCTTCCTGGCACTTGGCATAAGTTTTTCTTTTTTTAATTGAAATTAGGACTTTTTGGTACTATGTTATGAGAAGCTGGATCTAACTCAAACCTTCTAATTTAGCTTTCTTTTTCTGACTCTACTTAGGTAGGGGGAGAGGTGGACACTGCAAGTTACTGTCACATGGGTTCCCAACCTGGTCTCCACTGATGCACAGTGGGTGGGCTCCTCATTACTGCTAGATAGAATTATGAGTTCTGGTTTGCTTTTCCTTCTTTTCTCTCTTTCTACCCAATTTCTTTAAACCATTTGAGAATAAGTTGCAAAATCCAACACTTTCATGTATATGTCCTGAAAGCAAAAATAGTCTTTTACATAGCCACAGTACATTATCAAAGCCAGGAAATTAATATTGATATGATATAATCTAATCTTATAGTTATCTATTGTTCTATTAAATTCTTTGCAGCACAAGAAAAAAATTAACTCAGACTTTTTTTTTTTGATCAATACCCTGATTCTTTTTCTTCATCTAACTCACCCTGATTCTCAATCTTTGAAGGTAATTTATAGTAAACTAGCCTAGAATCTTTTATTTGTATTTAACTGGATCTACATCTGTACCAAAGTTGTTAGGACAGGAAAACAGAATCAGTCTAAGCAATGCAGGAGTATGTTTTATATGCTATATAATTGCATATAATATTGAATTATGTAAAGAACATATAGAATTTGTGAATTCTACATAGACTGTAGAATAATACTTTAATATAAGAATTAGAGATTTTCTGGGAAAGGGAAGATTAGGAAGGGTACAGTTAAAATATCAGAGGAGCAGCATGAAACCCTAAAGTGAGTAGTTTCAAAAATTTCACCAAGAAACTGCTGTGACTTTTGAGTCACATGGAAAGCTCTGGGTGGCTATGTAACTTGCCTCTGGCCACTGGTATGGCTACCTTGACCTTCCAAATCATTTTTGCCTTTCAAAATCTCTTGTGAGTTTTTCTTCTTGGCAAACTCTATCTATAATTATATAACAAAGGGGATTCTTAGAAACGTAGCTAAGTTGCTTCTAAATCTCTCTGATGAGTGAATAGTTGCCCATAATAGGAGAAGTAATGGATGGAAAAACACCCAGTTAGCCAGACAATTTATCTTTCTGGAAAATTACTCAAACCTTTAGAAACACACATTGCCAACTTCCACCACTGAAACCATGATAGAGATAATTTGATCTCCCTTTCTCATCAGAATGTTGAATTTGTTTTTATTATTTTCATATTACCCAACTGATCACCTTAAATTATTATCTAAACTGGACATCTATAATTTCTAATCTGTGTCTTCATTTCTTTGTTTCTTCTCCCATTCCAATCTATTGATTTTTGTTGGAGCTACCAAGATTTTCTATGACCCTGATTTCATTCTTGGCTATAGTTTATTGGTCCATGGATGCCATATTACTCAAATTGGGAGAGTCAGGGTATTTTTTTATGTGGAAATGATTTATTGGTCTATGTATGGATCCTTTATCAGACTGTGTCATCAGAATTATTTTTAGAGTTTCTTGAAATGTCATTGAGGAAGATAGTAAGTCTTTGTCTCCTGGTGGAAAATTTAAGAAATCTTGGCAGCTCTTTTTCCTGTTATCTGCAACAAGCCAGTTTTCGGCAAGAGGAAAGAAAAGTGACACATACAAAAAAGAAAAAAAAAAGAGGGGTGTGGTCATGTTCAAGTCCTTAATTCTAGTTGTTCCAAAGTCCATCCTCATCTCTCCTCTTCTAATGGTTTGCTTACTTAAATCTTGTTATGTGTATGTGAAGCAGTTGCCATTCTCTTCCCCCATACCCCTCCTCCTCCTTCTTTCTTTTTTTTAAACTAAATTCATTCAAACCAAATTTCTGTCACTTGGAAACACGTATTATCGTAACATTGGAACAAATGCAGCATAACTCACAGTTGTGAGGCCTCTCAAACCACTTAGTTTAGGAATGTAGTCATTTGTCCTATTGGCAAATATTACCTCCACATTTTATAAAGGGATCTTTCAACAATCAGAGTCAATACTTCACGTTTAAATGCTATTAGTCTATGATGTAGATACTATATATGTACTCATATATATCTTTTTAATTGAAATTTCCTAACAAACAAAAAGGTAAAGCACTAGATAAAATTTGTTAATATGTTAAAGATGAGGAAAAAAAAGGAAAACTTTAGAGAAGTTAAGTGATGTCTTATAAGACATTCAAAAAGTAAGATCAGTTTTCACCTAAAGCACTTATGTGTAAATTGGAGGAAGGTACCTGCTCTTGGGCATGGCACTGAACCATGATGAGAAAAGCATGGACTGGATTTCAGACGTTGCTTGTCCTTACCAGATGCTTGTCCTTGCACAACCATTATATGGTTCCTGGCAGACTTTAGTGAATTTGAACTTTTGATCTTAAGTTCAGTTATTTCATTTTACCTTCAGCCATGCTACATCTATTTTTCATATTCACAAATGGCTTAATTATATGATATATCTCATTGTACTCATGCTCAGTCAGTCATGACAGACTCTTTGTGATCCCATGGACTGTAGCCCACCAGGCTCCTCTGTCCATGGAATTTTCCAGGCAAAATTACTGGAGTGGGTTGCTATCTAGAGCAAATGATAACTTCATCTGTCAGTATAGACTAGTATATGCTGTAGTAACAACTCCAAAATCATAGTAACTGAACATAGCAAAATTTTATCTAGTGCTTATTAAAATTCTACTGAAAGTCCAGGTGTTTCTCCAGGGCAACTTTCTCCCATGTGCTAACTCAGTATCTTAGGCTATTTAGACCTTAAGGTATCTCCATATAGTTTCCTGCTTCTATAATTCCCGTGGCAAAGGAAGAGCCAAGCTGTAGATTCAAGCTTCTGCAAGTAAGTGTTTCCACATGAAAACTATGCTTATTACCTCCACTCGTATTTCACGGTCAAATCAAATCACATAGCTCTGCCCAACTTCAAGAGGCAGATTAGTGCAATCCTCCATGAACTCAGAAGCAGAGGATACCTAGATAATGGTGAACAATAATAATAGTTACCATATGAACTCATGACTGTTCAGCTGGAGTTAATGATTAAGGCAGCTAAATATGATGCCTTTATAGTCTTGGATCAGAACACTATGAGTCAGTACTAAGGAAAATACTCTCTCTTTCTCTCTGTTTTTGCCATTACTTTGATCACTACAATTGGGAAAGTCAAACATAAATAGCATTATTGCTTTTTATTTTTCCCAGCATTGTAATTGTAGATAAACTATTTATCTTTTATATGATCGTTCTTTAGAGTTTGAAAATCTATTGTTGAAGCTACTGATAGAGCACTATTTATACCTTCTATCACAAAAGGTTGTTGTAATTGTTAAATGAAATAATGATTATGAAATAACTGGGAATACTTTAATATTTTAAGTTGTTATTATTTCCTTTTTCTACTTTCATCAGAAGCATGTCTGATGACTTTTCATTTGAAAGCTGATTGGATGATTCTTCAGAGGGATAAACTCACATTTCCAGATAATCTAAAGTCCTCTCTTGGCAACAAACTTCCATAAACATATATTTATTCAGTGAAAGACCTAGTTAAGTGTGGCGGGGCGGAATAGGCCTGGAGGAGAAGGTAAGGGTGATCAGGAGAAGTTGGTGATAAGGATGTGGCTCAAATGGAAAAATACAGCATACTATAGCATAAATGTAAGCCTGCTGAAATCTGCTCTGTGATTCTCTTTAATAACGGAGTCGAGAGGTGTTAATGAGCATGACACAGGGCACACTGCCATCAAGTGAATTAGTCATAGCTTGATTCTTTTATGTGCCTCGTCTAATGGCAAACATTACCCAGCAATCACAGCCGCAGCACTCTCAGATGGAGCAGAAGGTGTGGAAGGGAGTAATGAGGCTGCCTAAAAACTGTTTTACAGAGCCCTGCACCAATTCACAACAGATAATAGAACTCAAAGCCAGACAGATAATAGAAGCGACAGCCATTTATTGCTAAGAGACTGTCTGAATATATGTGCGTAAAACAGCCCGCTCCAAGTTCTTTAATCACATTTCCCAAGAAAAAGTGGCAAAAAAGAAAGCCACGTGGCAGGCTACTTCCATTAGTGTATTCTAACTGAGTATAAAAAAGAGGAATGAGTAGATACGAAGAAAAAGAATACTGACGGAGACTGCAGATCAGAAGCAGAGCCTGGCTGTTTGAATCCTGCAAACTGGGACATGGTCTCCTTGTGGGTAGGGCAGGGTGTTGGAAAAAGATCTTGTCCTGGAGTTCTTTGATATTTGGCATTATTAAAAAAAAAATCCCAGTTTACAATTCTTTGATTCCTGAAAGAGATGATGGCTCATTCAGACCCAATTCTCTCTTACTTCAATTTTAGCACTTTTTTTCTTTAACATTGTAGATAGTGAATGGGGACAAATGTCTTTGGAAAAAGTCTAGGAGATGAAACTCATGGTTTTCCATACATTTTTGTAATGACTGGCAGTTTTGTCTTTTGCCAAAAGATTTCTAAAATGACCCCAAAAGGAAGCATAATACAAGGTACCTTCCAAATATAATGTGAAATTCGGACACTTTGTATTCCATACTTTTCCGCCTCCATCTGGCAATTGTGTGTTTTGTTCTAGTGCCATATTTTAAGAGGGACAATAACCAGATGGCATGCCTCCAAAAGAAGATGTCCAAAATGCCACTGGAATGTAAAACCTTTTCAAATGCTTGGGCCTGGAGAAGAATTTGACATGGGGAGGATTATGAGTGAGTAGTTTGACACTAATGTTCAAGTAGCTGATTACTTTCATGTGAAGGAGAAAGTGAATATATTCTGTAAAACTTTAGAGAGCTGAAAAGGATGAATAGAGTGAAGTAGAATTTGGTGGACCTCATGAAATTAAAAGACTCTTACTCCTTGGAAGGAAAGTTATGACCAACCTAGATAGCATATTGAAAAGCAGAGACATTACTTTGCCAACAAAGGTTCGTCTAGTCAAGGCTATGGTTTTTCCTGTGGTCATGTATGGATGTGAGAGTTGGACTGTGAAGGAGGCTGAGCGAGGAAGAATTGATGCTTTTGAACTGTGGTGTTGGAGAAGACTCTTGAGAGTCCCTTGGACTGCAAGGAGATCCAACAAGTCCATTCTAAAGGAGATCAGCCCTGGGATTTCCTTGGAAGGAATGATGCTAAAGCTGAAACTCCAGTATTTTGGCCACCTCATGCGAAGAGTTGACTCATTGGAAAAGACTCTGACGCTGGGAGGGATTGGGGGCAAGAGGAGAAGGGGACGACAGAGGATGAGATGGCTGGATGGCATCACTGACTGGATGGACGTGAGTCTGAGTGAACTCCGGGAGTTGGTGATGGACAGGGAGGCCTGGCGTGCTGTGATTCATGGGGTTGCAAAGAGTTGGACACAACTGAGCGACTGATCTGATCTGATCTGATCTGAACCTAATTATAAGAAATGATTTGGCAGTGATTAAATCTGTCTAGGAATTACATGAACTGTCTGGAGGAGTAGTGAGCTCCCTGTCAGTGGATATGTTCAAGCAGAAACCAAGTAACCAGTTATCAGGGATATTGCAGAGAAAAGTTAAGTTGGTGTTTTAAGTGATGTGAAGTCCACTTGCATTGGAGAAGGAAATGGCAACCCACTCCAGTGTTCTTGCCGGGAGAATCCCAGGGATGGGGGAGCCTGGTGGGCTGCTGTCTACGGGGTCGCACAGAGTCGGACACGACTGAAGTGACTTAGCAGCAGCAGCAGCCACTTGAATTCACAGGTCTGTGAAGGGCTTCTTGTTACTAGTCTCCTCCCGGAAGTTCTTGATACATTGTAAACTGGCACCCAGGAGTTGAGCAAGGATGGAAAAATGGAAACTTTAAAGTCTGCTTGAAATAATTTTTCTTTTCTTCTAAAGTCAGAAAGTCTTCAATATTTATATTATCATGACTATAGAAACAGGATTTTTTGTTGAGATAAATAGTAAATCACAATCCCTTGAGATTTTGTACAATTCTTTTGTTTTCCTGGAGTTAATGATTGCCTTATTAATTTTCTGTATTTTAAAGTACATGTATCTAATTAATCCCCATGTGCTCTAATAGCTTCATAAGATACTTTTCACTATTATTTTGGGGCTTCCTTGGTGGTTCAGACAGTAAAGAACCTGCCTGCAATGCAGTAGACTTGGGTTTAATCCCTGGGTCAGAAAGATCCCCTGGAGGAGGAAATGGCAACCCACTCCAGTATTCTTGCTTGGAGAAATCCATTTGCTATGCTATGTTAAGTCACTTCAGTCGTGTCTGACTCTGTGCGACCCCATAGACAGCAGCCCACCAGGCTCCCCCGTCCCTGGGATTCTCCAGGCAAGAACACTGGAGTGGGTTGCCATGTCCTTCTCCAATGCAGGAAGTAAAAAGTGAAAGTGAAGTTGCTCAGTCGTGTCCGACTCTTAGCAACCCCATGGACTGCAGCCTACCAGGCTCCTCCGTCCATGGTATTTTCCAGGCAAGAGTATTGGAGTGGGGTGCCATTGCCTTCTCTGAGAAATCCATTTACATGCAGCCAAATGCTCTAGGTCATCCACCAAGTCCACATGTAACAGTTAAGTACCCAAAACTGTTAGTTTTGAATCCAGCATTTATTCTGTCATTCTCTTTTACTAATAGGAGCCTAATATTTGTTTAGGGCAGCAATACGTATATCTTAAAAATTATTTACTAGCCTCTCTTGCAGCAAATATTGGTCATACAATACTAAAGATCCATGAGATACTTCTCCCTCTCTCTATTCTCTCTTTTTACCTCTTTCCTTCTTGAATATGCTGACGTTATAAAGGGATCAGGCAGTCTTTATATGACATAAAGCAATCATGAGAATAAAATTATACAAGGAAAAGAAGAATAGAAAGAGACTAGGATATTAATGGCATTACAAAACCCAGTCCAAGACTTAGCTTCAGATTTTTGGTTAAATATGGGGAAAAAAAACACATCTACTTGATTTGATCACTTTGATCAGGTTTCTAAGATATTCAGATAAATGTAACCTTAACTGAAATCAATGCCATTTCAAATCAGTGAATTTCTCAACAAATTATGTTGGGACATGTACCCTGTCATTTGGGAAAAAACGAAGTAGAACCTTTACTTCACTTTTTACACCAAAATTAGATGGAGTAGCAAATGTTAAAAAATAAATGTTTTTTAGGAAAAAAATGCAACATTTTGTAAAATATAATCTTGGATTATAGAAGCTTTGGCTCAATATTTCCTGAACTTCTGAAATAAAATGACCACTAAATTTAACCACATAAAATTAAGAAAATTTTATACAGATACTCAAATAAGACAGATGACTATTTGGTAGGAAAATGGTTGCCACACTGAATGGTAAATCTAATATCCTTAATATATAAAGAGTTCTTTAATAGCAACAAGAAAAAATTCTCAGACTGATAGAAAATTTGGCAAAGGAAACAGACAATTTCATGAAAAAGGAAAAACAACTGAGAAAAATCTTTCACAAAACAGAATACATAAGTAAATAAAATAAAAAAGAAACAAGCAGACTTAATGGAAGAAGCCAAGGTGAAATATTAAAAATAATTTCCTCAGAGAGATAAGACAAAATAAAGCATCTGGGAAATAAGAAAAAGTTGTTTCATATATTTAAAGACAAAATACACATAAATAATCAGAGACTAAAACAAAGTTTTTGAGAAATTAAAAATATGACAATAAAAATGTCTGGAAAATTGTTGAAATATGAAATTAAGGAAGTAAGCCAGTAATTAGAATAAAAAGACAGAGATCATCAATGCAAGAGAAAACAAAACAAAAAAATTTAGAAGATGAAACCATAAACTCTAAATCCAAAAACTGGGAACTCCAGAAAGACCAGAGTAAACAGTGGATAAGAAATTATTCAAGTAACAATTTTGTCAAATCTCCTTTGATCCAAAAGACATGACCCTTGAGAATGGAAGTATACTTGTGGTGTGTATTACAAGTGAAAAAGACCCTGAACATCAGGGACAGACAGCAGTTTCTAAAAGCTGATAGGTGATAGAAAATGTCACATACAAGGGATCAGAAATCAAAATGGTATATCCATCTATTCCTATTTCTGATTTTATTATACAGTTTAATCTGGAAAGAATGTTGGAATTTATCAAATACATTTGCAACAATCTTAAACTCAGAAAAGGTGGTCTTGCTGGCATCTCTTAGCTATGAGCACTGAGGGACTTGGTGTGAGAGGGCAGATTAATTGGCATGAATTCCATATTGCTGGAAACATAACTCAAAGGAATTAAGGTTCATCAATGCCAGTTCTATATGCTTTTTAATTCAGATCATTTATGTTTTTTCTCTTTAACCCTTTCTCCATTCTTTATTTTTTTTTCTTGCCAAAACATCTTCAAGATTTGGCATAGGTAGGAGAATCTCTAGGCTGAGAAGCACCAATTTTGTTTCATTATATGTCACTTTTCCCCTGGGGCTCTCTCGCTGTAATCACACTGACACCATCAGGTGGTCCCCTTTAAGCACTCTTAATTTCTGTAAGTTGGAGAAGGCAATGGCAACCCACTCCAGTACTCTTGCCTGGAAAATCCCATGGACGAAGGAGCCTGGTGGGCTGCAGTCCATGGGGTCGCTAAGAGTTGGACATGACTGAGCGACTTCACTCTCACTTTTCACTTTCCTGCATTGGAGAAGGAAATGGCAACCCACTCCAGTGTTCTTGCCTGGAGAATCCCAGGGACGGGGGAGCCTCATGGGCTGACGTCTTTGGGGTCACACAGAGTCGGACACGACTGAAGTGACTTAGCAGCAGCAGCAGCAATTTCTGTAAGTGCACAGAGTTGTTCCTGGGATTTTTAAATTTATCAAAATCCGAGGAAAGTTATAGGGAAATCACATCAGAGATAAGAAAAATATAAAGTTTTATTTAGGAAGTAGAGGGCAAAGTTCTGATTTTAGGGTGACCAGTTATCATAGTTTGTCAGAAGCTGAGGTGGTTTCTGGGACATGGGGATTTCAGTTTTAAAACTGGGACAGTTTCAGGTAAACTGGGATGTGTTGGTCACCCTAGATTTCACTCAATTAGTTCACTGTGTAAGATGCTTAGCCTCCAGCCTCAAAGAAGTAGCACAGGCTTTCAGGTTCTTGAAAACAATCCTTATTTTTCTACTTCCTGGTAATATATCCAGGGAAGGAACATCTGAATGACTATAATCCAGGACTGATCTCCTCTGCATCTTGTTGCCTATGTCATCACCTCTAAAGAGGGAGACTTCTGCAGATGAACTACAGTTCATCTAGAATCTTCCTGGCCTCCTCACACCATCACCTCCCCGCTGCCACCCCTCCAGTGTCCGGTTTGAGCTGTATGATTCTTCTTCTGCCCCTAGAGATAAACCCTTTCTCTATACATTGAGATTTAACTTTACTCTCAGAGGCTGTAATATAATATAAAAATATATTTGGTCTTTGTCTCAGTTCCTGGGTGAAAGTGAAGTGTTAGACACTCAGTTGTGTCCAATTCTTTGCAACCCTATGGACTATAGCCCACCGGGCTCCTCTGTCCATGGAATTCTCCAGGCAAGAATACTGGATTGGGTAGCCATTTCCTCCTCCAGGGGATCATCTCAACTCAGGGATTGAACCTGGGAATCCTACATTGCAGGCAGATTCTTTACCATCTGAGCTACTGGGTACAGAGCTTCTAAAACCCATGCAATTTCCTGATGATAGAAATGTCTTTAATTTATTCATAACACTTGAGTTCATGATAATGGAGAGATTTAGGATAGGGCTCCTAAATAGCTTAAGGATGGGACTGGTTATAAGAAAGACCAAGAAAAGAGAGGGTTGGAACTTTCAGCTTCACCCATGAACCTCCAGGTACGGTAGGGTGGGGTTGGAGATTGGGCTCTATAAACATTTTTAACAATACTATTCAGAAAGCTTTCAGGTTGGTGAAAGCAACAAGGTGCTGGGAGGGTGATGTGCCTAGAGAAAGTCTGAAGCTCTGTGCCCCCACCCCACCCTTCCACTTGGCTGCTCCTGAGTTGTTTTATTCATCCCTTCCACTTGGCTGTTCCTGAGTTGTATATTTTATAACAAATTGACAATAGTAAGTGAAGAATTTTCTTGTATCCTGTATGCTATCCTAGCAAACTTGTAGGGGGATGGGGTTTGGGGGGTATTATTGTTGTTCAATCACAAAGTCATGTCCAACTCTTTGTGATCCCATGGACTGCAGCATGCCAGCTTCCCTGTCCTTCACTATGCCCTAGAGTTTGCTCAAATTCATGTCCATTGAGTCAGTGATGTCATCCAACCATCTCATCCTCTGTTACTCCCTTTTCCTCCTGCCCTCAATCTTTCCCAGCATCAGGGTCTTTTCTAATGAGTCAGTTCTTCGTATCAGGTGGCGAAAGTATTGAAGCTTCAGCATCAGTCCTACCAATGAATATTCAGGGTTAATTTCCTTTAGGATTGATGAGTTTGATCCAAGGGACTGGTGGGTGGGGTAGTAAGGGGAATCCTTAACCTTGTAACCAAGTTAGACAGAAGTTTGGGTAACTTGAGGATCTCATGTCTATGGCTGGCAACTCAAGTGGGGACAGTCTATTGAGACTGAGCCCTTAAAGCTAACTTGCAGTAGTTATTGTTAGAATTGAAATCTAAGACATCCAGTTGGTGTCAGAATTGGTTAGTATGAGGGGGGAACAAAAAAGCGCACATTTGGTGTCAGAAGTGTTGTTCGTGAGAACAATTCAGGAATAAACAAAAACATTTATAGTCACTAACATTCATTCATTCACTCATTTGATCAGCTAAATATGTATGGATTTTTTACTATGTGCCAGACACTATTTTAGGTTCTAGGGGTTTGATGGTTTAAAATAGATAGATAGATATTGCTATAAAACTTACATTCTTGTGGGAGTAGACAATCAACACATACATGAAGTACAAAACTGAGGAGGTAGAATGTGAGCTGGAAATATGAGGAGGAGGAAGTCTTGAGAAGATTTAGGGAAAGGATGTGTGTATATAAAGATTGCTAAATAGAAAGGAGCTTCCCAGGTGGCTCAGTGGTAAAGAATCTGCCTGCAATGCAGAAGATGCAGGAAATGCAGTTTCGAACCCTGGGTCAGGAAGATTCCCTTAAGGAGGGCATGGGAACCCACTCTAGTATTCTTGCCTGGAGAATCCCATGGACAGAGGAGCCTGGCGGGCTACCGTTCATGAGGTCACAAAGAGTAGGACAGGACTGAAGCAACTGAGCACGCACATCCACATTGCTATCTGCCATCACTCCTCTGGGGAATAGGAGAAATTATTAGACTAGATTTACGAGTGACTCTTACCACCTGATTCTTGCCCCAGATTCAATGTGCTCACATTTTTATCTGAGCAAAATTTAGTGAAAATAAACATTATTAGTGAAGCCCACAAAGAGAACTGATGCTTCTGAAGAGTTGAAGGAAGACAGACTATTGCGATGTGTATGAACACCAGGTTTTCTTTATGTACATTTTAAAATTTGCTATTTTTTAGAAATAGTAATACATTTTTGCATAATGGTAGTGACACAGTAATATGTTTCAAAAATCCATACAGTGTTAACAGATATAAACTGAAAACTTGGCTCCCACCCTGTCTCTATTCACTCTGTTTTCACTTGCTCACTGCATTTATCATTTTACTGTTTATTTTTAAAATGACAAGTAAACATAAATGCATATTCTTATTTTTTCTTTCTTTTTTTAAACATACTGGGTAGTTATAGCAGAAACCAGTAATGCTCACCAACATTCGTCTCTCTTCCATCTAAGAAAGACTTTGAGTGTGTGTATTTGCATGAGAAACTGACAAGAAACAGATAGAATATAAACCCATCAAACTTTCTAGTGCATTGTAATGTGAGAGAAACTAAGATCCAGGACTGAAAATGCTCTTCTCTTTTCTTCAGGGTTTTCATATTTATATCCAGCAGAAAATTGGCTGTGAAATTGAGATTGCTCCAAAAAAGCACAAACATTCACTTTATATAGGGTCAGAGGTAGTGGACGAGGAAGAACATCACAGGAGGGAATCAGCAGCCATAGAAGCAAAGAGACAGGAGAGCTCCTCCAAGGGCAGCATCAATGTCTAGTCAACTAATTCCCCACCCTTATAGTAGGAGGCTTTCAAAATGGCTTCCTAGAGGGACTTAGGAATTTATATAGACCCACCACTACTGCATGTCTCTCATTCTTTCTTCTGAATATTTCTGTTGTAGGGCTTCCCAAGTGGCTCAGTGGTAAAGGATTCACCTGCCAATGCAGGAGATGCAAGAGACATGGGTTTGATCCCTGGATTGGGAAGATTCCTTGGAGGAGGAAATGGCAACCCACTCCTAAATTCTTGCCTGGGAAACTCCATGGACAGAGGAGCCTGGTCCTCTGCGACAGTTTACGGGATTGCAAAGAGTTGGACACAACCGACCATACACAAAACAAAAAACATTTCTATTTTGGTTATCCTTCCTTATTCCATCATTATACATTCCATGAAGCTCATAGGTTGCTGGACCATAAATACATGTACCCAAATTGGATGGAGAAGATTGATTCAGACATCTTGGACTTTGAGTCTGGTGCCGTGATTGGATAGAACTTTGTGTTGGATGCTTAAGGGAGGATGTAAGTGTGTTCAGTATGTTGAAAAAAATGAGTGACCTGGAAATTTGATGGCCAGGACAGCACATTGTGGTAGAATCCGCTAGTGCTCTCTACTATTGACTTATTCTCCTCTTCCTGACTGTACAAATAAATGTTTCTCATTTTCCCTGTGGTTCAGAATGACTGAGTTACAACCAATGGAGTAAGAAGTGATGTGTCCATTTCCCGGCTTGGCCCTTAGAAACATTTTTTTGTTGATTCTGTCTCTCCCAGCACTCACCCTCTGGCTGAATGATGAAGACCCAGAGTGTAGAGAAGGGAAGAGTCACAGTATCCATGGAGCCCTCAATGGCTGCATGTAGCAGAGCTCTTCAGGAACCTGCTCTTCAGATTTCCTTTTGAGCCAGCTGGTAAAGCTTCTGCCTCTTCATCCAGTCACATTACCTCCTTAGATGCTTCCTCAGAGGCCAGTGCTCATGTGCAAATACATGTACCACTAGAAGTCTGGAGCTGGTAACTTGCCCTTGGAAGCTTTCTCTACCTATTCTGGCCTACCTTGCTCTATTTCTCTCTCTCTGGAATTTGAAGCCAACACCCTGCCAAATACTTTACAGTCCATTTCAGAGTTGTACATCTGTTCTTACTCATCAGATCATAAACTGCTAGAATACATAGATCTTTCATCATCTTGGTGTCCAGAAATGTCTGATGCACAGTGGGGTCTCGTCTTAATTGATTATCAGTTTACTAGTGGAACAGATGAGAGGTGATTGGGAAGCTAGGGTGAGGAATCTTCCAATCAAGTTCTGAGGCTGAACTTTCGACTCTCTTCAGAGCTCTCCAGGGGTATTTTGAGGCATACTCCAAGAAAAATTGTAAATCGAGAGGAAATTACCATTTTTACTGATGATTCAGCCAAAGTTGAGTGTCTATTAATTGGGGAAAATCCTGCTGACAGCTTTGCTTTTTTGGACTTTTAAGCATTAGTGATTGTATAAGGAAGATAAATCAGCTGGGAGTTATGTTCTCTTATTTTAAGAAGTATTTCTGGACATGAGCACTTGGCTAAGGAGATTTACTTTGGGTTGGGAAGGAAATTCCCTTTATATATTGTCTTTTTATAAATAAGTCATCTAATTATCTTCTCAGGGTATTTTTGTTACTTTTAAAAGATCTATAGTAGAAGGAAATTTTAAACATAGGTCTATATAAACAAATCATTAATAAACTAATTAGTTCAATTTATTCAGCTTTAATTGGCCACCTATTAAATTAAAGTCAGTGTACCAAATACAATGACACACGCAACAGTGAATGGAATCATGTGCAAAATGGAAAGAATCCTGGATAAGGAGCAGCAGCAACAACAACAGTATTATTAGTAATGGTAATGGTAGCTGCCATTACTGAGTACTTATTAATTCCAGGAGCATTAATTAGATTGTCTCTAATTCTGAAAGCAATCTTAAAAGGTAAGTACTTACTAGTATTCCTATTTTTATGGTTGAAGAAACAAAAATTCTGAGAGTTTGAATGACTTGTTCAAGTTTACAAAACTATCAACAGAATCTTTTTTTGGCATTAAAATATTTATATTTAGAAATAGCCAGTTGGATACAGTCTAGATGATCCCAGTTTTGTTAGTAATATCTAAAGCATCATAGTCAGGAATTGTCAAACATTTGCCTTCTTCTCTCCATCAGGTCTGATCTCGGAGGGTGTTGGCCTTGGCCATGTCAATGTCATGTAGCTTCTTCACAGCGTGTTTGATCGGGTGCTTGTTGACGTTGACATCCACAATGAAGGCAAGTATGCGCTAGTCATCTATCTTCTGCATTCCCCCTACCAGGTAAATTTGAATACAACTCTCTCCGAATCCATATGTAGTTTCCCACTTCCACTAAACATACTTTCTTGCAATCATGAGATCTAGATTCAAATTTAAACTTTGCCTCTTAATGTGCAGTAATCTTGTGGAGTCATAGTTTTCTTAACATCCATGAGATGATCTTCATGGCTCCATCTGTCTCCCAGGAGATGTTCCAATCAAAGGGTCCAGTGGATGTGAAAGGGATTGTAAGCTGTAAAGTACCATGCACATGTAAATGATAACAATAATAATAAGTAGTAATATTTACAGCAACTATTCTCCCATTGCTTATGCTCTAGAATCCAAAAATCTGAAATAGAACATGTAATATAGTAGTGTGAAAAATGCCACAGGATGCAATACAGATACAGGGAGGAGTGAGAGGTGTCCAGATGGTGAGATCTCCCTGTTGGGATATCAGGAAGGTAATAAACATGTGGATATGAGCTCTAGGGGAGCAGCCATGACTCTATTCAACATCAGAAACAGGCTAAGGAGGAATATTCTGCAGCAGATAAATACACTTCAACAATTTAATAGACCTCTAAAGACCACTGGCATTAGAATCATCATAGCCCATTTTTCAAAAATGTAGTAATTGCCTGATATGTCTTAGAGTCTCTAAATCAGAGGTCAGTAAACCATAGCCTGTGGGTTGAGTGTGCCTGTTTTTGCAAATAAAGTTTTTTCAGAATACAGCCATGTCCATTACTTACATATTTTCTATGATTTCTTCTCTTGCTATAATAGTACAAGTAGAGTGTGTGCTACAGAGACTATGACTTGAGAAGTCTAAAATATTTACTTTCTGGCTCTTTAAAGAAAATGTTTAAAGATTCCTGCTCTAAATGAAGACAGCAGCCACTGGTTAAATAAGCAACTCGTTAAGTATGTATCTGCACATGTGTAAGTAGGAAGAGGGGGCAGCGAGGGGAAGTCAGGGTACTGTATGTTTTTTCATTCACTGTCCATGGGACCTGGATGGTTGGCCATTAGTCACTAGGGAAGGTAGTACACTGTGATCAGTGGTTTTCAAGCTTGGCTGCATATTAGAGTCACCTGGGGAATCTTAAAATTCTTGATATGCAGGCCATACTCCATACAAATTAAATCAGAATCTCTTGGGGGTGTGACTGGACACTGGTAATTATTAAAGCTTTATAGGTGATTCCAATGCACAGCCAAGGTTGAGAATAATTAACGTAGTGGAAATAACCCTGGCCTAGGTTTCTGAAATATAGTTCAACCCAAGCTCTGGCACTATTCTTTTAACTAGATAGTGGAATGTCTCAATGAGAAGTTAATTGGTATCCTATGCCTTCCTCTTTCTAAAGCAAGAATTTTTACTGTCTTCCTTGGGCTAGGAGGATATCTAGGAGGCTCTAAAGTAAACATTCTTGCTTTGGGTTTGCTCTTTGCTATCAGATATTGTTCTTGCTCCAAGCATGATGGAAAGCAGGGTTTATGGACTCGTCGTTCAGTCGTGTCTGACTCTTTGTGACCCCATGAATTGTAGCACACCAGGCCTCCCTGTCCATCACCAACTCCCAGAGTTCACCCAAACTCTTGTCCATCAAGTCGGTGATGCCATCCAGCCACCTCATCCTCTGTCATCCCCTTCTCCTCCTGCCCCCAATCCCTCCCAGCATCAGGGTCTTTTCCAATGACTCATCTCTTCGTATGAGGTGGCCAAAGTATTGGAGTTTCAGCCTCAGCATCAGTCCTTCCAATGAACACCCAGGACTGGTCTCATTTAGGATGGACTCGTTGGATCTCCTTGCAAGGCATCAAATGAGTATGGTAAAGGGAAGAGTGATGGGGCAAGTTCATTTGGAATTTAATATGTGCTAAGTAAAATAAAGAAATGCAAAGAAATAGAGGAAAACAACAGAATGAGAAAGACTAGAGATCTCTTCAAGAAAATCAGAGACACCAAGGGAACATTTCATGCAAAGATGGGCTCGATAAAGGACAGAATTGGTATGGACCTAACAGAAGCAGAAGATATTAAGAAGAGGAGGCAAGAATATACAGAAGAACTGTACAAAAAAGATCTTCATGACCCAGATAATCATGATGGTGTGATCACTCACCTAGAGCCAGACATCCTGGAATATGAAGTCAAGTGGGCCTTAGGAAGCATCACTATGAACAAAGCTAGTGGAGGTGACGGAATTCCAGTTGAGCTATTCAAATCCTGAAAGATGATGCTGTGAAAGTGCTGCACTCAATATGCCAGCAAATTTGGAAAACTCAGCAGTGGCCACAGGACTGGAACAGGTCAGTTTTCATTCCAATCCTAAAGAAAGGCAATGCCAAAGAATGCTCAAACTACCACACAGTTGCATTCATCTCACATGCTAGTAAAGTAATGCTCAAAATTCTCCAAGCCAGGCTTCAGCAATACGTGAACCGTGAACTTCCAGATGTTCAAGCTGGTTTTAGAAAAGGCAGAGGGACCAGAGATCAAATTGCCAACATTTGCTGGATCATGGAAAAAGCAAGAGAGTTCCAGAAAAACATCTATTTCTGCTTTATTGACTATGCCAAAGCCTTTGACTGTGTGGATCACAATAAACTGTGGAAAATTCTTCAAGAGATGGGAATACCAGACCACCTGACCTGCCTCTTGAAAAACCTATATGCAGGTCAGGAAGCAACAGTTAGAACTGGACAGGGAACAACAGACTGGTTCCAAATAGGAAAAGGAGTACATCAAGGCTGTATATTGTCACCCTGCTTATTTAACTTATATGCAGAATACATCATGAGAAACACTGGGCTGGAAGAAGCACAAGCTGGAATCAAGATTGCCCGGAGAAATATCAATAACCTCAGATATGCAGATGACACCACCCTTATGGCAGAAAGTGAAGAGGAATGAAAAAGCCTCTTGACGAAAGTGAAAGAGGAGAGTGAAAAAGTTGGCTTAAAGCTCAACATTCAGAAAACTAAGATCATGGCATCCGGTCCCATCACTTCATGGGAAATAGGTGGGGAAACAGTGGAAACAGTGTCAGACTTTACTTTTTGGGGCTCCAAAATCACTGCAGATGGTGATTGCAGCCATGAAATTAGAAGACGCTTACTCCTTGGAAGGAAAGTTATGACCAACCTAGACAGCATATTCAAAAGCAGAGATATTACTTTGCCAACAAAGGTCCGTATTGTCAAGGCTATGGTTTTTCCAGTGGTCATGTATGGATGTGAGAGTTGGACTGTGAAGAAAGCTGAGTGTGGAAGAATTGATGCTTTTGAACTGTGGTGTTGGAGAAGACTCTTGAGAGTCCCTTGGACTGCAAGGAGATCTAGCCAGTCCATCCTAAAGGAGTTCAGTCCTGGGTGTTCATTGGAAGGACTGATGCTGAGGCTGAAACTCCAATACTTTGGCCACCTCATGCGAAGAACTGACTCATTGGAAAAGACCCTGACGCTGGGAGGGATTGGGGGTAGGAGGAGAAGGGGATGACGGAGGATGAGATGGCTGGATGGCATCACCGACTCGATGGACATGAGTTTGGGTGAACTCTGGATGTTGCTGGTGATGGACAGGGAGGCCTGGTGTGGTACAATTCACGGGGTCGCAAAGAGCTGGACAAGACTGAGTGACTGAACTGAACTGAAGTAAAATAAAACAATAAGTAAAATTAATCAAAATCTGTTTGTTTGAATAGAGTCCTTAGCATTATGCTATCTTGTCTCCCAGCAGGGTAAGGCATAGCCATCTCGATACTAATTTTCTTTTCTCTCCCTAAGGCTTTCTTTAAAAGAAAATTATTTACTTGGTTGCACCGGGTCTTTGTTGCAGAACACAGGATCTTTAACTGTGGCATGCAAACTCTTAGCTGCGGCATGTGGGGTCTATTTCCTTGACCAGGGATTGAACCTGGACCCTTGCATAGTGAGTATGTAGTCATAGCCACTGGACCGCCATCTCTAAGGCCTCTTGACTTCTATATTGAGAGTGAGTGGATAAGCAAAGGGGGTTATGAGAAAAGGTAAGGGAATAAACCAGGGCTTTGCAATTTGGTGTGGTGCTGTAACCATCTGTTGGATACCACAGTATTAACAATTTACTCCAGCACAGAGAAGAGTTACTGGATAAGTGACCACATTCTGGTTAGTGATTAGAATCCTGGTTTAGCCTCATCACAGTGTCATGGACCATTATCTAGCATTAAGACTTTGTTTTGTTCAGTCACTAAGTCGTGTCTGAGTCTTTGCAACCGCATGATCTACAGCACACCAGGTTTCTCTGTCCTTCACCATCTCCTGGAGTCTGCTCAAACTCATGTCCATTGAGTTGGTGATACCATCCAACCATTTCATCCTCTGTCTTCCCCTTCTCCTCCTGCCCTCAATCTTTTCCAGCATCAAGGTCTTCTCTAATAAGTGGCCTCTGTATCAGGTGGCTAAAGTTTTGGAGTTTCAGCATCAGTCCTTCCAAAGAATATTTAGGGTTGATTTCCTTAAGGATGACTGGTTTGATCTCCTTGCTGTACAAGAGATTCTCAAGACTGTTCTCTAGCACCACAGTTCAAAAGCATCAATTCTTTGGTGCTCAGCCTTCTTTATGATCCAACTCTCATATCCGTACATGACTATTGGAAAAATCATAGCGTTGACTACACAGACTTTTGCTAGCAAAGTGATGTCTCTGCTTTTTAATATGCTGTCTATGTTTGTCATAGTTTTTCTTCCAAAGAGCAAGTGTCTTTTTAATTTCATGGTTGCAGTCACCATCTGCAGTGATTTTGGAGCCCAAGAAAATAAAGTCTCTTACTGTTTCCATTTTTTATCCATCTATTTGCCATGAAGTGATGGAACCGGATGCCATGATCTTAGTTTTTTGAATGTAGAGTCTTAAGCCAGCTTTTTCACTCTCCTCTTTCATTTTTGTCAAGAGGCTCTTTATTTCCTCTTTGCTTCCTGCCATTAGCACCAGGGCTAGAAAGTCCAAATTTGGCGGGGGGGCGGGGGGGGGGAGTGTTTTTTAAAGGCATGATCAAAATTCAAATATATTAATTAGGATTGTAGCACACTGAAACCTATTAACTCATTAGCTCCCATAAATATGGTCAATTTATTTGACTGACCTAAGGGAAAGGACATTGACCTGGCAGATATAAATGATGCTTAAGAGTGTGTACTTGACCAAGGATTAGGGCAAGAAAGATTCTAATTGGGGGAGGTAAACCCACTGACATTCTATAAAGAATGACCCAGGAGACTGGATAGTTAGACATTCTATTTAGTGAAAATTTCTTTTCTCCCCCACCCCCATAATTCTAAAAAAGTAACCCTTGATCACCAGAAAACATTTGGAAATGCAAAGAAACATTAAAAAAGAGATGCTACATTAAACATTAAAAAAACAAAACTACACTAAAATCACCCTGTAATCTTTTCTTCTACCAACCACCACTTTCTGGTCCTTTATTTCTATTCATTTATCAATGCAAAGTCCTTTGCTAAGGGAAATAAATCTAATATTTTTGTCTAACACTTACTTACAGTGTTATTCTGTGACTTTTAGGTGGTCATTGCCCATATGTAATAATTCTTAACTGGTTTGCTGATCCACTTCTCTGATGAAATGTGAACAGTGTGTTAAGTTAAAATCACACACTCCAGTGATTGACATCTCACCTGAAATAAGGGTTAGAGCAGGCAGAAATGTACTGAGAGTGAGAGAGAAGAGACTTGGTGTAATCAAGCCTGTGCTTGCTTTCTGGAATGTTCTCTAGAATATGTAAGAGTGTTGTCTTTCAAATGTTTAAGAATGCACTATCAGATCAGTCAACATGTTTAAAATAAAAACAAACACAATTCTGTAAAATGACCCAGAAAAGTGCAATAAATGTGATATTTAAACATTCAAAGACACTGTTCTTCCTCAGAAGTGATTGTGTTGTTTTTAATAGTGATTTTTTTTTAAGTTTTTTGGTCTGCTATTAGGATATTACCAAAATTTAAAGGGCTTAAAAACAGTCATTGAACACATGATTGAGAATTCCTACCTTAAGGAGTAAGGGAGAGTGTTAGTCTGCTAGGGTTGCTGTAACAGAACAGCACAGAATGGGTGGCTTAAAACAAAGGCAATTTCTTTGTTTTTTTTGTCCTCATGGAGGCTGGAAATCCAAGATCAAGGTGTCAGTAGAACTGAGGAAACCTCTCTTCCTGGCTTGCAAAAGGCCGCCTCTTTGCTGGGTCCTCACATGACCTTTCCTCTGTGTATGCATCCCTGGTGCCTCTCCCTTTTACTGTAAAGACACCAGACATATTGGATTTAGACACTGGTGGCTAAGATGGTAAAGAATCTGACTGCAATCCAGGAGACCCAGCTTCAACCCCTGGGTCAGGAAGATCACCTGGAGAAGGGAATAGCAACCCACTCAAGTATTCTTGCTTGGAGAATTCCATGGACAGAGGAGACTGGTAGGCTACAGTCCATGGGGTTGGAAAGAGTTGGACATGAATGAGTAACCAACACTGACTGACTGACAACCCATGACCTCATTTAATCTTACTTGCCTCCTTAAAGTGAAAGTCGCTCAGTCGTGTCCCACTCTTTGTGACCCCATAGACTATACAGTCTATGGAATTCTCCAGGCCAGAATAGTGGAGTGGGTAGCCTTTCCCCTCTCCAGGGCATCTTCCCAACCCAGGGACTGAACCCAGGTCTCCCGCGTTGCAGGCAGATTCTTTATCAGCTGAGCCACCATGGAAGCCCAAGAATACTAGAGTGGCTAGCTAATCCCTTCTCCAGTGGATCTTCCCAACCCAGGAATCAAACTGGGGTCTCCTGCCTTGCACGCAGTTTCTTTACCAATCCAGCTATGAGGGAAGCCCTTGCATGAGGGCAGACCTCCTTCAAGGCCCTATCTCAAAATATAGTCATGTTGGAGGGTTAGGGCTTCAGCATATGAACTGTGGGGGATGTAATTCAGCCCATAAAAGAGCATTGATTTTGCTCATTGGAGGACAGGTGAGGTTTATATTAGCCTTGGTATTGGGGAGGGTTTTCCATATGCTATGGACAAGATCATGGACACAGAAAAGTCAAAACCATGTTTTGGAATGGCATGTAGGGTTTAAGTCTAGCAGAAACATAAGATTTGTGAAGGTAGAGATACAGAAATTAGGTTGAAAAAGAAGGTTGGGACAAAGTTATAGAGCCTTGGAGTAGCTGAGTGAGGATGTACCATTTGATTTGAGAAGATGGCTAAGAGCCAGTAAAGAATTTTGAGCTGGGGAAGGGCATGGTTAAAGCTGTACTTTAGGCAGTTGACACTGGTGAAGGATGAGTTGGAAAGTGGGAGGGATGGGAAGTAAAGAGCCTGGTTAGGAGGCCACCAAAATTAGAATGGATGCTCCAGAGGCAGCTTGGTATGGTATGGTTGTTGAGAGCATCGACTCCAGAGCCAGGTTGTCTGGTTTCAAACCTAATTTATGCCACTTCTATAACAGAATAATTTTAGGCAAATGACATTACTTCTGTGGACTTTTGTTTCTTTGTAAGAAAGGCATGGCTGATCAAAGTGTTACGAGTTTAAATGAGTAGTAAATGTAAGGTGTGTACGTAACGTGCTCAGAAACGCACGCTGCATGCAGTCCTCTAGAACTGTTTGCTTATCTGGTGAAGGTGGGAAAACACTAGACAGAAATCCAAAATCAACACTTTCTTTTCCCCTTGACCAACCTGAAAATAAAAGCTTTTCACTTCATGGTGCCTGTGGTTTCTGATACATTTATATCTCAGGCCTACTTTTGTAAGCAATTAGATATCAGCTTCCTCCACTCTGCCTCCCTTGACCCTGCCAAGAGAAACCCCAAACATACCTGACCAAGGGTCAGAATCCACATAAGCAACCAATAAATCCTTTGCATCTAAGGGATGCAGCAGTTCTGAAAGGTTACAACTGGACAAAGTAAGGTATACAAGTAGAAAGTCAGAACTATGCTTAAAAATCTCATTTTTCTGCATTCATTCGAACAACCAGAATGTAAGGAACCAAAACACTATAAACCCTGTAGGAATGTAAACACATGCAGGGTATATGCAGAACAAGCTCACATAAGCAGCGTTATTGTAATTTAAAATATCGTCAGGTTGCACTGTTTTACTAGTTTTTCAAAGGCATACAGAATCATTTTTTTTTTTTTTTTTTTACATCCAATGCAGTGTTCCATGTGCCTGTTGGATGGTACTTGGACTCAGTTTGAGTTAGTCTATGTTTAGGATGAATTATGTAAAATCCCCAAATCATCTGTTTTGTAAACATAAGAAAGGAAGTGATTCCAATGAATGGGAAAAGTTGTTCCAAATTGGGAAAATGGAAAACCAGGGCCAGATGGAAGTGTGTTGGAAGGCATAAAAACATCAGCATTGCAAACAGTGAGCTCCCATCCTTTCTCACACATTGACGTGAAAGGAAACCTTATTTGTGGTTCCTGGGAACTGGAATAAGAGCCATACTTTTGTTATTCATTCATGTGTTCATTACAATATCCAAATATTTATTATTGAGAATTTATTGTGTGCCATGCCCTGGGTTTCTTAGGAAACTCATATTCCCATGGATTACAGGAAGACACAGCTAGAAGTAAATTTTGACATGACTTTACAGATGGAGAAATTCTGGTAAATGATAGCATCAGGACCAGGCTCCCAGCTCCCTAGTCCCCATTCCATGGCCTACTTGCTATGTAATGCTGGTGCTTGAGAAAGACACGTGAGCGTTCATTATTGCCCACTGTGCCAAGGGGGAAGAACAATGAAAGACCAGATAATCAAGCCTTGGAAGATGACCAGTTGTGTCACTTAGTGATTTCTTTTGCAGAACCACAACATCACTTTCTGCTGCTCTTGGAATAGCATGCATTTGTTCTTTCACTCCTTGGTACTAAGTGAAGGGTGGAGAAGGATCACCACCATGGTCTCACATCTGAGGTCTTTACCCATAATAATTAACAATGAAGAAAACAAAGAACTTCTGGTGCAAAGAGATCTAGATTTAAATTTCGACTCTAACATTTTCTTGTTGCTTTGAATTACCCCTCAAGACTAAGTCTTTTTTTTTTTAACCTGTAAGGGAGGTATGCTAATATTTCTTACTACTCAGTCTTGTTTTGATGTAGCTTGGATAAAATGTCGAGCACATTGCCTGAAGTGTGGTAAGCTCGATAAATGGCATTTAGCATAATCATTTGTCTCTTTGAACAGAGAAGTGATACACAAATATAATAACTTATTTTTATTGGATGGGTTAGGATTCAACATAGCCCCTGCCCTTGGGGAGTTTTCATTACAGCAGACAAGGCAGACATATGCATAAACAGCTTGCCCACTGAGCAGATGATGGCAAGTGTTTTAGAGAAAACACCAAGTATCTTAGAACAGAGGAGCAAAGGAGACTGATTTAACTTTCTTCATGTCCCCAGTCATGGTCTACTTTTTGTTAAAGATAGAATTGAATAAGCATTTTCAATGGAAAAAAACAAAATGACTTAGTGAGTTGGATGTGAGAATTTATTTTAGGTGGATTGAATAGTTTTGGAAGAGTTTAATGAAAATTAAACCTTTATTTCCTACCCTGAAGTTGTTAATATACTAATGTCCACTAGCCTGTGCTAAGGGATCCAGAGAAAATAATACTTGTTTATCAAAATTTGAATTTATTCAAGGAGAAAAAAAGAGAATCAGTTTATGTATGAGATGTGATTTCAAAGTTGAAAACAGGCACGTGGAAATGAAGTTCACTTAGAGGTGCAGTGTTTTATGATGCTGCTGCTTCTGATAAAAAAAGAAGAGCAGGGAATAAACAGTATAAAATGTTGATATGAGCTAACATCAATAGAGATGAATAGAGCTTTAACGTAATTAATGCCAAACTGCCTTTGTGCTGTTGTTTACTGTAGAAAAGACAAAAGCAATTCAATTACCTTTTCCAGAGCAAGTCTCCGTGATCTTAATTAACAGGTTAATGATTTTAGGAACAGCAGTAAAGTAGCATGGGGCTTCACACATGCCTGGGAAGCTGGACTCCAAATTTAAGATAATTTTAGGTAACTTGCTCAGAGGATAGAAACCAGAGATCTTTCTCCCCCTTTTATTTGCTTTTTAACCTCAATATTCTGGAAATTTTTTTGTGCTTTACTGAAGAAAAGACATCTTAAGACCAGGGTTTGACTCTTGGGTCCCATGTGCTAGATGGAAGAAATTTTATTTCATCATCAACTTCACAGATTCTCCATCCTAAAATGAGGGAACTGAGTGAGACGATTATTGGAGTTTCTGAGTAGAGTTGTCAGATTTAGCAAAAGACAAAAACAAAACAAGCGGATAGTTAAATTTAAATTGGAATTTAACTGAGCATCCTGTATTTTATCTGGCAACAGTATCTCTGAGGTGTCAATCATACCCTTTCCTCAAATGAGTCTTGAATAGTCACTGGATTCAGGAGTTGAAATATACTGGGCTCAGCTTTTTATTTTCCTTAATAAATTTGGATTGGGTAATTTGGTTTTGAGTTAAAACCAAATTCAGTTTCCCATTCTTCCAACCATTATTCCCAATTAAAATTATTAAAAATAAATGCAGGCAATGCCCCTGCAGGGAAGAATCAAAGAAGAGATTTGGAAGGATTATTCCAGACACGCTGTCATGCCTCACCCTACCCTACTCTACCCCAGAAAGTTGAGTGGACCCCCTATCTTAGAGAGAAGAATGGTTAATGGCAGATTACAATCTATGACAATCTCTCATGGGATGAGATGAATTTCATTTTTTTTAATTAAAAAAATTTTTTTTGCTGCTTTTCATACAAACTTCCCAATAAAGAAAAGGGAAAAATGATTTAATTTATTCATTTAAAATAGACTGAAGTCTTCATAAACACTCTCTTTAAGTATAATAGCTAGAACATAGAAAGCTTACTACTTGCCAGAAACTATTTAACAACTTTGTTTACTAACTCATTTAATCTGCTCATAAATTATATCAATTAGCTTCTATTATCACCACCATCTGGTTTTACAGATGAAGAAACTAAGGCACACAAAAGTTGAATAATTTGACCAAGATGGCACAGCTAGTAAAAGACAAACTTGGCAGCTGAACGCAGACTATCTGAACTCCAGTAATGTGCCCTTAACCAAAATATTAGAAGGCTCTTGTCATCAATGTCAGCATTTCATCACCAATTGCTGGAGAAGACATTTAATACAAAATTAAAAGGGACACTGAGAATTGTGTAAAGTTGAAAAGTGGGTAAGATAACTCCTATCTATCTTACAGGATATATGGTATACATATACCCAATATATGCACAAATGATCTTACATATATTTATACATTAGCGTCAAGCCTTTTCATAGTTGTGCATATGTCTGGAAGTCAAGATTTGCAATATTGAGAAGTAAATGAACATTTTCTCTACTGTCTCTTATGCCATATCCGTTATGTTATTGGTTTTTCTCATTTTGCTGTGGATGTCACATAAAAACCAACTCAGTGCTTTATTTAGCAAAATTTTACTGAGTAAATACTGTGTTCTAGGCCCTGTTTTAGGTGCTTGAAATATAGATATGCATTAGGTTGGGTTCTTTATTAATACTATTGATGAATGGCTTTGTGGCAGGGTAGTCAAGACCAAGAGAGGAAATTTTAGGCAACTCTTCTTTGAGAAGTAGGGAGGCAGGGATTCTATATGACATATTAAAGAGAGTTTTCCAAACAACTCTCTGCAAGCATTCTTGGGAAAAGTGTCTTAACAAGAAAATAAACAATGAAAATAATAAATATAAGCAATAACAAGAAACTAATAAAATTTGGGAAATGAGAATATTAGAATTTAAATCTAGCTATGTGTAAAACTGATTCAAAGTATTGTAGATATAATAATGATTCCTGTAAAGATGTGTATATCCTAATTTTCTGTAACTCATGAATATGTTGTGTGCTGTGCTCAGTCGTGTTTGACTCTTTGTGACCCCGTAGACTGTAGCCCACCAGGCTCCTCTGTCCGTGGGATTTCCCAGGCAAGAATAATGGAGTGGGTTGCCATTTCCCCCTTCAGGAGATCTTTCTGACCTAGAGTTTGAATTTGCATCTCTCTCGTGTCTCCTGCATTGTAGGCAAATTCTCTACCCATTGAGTCATTGGGGAAGCCCATTAACACAATGAGTATGTTACTACATGACAAAGGAGGCTTTGCAGATGGGATAGCATTACATGTTTAAAAATCAAGAGATTACCATAGATTATCTGAGTGGGTCCAGTGCAATACAAGGAGGAAGGAGGCTCAGAGTCACAACAGGAGATGTGATGCCTGAAGGAGAGATTGGAGTGATATAAAGAGGGAGCCAAGACCCAAGGAATGCATGTAACTTCCAGATGTTGAAAAAGGCAAGGAAACAGATTCTTCCTGAGGGCTGCCAGAAGGGATATTGTCCTGTCTACTCTTGTCTTTAGGACTTCTGATCTTCGAAACTGTATAAATAATAAATTTAAGTCACTAAGATTGTGACAGTTTGTTACAGGAGCAATGGAAACCAATACACAAAGGATAAATTGTTTTTCTCTCACAAAAGTATCAAGTGGTAGGTGGTCCAGGCTTGGTGGGATGGTTTTGCTCCACAGGTTGCCTGACAGATTATATCTTGTTAATCTTTCCTCTTAAATATGTTGGTTACATAGATGGTCAAAAATGTCTCACAACTAAAATATGTTTCAAGCAGCTAGATGAAAGAAAAGGAAAAGAAAGCACATGCCTTCTCTTTTTCTCTCTTTTTGAAGTATAGTTGATGTACAATATTATAGGAACTCAAAAACCTCTTGATGGAAGTGAAAGTGGAGAGTGAAAAAGTTGGCTTAAAGCTCAACATTCAGAAAACGAAGATCATGGCATCCTGTCCCACCACTTCATGGGAAATAGATGGGGAAACAGTGGAAACAGTGTCAGACTTTATTTTTCTGGGCTCCAAAATCACTACAGATGGTGACTGCAGCCATGAAACTAAAAGACGCTAACTCCTTGGAAGGAAAGTTATGACCAACCTAGTAGGATATTCAAAAGCAGAGACATTACTTTGCCAACAAAGGTCTGTCTAGTCAAGGCTATGGTTTTTCCTGTGGTCATGTATGGATGTGAGAGCTGGACTGTGAAGAAGGCTGAGCGCTGAAGAATTGATGCTTTTGAACTGTGGTGTTGGAGAAGACTCTTGAGAGTCCCTTGGACTGCAAGGAGATCCAACCAGTCCATTCTGAAGGAGATCAGCTCTGGGATTTCTTTGGAGGGAATGATGCTAAAGCTGAAACTCCAGTACTTTGGCCACCTCATGTGAAGAGTTGACTCATTGGAAAAGACTCTGATGCTGGGAGGGATTGGGGGCAGGAGGAGAAGGGGACGACAGAGGATAAGATGGCTGGATGGTATCACTGACGTGAGTCTGAGTGAACTCCGGTAGTTGGTGATGGACAGGGAGGCCTGGCGTGCTGTGATTCATGGGGTCGCAAAGAGTCGGACACGACTGAGTGACTGATCTGATCTGATGGGTATGCAACATAGTGATTCATAATTTCTAAAGGTTGTACTCCATTTACAGTTATTATAAAATATTGGCTATATTCCATGTTATATATTTATTTGTACCTAATACTTTGTACATCTTAAATCCCTATCTCTGTCTTTCCCATTCCCCCTCTTGCCTCTCTCCACTGGTAACCACTAGTTTATTCTCCCTATCTGTGAGTCTGTTTTGTTTTGTTATATTCACTAATGCTTTATTTTTGATATTTGTATATCACATATAAGTGGTGTCATGCAATATTTGTCTTTTTCTGTCTGACTTACTTCACTTAGCATAATGCCCTCCATGTTCATCCATGTTGCTACAAATGGCAAAATTTTGCTCTTTTTTATGGCTGAGTAGTATTCCATTGCATGTGCATGTGTGTATGTATGTATACACACATATACATGTAAACATACATGCATACACACATATATGTGTACATACAAACATATACCACATCTTCTTTATTCATTCATCTATTGATGGATCCAAGTTGCTACCATGTCTTGGTTATTTTAAATAGTGCTGCTATGAACATTGGGGTGCATGTATATTTTCAAATTAGTGTTTTTTTAAAATATATATTCAGAAGCGGAGGGACTTCCCAGGTGGTGCTAGTGGTAAAGAATCTGCCTGCTAATGCAGGAGACATAAGATACATGAGTTTGATCCCTGGGTCAGGAAGATCCCCTGGAGGAGGGCATGGCAACCCGCTCCAGTATTCTTGCCTAGAGAATCCCTTGGACAGAGGAGTCTTGCAGGTTACAAACAATAGGGTCTCAAAGAGTCGGACACAACTGAAGTGACTTAGCATGCAGAAGTGGAATTGCTAGGCCATATGGTAGTTTCTCTTTCTTTCTTTTTTTTAACTGAAGGATAATTGCCTTACAATGTTGTTTTTGTTTCCACCATACAACAGTGTGAATCAGCCATACGTACACATATATCTTCCTCCTCTTAAACCTTCCTCTCATTCCCCACCCCATCCCACCCTTCTAGATTGTCACAGAGCACCTCGTTGAGCTCCCTGTGTTATACAGCAACTTCTCACTAGCTATTTATTTTATATATGGTAATGTATATGATTCAATGTTACTCTCTCAATTTGTCCCACTCTTTCTTGTCCCCACTGAAAGAAACTACAAGTTTCTTTTCTACATCTGCATCTCTATTTCTGCCCTGCAAACAGGTTCTTCAGTACCATTTTTCTAGATTCCATGTGTATGCATTATTATACAATATTTGTTTTTCTCTTTCTGACTTACTTCACTCTGTTTAACAGGATCTGTTCTTGCCTGGAGAATCCCAGGGACAGAGGAGCCTGGTAGGAGACCATCTATGGGGTTGCACAGAGTCGGACATGACTGAAGCAACTTAGCAGCAGTAGCAGTAGGTTCTTCCACCTCATTAGAACTGACTCAAATTTGTTCCTTTTTATGGTTGAGTAATAGTTCATTGTATATATGTACCACAGCTTCCTTATCATATGGTAGCTTTATTTTTAGTTTTTTGAGAAATCTCCATTTTGCTTTCCACAGGGGCTGCAACAATTTACATTCCTACCAACAGTGTAGGAGGACTTCTTTTTCTCCTGATCCTCACCAACATTAATTATTTGTATTCTTTGTGATGGTAGTTATTCTTACAGGTGTGAGGGGATATCTCATTGTGGTTTTGTTTTGGATTTCTCTGATGATTAGTGATGTTGAGCATATTTTAATGTGCCTGTTGACCATCTGCATTTCCTCTTTGGGAAAAATGCCTATTTATTAATCCCAATATTAACTCCATTTTGGTCACTTGATTTGCAAATACTTTCTCCCTTTCAGTAGGTTGTCTTTTTGTTTTGTCAGTGGTTTTCTTTGCTGTGCAAAAGCTTTTAAGTTTAATTAGGTTCCATTTGTTTATTTTTGCTTTTATTTCCTTTGCTTTAGAAGATAGATTCAAAAGAAAATTGCTACAGTTTATGTCAAAGGGTGTTCTGCTTATGTTTTCCTCTAGGAGTTTTGTGGTTTACAGTCTTACATTTAGGTCTTTAATCCATTTTGAGTTTATTTTTGTATATGGTGTTAGAAAATGTTCTGATTTCATTGTCTTACATGTAATTGTCCAGTTTTCCCAGCACCACTTATTTAATCATGCTTCTTCACTTGGAGTAAATGTTCCAGAAATTGCACACATTATTTCTCACATATCTTTGGCCAGAACTTTATTACATAGTCATGCTGCAAATAAAGCTGGGAAATTTGGCCTTATTTTGGGTAACTGTGTACTGAATTAAAGCCAGGGGCTCTCTCACTATGAAAAGAGGGAGACTAGTTATTGGAGACAACTAAGCAAATAACACAGCTAAGACAACTAAGGGGATTCCCTGGGGGCTCATAAAGTAAAGAATCCACCTGCAGTTCAGGAGATGTGGGTTAGATCCCTGGGTTGGGAAGATCCTCTGGAGAAGGGAATGGCGGCCCACTCCAGTATTCTTGCCTGGAGAATTCCATGGACAGAAGAGCCTAGCAGGCTACAGTCTATGCAGTCACAAAGAGTCAGACACTACTGATTGCAGTGAGCAAGTAACAGTAAAATTGCTATTCCTCTTAATAAAAGAAAAAAGGTATAGCATAAGGTAGGTATAGATTATTAATGACACCATTAAGGCTTAGGGAGGAGGAGACAAAGTTCGTGAGAGCACTTTAAGGAACTGATCTGGTTGTGGAAAATATACAATTATTGATTAGCTTTTAAATTGTTGGTGATTTAAATATTGGTATATGTCTTGAAATTTTAAGAATTACTTCAGGATATTAAAAATAGAATACATAATTTCCAAGAAACCAGAAGAAATTTTGATATACCTAATGATAGTCAGAGAAGGCAATGGCACCCCACTCCAGTACTCCTGCCTGCAAAATCCCATGGATGGAGGAGCCTGGAAGGCTGCAGTCCATGGGGTTGCTGAGGGTCGGACACAACTGAGCGACTTCACTTACACTTTTTACTTTCATGCATTGGAAAAGGAAATGGCAACCCACTCCAGTGTTCTTGCCTGAAGAATCCCAGGGATGGGGGAGCCTGGTGGGCTGCCATCTATGGGGTCACACAGAGTCGGACACGACTGAAGTGACTTAGCAGCAGTAGCAGCAATGATAGTTATACTGGGAGGAAAAATAGGAAACAAGTAAAATTTTTATAAACAAAAAAGCTCTAAGTTTTAACAATTATAATCAGTTTAAATGGATTATACTCACCCTCCAAAACCAGACCTTTTCAGTTTGGACTAAAAACACTTCTATGTTATCTATAAAGACAAGTATACAAGAAGATTAAAAATAAAGGCATAAGGGACTTCCCTGGCAGCCCAGTGGTTACAACTCAGCACTTCCACAGTTGGGGACAAGGTTTGATCCCTGGTTGGGGAACTAAGATCCCATATGCCACACAGTAAAGCCAAAAAAATAAAAAATACTAAACAAATGCAATCTCAATCTCATAGTACATCAGAACAGCAATTTCAAACTTGAAGAAATTAGAAATGGAGAAAAATCATCATCAGGAAAAAATAGATATATTATAACCCAAACAACAGATGAAGATATATAACAATCATAAGCATATTTGCTTCCAACATAACAATGTATGTTCAAATGTTTAAAGCAACAACTGACAGAACTAACCCTAACCCTACCTGGAGTTGAGCAGTCCTTGAAAACTTAATTAAAACCAATAAAAGGAAGAAAAGAACTAAAAGATTGAAACAACAGCATTTAGAAGGAAATTTGGTCCTTTAAAAACATTTATAATAATAAAAAAGGCTTCCCTGGTGGCTCACCAGTAAAGAATCTGCCTATGACAGATTGGATGCAGGAGACATGGGTTTGATCCCTGGGTCAGGAAGCTCCCCTAGAGAAGGAAATGATAACCCACTCTAATATTCTTGTCTTGGAAATCTCATAGACAGAGGAGTCTGGCAGGCTGTAGTCCAGGGGGTCGCAAAGAGTCAGACATGTCTTAGCAACTAAACAACAACATAAAAATAAAAACCTAAAGAAGTTTTCCACTGAAGAAGAAAAACAGCAACCACCTAAAATTATCTCATACACATGAGGAAGAAATAAGTAATAAAAAGGAAAATAAAATAATGAAATAAGAAATAATAAAAATATATAAATGAGCACAAATAAACAAATTTTAATTCTTCAATATAATAAATAATATGTAGATACTTGGTAATACTGATAAAAGAAGAAAAAGTCAGAAAATACAAAATGGAAAGATACAATTATAGATGTAATGAGCAGATGTATGATTATGACTACAAGTATAATATATAATTATAAATATAAAGGAGATTATAAGAACAGTAAGTACTATTATAGATCTGCTGCTGCTGCTAAGTCGCTTTAGTTGTGTCTGACTCTGTGCGACCCCATAGACGGAAGCCCACCAGGCTCCCTCGTCCCTGGGATTCTCCAGGCAAGAACACTGGAGTGGGTTGCCATTTCCTTCTCCAATACGTGAAAGTGAAAGTGAAAGTGAAGTTGCTCAATCGTGTCCCACTCTTAGCGACCCCATGGACTGTAGCCCGCCAGGCTCCTCCATCCATGGGATTTTCCAGACAAGAGTACTGGAGTGGGGTGCAATTGATCTGTAAGCTGATAAATCTAGATGAAATAAATTTTTGAAAACAATTTCTGAATCAGCAGCAGAAGAAATAGAAAATTTGAAATTAAAAACTTTCAAATTCAAACATCATGAGAAAAACTGAAATGATTATCAAAAACGACCCCATTCCAACCGCTGTGCTGTGCTTAGTCACTCAGTCGTGTCCGACTCTTTGTGATCCCATGAACTAGGCTGTCAGGCTCCTCCATCCATGGAGATTCTCCAGGCAAGAATACTGGTGTGGGTTGCCGTGCACTCCTCCACTCCAACCTCCATCCTCTACTAAACGGTTTATAAGGAATGTCTTAAAATAAAACATAAAAAAGTATAATACTTTTAAAACAGGTGTCCTAGATGATTTAAATTTTAAAAAGGATATGGAGTTTATTTTCCTTATGTGTAGCATTGATTTTTTTACTGTATAAAAATATTGTGTTAAAAAGGCCAATTTTATTTATAAACATAGATGTAAAAATCTCACAGTAATTGTTGTTGTTGCTGACCAGTCGCTGTGTGGTGTCTAACTCTTTGCAACCCCATGGGCTATAGCACACAGCACAGAGTGTTTCCAGGCTCCCCTGTCCTTCTCTATCTCCCAGAGTTTGCTCAAATTCATGTCCATTGAGTTGGTGACACTATATAACCATTTCATTCTCTGCCACGCCCTTCTTTTGCCTTCAGTCTTTCCCAGCATCAGGATCTTTTCCAGTGAGTCAGCTCTTTGCATCAGGTTGCCAAAGTATTGTAGCTTCAGCTTCAGCAATAGTCATTCCAATGAATATTAAGGGTTGATTTCTTTCAGGATTGACTCTTTTGATCTCCTTGTTGTCTGAGGGACTCTCAAAAATCTCCTCCAACACTGCGGTTCAAAAGCATCAGTTATTCACCTCTCAGCCTTCTTTATGATCCAACTCACACATCAGTATAGGACGACTGGAAAAACCATAGCAACATGGATGCTTGTTGGCAAAGTGATGTCTCTGATTTTTAATACACTGTCTAGATTTGCCATAGCTTTCCTTCTAAGGAGCAAGTGTCTTTTAATCTCATGGCTACAATCACCATTGACAGCGATTTTGGAGCCCAGAAAAATAAAATTTACCACTGCTTCCACTTTTTCCCCTTCTATTTGCTATAAAGTGATGGGATTGCATGCCATGATTTTAGTTTTGTGGTTTTTTTTTTTCTAATGTTGTTTCAAGCCAGCTTTTTCACTCTCTTCTTTCACCCTCATTAAGAGGCTCTTGAGCTCTTTAGTTCCTCTTCACCTTCTGCCATTAGAGTGCATAGCTGAGGTTGCTGATATTTCTCCTGACAATCTTGATTCCAGCTTGTGATTTATCCAGCCCAGCATTTTGCATCATGCACTCTACATGGAAGTTAAATAAGCAGGGTGGCAATATGCAGCCTGTTGTATTGCTTTCTCAATTTTGAACCAGCCAGTTGCTCCATGTCTGGTCGAAGTGTTGCTTCTTGACCTGCATACAGGTTTCTCAGGAAGTAGGTATGATGGTCTGATACTCCCATCTCTTTAAGAATTTTCCATTGCTTGTTGTGGTCCACACAGTCAAAGCTTTAGCATAGTCAGTCAATGAAGCAAAAGTAGATATTTTTCTGAAACTCTCTTGCCTTCTTTATGAGCCAGCGAATGTTGGCAATTTGATCTCTGGTTCCTCTGCCTCTTCAAAACCCAGCTTGTACATCTGTAAGTTCTTGGTTCACGTACTTCTGAAGCCTAGCTTGAAGGATTTTGAGCATAACCTTGCTAGCATGTAAAATGAACACAATTGTACAGTAGTTTGAGCATTCTTTGACATTGCCCTTCTTTGGGATTGGAATGAAACTGACTTTTTCCAGTCCTCTGGTGACTACTGAGTTTTCCACATTGCTGACATATTGAGTGCAGCACTTTAACAACATCCAAAGTAATTATTAGATAATAATAAAAAAAAAAACACATTATGACCCTATATGGTTTTTCTCAATAATGAAAGTACTTTGTCATAGCAAAAATTATCAGATGTAAATAACACATTAAGTAATTAAAAATAAGTCATATGTTTAATTCAGTAGAGATAGAGATTGGATAAAATTCAAATTTTATATATGGTACAATTTTTTTCACAAAGATAGACATATAAAATACATTATTAACTAGCTAAAAGCTACATATGAAATATTTCCAGCAAATATCTCATTTAAAGAAGGAACTTTAGATATATTTCATATAAGACAAGAGAGTCTTATGTTACCACTGAGTTAACCTAATGCTACAGAAGAAAACTGATATAATAAGGCAAGAAACACAATAAAGTATCAATATTGGAAGGAGAAAGAGTTTCAGATTATATAACCAACTGTGGAAACTGATACAATCTTTGTGGGATTTGGTATAGATTCATACTTTGAATAAATGATGGGTGCAACAACCAACAGCATTCTTCACACTAGGAATCAGTTCAGTTCAGTCGCTGAGTCGTGTCCGACTCTTTGCAACTCCATGAACTGCAGCATGCCAGGCTTCCCTGTCCATCACCAACACCCAGAGTTCACCCAAACTCATGTCCATTGAGTCGGTGATGCCATCCAGCCATCTCATCCTCTGTCGTCCCCTTCCCGTACTGCCCCCAAACCCTCCCAGCAACAGGGTCTTTTCCAATGAGTCAACTCGTCACATCAGGTGCCCAAAGTATTGGAGTCTCAGCTTCAACATCATTCCTTCCAATGAACACCCAGGACTGATCTCCTTTAGGATGGACTGGTTGGATCTCCTTGCAGTCCATGGGACTCTCAAGAGTCTTCTCCAACACCACAGTTCAAAAGCATCAATTTTTCGGCACTCAGCTTTCTTTATAGTCCAACTCTCACATCCATACATGACCACTGGAAAAACCATAGCCTTGACTAGATGGACCTTTTTTGGCAAAGTAATGTCTCTGCTTTTGAATATGCTGTCTAGGTTGGTCATAATTTTCCTTCCAAGCAGTAAGCATCTTTTAATTTCATGGCTGTAATCACCATCTGCAGTGATTTTGGAGCCCCTAAAAATGAAGTCAGGCACTGTTTTCACTGTTTCCCCATCTATTCGCCCTGAAATGATGGGGCCAGATGCCATGATCTTAGTTTTCTGACTGTTGAGCTTTAAGCCAACTTTTTCACTCTCCTCTTTCACTTTCATCAAGAGGTTCTTCAGTTCTTCACTTTCTGCCATAAGGGTGGTGTCATCTGCATATCTGAGGTTATTGAGATTTCTCCCGGCAATCAAGATTCCAGCTTGTGTTTCTTCCAGCCCAGTGTTTCTCATGATGTACTCTGCATATAAGCAGGGTGACAATATACAGCCTTGACGTACTCCTTTTCCTATTTGGAACCAGTCTGTTGTTCCCTGTCCAGTTCTAACTGTTGCTTCCTGACCCGCATTCAGGTTTCTCAAGAGGCAGGTCACGTGGTCTGGTATTCCCATCTCTTTCAGAATTTTCCACAGTTTATTGTGATCCACACAGTCAAAGGCTTTGGCATAGTCAATAAAGCAGAAAAAGATGTTTTTCTGGAACTCTCTAGGTTTTTCGATGATCCAGTGAATGTTGGCAATTTGATCTCTGGTTCCTCTGCCTTTTCTAAAGCCAGCTTGAACATCTGGACGTTCATGGTCCACATATTGCTGAAGCCTGGCTTGGAGAATTTTGTGCATTACTTTACTAGCATGTGAGATGAGTGCAGTTGTGCGGTAGTTTGAACATTCTTTGGCATTGCCTTTCTTTGGGATTGGAATGAAAACTGACCTTTTCCAGTCCTGTGGCCACTGCTGAGTTTTCCAAATTTGCTGGCATATTGAGTGCAGCACTTTCACAGCATCATCTTTTAGGATTTGAAATACCTCAACTGGAATTCCATCACTTCCACTAGCTTTGTTCATAGTGATGCTTCCTAAGGCCCACTTGACTTCATGTTCCAGGATATCTAGGTGAGTGATCACACCATGGTGATTATCTTGGTCATGAAGATCTTTTTTGTACTGTTCTTCTGTGTATTCTTGCCACCTCTTCTTAATATCTTCTGCTTCTGTTAGGTCCATGCCATTTCTGGCCTTTATTGTCCCCATCTTTGCATGAAATGTTCCATTAGTATCTCTAATTTTCTTGAAGAGATCTCTAGTCTTTCCCATTCTATTGTTTTCCTCTATTTCTTTGCATTGATCGCTGAGGAAGCTTTCTTATCTCTCCTTTCTATTCTTTGGGACTTTGCATTCAGATGCTTATATCTTTTCTTTTCTCCTTTGCTTTTCACTTCTCTTCTTTTCACAGCTATTTGTAAGGCCTCCTCAGACAGCCAATTTGTCTTTTTGCCTTTATTTTTCTTGGGGATGGTCTTGATCCCTGTCTCTTGTACAATGCCATGAACCTCCATCCATAGTTCTTCAGTCACTCTATCATATCTAGTCCCTTAAATCTATTTCTCACTTCCACTGTTTAATCATAAGGGATTTGATTTAGGTCATACCTGAATGGTCTAGTGGTTTTCCCCACTTTCTTCAATTTAAGTCTGAATTTGGCAATAAAAGAGTTCATGATCTGAGGCACAGTCAGCTCCTGGTTTTGTTTTTGCTGACTGTATAGAGCTTCTCCATCTTTGGCTGCAAAGAATATAATCAATTTGATTTTGGTGTTGACGATCTGGTGATGTCACACCAGGCATAAATAAGTAAAATGTATTTGTCATGCAGAGTGTACAAATATAACTTTAAAATATAAATATATTAACCTAATACAAAGCATATAAAATGATTTTGGAGAAATTAATCTGTCTATCTAATTGCATATGAGAAGATCTAAATAAACATAGAGTTAAACTATGTTCATGGATGGCATAACTTCACATTGTAAAGATGTCAAATTTTCCCAGATTAAATAGGCTGCACTTGGAATTGTAATTGAAACTTCTTCAAAGACATGTGAAGTACTGAGTCTTACATATATTTTGAAAAAGAAAAGTCCGCAAGTAAATGACTATTTTGGAAAAGTAAAGCAAAAGGGCATATTTGCTGTAGACTATATTACTACATAACCATAATGGAAAACAATGCAGCCTATTACATTAACGGATAAGTAGAATAATGGAACAAATTAAAGAGCCATAAACAGTTCCTTATGATATATGATATAAAATAAAGGTGTCTAGATAATTCCAATTTATCTATAAAAGTCCTAAACTAGTGCTTGTTGGCCTAGTAAAATTATAAATAATATCTCCTTTTACTCTCAGATCTCTCTCAGTTTGGATTATAAATTATAAGATGTCCTTATATGTACTGCTGCTGCTGCTGCTAAGTCACTTCAGTGTCCGACTTTGTGCGGCCCCATAGACGGCAGCCCACCAGGCTCCTCTGTCCCTGGGATTCTCCAGACAAGAATACTGGAGTGGGTTGCCATTTCCTTCTCTAACGCATGAAACTGAAAAGTGAAAATGAAGTTGCTCAGTCATGTCTGACTCTTAGTGACCCCATGGACTGTAGCCTACTAGGCTCCTCCGTCCATGGGACTTTCCAGGCAAGAGTACTGGAGTGGGTTGCCATTTCCTTCTCCACATTATATGTACTAGATTTATATAATAAATCAGTTAGGAAAAGATGGATATTTTTAGCATCTAATATTGCCAAAAGTGGTTTAATGAATAGAGAAAAATAAGGATTGATAACATTTCCAATGAGTTGAACTCCTAAATATATAGATAAATTATAAACTAGTAAGAAAATATTGGAAGTGTGGCTGGTGACTTTGGGGTGGGAAATATTTCTTGAATAGTACCCAAAAAGTCCAAACCATAATGGGAAAAATGGATCTATGTTAAAAATTAAGAATTTCTTTTCAATGAAGGACACTACAGATAAAGGTAACAGATGGGAGACAGACTGGGAGAAGATAATTACAGCGTTTATAACTGACAAGGAACTAATATCTAGAATAATTAAGCAATTCCTGCAAATCAACAACAGAAAGAGAGGATTTGGCAAAGACTTTGAATAGGCAATTCACAGAAGGGGAAACTCAAATTACCTATACATTCATGAAGAGGTCCTCAACGTCACAATCAATCTGAGACATATAAATTAAAAACACAAAGAAATTCATTTTACACTCATCAGATTGGCAAAAATTAGGAAGTCGGATGGTACCATTGTTGGCACATTTGTGGGGAAATGAGAATCCTCATGCAGTGCTGGTTGGAGTGTAAACTGGTGAGCTGTTCTGGAGAGCAATCTGTCAGGAATTGAACATGTGGGAATCTCAAGAACAAAAATTCCTCTTCTGGATCTATATCCTAGAGAAACTTACAGGGAGGCATAGATGAAACATATAAGGATAGAGCATTATAGTTTGGGTTGGGAGATGTTACTTCATGGAAACAAAGAAACAAAGCCTAGTAAAGCTTCCGCAGGCTCTCTTGAGTCTTCCGGCTTGCATTCTTTGCTGAATCTCTTCCTTAAGTAAGAATGAAATTGTCCTATTCTACCTCAGTCTCAGGGCATTTTCAAGGCCCCAAATCTGTCTCTTCCTTGATACTCTACAAAGTTCTCAGTGCTCTGTTGTAGACACACTCTAGGAAGTTAAATATATCAAAAGTGTTAGGAGTGTGAGCTCCCCTGGTGGCTTGGTGGTAAAGAATCTGCCTGCAGTGTAGGAGATGTGGAGACACAGGTTTGATCCCTGGGTTGGGAAGATCCCCAGGAGGAGGAAATGGCAACCCACTCCAGTAATCTTTCCTGGAATACAGTGGGGCATTTAAAAAAGAGTTGTTAGCACAGGATGAGGCAATTCTTTACCCAGAGAATGGTGGTGGTGATAGAATATAAGTTTCAGTGACAGCTAAATAAGAAAATAAGAGATTCATGACATCCCTGAGTGCAAACACTTGGAGGTCCCCGTGGAAGTCTGGAGACCCCTTCTGCTTTTTCCCTTTGCATAGTGAAGGGCAAGCAACTCCGTAAGTGAATATGGCTGTGAAAACATGTACCAAGAGCTACAGTTCTCACAATATTAGCAGAACTCTAGTTTTGAATACCAAGTGATTATGAGAGAATTTTCACTTGTTTTCCTGTCATTTCAGGAAAACCAGGAAAATAAGGGAGGTTTGTCTCAGTTTAGATGGAATGTCAGAAAGAAGATCATTCTCAGATATCTCCCTCTCATCCCAGATTTTTTTTTTTTTTTTTTTTACTTTTTCAAAGAATCACAGAACATTAGAGCTGGAAGTGGCTTCTAAAAATTTAACTAACATAAGTCTAGCCTGCTAACTAACATAACTCTAGATGGTTGCATAATTCTTTCACAAACATCCATTCCCTAAGAAGTTAATTACAAGAATCTACTGGAATCAGGAATTAGTCACTCCTTTAAGAGATACCATCCCATCCTTAAGAGAGCTTCCCTGGAACCTGGTTGTCACTCTTGGGTCTCACCTACCTCCATGAAGTGAGGTCACATTTCTTATAAATCTTATCTTCTACTGGATGGCCTCAGTGTGGTGAGAAATAAAATGAATTTTAATGAAGATGAATTAATTTTAATGAAGATTAAATAGACTTTTGTCTCTCCCTAGAAATTCAAGAAGAGTGAGATGTTGAATCTCTCCTCCTCTCTAACCATCCCCCAATTATCTTAAGCATCCTCAGAGGTACACCCACAGATGCAAAAATAAGTGTCTTCAGTCTTGGTTGCCAACATGCCCATTTCCCTGGAAGTTTTATCACTGTACTTGCTGCTGGTATGCCCTGTGGCTGGTGCCAAGAGAGTTATGGTAAGGGTTCTCTTGGGCTCTTCTCTTGTTCTCTAAATCCCACTGCTTTGCATCCTCTTTCTGTGGCTAATGTCCTTGGCATCCACCAATGGAATCTAAATCCTTTCTGTTCACCATTAAGAGCACTTCTGTGCCTGCCCTCGTAAGCTGGTACCAGGACTGCTACTGGTGCTACTCTTGCTGATGTCTCAGTGGTAGAGAGAATCCCTACCCCTCTTTGTGCCAATGTCTATTACCTCTTCCTCCAGTGGTGTAACCACTCACGCCCAAAGCCTTATGGTGACAATGGGTGACAACGCCTTTAAAGGCTTACTTGCAGTTCTTCTTTCCCTAAGATGTGGGCACACATCACTAGGGACTGAGCTGAGTGGAGTCTAAGGAAGACATTGAGTGGTCTTCAATATCATTCCTCGTCTCCAGCTCAGAGGCAGTTTCAGGCATTTCTGCCCGGGTTTTAGCAGCTATTCCATAGACTGACCTATTTCTCAAGAGGCTCCTTGGGTTTGTTCAGTTCTGAGCATTCCCTTTGTATAGGTCTGGGCTTATCCAGACTTGACTCAAGTTTAGGCTGAAAGCAGCTGCTGCTCAAACTGGGACCCCTTTGCCCTTTATCTGAATCACATCACAGCTCTGGATGTGATGGATGAATACTGAGTCGGGGAGGGGGTGTTGCGGTACAGGCCAGCCATGTCTGTTTCGGGACAGCACTGGTCTCCTCTACTGTCTCTCCCTTCCTCCCTTCTCTGCTTGTTCTCACTTGGTTAAGGAGGAGCTCCTTCCCCTAGAAACTGATCATTCCACAAGCTGGAGTCTCAATACGTATGATCATTACATTTTCTGAACTCATGCCACATCCAAGATGATGAACTAAAAGCTGCCAGAGTTATTCAGGTAACAGGGAAAACAGCATTTTGGCTAAGAATTTGAACTGTGAAATCAGATAGTCTTTGTTCAAATCCTGATCTGTCCCATCCTAGCTGTGTGATTTGGGCAATTGTTAACCATGCTCAGTCTCAGTTTCCTTATCTGTAAGAGGAAAACAGCAACACTGCCTGCCTAATTTGCAGGATTACTGCGAGGACTGGGGCTTCCCAGGTGGCACCAGTGGTAAAGAACCCGCCTGTCAATGCAGGAGATTTAAGAGATGCAGGTTTGATTTCTGGGTTAGGAAGATCCCCTGGTGTAGGAAAGGCAACTCATTCCAGTGTTCTTGCCTGGGAAATTCCATGGGCAGAGGAGCCTGGTGGGCTATCATCCATGGGGTTGCAGAGTTGGGCATGACTGAGCACACACGCACACACTGTGAGGATTAAGTAAGATACGTCATGAGCATCCAATATGTGGGAGATACTTCTGCTTTTAACTAGGGAGCAAATCAAAATCATGCAGAGGGCATAGGGGAGGTGATCATGGCATCATTTTCCACCTTCAAGTTCCTAGGTAGAACACCCTAGTCTCAGTGGTCCAACTCAGATGCTGGCAATTTTCTTTCCTGTTACCTGGTGGTGGGGCCCTCTGGTGGCAGAAGAGAGTATAATTTCTTTTGGACCACCTGAGCTTGCTCTCTGGTAGGCATTCAAATGGGAGACAAATCTAGCAGATTTTGCAACTGCTTTGCACAGAGTCCTCCTTTTTACACACTGAATCATCTTGTCCTTGTTGCTAGAGGTCTGTTTATTTCCTTAGAATGTTGAATGTCGGATACAAAACCAGACATAAATCTCAGGCTTAATAATTTGGATTCTGATATTAAAATCAATCTCCCCTCCCCAGAAGCATCTGGGTCATTAATGTCAACTTTAGAGGCCTACTTCTGACCCAGCGGGGTGCTTTGTAAACAAAGGTTGAAGTAAATTGAGTGGGTTTCAGTGAAGTTATGAGTGTCAGGGCTGGTTATGTCCTTAAGAGGCTCTAAACATTGCAAAACTAAAATATTCTCATCTTTAGAAATTGAAAAATATCTTAGGTCATAAAATAAGTATCAGGAAGTCAAAAGAGGATGAACTTTGATGACATGATGGCAACTTTTACGAATTTTTTGAACTATCAAGAATACATTTCTTTGCTAGTTTCATGCTTTTTGGTTGCATTTATTTTTCTACTATTTTAGCACTTATTTTATCCCCTTTGGGTCATGTAAGTCTGATGCCAAGTCGCTTAAGTCGTGTCTGACTCTGTGTGACCCCATAGATGGCAGCCCACCAGGCTCCCCTGTCCCTGGGATTCTCCAGGCAAAGAATACTGGAGTGGGTTGCCATTTCCTTCTCCAATGCATGAAAGTGAAAAGTGAAAGTGAAGTTGCTCCGTCGTGTCCGACTCCTAGCGACCCCATGGACTGCAGCCTACCAGGTTCCTCCGTCCATGGGATTTTCCAGGCAAGGGTACTGGAATGGGTTGCCTTTGGCTTCTCCGTGTAAATCTGCTAGCCATATAAAAAGTTTGAAGCGATAGGTGAATAAAAACATTGGTAATATTTTCTATCTATAAGGTGTTTCATAACTTACATAGATTGATTACATGTAATTATTGATTACATGTAAACTTTGATTGTTTACATAGCTACATCTCAAAAACCACATGCCAACCTGGCCCACTGTAGATTTTCAATAAGTGGGTTTTGAATGAAGAACAAGGAGGAAGGTGTCTGTCATCTTATGTCTGCAGACCAGCAGATAGAATCCCAGAAAGGTTACGTAGCTAGCAGGTGTCAGACCTGGGCTTTCAAGTCCAGGCCTTCTGACTGCTTCTTTATATTATATCTCAGCTGCTGACAGCACACTTGATAATCCCTGGTGAAAATGAACTCAGTCTTGCCTGAGAAAATAGACAATGAAATAGTTTCTTTTGGCATTTAGATAAAGCATGGTGTTATAACATATAATCTGCCATGGCTGGGAGGAAGCTTATTTTACAAAGGAAGAAGCAAAAGATGCCCAGAGAGAAGGGTAGCTGCTTGCGTGAGATGCATGGGGGCTCACCAACAGGGATGGCACTGAGCCCTGGTCTCGGCCCAAAGACCTACACAAGAGGAACAGTGGAATCCAGCCAGAGCGGGCCTGTTCCCCACCACCAGTTGTGACTGGAGACACCGATCACACCGTCCATCCACTGCTTATTCTCCTTTGTCAGCCCATAGAGAAAACTTTGGCACCTACTAACTATAAGGTCTTTCTATTTCACCTGGCTTCTAAGATCACAATTAAATGGGTCCAGCTTATAAAGAGGCAAGAGTATACACAAACTCAATCCAAAATAAGAGATAAGGTAAATCTGGAGCATAAAATACTGGTTTGAATATAATAAGGAATAATGAAGTCTGAGCTTTTACAAAAATAAGATTCTGCCTCTAAGGAGAACAGTATGGAGAGGGTACATATGAAAAGAGGCACGAAAAGAAGACTGTAAAGACCCCGAAACAAGGACTCAGGGCTGTCTGGTTGTGGAGCAGCTCTCAACGCTTCCCCTGGCTTCCTCTGTGACCCGGAGCAAACCATTTCTTACTGAGCCTCAGTTTTTCCGTCTGCCAACATGGCAAGTTTGGATCACATATCACATGGGCCTTTTATGGGGTTTGACCTTCTGTGACATTAAGTGTTCTCTATTTTTCATATTTTCCCCAGGTGAAAGAACAATTTGTTGATTTACTAAGAAGCAGACTGTCACCAAAGTCAATCCTGTGCTTAGCCTGTTGAAATTTTTTTGGGCGACAACTTCCTCCAGGGACTGGCTTGTGTATATTGAGAGCATGCCATTCACCACCTCAATTTCAGTGCTGGAATGGCCTTGGAATTCTATGACGCCCACTCTTTTGAATTGGAGAAGGGCACGGTGACATTGGCATTTCTGCTTGGGGCTAGTGGTTGAATTGCCCTTTAAAACTAGTAGTTGGGTTGTGATCCAAAGATGGCTGCAGACTGGAGCCAAAAGTTTCCACAAGGATGTCATTACGAGAAGTGACTTTGTTACCAGAGGAGAAAACCGGCTTGCTCTCGAAATAATGAGGTCTCTGAATGACGAGTGCCATCTACAGCATTTGAGTGATACCCTGGAGAGGGATCTTACGCAAGGAACTTAACTTTTTTCGAAACTTTCTTGTTTTTCTTTTTCATGATCCAATATCAGTGTTTTCCTGGTGTCTATGTTTTCTATAATTAGTAGGCACAAGGCGGATATCTAGGGAATGTTGGAAAAATAAATGAATCTTCATGTCTAAAATCAGTCCATCTCCTCAAAGAACTAACAGCAAAGAAAGACAGGAGACATGGACATTAATGAGCAAATACCAGGTAGCCTGTGACCTGTACAATAAAAAAGAGCTAAGTATCACAGGAACATCAGAGCTGGAGAGATTAAATGGAACATCACATAAAAGAAGGAATTTGAGTTCCACCTTGAAAGACAGGTATGTTTTTTATATGTAAAAATGGTAAAGAGTAGGAGAGGAGACCCAGGTTAAGAAAGGCATAGCAAAGGCAGGAAGGAACTATTGTATGTAGAAGAGAGTTATGGTCAAGAATACATGAGGTGGGACAGAAATTTTAAGATGTCAGTTGGTCATGGTCTTGAGAAGATACTGGAATGACAGAAGCTTTGGACTTGTGTCGAAAGTGGAGAGCACTGGATGTTTTTGAGAAGTAGCAGACTACTCTCAGAACAAAGCGTTAGAGTTCAGTCCTATAAATCTATAATGTTGCTTAGTCATTAAGTCATGTCCAGCTCTTTTGAGACCTCATGGATTGTAGCCCATCAAGCTCCTTTGTCCATGGGATTTCCCAGGCAGGAATGCTGGAGTGAGTTGCCATTTCCTTCTCCAGGGGATACTCCCTACCCAGGGACTGAACCCGCATCTCCTGCATTGGCAGGCAAATTCTTTATTGCTGAGCCACCAGGGTAGTACACTGTAAAAGGGCCACTGTGTTATACTTTATGTTAAAGTGCGTTTGCTCTTTGAAAGTGTAATACTCATCCTGGGTGAAGAAAATGAACTCTTTCAGGCGAGCAGGATATTCATTAATATTTCTGGAAAATGACCAAATAAAACTCTGTTACCCTGGAAGATCTCATTTATCTAACCTATGCAGAAACGTACCCTTAGAGAGCTTATTTAACCATGCCCTTCATTGGCTAAAGTCTATTTTTAATCAATGCTCATATATATATTTTTGAGGTACTACAGATAAACATCCTGTATGGCAAACGTGATATTTCAGTTCTAAAAACACTAAAGGACTTCCCAAACAAATATAATCTTATTTTCAGCAGTGATGCAATCTAATTATCAATTGCAAAGCATTTTATTGCAAGAATTACAGTAGATTTATCTATATCCAGATCCAGTTTTTCATTTCGTCTTTGTGGGCAAATGGTTTGTATAATTGCTATTCCCCACTAGGAGAAAGAAGAGCTGTAAGTCTCAAAAGGTTCTAAATAATAAGATCAGAATTTATACATTTTGTGGTATAAATGGGATAAAGGACAGACACTGGAATTAGATTTCTGGATTCAATTTTGACTGTCAGTTATAATGGAAATACAGGAACAGATTTCTTGATCTCTCTAAACTTCAGTTCTTAATCTATAAAATAGGAAAATATTTGTATAGTGCATGGGATAGGAGTCAACAGAGAATAACTCTCTGCTAAACTGTAGAATTTTAATCATTTTTCTGTTGTTAATTTTAATTTTATTTATTTTTTTTGCCACATAGCAGCATATAGGCTCTTAGTTTCCTGACTGGGGATTGAACCTATGTCCCTGCAGTGGAAGCTTGGAGTCCTAACCACTAGTGTGTGTGTGTGTGTGTGTGTGTGTGTGTGCTCAGTTGTGTCCACCTGTTTGTGACTCCATGACCTTTTAGCTTGCCAGGCTTCTCCGTCCATGGAATTTTCCAGGCAAGAATACTAGAGTGGGTTGCCATGTCCTACTCCAGGGGAATCTCCCCTACCCAGGAATAGAATCCATGTCTCTTGTGTTTCCTGCATTGGCAGGTAGATTACCACTGTGCCACCTGCAAAGCATAACCACTGGATCACCAGGTAATTCCTAAAAAAAAAAAATTTATTGAAGTATGGTTGATTTACAATGTTGTGTAAGTTTCTGGTGTACAGCATAGTGATTCAATTATACATTTATATAAGACTTTGCATCTGTTAATCCCAAAATATTAGATTGTATATCCACACAGTGAGACATTATTTGTAGGATGGCTGCAACAATGCTGGGTTCCTGGGTATACCTTCATCATAATCCATGGATTACAGTTGAGGGTACCAACCTGGGACTGAATGGTTGGAGGCTGAGACAACCCATCCGTTGTAGGGGCCTGGCATTTGGGCAGGTTGTGGGCTGCCTTCAAGGGTCCAGGAGCCACACCAAGCTGAGGCAGAGGTTAAAGGTGGAAAGGGAAGGCTAAGTAGGAAGGTGGGGTCAGTAAGAGAAAAATCCAGCAGCAAGGAGGTGCTGCCTGAGGTCAGGTGGAGAGGCAGGATCCAGAGAGGCCAGGACTGAATGGAACTGGCAGGAGGTTAGCAGACTCCTAGGGCCTTGGGAAGAGGCAGGGTGTGGGGGCCAGTAAGTTGAAGAAACTGAGGCAAAAGCCCAGTTGAGTCTTGGCTGGGGTTCAGTGGTTCCTTGTAGACACACTGAGTTTCCAGGTCAGGGACAGCAAGATTTAATTTCAGGATCCACCAGTTGGCAGACAGAGATGACTGGTAAATTCTGCTACTCTTGGGCACTGAGTTGCCCACAGCCCGTGTGGACTCAGAGAACACTATGCAGTTCCCTAAGAGGCATGATCAAGTCTGCTTCTCAGGACTCTTGCAAAGATCCAACAATTAAATATGTGAGACACAGCTAGTTGTGTCTCCGGGAAATATCTAGGAAAAATTTCCTGGCCTGAGTTGCAGGGAGTAGCTATGCAGGGAATTCTTTAAGTCAAAAACTCAGCAGGGAAATAGAGTGAAAAGGGAATGATTCATCTGACAAACCAGGGAAAATTCAAAGATTGTGTAACAGAAACATCACAACAAGCTTTTTAAAGCTTCTCAAAAAGATTTACTGGTTTCTCTAAAAAGTTTGAAGTTTAAATATATTTTCCATTCTGTTTTCCCTGAGGTGGAAGCTGCCCAGGGAAGGCAAAGTTTGGTTTTATGGCTATTAGTCAACACTTTCAACTGCCTGCCTCACCATCACCTCACACTACCACTGAGAAAAACTGATACAAAAACACCTGAGTCTTCGTAACTCAGAGGGAAATAAAAAAAAAAGGATTAGAATATATACAAACCCTGTTTAAGGCAGGGCAAAGACCTTGGAATCCAGGCAGTTTTATTTTGTTTTATTCTGAAAATACAGATGGCTCTTTATGTCAAGGCCAAGGAGATGGAGAAGGATGCTATAAAAATTGATATCAAAGTAAGAGATTTGACATGCATATTACCGAGATGTATGCATATGTGTGATTTTTTATAAAGATCTATTTGTCCTAAATAAACTATCTTTCCTAGTGAAATCTTACCTATTATTGAGTTATATAGTTCTTTTGGACCAAATAAAAAGTTGTGTTTGGACACTTAGGACAGAAGTAGGAGGTACTTCTCCAAGGTTTCCAATTGGCTACAGGATAGTATCTCCCAAATCCCAGTATAAAGGCACCCGTGTCACAGCAGACTGATTTACCTTTAGTGTCATCTCCTTTCCCATCTTCTTTCCATAAACTTCCTAACATTCCCTACTTGGGTTGGGAATCCCTAAAGCAGACCCAACAGCAAAAATTCAGCTTTCAAGAAGCCAGTTTTAAGGAAGTGTTCCCAGAAGCAACCAGAGGACATAGAGAAGTAGCACAGAGAGAGGAGGCCCAGCAGGACAGTTCACGCATACACCCATTGTTGGAATACTCCCGTGTGGCAGTTTATTCTCTCTCTCTCTCACTCGGGTGCAATTCCTTCTTGGAGGAGAGCCGAGCCGAATAAATAGGCCTCGGTAAATGCTGAGAGGGCTTCCTGTGTGGCTCAGTGGTAAACAGTCTGCCTACCAGTGCAGGAGATGTGGGAGACTCAGGCTCGATTCCTGGGTCAGGAAGATCCCCTGGAGGAGGAAATGGCAGCCTACTCCAGTATTCTTGCCTGAGTTCCATGGACAGAGGAGCTTCGTGGGCTATAGTCCATGGGGTCACAGAGGAGTCAGGCACGACTGAGCCAATGAGCACACACACGCATGTGCAAATGCTGAGAACATGAATGAATAGAGTTCCAAGGTGCCTTGCAGTTGAAGTAACTCTTTCTTATGAACTCTCTGTGAGGACATAATTTCCTTTGAATCATAATTAATGGTTATGCAGAAGCCGTGTCCGACTCTTTGCAACCGCATGGACTATAAACTGCCAGGCTCCTCTGTCCATGGAATTCTCCAGGCCAGAATACTGGAGTGGGTAGCTGTTTCCTTCTCCAGAGGGTCTTCCCAACCCAGAGATCAAACCAGGTCTCCTGCATTGCAGGCAGATTCTTTACTGTTTGAGTCACCAGGGAATAATGCATATGCTAAATTTCCTGCTGGTTTATAATGTTGAATTCCTCATGACGAAGCCTACTATGGGTTTTTGAACATGATGGGGGCCCAGACAAGCCTAACTGGAATGGTGGAAGCATTCTCTCAATACTGACAGATGGACAGCTTGAATATATGTGGACTAGGGCAGATTTTTAAGTTTTTATTCTTGTTCACACCTACTCCTTTGGGGCTGCCCTGTCTGAAGCTACTAATCAAAATGATGGCAGAACCTTTGGAAAGCATCAGTGCCATGTGAATATCAAAGAAGACATATAATCTCAACTGCCTGAGACTTTTATCCCTGCTTACTCTTTACTCTTCTGACAGCGTCTTGAGATTCTCCCTTCTTGCCCCATGCAGAAGGATAATTTTGGTAGTGTAAGAATTAATCACTTTAGCTTCCTCCTTGGAGCATTGCTAAATAAATGGCTTGATATCACATCTATCATGCTTTTGCAAGCTCTCTTGGGCCCATTAGGACTGGGGAGTTGCTGGGAGCACAGTACAGGCTGAGGAAGAAAATATTCCTTGGAAATCAGTGAATGAATCCAAAAGTGTTGCATACGCAGTGGCATTTGAGGCCCTGGGCTTATTACTGTATGTATTGCCAGCATATGATGTATACTTCAGCCATGAGGTGCTTGCTTGTGTACCATATCTCTCTGGGTCTAAATCATTAAAGTGGAAAATATCCCCTCTAGGCTATACTGTGAAAAAGATTTTTGGATGGGAAATTATTTTGTAATCCTCCAGCAGTTTTATTTTGTCTAGACATGAGGTAATAAAAGAAGAAAATCATCAGGAATGATAATAAGATCACACATGCTACTTCTTGCAGAGACAGGATTACTTTTTACACATTTTGTGGCCTCATTTCTACAATCCCATCAGCTTCTGTGAATTCTTCAACCACTCTTCTGTGTGGCCCAAGGTAGAAAGTGTGAACAGCTATGGGCAGAAATTTCACTGAAATAAAAAAATTAAATACAATGCCAGAAGAAATGGACCCACTGATAGATGACAAGAGAGGGTTATTCTCCAGCCTTGCAGTTGCCAAGGGGAAGGGGAGAGTTGGGGAGAGAAGGATTGGGACTTTGGGATTTGCAGATGTGAACTGTTATATATAGGATAGATAAATAAGATCCTATCATTTAGGACAGGGAACTATATTCAATATCTGTGATAAACCATAGTGGAGTATAATATGAAAAAGATTATATATATAGATATATGTATTGGGTTAACCAAAACGTTCCTTCAGGATTTTCTGTAAGATGAATTTTTGGCCAACCCAATGTAACTGACACTTTGCTGTACAGCAGAAATTAATACAGCATTGTAAATCAGCTATATTTGAATAAAATAAATTAAAAGCACAAACAACAAAAACAAAGGAGTTATTCTCATTTCTGAAGCACAGTCCATATTTCTACATGTGTATTAACGTAAGAATATATATATGTCAATAATTTCTCTTGATCCCCAAAGTATTAATTGAAACACATTTGGTTTGGGCTACTCATTACCAGGATGGTAAATTCTGTACTCATAGATTGTTGACCAGAAAGGAGCCTTACAGATTACCTAATACACCAGTAGTCACGTATGGATGTGAGAGCTGGACTATAAAGAAAGCTGAGCGTTGAAGAATTGATGCTTTTGAACTGAGCTGTTGGAGAAGACTCTTGAGAGTCCCTTGGACTGCAAGGAGATCCAACCAGTCCATCATAAAGGAAATAAGTCCTGAATATTCATTGGAAGGACTGATGTTGAAGCTGAAACTCCAATTCTTTGGCCACCTGATGTGAAGAACTGATTCATTGGAAAAGACCCTGATGCTGGGAAAGATTGAAGGCGGGAGGAGAAGGGGACGACAGAGGATGACATGGTTGGATGGCATCACTGACTCAATGGACATGAGTTTGGGTAAACTCCAGGAGTTGGTGATGGATAGGGTGGCCTGGCATGCTGCAGTCCATGGGGTCGCAAAGCATCGGACACAACTGAGCAACTGAACTGAACTGAATACATCCTCACCTTGTTGCTCAGTTGTGTCCAACTCTTTGTGACCCCATGGACTATGGCCCTCCAGGCTCCTCTGTCCATGGATTTCTCAGATAAGAATACTGGAGTGGGTTGCCATTTCCTTCTCCAGGGATCTTCCCAACCCAGGGATTGAACCTGTGTCTCTTACATCTCTTGCATTGGAGGGCAGGCTCTTTCCCACTAGCACCACCCTCACCTATATAACTCATATTAGAATGAGGCATCAGAGATGACAAGTGATTTAAATATTTTCTAGAGCCAAGGTTTTAACCTAAAAGCTTGGGATCTTTCCACTACCCCATGTTTTGCTCTCTTGAAGCCATCTCTGACCAGTTTAATAATGGACTTCTTCTGTGTGTTTAAGGAGTATAATAGTGGGACACAAAAAATCTCCACAATGTAGTCTGGCCTCAGTTGACAGTGTAATAGTCAGGTAGAATGTGAAGACTTTAGATAGCTAATTAAAACATAGTACGAAACACCCAACCTAAGTGACTCAGTTATTCTGTATGCATACATATCTATGTATGGACTGCTCTGTGGGGCTCATAAAGTGTCATACTGGATCAATGAATTTAGAAGAGCCAAGGTACTATTAGGATTGATGTAGTCTCCACAAACAAGGATCCTCAACAAAGAGGCACACATCATGAAACTGTTTTAATAAAACTAATCCTTAGTGCTGTTTTCTTTTTTTTTTTTAAGCTGATGCTTCCTTAGGAAAGCAATAGATTGCCTGTAAAGCTAATTTATCCAGAATGTGGCTCACTTACAACAGCTGTATTTAAAACACACATTCAGTTTTTATCCCTTAGGTTGGGGAAGAGGTGGGTGATTTATGCTTTTGCTGCTCAGGCTGATTTGGTGAAATGGACCTGAAAACAGATTAACTAGAAGACACACTCAGTTGAAAAAGACTCAGACGTGCAGAGACCAGTTCACGAGGAAGATGTAGCAAACAGAGCCAGGAAGTCTCGTGTAGACAATCCTCCTCCTGTGAGCATATCCAGTTTTGCCCCTCTGAGCACTGGCACTGAAACTCCAAGATCATTAGGATGTCCCAGAACAGGTATGTACCAGTTGTGGCTTCATCGCTTGCTAGCCCTGTGACCCCAGAAGGTTATTCAGTCACTTTAAGCCTCTGTTTCCTAATATTTAAAATGTGGATCGTGATATTTTCTAATTCACAGGACTGTTGTATTACATGACATAGTTCCAAGTGTCTAGTATATAAGGAGATCTTAATGATAGAAATTAGAATAAAGACTACTACGCACAGTTCTAAGTACTTCACATGTATAAACTCAAGTAAATATAGAAATTCTGTGACAGAGATAGTATTATTGTTTCAGTTTTGTTGTTGTTGTTGTTCAGTCTCAAAGTTATGTCCCAACTCTTTGAGACCCCATGGACTTCAGCATGCCAGGCTCCTCTGTCCTCCACTATCTCTCAGAGTTTTCTCAAATTCCTGTCCATTGAGTCAGTGATGCTATCTAACCATCTCATCTTCTGCCACTCCCTTCTTCTTTTGCCTTCAATCTTTCCCAGCATGTCTTTTCCAATGAGTCAGATTTTTGTATCAGGTAGCCAAAGTATTGGAGCTTCAGCCTCAGCAGCAGTCCTCCTAATGAATATTCGGGGTTAATTTCCTTTAGGATTGGCTGGTTTCAATTTTACAAATGAGGAAATTGAGGCACAGAAAGGTTACATAATCTCGCTAACGTCATGTAGTCTAGTGTAGCTGGGATTCAACCTTGACAGTCTGGCTCCAGAGGCTTTTACACATTACCTATTATTGTCATTGTATCCTTAGATCAATACATAAGGACAAATTAGGGCATCATGTAAATATCATGAGAAGTAACTCATAATTTAACAAATCTGCATGGAGGAAGAAGAATTTCCCCAGCTTCAGGAAGGAGAGGATCAGAGGCGTTAGTAGGGTAAGCAATGGGTTCCAGGGCTGGGTGGACAAAAGGTTCTGGGTACAGCATCTTTGCGGAATATGTGGAGTCTGAGCTGCCAGGATCGGAAGTCAGATTTATAAAATGCAGGAGGTAAGGTTAGAGGAGTACCAAGTCATGAAGATCTTGTGATAGGAAATCATGGTAAGGAGCCAACTTATCCTATGTTTGAGGAAGAGTCAAGGAGTGGAGAGCATTGGAGAGAAGGAGTGGCTGGATCTTAGTCACTTCATTTGATTCACTAGAGCCAGCTGTGGCTGAGGTTTTCCTGTGAACTTCCTAGTTATCTAAGTTAATGCCTTTTCTTTGTATACATGTGCTAAGTTGAGTTGAATTTCTATCACTTGGAATGTAAAGAATCTTGACAAGATCAATTAGTTAGACTATATTATAGAAGAAAATGTTGTGGCAGAATTTAGGGGTATAGACAAGACTACAAACAAGAGAACTAATTAGTGAGTGTTAAGGGACTGATGGGGCCCTGTAAAATTCTTCTAAGGAATTATCTCTCCTCCATCATGCATCATCTTAGAAAGGCTGTTAATCAAAGAGCTCTGCCTTCTTTAGATCAAGGATTAAGTTTATGACAAATATAGGGAAAGGGTCTCCTTTTTCTGGTAATTTGAGTCTTATAGTATAACCCCCAAAAGGAAAAAAAAAGTTTCCTCTTCATTTATTTCAGTGGTGAGACTGATGAAGTTCTCAGGATGTTTGTCCTACTGAGACTTCTGGGCTTGCCTATTTATGGCGTATCAAACCTCATTTTTCCACATGTTCCCCTCTTTTTTTCAATTCTGAGAATGATCCATCTTCTTACAATAAAATCCTTTAAAAATTTTAGTTAGCCCATTCATTTTGCTTATGTCATGGTCCTAAGGGATATAGAAATTAATTCAGAAAGTGAGATGTTGCAAGTGACTGAACAACAATAAAAAAGGTAGATATGGGTGAGTTGGATAAAGGCAGAGAAAGTTCCTCCACTTTTCTGGGAAGTACACAATACTTTTCATGATGTTAATTCTGCTGGCTAACATATGGCCTCTATCAAAGCTCTATAATAAAGAGACCAGCGAAGATTAAAGCTGGTTTATTGGTGAAAAGAGAATGACACCCGGACAAGATGACATACATTGTATTCCTCATCGCTAAGCACAAGTATAAATCCTTGTACATTATTTAGTAAGAGGCAACCAAAAGGAGAGCTCTAAAAGGTGGTAGGAAAAAGCCCAACTCACTGAGAAACCCAGGACTGGAGGAAAAAACACAGTGAAAAGATTCCTTACATAGTCCCCCCTCCACTGAAACAGAAAAAGGAGTCCCAGGATTTCCTGACCTCCAACCTTAACAGCAGAAGGCAGCCCAGAGGTAGGCTCCTTCTTCCCTAGATTAAATGGCAGTCTCTCTAACAACACCAGGTGTGTTGGATATCACCAGCAAGAGGGACTAATCTAGAGCAATTGAGGGAAGTGGGCTTCCTAGCCTGACTTGAGAATTTCCTCCCTTGCCCAGGGACATCAGGGTGGGTGGGAGGAAGCAGGAAGAACAATTTAGCCTAAAGAAGAGGCCTTGCCTGGGAAGTCTTTAAGAATAAGAATCTGAGACTCCCATTTCCTGCCCAGAAATACTGGGGACCTGAGGAGCACGGAATTAGGGGGGTCCTACCACAACAAGTACCTGGACAGGAGACCCTTTTGATATCCACAGGCCTGAAACTCCCCTCTGTCCCTAAGAGGCACTCAGTGGCCCAAACTGGTGAAATCTACCACCTCAGCTAGCACTAGCAGGGAGCAACCCCAATAACGTCACATAAACTGAACAGACAAAAGTAACATTGAAAGTACTATGCAAATTGCATTATCACAAAATAATAATTTTCTGCTAGAACCACAGCACAAAAAAAGTAGGCCAGGACCTATCTGCATGCTTAATCTACACAAAGTGATAATCTAAAAAGATTTCAATAGGACCTAGATTCCCCTAACATAATAAAAACAATGTCTAGAGTACAATAGAAAATTACTCATCATACTTACAATTTAGAAAATCACAACTTGTTTGAAAAAGACAATCAACTGACACCAACTTGGAGATGAATATGATGTTGATGTTGAAATTATCTGACAAAGATTTGAAAGCAGCCACACAAAAGTAACACATCAATTACAAATTCTCTTGAAGCAAATGAAAAACTATAAAACTTCTGCAAAGAAATGGAATTTACAAAAAAGAACTAAGTGGAATTTAAAGAACTGAAAGATAAAATGTCAGACACATACAAAAACAACTTATTGGATGAACTGAATAGAAGCAGGGAAGTGATGGAGAACAGAATCAGAGAACTTGAGGACAGATCAATAGAATTCACCCAATCTGAACAAGAGAAATCAGTATTTCTGATTTTTTTGAAAATAATAAAGCAAAATGGAGCCTCAGGGATTTGTATATGACAATAACAAAAATACCACCAGTCATAACGTCAGAGTTCCAGAGAAGAGGAAAAGAGAATGAGCATGAAAGAGTATTCAAAGACATTACATCTTAAAAGTCTCCAAATTTGGCAAAAACAGAAACTTAAAACATATTCAATAAGCTGAGCAAATCACAAGCAGGATAAATTCCCCCCAAATCCACACCAGACACTTCACAATTAAACAACTGAAAGCTAAAAACAAAATCTCTAGTTTTCAAAAAAGTAGTCAAAGAGATATGAGGCATTACTTATTGAGGAACACTGATCTGAATGGCCATAGATTTCTCATATGAAGCCACAGAGGTCAGAAGATAGAGGCACACCACTTTTCAAGTGTTAAAAGAAAGCATTGTCAACAGCATACTTTTTATCAGGTGAAACTATCCTTAAAAAAATAGGAAAATAAGACATTCTCAGATGAAGAAAATTTAGGAAAATCTGATGCTAGTAGACCTACTCTTAAAGATCAACTAAAGAAATTTCTTCAATCAGAAAGGAAGCCAGAAAAAAGAAAATTCTTGGGAGTATTAGGGAGGAAAGAAATAACAAAAAGGGCAAAAATATGAGTATATACAATAGACTATCCCTCTCTTCATTAATTTTATAAATCATGAAGGATAATCGAATGCAAATTCTAACATTGTCTAATACTCAGGGTGATAATATTTAAAAGTGAGGAAGATAAAGGAATTTAAATGGAAGAAAGGTTGCCACACCTCACACATACAAACACCACATACCACAAAAATAATCACTAGTAATACTGGAGGAATTGGAATAAGATTCACACATTATATCACAGTCCATATCCTGATTATATTATACTATAATTTTGCAAAATGTTACTAATGGGGAAAATGGGAAAAGTATCTTGGGGGATATCTCTGTGTTTTCTCTTATGACCATCTGTGAATCAATAATAATCTCAATAAAAATTTAAATTATATAAACATACAGTAAAAAAAAAAAAGAGGAAAGAGAATGACAAGACAGTTTAGCTCTAAAAACTAGTTCTATCTATAGCTTAAAATTTAAGATATCCAAGTACTTAGGGACCCCAGAGTTTTAGTATTGAGAAAAATAACAGATTTTCTTATCTACAGTTAATAAGAGCCAAGCCAGTGACCCAAGAAATATGGCAGGAAATTAAATTAGGGCTTAAAGAAGTTTGATTCCCTGGGTGGCCACTGTTTCGAATTGGGAACTCAGTGAAGGCTCCCAGATCAGCTAACCAAAAGCAAGAACTCCAGGTGAGGGCATCTTAGGCGTTCTTACTTAGCAGCACTATGCTGCTAAGTCACCACTACATGTGGTTCCCCACTTCTCCCCGTCCCGAATGGGAATTTAAAGCTAAATCTGCACAATTCAGTTAAATGAGTCAGTAAATTTCTTTTTTCACTTAAACGATTTTCAGTTTGATTTAATGTCATTTGCAATTATTAGATCCTTAATATTTACATTGTTTACTGACCATATACTCAGCAGAATGTAAGTTTTCTTGTACACGCAGAAATACAGCAATGCAGGGGTGTCTACATACCTGCGCAGAGGCATGAAACTATGCCCACAGACACCAGTCTGCATCTGTACACACACAGCCCGACACGGGCACACAGTGCTTGAAAGAGGCAATCACACAGGTATAGAAAGTTTCATTCACAGTGGCATACATGTCCACATGCAGAGATTTCCCTACAAGAAAAACTATTATGAATCTTTCTCTGCATCATGCTTTAGCACTCCGTTAGCCTAAGAGTATTCAAAGGCAGAGATATACAGTTATTGCAATGAATTAATAAATACAGCCATACTTTTTTTTTTTGTTTCAGAAGATGATGTGGGATTTTTAGCATAATGACGGTTTCTAAGGTTCAAAATCTGTTAATTATGTTGTGTACTCAATTCAATCCAGCTTCAGTTCCCACAAATATAATCAGTTTCTGGATCTTTATGAAGGAGTCTTTATGGAGCTGAATTCAGGCGGGCCACAGACTCTTAAAGCCTGGTATTATCGCTCTCCTCCCTGGCAAGTACATGAAGAAAGGAGCTAAGCCTCAATTAGTTGAGGAGTAGTGATCAGGGAAAGTGAAATGTTGGCCATATTGGGCTTCATCAGGTAGACTGGTTAGTGATGGAGGGAGAAAATGAGTATTCAATATTCTCACTGAATTTGGGTTCTAAAAGATGTATAGGAAAAGCCATGAAAAGACTTATTACTCAAGGATTTTCCTTCTTCTTCAATGTGTTGAGGAAATTTAACATTGATAAAATAGTTTTATCTACAGATCATATTCCAGAATTGCTAGTTGCCTTAAAATATTCCAGAAATGTCAATTGCCTTAAAAATGTTGTTTATAACTATTATTTTCCCCCCAGTTCCAGATCTAATCTAGATTCAATTCATTTAGGTGTCAAGGCTCTTTATTTTCTTTTTATCAGGAACAAATCTTCAGTTGCTCTTTTTTCCCCCCTATAACTGATAATTTCAAAAAATACAAGTCAATTGTTTCAAAAATTATTCCCCAATGTTAATTTTTCATATGTTTCCTCATGATAATATTTCTTTTGGTTCATTTACTCTATAAATAATATTGTGTCTTTTGGGGGGGCACCTCACATCCAGAAACACATGATATCTGTTTCCCCTTCATTTGTAATGTTTATTTTGATCACTTGGTTAAAATGTTCAGTTTCTCCAAGTTTTTCCTCTTTTAATTTGTAAATAACTTGTAGTTATACACTTTCAGACTTTGCAAATGACTTGCTGCTACTTACAAGACTGCCTTCCTCTAGCAAAATTTTGTTGTTGTTTTTTGCCTGAATTTAATTCTTACTATAATGGTTTCAAATTATTTTCTAACGTCATCATTTCTTCTATATTTACCAGGTGGCATTCATTCGTAAGGAAGCTTTTCTCCTATTTATTTAACTATCCATCCATCCATCAATCTATATCTATCCACCTACCTATTTATTATTAGTATGGCCTGATGATTCTTATCCCATGTCCGAGGTCAGGGGTGGCGGCCGAGAGGAGCTACCCCACGTCCGAGGAGCGGCGGCTGCGCAGGCGCAGGAGGGCCGAGAGGAGCTACTCCACATTCAGGGTTAGGAGAGGCGACCTCGTCCAAGGTAAGGAGCAGTGGATACACTTTACTGGAGCAGCCGTGAAGAGATACCCCACGTCCAAGGTAAATAAGAAAAGGAATACGTCAAGGCTATATATTGTCACTCTGCTAATTTAACTTATATGCAGAGTACATCATGAGAAATGCTGGGCTGGAAGAAACACAAGCTGAAATCAAGATTGCCGGGAGAAATATCAATAACCTCAGATATGCAGATGACACCACCCTTATGGCAGAAAGTGAAGAGGAACTCAAAAGCCTCTTGATGAAAGTGAAAGAGGAGAGTGAAAAAGTTGGCTTAAAGCTCAACATTCAAAAAACGAAGATCATGGCATCTGGTCCCATCACTTCATGGGAAATAGATGGGGAAACAGTGTCAGACTTTATTTTTCTGGGCTCCAAAATCAATGCAGATGGTGATTGCAGCCATGAAATTAGAAGACGCTTACTCCTTGGAAGGAAAGTTATGACCAACCTAGATAGCATATTCAAAAGCAGAGACATTACTTTGCCAACAAAGGTCCGTCTAGTCAAGGCTATGGTTTTTCCAGTGGTCATGTATGGATGTGAAAGTTGGACTGTGAAGAAAGCTGAGTGTGGAAGAATTGATGCTTTTGAACTGTGGTGTTGGAGAAGACTCTTGAGAATCCCTTGGACTGCAAGGAGATCTAGCCAGTCCATCCTAAAGGAGTTCAGTCCTGGGTGTTCATTGGAAGGACTGATGCTGAAGCTGAAACTCCAGTATTTTGGCCACCTCATGCGAAGAGCTGACTCATTGGAAAAGACTCTGATGCTGGGATGGATTGGGGGCAGGAAGGAGAAGGGGACGACAGGATGAGATGGCTGGATGGCATCACCGACTTGATGGACATGAGTTTGAGTAAACTCCAGGAGTTGGAGATGGATAGGGAGGCCTGGCGTGCTGTGATTCTTGGGGTCTCAAAGAGTTGGACACAACTGAGCGACTGAACTGAACTGATGATTCTTATATTCAATTGGTTAAAATCCACAACAGCCCCTATTAATTTTAATAGGGACTCAAATAGTTCTAGATTTTAAAGTGGGAGTATGTTCAAGTAGACTTTGTGTATTGGTATACACCTCCCACCTCAGCTGGTAAAGAATCCACCTGCAATTCAGAAGACTCCAGTTCAATTCCTGGGTCAGGAAGATCCCCCAGAGAAGGAATACGCTACCCAATTCAGTATTCTTGGGCATCCCTGGTGGCTCAGATTGTATAGAATCATCTGGCAATGCAGGAGACCTGGGTTCGATCCCTGGGTTGGGAAGATCCTGCAGAGAAGGAAACAACTACCCATTTCAGTCTCCTGGACTGGAGAATTCCATGGACAGAGGATCCTGACAGGTTTACAGTCCATGAGGCCGGAAAGAGTCGGACACAACTGAACGACTTTCACTTTCATAAACCTCCATATACCTGTAATGGTCTTTGAATCACCTTTAGTTTGCCCTTTTCTCAACAAGTCCTAGATTGTTAATTATATATCACTTATTTTTAAGATATGTGTATTATCTGTCACTATGACTATGAAGGCTTCCCAGGTGGTGCCAGTGGCAAAGAACCTGCCTGCCGATGCAGGAGAGGTAAGAGACATGGATTCGATTCCTGGGTCTGGAAGGTCCCCTGGCGGAGGGATGGTAACCCACTCCAATATTCTTGCCTGGAGTATCCCATGGACAGAGAAGCCTGACAGGCTACAGTCCATAAGGTCGCAAAGAGTCAGACATGACTGAAGTGACTTAGCATGCATGCAGGACTGTTCTTTACAGAAAACCTTTCCTTATAAAACAGAATGGACTCATCACCATGAGCAGCTGGTTAGTACATCATTTAATAATTCCACATGGAACTTTTCTGTTGAGCCCTGGTCTTAATGGTTTCTCCTTTCCGGCTTTTAAATGCGCATATTATTAGTGAAGTGGCAATGGTACCCCACTCCAGTACTTTTGCCTGGAAAATCCCATGGACGGAGGAGCCTGGTAGGCTGCAGTCCATGGGGTCGCTAAGAGTCTGGCACTACTGAGCAACTTCACTTTGACTTTTCACTTTCATGCATTGGAGAAAGAAATGGCAACCCACTCCAGTGTTCTTGCCTGGAGAATCCCAGGGACTGGGGAGCCTGATGGGCTGCCGTCTATGGGGTCGCACAGAGTCGGACATGACTGAAGCGACTTAGCAGCAGCAGCAGCAAAGTAATGTACCTAAGCAAAACATGCCCACTAATTTCCAAGTAGACACTATAAGAGCCACCTAGGCCATCACTGTTTATTCTGGAATCAATATATGAATATTTAAGCTATCATATTAAATACTGTGGCATTGAATCAGACTAGAAAAGAACTTAAATTTTTTAAATGTAGAAAAATGGGCAAACACTTCACAAAAGAATGTCTATTATTAGCTAATAATCACATGCTTACTGCAAATTAAAACCACAATGAGACAAGCTACAAGTGGCAAAAATCAAGAAGACTAACAATAATAAATGTCAGTGATGATGTGGAGCAACTGGAAATCTCCTATGTTGCTAATGGGAGTGTAAAATGGTACATGGCTATGGAGACATATTCTGTAATTTCTTATGAAATTAAATGCAGATGTACCTCATGACTGAGCAATTTCATCTGAACATAGTTACTCAACATGTATGACATAAATGTCCACAAAAAACTTAAAAATCAACAATGTTTCTAGTAAATCGATTAATAAAAGCTAAAATCTGGGAACAATGTGAATGTCCACATCAGGATAATAAGAAAGCAAACTGTGGTATAGTTGTTCAATGGAACTCTACTTAGCAATAAAAAGTAATGAAATGTTCTGAAAGGTAACAACATGGGTGGATATAAAGCTATCTGATTCTATGCCAAGTCTCAGTTCAGTTCAGTTCACTCAGTTGTGTCTGACTCTTTGCGACCCCATGTGTCACAGCACGCCAGGCCTCCCTGTCCATCATCAACTCCTGGTGTTCACTCAAACTCATGTCCCTCAAGTCGGTGATGCCATCCAGCCATCTCATCCTCTGTCGTCCCCTTCTCCTCCTGTCCCCAATCCCTCCCAGCATCAGAGTCTTTTCCAATGAGTCAGCTCTTCACATGAGGTGGCCAAAGTACTGGAGTTTCAGCTTCAGCATTAGTGCTTCCAGTGAACACCCAGGGCTGATCTCTTTAGGATGGACTGGTTGGATCTCCTTGCAGTCCAAGGGATTCTCAAGAGTCTTCTCCAACACCACAGTTCAAAAGCATCAATTCTTCCACACTCAGCTTTCTTCACAGTCCAACTCTCACATCCATACATGACCACAGGAAAAACCATAGCCTTGACTAGACGAACCTTTGTTGGCAAAGTAATGTCTCTGCTTTTGAATATGCCATCTAGGTTGGTCATAACTTTCCTTCCAAGGAATAAGTGTCTTTTAATTTCATGGCTGCAGTCACCATCTGCAGTGATTTTGGAGCCCCCCAAAATAAAGTCTGACACTGTTTCCCCTGTTTCCCCATCTATTTCCCATGAAATGATGGGACCAGATGTCATGATCTTCGTTTTCTGAATGTTGAGCTTTAAGCCAACTTTTTCACTCTCCACTTTCACTTTCATCAAGAGGCTTTTGAGTTCCTCTTCACTTTCTGCCATAAGGGTGGCATGGTGAAACTAATGTATGGTGCTAGAAGTCAGAAAGTTGTTCCTCTATGGAAAGAATTGACTGGAAAAGGATACAAGGGACTTTCTGGGATGGCGAAATATTCAATATTTTATTTGGGAGAGTGACTATACAGGTGCATAAAATTGTCAAATCTCATTGGACTGAATGGACTTAGCATTTAAGATTTCTGCTTTTTATTGTATATTAATTATACTTCAATTTAAAAATGGCTATAGAGAAACATAAGCTCCAGTCAAGTCTGTCTATTGGTAAGAAATATTCACACCTTATACTTTTCAAGCACTTAGTATGAGTTAGTTGAAATGCAAAGTGTCTCATACTTAACTGGATGTTTTCTTGGACTTTGTTTTAGTTGGAGAACTGAGAAATTGCACTTTCAGGTTTGCATTTGAACAGAACCAAACATATAGTGGGTTCACATTTAATGCAATATTCCTTAAGCAAAGCCAATATGGATTCCCAGCAAAGCTGACCACAGAAGCTTTCTCCAGCTAATCTACTCCGAAGAATGCTGTTGATCTCATTACATTTCTCTTGAAACCTTTTTCCTTAAAAATGTGTTTCTATAATCAGAATGTCCTACAGATGCATTCTTAATTTCCCACATACCTAATAAGGGAAGAAGAAAAATGAGATTAGCCAGAAACTCTTTTCCCTAGCTAGGTTGTAGTCTAAACTCCTTTGTTTTACTAAGTCTATAAATCCTTTCTGTTGTTTAGTCGCTGAGTCATGTTCGACTCTTTAGTGACCCCATGGACTGTTGCCCACCAGGTTCCTCTGTCCAAGGGATTTTCCAGGCAAGAACACTGGAGTGGGTTGCCATTTCCTTCTCCAGGTGATATTCCTGACCCAAGGATCGAACCTGAGTCTCTTGCATTGGCAGGAGGATTCTTTATCACTGAGCCACCAGGGAAGCCCATCATTGCTATATAAATTCATGGTTGTATTAAGGACTCGTAGTGATTAATACTGGTAGTTGTATTAATGATCTGGTAGTGACAGATATCTTCTGTGGTATTGTGTAGTTAGTAATTCATGGCTCTGAATTTAGTCGTACTTGGGTTTAAATACCTTGGCTCTAGCACACACTAGCTGTGTCATTTAAACAAGGTTTCAATTTCTCTAAGTCTATGCTTTTATTTTTTTCTGTAACATAATATGTGATATATGATAATAATGTTTGCAAAAATGTTTGTTGTGATAATTTAGGTAAAGCAGTAGTGTACTGTTTGATACATATTAGATAGCCATAATTATCATTATCGTGCTATATGTTATTGTTTGTTTACTTGTTTGTGTCTCATACTAGACTGTAAATGTCTCAAGGGCAAAGAACATGATTTATGCTTTTTCTCAAAAGCACCCAGCATAGTTTAAAAATAAATGCTGAATAAATATTTTTTCAATTTAGGGATTTCTTTTCATTATTAATTCAATAACAATGCATCCTAATAATAATTTTTGAAAGGATTATTTGGAGTTTGATTCTTAAAAGCTTTTTGATTTTCTTGGTTTTGGTTGACTTTCTATACTTCCCATCCCTCAGTAATACCATATGCAATTTCTATAGTGAGAAAAGAAACCAGCTGATATTTAATGACCTTCTGGACATAAACTTCATCCTCTAAGCACATATTTAAAACCTCATCTCTTAGGACAAAAAGTTTAAATATGGACAACGATCATTTTCTATTGCATTCACCCTGCCTTTATCCAAGTACTATCTTATGTTGGTGCTTAACTTGTTTGTGGATACAATTCCCTACTTCCAAGAGTACAAATGCTTTTTACCCAAGTCTTTTGTGCCCTCCCTTCAATCTCCAAGACCTGATGTGGGTGAATGCACTTTATATGCATTGGAGAAGGTAATGGCAACCCACTCCAGTGTTCTTGCCTGGAGAATCCCAGGGACGGGGGAGCCTGGTGGGCTGCTGTCTATGGGGTCACACAGAGTCGGACACGACTAAAGTGACTTAGCAGCAGCAGCAGCAGCACTTCAACTTTGCTTAAGTCTGGAGAGGGAAAGAGACATGCTAAATATTTTAAAAGGGGGAATTTCAGTGTAGGGAATTAGTCATACCTGTGATAGAAGAGCTGAGAAACCAAACAGGGACTGTTGAGGCAACCCAAAGAACAGGGACCATCTTTCATGTGATAGGACCAAAGAAGGAAGTTGCTGTTTCCAGACTTAAGAAGCTGGGACTGTCCATATTAGCTGTAGCCAAGGAGGGATGTAATCATTGTTGGAGAAATCACAGGAAGCATAAGAGAAGGAAAAGAAAAACACTGCTTGTCTTCCTCTTCCCCTTTACTCTTCTTATATGGGTCCTGGGTGCCCAAACTACCTAAAATCTGGAGGGCAGAGGAGTCTAGCTCCCTAGTAATGATACAGAGAGCACAAGGGAAGGGAGAGGATGGATCTAGGAGCAAACTGATGACTAACCAGGAAAGGTTCCCAAAGAAAGAGGAACATGGGTTAAGTCTTGAAGGATACATTGAATTTCAAGACTTCAAGGGTCATGAATGAGGCACTCCCAGAAAATCGGAGCTATGTGAGCAAAACCAAAGAGGTGTGAGGCACAATTATGATGGACTAGAAAAGCCACTCTGGATAGATCAGAAAGTGCATGTAGAGTAGTATTTGGATTAAACCAGTCAACAGGGTTAGATCATGATATGGTATGCTTTCAAAGTCTGGCAGGGAGTTTCAGAATTATTTAAGAGAGGAAGAATCATTAAAGATATTTGAGCAGAAGAGTAACATGCTGAAAATTGTGTTGAAGGAAGGATTTCTGGCAGGGGTAAGAGACCAGAGATTGAGAAGCCACAAAGCAAGCCACTGCAACAATTCACACATGGACCAGCAAGTTTTCACAAGGTAAGGGCAGCAGGTATAGAGAGAAATAAACACACTGTAGTGTTTGGCAAACTTTAAATCATAAGAAGTGAAGATGAAGAGTAAGTTAGAACTGATGCCAATTTTTCAGGCCGACTAACTGGAAAAATAACTGTAACTGAGATGAGCTGGTGAGAGAAGGTGATGAGTACACTTTGGATGAGCTAGATTTGAGATAATGGCAAGAAATAAATAGACAAATCTAGGAAAACAACTACTGGTACGTGCTTGAGAGAAGAGAAGTGGCAATGTGGTTTCGTTGTTGTTCAGTTGCTTAGTTGTGTCCGACTCTTTGGAGGTCACCAACTAGCTAGGAGAATGAGTAAATGGGGGCTGGAAGGAGAATGCGTGGGAGATGGATTATTGTGAGAGCAAACAACTAGCCTTGGCTAATGTCACTGAAGAAAGAAGAAGAAGGAAAAAAAAGGAATGAGTAAAGATCAGATCAGATCAGTTGCTCAGTCATGTCCGGCTCTTTGTGACCCCATGAATCACAGCACGCCAGGCCTCCCTGTCCATCACCAACTCCTGGAGTTCACTCAGACTCACGTCCATCGAGTCAGTGATGCCATCCAGCCATCTCATCCTCTGTCGTACCCTTCTCCTCCTGTCCCCAATCCCTCCCAGCATCAGAGTCTTTTCCAATGAGTCAACTCTTCGCATGAGGTGGCCAAAGTACTGGAGGTTCAGCTTTAGCATCATTCCTTCCAAAGAAATCCCAGGGCTGATCTCCTTCAGAATGGACTTGTTGGCTCTCCTTGCAGTCCAAGGGATTCTCAAGAGTCTTCTCCAACACCACAGTTCAAAAGCATCAATTCTTCGGCGCTCAGCCTTCTTCACAGTCCAACCTTCACATCCATACATGACCAGTGGAAAAACCATAGCCTTGACAAGACAAACCTTTGTTGGCAAAGTAATGTCTCTGCTTTTGAATATGCTATCTAGGTTGGTCATAACTTTCCTTCCAAGGAGTAAGCGTCTTTTAATTTCATGGCTGCAGTCACCATCTGTAGTGATTTTGGAGCCCAGAAAAATAAAGTCTGACACTGTTTCCCCTGTTTCCCCATCTATTTCCCATGAAGTGATGGGCCCAGATGCCATGATCTTCGTTTTCTGAATGTTGAGCTTTAAGCCAACTTTTTCACTCTCCACTTTCACTTTCATCAAGAGGCTTTTGAGTTCCTCTTCACTTTCTGCCATAAGGGTGGTGTCATCTGCATATCTGAGGTTATTGAGATTTCCCCCGGCAATCTTGATTCCAGCTTGTGTTTCTTCCAGTCCAGCGTTTCTCATGATGTACTCTGCATATAAGTTAAATAAACAGGGAGACAATATACAGCCTTGACATACTCCTTTTCCTATTTGGAACCAGTGTGTTGTTCCATGTCCAGTTCTAACTGTGGCTTCCTGACCTGCATACAGATTTCTCAAGAGGCAGATCAGGTGGTCTGGTATTCCCATCTCTTTCAGAATTTCCCACAGTTTATTGTGATCCACACAGTCAAAGGCTTTGGCATAGTCAATAAAGCAGAAATAGATGTTTTTCTGGAACTCTCTTGCTTTTTCCATGATCCAGAGGATGTTGGCAATTTGATCTCTGGTTCCTCTGCCTTTTCTAAAACCAGCTTGAACATCAGGAAGTTTACAGTTCACATATTGCTGGAGCCTGGCTTGGAGAATTTGGAGCATTACTTTACTAGCGTGTGAGATGAGTGCAATTGTGCGGTAGTCTGAGCATTCTTTGGCATTGCCTTTCTTTGGGATTGGAATGAAAACTGACCTTTTCCAGTCCTGTGGCCACTGCTGAGTTTTCCCAATTTGCTGGCATATTGAGTGCAGCACTTTCACAGCATCATCTTTCAGGATTTGAAATAGCTCAACTGGAATTCTATCACCTCCACTAGCTTTGTTTGTAGTGATGCTTTCTAAGGCCCACTTGACTTCACATTCCAGGATGTCTGGCTCTAGGTCAGTGATCACACCATCATGATTATCTGGGTCGTGAAGATCTTTTTTGTACAGTTCTTCTGTGTATTCTTGCCATCTCTTCTTAATATCTTCTGCTTCTGTTAGGTCCATACCATTTCTGTCCTTTATCGAGCCCATCTTTGCATGAAATATTCCTTTGGGATCTCTGATTTTATTGAAGAGATTTCTAGTCTTTCCCATTCTCTTGTTTTCCTCTATTTCTTTGTATTGATCGCTGAAGAAGGCTTTCTTATCTCTTCTTGCTATTCTTTGGAACTCTGCATTCAGATGGTTATATCTTTCCTTTTCTCCTTTGCTTTTCACTTCTCTTCTTTTCACAGCTATTTTTAAGCCCTCCCCAGACAGCCATTTTGCTTTTTTGCATTTCTTTTCCATGCAGATGGTCTTGATCCCTGTCTCCTGTACAATGTCACGAACCTCATTCCATAGTTCATCAGGCACTCTATCTATCAAATCTAGGCCCTTAATTCTATTTCTCACTTCCACTGTGTAATCATAAGGGATTTGATTTAGGTCATACCTAGTGGTTTTAGGTCTAGTGGTTTTCCCTACTTTCTTCAATTTAAGTCCGAATTTGGCAATAAGGAGTTCATGGTCTGAGCCACAGTCAGCTCCTGGTCTTGTTTTTGCTGACTGTATAGAGCTTCTCCATCTTTGGCCGCAAAGAATATAATCAATCTGATTTTGGTGTTGACCATCTGGTGATGTCCATGTATAGAGTCTTCTCTTGTGTTGTTGGTAGAGGGTGTTTGTTATGATCAGTGCATTTTCTTGGCAAAACTCTATTAGTCTTTGCCCTGCTTCATTCCTTATTCCAAGGCTAAATTTGCCTGTTACTCCAGGTGTTTATTGACTTCCTACTTTTGCATTCCAGTCACCTATAATGAAAAGGACATCTTTTTTGGGTGTTTGAGTAAAGATAACAGAGTGCAATTGAAGAGGTAGGAAGACAGCTAGAATTTAAGAAGGAAAGTCAAAAGACAAGTCAAGGCAGGTTGAGGAGTCATTGTACAGGTACAGGAAATATAGTTCAATTGGTAAGGTATCCTCACATAATGAGCAATCCAAAATTCATGATTGAATGAAATAATAGAAGAAAAAAAAAACAGTGTGGTTGTAAAATCTTAAATGCTACAGAAAATTTCATGAAAATACAGACTAAGAAGACATCACTGGATTTACTCTGTATCTCTGTATCCTTTAGTAACAAAGAAAGTGAAAAAAGTGAAAGTGAAGTCACTCAGTCATGTCCGACTCTTTGTGACCCCATCGTCTGTAGCCCACCAGGCTCCTCTGTCCATGGGATTTTCCAGGCAAGAGTACTGGAGTGGGTTGCCATTTCCTTCTCCAGGGGATCTTTTTGACCCAGGGATTGAATCCAGATCTCCCGCATTTTAGGCAGACACTTTACAGTCTGAGCCACCAGTGAAGTTTTAGTAACAAAGATTACCTCTCTATTCTCAAGCTTTGTTAAAATGTAGTGATGTAATAATATTTCTTCCATGAAAAAAACTACCATATACATATATACACACACAATATAACTCTCTTCTCTTCCACTATTTCTTTCCTCGTGAAAACTGTATGTTGAAATTTACAGAGTGTCCTAGAACATTAATGGTGTTATGCATTTTAGGTTTTCTTGGTTGCAATTTCATATTGATGAAACTTCTTTTTTGTAGCATTATTTATCTGTCTGTAGAGGTTGGAATTTTCCTGGGAGTCATCTAGGTTAAATTAATTTCTGTTTTGAGATCAAAAGAGATTTAGGAGGGGATTAAACTCATTTGTAAAGAGTTGGAGGCCATTTGATAATAAGCTTGGTTTTCCCTGGTGGCTCAGATGGTAAAGAATCTGCTTGCGATATAGGAGACCTGGGTTCAATGTCTCGGTCAGGAAGATCCCCTGGAGAAGAGAACTGCTGCCCATTCCATTATTCCTGCCTGGAGAATTCCATGGACAGAAGAGTCTGGCGGTAGACTGTATATGTCTCTTCATGGAGGAGTCTGTTAGTGGTGAGTGACAAGAAAGGGATACTCAAGGGTAAAATAAGAAAGGGTGTGTTTCATAGGTGAAAAGATAATCTGCATCTAAGTATATACATAGGAAAGCCATGCTGCTTCAAATGAGAAGACATGGGTCCTTGCCTGACTCTGCATCCCTGGATACATGTTTTTTGGATAGATCATTAATTAACCTTCCTGGGCCTTACATGAATTTTGAGAGGATCAGTCAAGGAAAGATAAATGTATGGAACTTTTTTAAAAAATATACTTTATCCAGGAACACAAAAACCTATAAACCTGTTAGACTTCTTGTCAGAAGGCCAGATAGTAGTTGGCGAATTCTGCTGCCTAACTCTTCATGGTTGCAGGAAGCCTTTTGGGCTTTATCTGTACACATCCCTGTTAATGGAGCCCCTACAACTGATTCCAAGTCTAGTTCAAGGCTTGGGACATCTTAAGGGACTTGAGAAACAGAGACAAATACTCTCAGGTGCTCCATCACTCACTGCAATTTGGTCAGATAGATTCTGTTTCAAGCTTTATAATGATACTTTGAATTTCTTGAGCTCAGAGAGATAAATTCCGGTGGTTAGGACTTTTATAAATGCAGCTGTAGTAGCCATTAACTGTGTGACTGACCCTTAAAAAGTCCAGCACATTAATACCAAGCATAGTAAAATATTTGACTACTTACAACATCCTTATTGCATTTATACACATTCATGCACGCATGCAAGGAGCAAATATCTATCTGTATTTATGTCTCATTACATACAAAACTAGGGGGAAAGAGATGAAGTTGAGTGGGGACAGAGTCTGGGAAAAGAAAGACAAGAAAAAGAGAGAAGGTGGCATGTTTCATTTTTTTTTTTCCATAAAAGCACTGGGGTTCACTGTGGACTGGGGTGGGAGAGGGTGGTAGAAGCTGGCAGATCTGTTTAAAAAATATTTTGTGAGATTCCTGGCATAAGCTGAACCGCTGGGGCCCGGGTGACCAAGGGTGTCACTGAGCTGGGGATGAGACACTGCTCACTGATGCTGCCTGGAAACCAGCACAGCCCTGGAGACGGGGGCCTGGAAACTTTGATGACTCTGGCTGGAACGCTGGGTTCTAACTAGGGCTAGAGCAGCAGTCATGAGACTTCTTCTGGAGGGTTTGTAGGCAACAGAGGAGAACTAGCAGAACCCAGAGAGGAGAGGGAGCGGCAGGGTGGGCACCTCATGGTGACTGTTGCTGAAAGACTAGTTCATGGGCTCGGTGCATGGTCTTGTCCAAGGATTTATTCCAACAGCTGCAGCAGGGATCACAAGACTTAACTTTTCGTATCAGCTTTGCCACTGACTTACTTTGTTCTTTAGACAGATCACTCTTCTCTATATCTAACTTTTATGCTCTGGGAAATGAGGATTTTGGAGTTGGTCTGAAATAATCTAAATTTAACATTATTCATCTCCTGAATGTATTGCTTTCTTGCCAGTTAATTAAACAACTACTTCCCAAAGGCCTATGCCAGGTTTGTATGTGTGTGTTAGTCACTCAGTTATGGCCTATTCTTTGTGACCCCGTGGTGGCCTGTAGCCCGCCAGGCTCCTCTGTCCATGGAATTCTCCAGGCAAGAATACTGGGGCAGGTAGCCATTCTCTTCTCTAGGGGATCTTCCCAGCCCAGGGATGGAACCAGGGCTTCTGCATTGTAGATGGATTCTTTGCTGTCTGATCCAACAGGGAAGCTCCTGTGTCAAGTCACTACTGACAAATTCTAAACCTGTAACACAGGTCCAGCTTCAAGTCCTGGTTTTGTTATTCATTGCCTATGTGACTTCAAACAGGTTTGTTTTCTTCTATGGCCCTCAGCTTCCTCATCTGTATACTTGAGGATAGTGATACCTTCTGACAGGGTTGTTAAAGATAAACACACAACACGGCAGGGACATAGTAGGTGCCCAGTAACTGGTATTCACTGTAAGTGTACTTTTAATTAAATATTCTAATAACAGACCCTATCAATCCATTAATAAAAATGTAACTTTATAAAGTGTACAAATAGATGTGACCCATAAACTTGAGCTTGTCAAGGGGATTTGCTAAATCAAAAAATGTTCTCCGGAAGATATACTCTATCATAAAAATAAGAAGATATCTTTGTGAAGTGCACTTGGCTCTTTTATTATTTAAGCTTGCCTCAGAATTCCTCTCAGGTTGTCATTCCTCATGCTTCTCTCAACAAGATCTCATCCCTTTCTCTGACAAGAATCTGAACAAAGTCCAAGCATCTTCTCCACCTTTACAATTCATATTTTTGTCAATTTAATTAAAGTAACATTTGCTTAATTAAGCTAAATGCAACTTCTTTCATTTATAATCAGTCTCTGGGGAAAGCTTCTCCTAAACTAAGGCTTCTGCCTAATTCTGTGTGGCTCTCAGAATGGCTACCTCTCTTCACTTTTCTCAGATAGAATGCTGTGACATGGTCTAAGCTGAGGTGAGTTTTATAGAGCTGTTATTTCTCTGTCTTATTGTAATAACTTCACTTGATGCTGAGAAGACAGGGTACTTAGTAAATCTACACAGCTGTTACAGATATGATGTGCTGTGTGCTTGGTCGCTCAGTTGTGTCTGACTCTTTGTGACCCCATGGACTATAGCCCACCAGGCTCCTCTGTCCATGGGGATTCTCCAGGCAAGAATTACTGGAGTGGGTTGCCATGCCTTTCTCCAGGGGATCTTCCCAACCCAGGGATTGAACCCATGTCTCCCGCATTGCAGGCTGATTCTTTACCATCTGAGCCACCAGGGAAGCCCACAAATATGATGATCTTACCCAAATATTTCAGGAGAGACTTTACATCCTTGGAGGAAGGCAACCAAAAGTTTGTCATTTCTATCACCTTATAAATATTAGCTGCTTAATAAAAATGTTACATAGCAGGAAGAGATAGTATGGATGTACACATTACCAAGCACAGCTGTGAGCACTTTCCTCATGACAATTCTGTAAGGGCAGAGTTATGATGCTGTTTAACAAATGAGAACACAGAGATGCAGTGATTTTGTCCACAGTCATATAAATCATAAAGTAGTACTGAGCAGACTCAAAAGAAAAAAAAAAAAGCAAAAATTCAGTGACAGGCTCTGTTGGAAAGTGGGATAGAAGTAAATTATGGCCTCACAGGTGGAGAGGTATGGAGGCTATGTGATGCCTGAGTGTAGGTAACTCCATCCAGGAGCCACTCCAGAGTGCACTCTTCTCACTGTCCAAAGACAGACAATTCATGTCCCATTGTACTCGGAAACAAAAGGGGAAGATGGCTGCTGGTGACAGGCATGGTTTGCATGGATGTTCAGCACATTGTGTGTGTGTATATATCTTTGTATTTGCTATGGAGTTCCAGGAACTGGATGCTGTAGCTCAGACCAGTCTAGTGTTTCCTTCCCTCACAGTGGATGGTTGTTGATGCTCTAGTTCTAGTTCATCCACTTTTGGGAGTCCCAATACATAGTCTCCTCCCAATAAGGGCTAGGAACTCACTTCCTCAGCTTCTTTAAGAGTCATCTGGAAAGCAGGTTTAAATATTGGACCAAAAAAAGTAAGTATTTATACTGAGATTGGAACCTTTTATGCATTCTTTTGCTTGATTAATGACATTTTTTGCAATTTTTTGTTCCCTTCATTTTGCTTTATGTTTCTGTTTCCTATGAAAAGCAGTAGAGGGAAATGTTATATGACCTGGCTTGGAACCTTAGCTCTCTTATGCTAGACGTTTAACATTAGTGAAGTTCCCTAAGGTCTCTGTGCCTCAGTTTCTTCAACAATAAAATGGGATAACTATAATCAGGGTAAACACATTGACTTGCCATTGCTGTTCAGTCACTCAGTCGTGTCTGACTCTTTTGTGACCCCATGGACTGTAGCCCGCCAGTCTCCTCTGTCTGTGGAATTTCCCAGGCAAGAATTCTGGAGTGGATTGCCATTTCCTTTCTCCAGGGGATCTTCCTAAGCCAGGGATTGAACCCACATCTCCTCCTTGGCAGGCGGATTCTTTACTACTGAGCCACTTGTTGCAGGGATTAGGAAATTATTATATGTAAAGTATCTAAAACATTGCCTGTGAAGGGGTTAAGTACCAACTAAATGTTAGTTATTTTTGTCATTATACATTTTTTTCTCACCAGTTGTATTTGTTGTGTTAATCAAGATGTCTCCTACCCACTTTATTCTTCTTGGGCTTTGGAAATGGTACATCTAATTTTTAAACACTTACTCTTTGCAGTTGTATATGTGACACCATAAATTTTTAAAAACAAATTTATTGAAGTATCATTTACATAGAATATATTATACCCATTTTTAGGGTAGAGTATTTTGGTGAATTTTGACAAGTTTACATACACATTTAGTCTTCACCACAATTGAGATTTAAAATATTTTTATCACTCCTAAAATACTTTGTACCACTTTCCATATAATATATCTCCCATTCCATCCAACCCTCTCCAGCCCCAGGTAATCAATGTTATGCTTTCTGCTACTATGGAGTAAGTTTGACTTTTCTAGAGTTAAATATAAAAGAAATCATACAGCCTGAAGTCTTTTGTGACATATATTTTAAACATATTTTGCTATTACTCTCAATAGTTACTCAATACCTTTATTCTCTCCTAGTTGGGACCTAAATCTAAGTAATTTTTTCTTCTTTCATCCCTTTTCCCTCTGCCAACTTCCATTTTGAGATTATCTTGGATTTTGGTTATAAATATTTTAAAATCACACATCAGGAGTTATTTAAACACAATTTAGATTTCTACTTCATTTACTCACCACTCTTTCTTGTATCTTATATACTGTGTAGTCTTTGATTCATTTTTTTTGTGCTTCACACAATTCTTCCCCCCATCAACATCCACTCCCCATCCCCTGCTCCCCAGGGTAACTTTTATGAATCTCTGCAATCCTAAATATGTCTTTATTTTGCTCTCTTATTTCACTACCAACTACATACTAAGTACAGGGTTCTAAGAAAATTATCTTTTCCTTTAACATATTATAAGGTCTAGCTTTGGCGATGAGAGCTCAGATGCGGTACTGAAAGAAACCATCTCCACTGGGGCTTTGACTCACTAATTTTCAATTCAGCTAAGTCTATTTCTTCCTTTCTGCCTGCTAATCATTTTCTTCCAATGATTAAAATTTCCCATGCCAAGCCCTCTAGCACAGTTCTCCAAGGCAGTGGCCATACAAATCACCTGTGCATCTTGTCAAAATACACATTCTATTTCAGTCATTCTGGGGACAGGCCTAGGATTCTGCATTTCTAACAAGCTCCCAGGTCATGGTGATGTGAACCTCATTTTGAGAACCAAGCCTCTAGCTGCTACTTTCTCATGGAGGTGATAGCCTCTTTAATCTTTCCAAGGATATGAATCATTAATCTTCAATGTCTGTATCCTCTATTAACTCCTCAGTGTTAATACTTGTGTTTGCTGAGTTTGTGGCTTCTCTTTTCTAATGTTGGTTTTCCTCAAATTCTATCTTTCCCTTTCCTTTCTTTTCTTTTCCTTTCTCTTACCTTTCTTTTTGTCTTCTTTTTTTAAGAAACTTGTCAATTACCTACTGCTTATCTGCTCCTGTGTGGTGGAAGGGAAGAGGGCCTTCTGCTCAGAGGAGTGCACTCTTGCATAGCAGGACTGAGGGTTCTATATCCAGTCCCCTCCCCAGCTTCAGAGCAAACATTCACTGCTTTATTATATAAACAAACCACTGCCACTGACTGTTTAGCATAAGCTGGGGATAGGACTGACCAGCATAGCTAATGATTAAGACGATAGAAACAATTAACATTTTTAAGTGTCTGTAGCATGAAAGAAAGTGCTACATGTTTTAATTTATTTAATGGATAGAACTTGTCAAACTGAAGATCTAACCACATCCACTTTCTCCCTGTATGTTTAGTCCTGCCAACCTACTTTGATTGAGAAACACAATTTGTCCTTATTTTCATCATGTGCTCTTTTCTTTCTTCACTTTTGGGAGTAAGTGGAAGGATGCTGAAGACTCAGTCATTTGGATGAAATAGATCAAATATTCCAGGGTAATTGGATGATACCCCAAAGCCAAACCCTGTGTAATGGGAAGGGAGAAGAGTAAAGTGAATAAGAAAGAGAGAAAGAAAGGAAGAGAAGGAGAAAAAATAAAAGGAGAAGTTGGGGACAAAGTGCCAATAATGAAAAGATGGGGAAAGGGGGAAGAGGAACAGAATGCAGGTGGAATTTGCACAAGAGTGGGGAGTTTAGTTGCATTTGCTTAGTGGTAGTTTTTAACCTTGCTTAAATTCTTTTAAATCTCTGCAAATAAGAAGATTAATTGAGTAGCCCTTGACATTCAGAGAGAGCTCTGGCTAGAGTGACCTTACAGATATAACCCAGGAGAACAGGAGAATAGTAATTTTGGCTTAAAAAAAGGCAAATTTAATAAGTTTATTGGAAGGACAGTTTATTGTGTGCTGTATGGCTTGTTTCTGTGAACTGAATAAAATGGTCTCTTATTTTGAGGGCTTACAGGGATTTACCTAGAAATATTTACCTAGAATATTTACCTAGAAATCAAAGAGGAACCCATTTAAATCTTGGGACCTGACTGATTGGAATTTGCAGCTTTAATGTGATCTTTTATTGCAGGAATTTTTCCTATAATTTTCAGGATGTGGATGGACAATGAAAGATGGGTGAAACCATCTGTATTTTGGGTTCAGGCCACTAATTTCCGTTATGTCGGGTACTGGGAATTTTGAAGCTCACACACTTAAAAACATCTCCCCTTTTTTTAAAGGTATTTGTTTTACAAAAGAAACATAACCTCAGTTCTCTATACTTATGAAAGTCTATTTCTTTAGTGATTGAAATTTACTGTGCTTTCGGGAGCCCTTCTAATTGTTTTTAATTAAGATGAAACAGTTGGAGAAGGCAATGGCACCCCACTCCAGTACTCTTGTCTGGAAAATCCCATGGATAGAGGAGCCTAGTAGGCTATAGTCCATGGGGTCGCTAAGAGTCGGACACGACTGAGCGACTTCCCTTTCACTTTTCACTTTCATGCATTGAAGGAGGAAATGGCAACCCACTTCAGTGTTCTTGCCTGGAGAATCCCAGGGACGGGAGAGCCTGGTGGGCTGCTGTCTATGGGGTCGCACAGAGTCAGACATGACTGAAGTGACTTAGCAGCAAGATGAAACAGTATTATTCTTGCTGAAGAAAGCAGACCAATAGAAAGACATGGTTGGAGCAGCCCTTGGGACGTTGATTTTGTTTAGGTTTACTTCCACTTCTAATCGATTGTTCATTTTTCAATTTGTCACTTGAGTTTCACTTAAAATACAGCCTCTAAATGTATTAAGCTCCTACTACGCAGGCGCAGTCCTAGGCTCCAGCCCTGGGACACAAAGATAATTCCAACAAGTCCCTGAGTTCGGGATCCATCAGAGTCCTATAGGGAGACAGTCTTAGAAACAGAGGACTCTGACACATTGCGTCTGTTACAGAGGATGGTGCAGATGGTATCATGTGAGATGAGCTGAGATGGGCCTCATTCCACCTGAGTAAGTAGGGGTCCCGGACAGGTAACCTTCTACCTGAATCTCACAGGATAAATAGATGCTTTTCAGTACAATTAGTTCTTGCTTATAAGTTCTCAAACCCTCCATAATTGCCCCCTGCTTCTCCTATTCACTTCACTATACCTCTGAATCCCCCTTTTAAAGCTTTGTTGATAAAAATCTATTGAAAGTGCTCTGAGATTCCCCTTTCAATGGTGCTTCAGAAGCCTTGAGTTGACCAGACTGCTTCAAGTCCATGGGATTGGAACTGGCTTGCCACTTATCCTATTGAAATCTCTCCATCTCCTCACTGACTCTTGCATCTTAAGTTTGTGTCGTTTGTTCTGAGGAACACGGCTCTGTGCATTATGGCACCAAAGTTCATCCAGGTATAATTAATTATCTTATGGTGTTACTTGTATTGGCAGCCAAACCCCCGAAGGGGAAAGTTTTTAAAATATGGGTGTTTCTGGAGATGATGGGTAGAGTAGAATCTCTGCACATAACAGTGCTGATAGATACAGTGAAATACACAATATACGTTCTTTAGGGAGTGCTAATCCTGTACTGTAACCCATCACTGAAACCTTCCTCTTCACTCTGGTCAAGGTGGGGAGCACGCCCATCCATCCTGAAGGAGCATAGTGCATGACTTTAGGAGATAATCAGGATCAGCTCTGTAGGCTGCTTCCCAGTTCCAGTGCATCATATCAGTTTTGTGTCATGTATATTGATTGTAGCATTTCTTGCAGAGATGCTGGCTCATGTCTAGTCTCAATTGCATTCTGGCTCAATGCAGTTCTTTAGGCCCCTGCATGCTGAGAGAGTGAGATGAGAGAGACTGCTCGAAGGTAAAACAGACTCAATCTGCAGAGGCTTCTCTCTCATTTGTCCTGCCTGCCTACAAAGCTCTGTCTGCAGTGAAACTGAACACCTTCTACCTTTTGATTGCCAGTCAAGGAGAGGCTGCCTGCAGTGGTAGATTTGGGTCCCCAGAACTGACCAGATTTCTAATGGTGGGGAAGGGAGATTGTGGAGTCAGACCACAGCTTACATAATGTGTGGCATACTCAAAACTGGGTCTTAGAAATGGCCAAGAGGTACATGAAAAGATGTTCAACATCATTAATCATTGCTGTTGTTTAGTCGCTATATTGTGTCCAATCTTTTGTGACCACATGGATGTAGCATGCCAGGCTTCCCTGTCCTCTACCATCTCCCCAGAGTTTGCTCAAGCTCATGTCCATTAAGTCGGTGATGGTATCTAATCATCTCATCCTCTGCTGCCCTCTTCTCCTTTTGCCTTTAATCTTTCCCAGTATCAGGGTCTTTTCCAACAAGTCAGCTCTTTGCATCAGGTGGCCAAAACATTGGAACTTCAGCAATAGTCCTTTCAGTTAATATTCAGGATTGATTTCCTTTGGATTGACTGGTTTGATCTCCCTGTAGTCCAAGGGAGTCTCAAGAGTCTTCTCCAACACCACAGTTGGAAAGCATCAATTCTTCACCCCTCAGCCTTCTTTATGGTCCACCTCTCACATCCATACATGACTACTGGAAAAACTATGGCTTTTACTATATGGAACTTTGTTGATAAAGTGATGTCTTTGCTTTTTAATACACTGTCTAGGTTTGTCATAGCTTTCCTTCCAAGGAGCAAGCATCTTTTAATTTTATGGCTGCAGTCACCATCTGCAGTGATTTGGGAGTCCAAGAAGATAAAATCTGTCACTGCTTCCACTTTTCCCCTTCTATTTCCCATGAAGTGATGGGACCAAATGCCATGATCTTAGCTTTTTGAATGTTGAGTTTTAAGCCAGCTTTTTCACGCTCCTCTTTCACCCTCATCAAGAGGCTCTTTAGTTCCTCTTCACTTTCTGCCATGAGAGTGGTATCAACTTGCATATTTGAGGTTGTTGCTGTTTCTTCCAGCAATCTTGATTCCGCTTGTAACTCATCCAGCCAGGCATTTTTCTTGTTGTACTCTGCATATAAATTAAATAAACAGGGTGATGATATACAGCCTTGTCATACTCCTTTCCCAATTTTGCACCAGTCAGTTATTCCATGTCTGGATTTACCTGTTGCTTCTTGACCTGCATACAGGTTTCTCAGGAGATAGGTAGGATGATCTGGTATTCCCATCTCAGACTTTTCCACAGTTTGTTGTGATACACATAGTCAAAGGCTTTTGCGAAGTCAGTGAAACATAAGTAGATGTTTTTCTGAAATTCCCTTGCTTTTTCTATGATCCAACAATGAATGTTGGCAATTTAACCTCTGGCTCCTCTGCCTTTTCTAAACCCAGCTTGTACATCTGAAAGTTCTCAATTCAAGTACTGCTGAAGCCTAGCTTGAAGGATTTTGAGCATATCCTTATTAGAATGAGAAGTGAGCGCAATTGTTTGGTAGTTTGAACATTTTTTTAGCACTGGCCTTCTTTGGAATTGGGATGAAAATTGGCCTTTTACAGTCCTGTCAGCAAATTTGGGAAACTCAGTAGTAGCCAAAGGGCTGGAAAAGGTCAGTTTTCATCCCAGTTCCAAAGAAGGGCAATGCTAAAGAAGTACCATATGATCCAGCAATTCCACTTCTGAATATATACCCAAAGGAAATGAAATCACTCTTTTAAAGAGGTGTTTGCACTCCCATCTTCACTGCAACATTATTTACCTTGGTCAAGACATGAATAAAAGCTAAGTGTTCATTAAGCTATTAATGTGATATATATTTGCAGTGGAATATTATTCAGCCATAAAAAAGAATAAAATTCTTCCATTTGCAACAACATAGATGGACCTTGAGGGCATTATGCTAAGTGAAGTAAGTCAGACAGAGAAAGACAAATACTCTACATTCTCCTTTATATATGGAATCTAAAAAACTCAAACTCAGAGGAATAGAGAGTAGAACTGTGGTTGTTAGGGGCTGAGGGGTAGGGTAAATGGGGAGAGGTGGTCAAAGAGCAAACTTGCAGCAATAAGAGAAACAAGTTTGGGGCATCCAATGTATGGCATGATAATTATAATTAACAATACTGTGTATTGCATACTTCGAAGTTTCTAAGAGAGGAGATCTTAAAAGCTATCACTGCACATAACAAAAATCATAATTATCTGAGGGATGGAGGTGTTAACTAGCTTTATTGTATTAATCATTTTGCAATATGTATGTGTATTAAATCGTGTTGCACACTTTGAGCTTACATATATGTCAAAAATACCTTAATAAAGGTGGAAAAAATTGAGAATTGATAACATAGCTCTTCCTCACCCTCGCATTCAGAGTAGTTCATCAAATGTTTACAGAATGCCTCTGCTGAGATAGGCACTATGCTGACTGTTAGGGACCCAGGGACAAAGAAGACAAGACTCACAGCTCTTCAGGAGTCTTTGAATTGGTGAATGAGTGCTCTGTACCTGTACAGTATCTAATCAATCTTCATCCTTTAAAAGTCTCTTGAATGGTTCCCATCTTCTCCACCCCTCTTGAAAGCTTCATCATCCTTTAGACAGAGGTCCCCTCTGTGCTCTGTACACAGAGTATCCCTGTTCTCTCTGAGTCATAGTCAGATGGGTCTCTCTCCTCTGAATGTCTTGTTCAAGAGACTATGAGGACAGGAGCAGTGTGTTTTTATTTCTGAGTTCTCATTGCTCCTATTTAGGGTGTGGGTGTTCTGAGAAAGTGCTTCAAATGATAAATCTCAAAGCTTGTGTCTGTCTCGTCTTTATTCATTCAGTGTCATTTCCAAGTTGGGACAGAGGAATTCTAGCCAGTACTTGAGTTCAGAAGAAATTGACTGGTGAAGGAGAACTTCAAGCCAGGAGAGGGGAGTTTGGTCAGTGCCCAGCTCTGCCATTCGTATGAATTATCTCACTTCTCTTGGCCTCCTAGCAGCTTTATCCATAAAAATTTCTCCCTCCAACTGTGGGAAGTGGGCTGGATAAGACACAGCTAAGCCCATTCATGGCTTAGTCAATCATTGTTTTCATATGGAGATTCATCTGACCAACATTTAAAGAGTGCCAACTGCATAAGTGACTTCTCCTATGAGATTTTGTACAATGTATCTCAGTTGGTCCTAATGGAATGTTTACTCTGCACCCAATAAACTTCGGCTCTCCTGTCCCCTTGTTCTTCCCTCTGCTTGGCAGGCACAGTCCTTCCCCAAGCCCTCTGCCTTTTTTTGGTTTTATTTTCTAAATGCCCAGTTTCTATTTGGGCTTCTTGATGGTTGTCTCCCCTGTGAAGACTTTTCTAGATCCTCTTCCTTCTATCCCAAGTGGAACTCTGGTGGCACTTCATCTCTCCTCTCCAGTGGTACTCTTGTGCTCCTAGTGCAGTTATTGATCTTAAAGTCTTGTCTTCCCACCAGACTGTGAGGTCTGTAAGAGCTGGATCCCCCATAGTACTTAGCACTGAGCCTTGCCCACATTAGATGCTCAGCAAATGAGTGCTGCCTTGGTTTATCTCTCCTCCCTCCTAGAAAGTCTATAGCAGTGACGCTTAAACATGTTGGCCTCAGGACTCTTTTGTATTTTTTAAGGTTATTGAGGACTCTAGAGAGGTTTTGCCTCTTTGTGGCAAACTCTATGTGGGTTACACCTATTCATATTACCATATTAGAAATTAAAATTGAGAAATTGTTTAAAATTCACCAATCACATATTTTCCAATAGAAAGTATGGTATTGCTTTACATTTCTATAAATCTTTTTAAAGGCTGGCCTGAGACTGGTAGATTTTTTTTTTCTTCTATTACATTCAATCTGCAATAATATGCTGTTTAGTTAAAGTAGATGAAGGAAATTCTGCAGTTGGGGAGGGGTGAAACATTTTAGCAGAGTTTTCAGATAAGTGTAGACATTTTTCTTTGCTACTACATCAAAATTCGAGATATGGTAGTTTCTTAGAGTTTAGTTGCATTGTGGAATCTGGAACCATATTAGCGAACATTTGGTACTCAGATATATTAAAATCTACTAATCTATTTTGCATTTCAAATAGATATTTTTCCTATGCATGATTTTGTAACATTATGTATTGGTCATTTGGAAAACATTGGTTTACTGACTTATACCGATTTTTCAAATGTTGACAATTTTATTCCAAAATTCAAGTAGTTATGTTTGGTACTTTTACCCACTGAAGTCATCAGAAAAGTTTTAAGCATTGTGAAGCAGTTAAGTTTATGGTGGTAGATATACATTTCCCAATAATCTAATTTTTGATCAAAATCCTGAATGTATGATTGGCAAAAAGCATGTCAATTTTGCCCTTGAAGTGACATCCTCATTTTGTTCATTTTTAAGAAAATATCTGCCAATAAGGTTTAAACAACTACAGTCTGTCAGTCATTCTTCCAGTTCAAACTGGAAAAGATTATCTGTATAGCTTACATCTCAGTTTCCTAACTACATTTCTTTGAGACAACTGTTATGCTTTAGTAGCAGCAGAAGTGTTTTATACCCATTTCTCATTTTGTCTTGGTATAGAAAAAGATGTATACTCAACATTATAAATCTAATAAAGTAAATAAGTTGAACTGTTTCTTTAAGGAAATTCTTAAATAAAATTTACTTTTTTAAAAAACTATGTTTCATGGCAATAAAGAGTACAGTGACCATGAATCCAATTTGGTTTCAATGCCCTGATATGGTCTAAGAACTCAGAAATTTTTAACAACTGTGGTTTCTGCAGAAAATTTTGAGTTTGTTAACAATTCAAAACATTGACACAGTGAAAATGGTGGAGACTTATCTTAGCATTATGGTGACAACAAGTCTGATCCAAGAGTCTCAGAGATCCCTTTAGGGGTCCTAGGATGGTACTTGAGAACCACTGATCTACAGGATTAGTTTCTATATTTCTCCCCCTTTGTATTAATCTTGTCTGTACCAAGAGTGAAAAGACCCACTTGTGCTAGATCTAGCCTGAAGATTTGGAGAGAGATTTTTTTTTCCTTGATTTGATTACTTTCTACAACTCCATTTTTTCCTTGGTTTATGCATTATATCTTTGGATTCACCAGGAGCTGGCGACCTAGTCAGAGGCCTCCAGAGCTAAGACTGATCAAGTGATTGAGTGCCGAAGAATAGTGCAGAAAGTAAGAAAAGAGAGTGGGGTCAGAGAAAGCACACAGGACACAGGTTTAAAGAGAAAGAATTTGAGAATGAAAGAGAGAAGGACTAAAGAAATAAGGTGAAAAGAGAAAAAAATGAAGCAAAAGAAAGGCAATGAAAGTAAAGAAACCCAGAGGGGTCAGATGAGGTGGGAGGAGGGAGGGAGGTTCAAGAGGAAGGGGACATATGCATATCTATGCCTGGTTCCTATTGATGTATGGCAGAAACCAATACAATATTGTAAAACAATTATCCTTCAATTAAAAATAAATAACTTTAAAAAAGGAGTAAAGAAAAAAGAAAAATGGAAGAGGGGCACCAGAGTGAGAGGGCATGATGCAACCTATTAGAAAGATCTGAATAGAAGGTCTGGGTTCAGTAGAACCACTTCTAGCCTTGATCCTTGCAAGAGTCAACATCCTGCCTGGGCCTAACATTTTCCCTCTGCAAGTGAGAGGGCTGAGTGGGAAGGAAATGGTGCTGGAGGCTGACAAGACCTTCCACAGATGGGCTCCAGGAGTCCCTGAACTCCCCAAATTGTGAGCAAAGTCTTGTGTGTCCATGGGTTATTTTAGGGCAGGAAGGGAGTTGTTTTCATCCGTTACTCAAAAGTCTCTTTACCAAACTGGACAAAGAACCACCAACTTGGTTGGTTTATGATCTTTTCTAGCCCTAAAACTTTGTTTCTTGCATGCAAGGGGACTCTGTAAGTTGGTTTTAAAATTGTTTCCCGGCCTGGCCTTAAACGTTCACCTTCACTGTCTTTGAACGTGAAATCTCTGGTCTCTATGATTTGTTTTTTCTTAGGTAGGGGAAAACAAAATCCTTGGGAATTCTGAACCCTGACCCATTGCAGTGCCCAGCAGGTAGGACTGGTGAGGAATCGGCATCTCTGGGGGCCGTGGAGCACAGCTGCTGCCCACGGTGTGCACGCAAACAGAAATGGCTTTACTCTGCACGCCAGCGCTGCAGCTCCTCTGGTCTCAGCTTGTTGACTTGGTCCCAGGGAAGGAACGAAGCTGGCCAAGTCCAATGAATGGCCGGCAGTGGAAAACCAGTGCTGCTGTCTGCTGGCAGCTGGGGCGGGCAACACCACCCGTGGTCAGCTCCCCCCCAAGCGGTGCTCCGCTTCCCCCACGACGGCTGGCTTTGGCAGCCACTGCCAGGCCTGAGAATGCAGGAAGTCCTGGGTCACGGTGACCTCTAGTTACTGATGCCAGATGAAATATGCCCTGGAGGTTCTCCAGGGTCACATGGTGTGTGGAGCAAGAGAAGGCAGGGCTGCTCTTGCGCTGACAAAGTGGATTTTGGCTCCAAAATGGCACCCCTTGGGGAGTAGGAGGGGTTGTGGGTGGGAAGGGGGAGGGCGGGCCGGGCGGTGGTGTGACACTGGGTTAAAGGGAGAATTAGTCTTGCTTTCTTTAATCCCCTCAAGCCTTCCAGGAAGCCACTTGCTCCTGGAGGTGGAGACACATCCCCACATCTGTGGTGCAAAAATTTAGGAAGAGGTTTCTGTGTGTCTTTGTTGTTTATGAGACAGGATGGATGAGCTTCTGGCTCTGTCTATGCTGAAGCTTGAGCTGGAAAAAAGCTGTACAGTAATGCCCTTCCATAGCTCAACTGCTCAAAATGGAAGGAAGATGGACTATGGATGTTCAGGGATCTACACCCTCTGGCCCTGGACTTTCCTTTAACCATTATTTGGAAAAACAATACCTTTGCAGTTCCTTCATGTTGAGTCTCTCTTCGTTTTGTTCTTACCAAGTTAGGTTATCTATCCTCTGATTCTGAGCTCCAGAATCCTAGAGGAGGCCCAGCAGTACTCCAGTGAGGCTCTACCAGAGGGCCAATGATGGACACCTTGGTCCCACCTAGGTCCACAGTGCCCAAATACAATCACTTTGCCTTGACCTGGGCAGAGGGAGGGAGCTTGGCTACTTTACTTTCAAGAATCAGTAACAGAGACCTAAAATGGAAACAGCTGAGAAAAAAGAAGCCAAGTCGAAAACAAGATCCAGCTGGAGGAGGTCAGACCTGATAAGCAGGCTGACCACAGGCTTGGAAAAGAGGTCAGGCCCCAGGAGTTGGGCCGGAGCAGCATGGAGTGTTTTTGCCAAGGGGAGATGATGGCCTGTGAGGTAGGTGGGCTCTGCTGTCCCATCCCATAGCTGGCTCCAGTGAGCAGAAGGAGGCCTTTCTGGTTTTCCTCCTATTCTCTACTGAAGGACAGAATTCCTCAGCTTGGTTGAAATGGAGTTAAGCAGGGTATGTCTGGGGATATAGAAGAGAGGGATCTTTGGGGAAAATGAAACATATCATTCAACAGCCAGTTCCAATCTTACCTCCTCCAAGAACTCTTGCCGAGTCACTCCGCATGAGTCTTGGCCCAACCTCTTTACCCCACTCTTTTGCACTTCATATTTTGTTTACAGTATGCATCTCAAACTGTCAGATCAGAAATTATTTGGTAATAGTGCATGCTTATGTTCTAAGTTGCTTCAGTCGTGTCCTACTCCTTGCAACCCTATGGGCTATAGACCCTCAAGCTCTTCTGTCCTTGGGATTCTCCGGGCAAGAATACTGGAGTGGGTTGCCATGCCCTCCTTCAGGGGATCTTCCTGACTCAGGGATCAAACCCACATCTCTTATGTCCCCTGCACTGGCAGGTGGGTTCTTTACCACTAGTGCCACATGGGAAGCCCCATTTGGTGATAGTGACTAAAATTTGTACAGTGTATCTCTGCTAGGACAATTCACTACTTTTGCAAGTGTTAACGCATTTGTTCTTTCTCTATAGTGATTGTGAGAAACAGCTAGATAGTTATTGTTAGTCTTCTTCAGATAGAGGCAAGCTAATACAAAAAACACAGACTTTGATTCTGTTAGATAAGGGTTTGAATATAAGCTTTATTATTTGGTGACTAGATGAGCTGGGCCCTGGAGGAGGCCATGGCAACCCACTCCAGTATTCTTGTCTGCAGAATCCCCACGGACAGAGGAGTCTGGTGGGCTATAATCCATGAGGTCACAAAGAGTCGGACACGACTAAGTGACTAAGCACAGCACAGCACAGCAAGCTGGGACACTTGGCTGAATCAGTCCAGCGGGTGCCACCAAGAGAGATCTGTGCCCTCTTATTTTGTAGTGAAATCACTGCTGTTTCTACCACAAGCTCTGTTTTTGGTAAAAGAAAATCCTGCCCTACACACACAGAAAAAGATTATTTTGGAGGCATCATATTTTCACCAACAGGGTTTTTGGAACCCTGAGCAAATGCCATGGTTTTCTAGCATCAAAACAAGTTTATTCCAAAGTTTCTTTTGGACATTTGAAGGCAGTAAGCTCTGCCAGTGTTCACATCATGGCTCTCCTTGGCAACCATGCCCTTGGGTCACTGCTGCCTGTCCGGGCACATCCCTGCATCTCTGTCCTCCTTTCATTCCTCTCCCTTTCCCTGTTGCATATTATCCCTCCCAACCATTTGCATAGCTCCCTTGAAGCTGGCCTGTCCGTGCTGACAGACTCATATTTTTAGTCTCTTTATTGAGTTTTCTATCTTCTGTCTTTACCGAAAGTTGTCTTCCCAAGGGGAACCACTTGCCTGGAAGTTCTTTTACCTGAATTTCCAACACATTTTCCTTAACTCTTATCCTGACAACAGAGCAATGCAACTTTTTCCAATGCCCCACATTGCTGCTTCCAAATCATTCTTCCTCCTATTTCCTTTTTCTCTCAAAAAACATAGTCTTTGGCTACACCACGCAAATCATTCATGTTCCACCCTCATCCTCACTGCCAGCTGTGGCCATTCTCATCTTTCTGCACGTTCGTTGGAGACTTTCTGCACAGATGGCTGTTCTCCTTCCTTCCCTGGGCCCTCCCCTGGCAGAGTGGTTACTATCCAGAGGGCTATCCAGTTCCTTGACTTTCACAAATGTCAGCATCTCATCCTATGACCACAAACTTCTATCTTTCCACCTCTCACTCACTGCATCTGTTCCTTGAGGTTTTTGACACACTTGTTTGGTTGTTGATGCCTACCTTCCTTCACCTAATAGTTCTCTGTTTTCCTGGCCGTCATTCTGTCCAGCCTAGGGGGCAATTCTTGTTAATATCATATATCGCTTTTCTTGGCCACTGTACATTCTGATCAACTCTGTTTCCTCTGTTTCTGCACTTGGACCATGGAACTAACGGGGGGAAATTATAAATTGAAGCCACTATAAATTCATGGCTTCAACCTCAGTCTGGTCATTAGTGACACCTGTAAAGTCTGTTATGTACCTGGAATTTTTCCTCTTTTTATTTACTACAACAGACATTGTAGAATTTTTTTAGAGACCCAATCACTCTATCCTATGGCTCTATCACTCAGCAGCGTACCATATCTTCACAATGATGTTGATGTTCTCAGTTGAGAATCGTATCTAGGATCATTCATTATCTTGTCTATACCTGCCTCTGTCAAATAGATGTCTCTTTACACTTCAGGTCAGCTCCCCCAAGGTCTGGATTTCATTATGTGCCTCTTCCTCCTCAAGCCCTTTGTTCTAACAGTTCTCTTCTATTCCTTGTCTTCAGCATCTTCTTCACTACTTGCTTTTCCCCTTCAGCATAGAAAATTACCTCTCTCTCCTACCTAAGCAACCCATATTTGTTAAAAACTACATTCGACTGCAAGGAGATCCAACCAGTCCATTCTAAAGGAGATCAGCCCTGGGTGTTCTTTGGAAGGAATGATGCTAAAGCTGAAACTCCAGTACTTTGGCCACCTCATGCGAAGAGTTGACTCATTGGAGAAGACTCTGATGCTGGGAGGGATTGTGGGCAGGAGGAGAAGGGGATGACAGAGGATGAGAGATGGCTGGATGGCATCACTGACTTGATGGATGTGAGTTTGAGTGAACTCCAGGAGATGGTGGTGGACAGGGAGGCCTGGTGTGCTGCAATTCATGGGGTCACAAAGAGTCGGACACGATTGAGCGACTGAACTGAAGTGAACATTCCACTGATATCTCCTTTAGCCAACAGTTCTTACTTCCTTCACCTACAAACCATTTGAGAGTATACTTAGCTACTTGGCTATGACTGACTCTACATCCTCACTACTTACTCTTTCTTCAACCAGCCCATCTAGCTGCTGCCTCCACATGTGACCTTGAAGAGGCAAATCAGACAGATCTGAGACCTGTTTTTCTTGACCTCTCTATAGTATTTGATGCTTTGTCTATTTCCTGTTTCTTGAAGTTTCTCTTTCCTTAGCATCTGGGATTGTACCTATTCCTACATTTTCTATTTTACCACTCATTTATTTTTTTTTTTTTCATTTTCAAGTTAGTAATAACAATAATAGCAATTATTTCTTTTTTTAAAATAATTATACTCATTTATTTTTGGCTGTCATGGGTCTTTGTTGCTGCACAGGCCTTTTCTCCAGTTTTGGCCAGTGGGGGCTGCTCTTCCAGGCAGTGCAAGGGCTTCTCATCATGGTGGCTTCTCTTATTGTGGAGCATGGGCTCTAGGGCATGTGGAGTTCAGTAGCTGTGACACGTGGGTTCAGTAGTTGCTGTTCCTGGGCTCCAGAGCACAGGCTCAACAGTGGTGGCACCCAGGCTTTAGTGTCTCTGTGGCATGTGGAATCTTCCTGGACCAGGGATCAAATCTGCGAGTTTTGTGTCTCCTGCATTGGTAGGCAGATTGTTTCCTACTGAGCCACCAGGGAAGCCCAGCGATTATTTCTTGAGTATTCACTATTGCCATCCTATCTGGTCAGATTTTTATGTACATCCTTTCCTTTGATGCATACAACCTAGGAGATATGGCCTATAGTATTCTCACTTTGCAGATAAGGAAACTGGGCTGGATGGGTCTAAATGGCTTGTTCAAACCACACAGCTGCTAATAAGCAACTGAACTGGGATTTGAACTCAGACATTCTGGCTCTTGGGTATAACCACAGTTGCTACTGTCCTCATCCTCTAAGTTTTTGTTCCTGGGATTTCAGCCTCAGTCTTCTCTTCTCATCCTACATACTCTTTCCAAATGAACTTGTCACCTGCTCCTATATTTTGTTGTTATTGTTGTTTAGTCTCCAAGTTGTGTCCAATTCTTTTGCGACCCCATGGACTGTAGCCCACCAGTCTCCTTTTCCTGACCCAGGGATTGAAGCCATGTCTCCTGCATTGGCGGGTGGATTCTTTACTACTGAGTTACCAGGGAAGCCCTTTTCCTATATTAAGTCCTAATTCTATAATCCAGTTGGAATGATTGTAAAAACTATTTCCCCTGGCCTCTCCTTTACCTGTTTTTTCATTTGCAAAATGGAAATAAAAATAGCACCTACCTCGTAGGGTCATATGTAGTAAGCAGGCATATGTAAAAGCTGATCTCCTTTCCTAGACGCTGGGTAACTCTCCTTCTTTGAATCTGCCACAGACATCTCATTCACAGCATGTCCCAAACTGAACTTACCATATCCTAAATGTTTCAATATTGATGACTATCCCCTCTTCTCCACCCAGTTGCCTTTTTTCTCTTGATCTTGCATGTAACCTATCTCCAAGTTGGATCCTATAGATTCTCAAGCTTCAATTGACTTCATTGCCTAAATTCAGACCCTTGTCACTTCACATCAGAACAATTGCAATATTTTTCTACATAAAATTCCTGCCTCTACTTTCTATAGTCCTGAAAGATTATTAAAGAAAAAAAAATCAGATGCTGTTTGACTGATGGTTTCAGGCAGATGATTTCTTCCTAAAATTCTTCTGTGGCTCCCTAAAACTTGCAGGATAAACTTTAAACTCCCTAGTATGTTCAGTCTTTTTAGAATATTCTCCTTGCTTCTCTCCATTTTCTTATTTTTGCTACTCTCCTTTTTACTTTTGCCTCAGTTGTAGTCTCAATACTGCAGCCTACCAGGCTCCTCCGTCCATGGGATTTTCTAGGCAAAAGTACTGGAGTGGGGTGCCATTGCCTTCTCCGTCTCAAGTGCCAGGGTATCTCAAAGCTCATTGCACTTGTAAATACTTCTCTTCCTAGGCATCCCTTCTTGCTCTGGCTAACTCTACCTTGTGTTTCTTTAAAGACTCAGCTCAGCTCTCACCTTCCTGATGTTCATGGCATAGTATGTTACTTCATCTGAGTTTCTGTAGCACCTCACACATAGTTCTACCAGTCAATTAACACTGCACATCATGGTTATGAACTTCACTTTGCTCCAAACACCTAGAGCTAGGGTTGTTAAACTATGGCCCATGGTCCAAATCCAGTTGAGATGATTTGTTTTGGAACACAGGCATGATCATTCACATAAATATTGGCTGCTTTTGCACTATGAAAGCAAAACTGAATAGCTGTGACAGAGTCTATATAGTTCACAAAGTCAAAATATTTATCATCTGGTCCCTTATAGAAAATGTTTGCAGATCCCTTGACCTTGCATCAATTACTGTGCCTCACTATAGCCAGGTTCTTAGTCAGAAATGCCCATGTGTGGAGGGAGGAAATGGATTAAGATTTTGCCAAGGATGAGTAGTTGGATGATTCAGATACACAATGTAGGGGGTCACCTCCCCACCCCACTGATAATGTCGTAATAACTTATGCCCACACACGTGTCCTTATGAAGCACCTCTTAAAAGTGCTGTAAGGCAGGGAGTGTGAGTTTTTCATCTTTATATCTTCCGTGTTTAGCCCAGTGAGCATCTTGGGATATACTCATGGACTTTCAGGAAAAGGTGAACACCTAGAGACAGGCATACAGTCGAGCAGATATATGACTGCCTTCAGGACCCCGTCTCTGTCTCATGTCTCTGCTGTTGGTCACTTTGTCAGCCTTAGTTTTCCCTTTCACTACGGACTTCCTCCAGCTGGCAAAAATCATGGCCCATTTCAGCTCCTCAGTATTTCATCTCATAGCTTTCAGCTATCGACCAGGCCTTATTTTGATTTGCTCTTAGTTCCAAATCCCAAAATTTAGTTGACTATTTCTTGTGGTCAGGGAATAGTGGGTAGATGAGAAAATGGAAGGTTTAGTGATACATATAGATAGACTGGAGAAAGAAGATCTCCCAAGATAGAAGTGGTGCTATTCAGAAAAAGAAGTACTGGACAGATGATGCCATAGGTGACTTTTATAGTAGTTCCTGGCAGTTTCCCCCATCGAGTACTGGGTAGATGTCCCCACCCATAGTAGCACATAAGAGGTGCTTAACTAATATACGTTGACTTAATAAATGAATGACTAAATGAAGTGAATAAAGGAGTTAACCTCTTCTGCTGTAAGATGAGAATAGCATTTATCTTATAGGCTTGTATTGAAGAAAAAAAAAAAAAAACAAAACACTCACGCACTACTTGGCAGATAATAGACACTCAGTAAATACGACCTAATGTTTCAGCCCCTCACCTGGGGTGATTTGGGAGGGAAACTTAAGGAGAGACGTAGCATATCACCTTTAAAAATTTCATCAACAAGATGACCTGATAAAATCTCTGTTAATCTCTATGTCCCATCTTGTCTCCTCATCATACTTAAGTCAACATAAATAAAGTCAGGGCTTGCCCTTGGCTCATCCTGAATTGCCAGATTCTTTAAGAAAAACTCTAGGGCATCCCAGAACAAATACCTCATTTGTACCAATAAAGGACTATATTCATATGATCAGAAGACTAAGAGAAACTTAAGGTTAAGAACTGGATCAGTGTTTATTTTTTCATGAGCAAAGCTTACCTTTTCACCAGACCCGCTCACTCAACAGACAACCAAACAATTAATTCTTGCACTTTCTTGAACATACCTTCTCTCTTGGGTCACCCTTGCTCTTTATCTCATACTAAATGTCTTCTTCTGCTCCATTACCTTCATTTGCATAGCTCTTCCACCTTCAGCACCTGCTCTGACTCTAATTCCATCCCATCCCCACCCACCTCTAGAAATTATAAAACAACTTTTCCCCAGACCTGTTACAGAACATTTCTGCTCAAGCCAACCACCTGGGGTTCTTACCTCCTACCCTAATTTTCATTATAAAACTGTTCCTTCCAAACTCATATTGGGTAATGCTAAAGAAGGTTTCTGATGAATAAAAAATTTCTCTCCACTGATAAACACTTTTTTGAAAACATTTATGGTTTATAGAGCTCTCTACAACTCTCTGATGGCCATGGTATTAAGGCCACCTCATTCTTGATCACAGTGCCAGTATCTTAAATTTAAGAGTTTTGGGAGATGAGACTTCTCTTTTACTGAGAATAATTTCTTATATCTTTCTGGGTGACATTTTTCAATGGCATCTCTCAATGCTGAAGGACACTTTAGATGTTGTTTACTACATTGGTCTTTAAAGATATCTGAATCTTTTCTAAGTGTCCCCAAGGGGCAATATAATCTGTACTTACATTTATGATTTATTTATGACTTCCAGAGGAATACCAGTTTCTTCCCTCTGCACAATTTGGCACTTCCCATTTTTATCCAGTTCTTTCTTATATACTGAGGAATATTTTCTGAGTGCCACATCACTTCAGTCATGGCTGATTCTTTGTGATCCTATGGACTATAGCCTGCCGGACTCCTCTGTCCATGGGATTCTCCAGGCAAGAATACTGGAGTGGGTTGCCATGCCTTCCTCCAGGGGATATTCCCAACCCAGGGATCGAACCCATGTCTCTTATATCTCCTGCATTGGCAGGCAGGTTCTTTACCACTAGTGCTACCTGAGAAACCGGAGGAACATTCTGCCCTCCTGCAAACTTTAACTGAAATCATCTGGTGTCTATTCAAAATAGTCGACATTTCCTGTTATCCACATGAAAGCTTGAGTAGGTACATTGGATCAAGTTTGTGTCTCCTTTGTTTTCTCTTTTTCATCACCACCAGCCTTGGGAACTTCAGCTGTTGTTTATGTGTTATAGTTTTGGGTTGCTTAGCTTTTCTCATGATAAATCTGGGTTATCAATTTTCTTTTTAAAATTCTTAATTCTAACAGGTTGACTTCTCTTTGAAGTCTAAAGAATAGAGGATATCTTAAATGTCTTTCAGAGTTTGCCTTGGATATAGAGATATTCTAAATTGGAAACATTTGTTGAAGTTTAGCCTAAGTAGAAATTAGTGTGTCAATATTCATAATTGTTCTAGCCTATTCTCAAAAATGAAAATTAAAGTGAAAGTGGAAGTCGTTCTGTTGTGTCTGACTCTTTGTGACCCCATGGGCTGTCCATGGAATTCTCCAGGCCAGAATACTGATTGGGTAGCCTTTCTTTTCTCCAGGGGATCTTCCCAACCCAGAGATCGAACCCAGATCTCCTTCATTGCAGGTGGATTCTTCACCAGCTGAGCCACAAGGGAAGCCCAAGAATACTGGAGTGGATAGCCTATCCCTTCTCCAGGGGATCTTCCCAACCCAGGAATCAAACCGGGGTCTCCTGCATTACAGGTGGATTCTTTACCAACTGAGCTATCAGGAAACCCATTCTCAAAAATAGTATGAGATTATTATCATGATAGCAGAATACAAAAACCACCGATGGTGGTGACCCTGGCCTTCTGTTCGTGCCTTGAATATGTCAAGCTTTTTTACTTCAAGGCATTTGAATGCTTTTTCTTTTGCCTGGAATACTCCCTGCAATCTCTTCTCAAACATTTGCCTGCCAGCTCCTCAGGCTTGAAGTCTCTGAGAAATTTTTCTTTGATTCGTTTACCCCCGACCTCCAGTCTCCATCTAAATCATGTCACCCTTCATGATATATTTTCCAACCTGCCTTTAGCTCTTCCTTGTGGCAAGCATCACAGTTTTAAATACATTTATTTGTATGATTATTTAGCAACTATCTTCTCCACTATACTGTAGACTCTGAAAAGTTTGCAGTTTTGTCTGCTTCATTTATAATGAAATTCCCAGCTCCTGGCAGAGAGCCTGGCTTATGTTGGGAATTCACATATTTGTTGGATGAATGAGTGAATGAATAACTCCTAAAGCATGCTGTTTCCTTTCTTCCTTACTTACATTTGTATATGGCCTTGTTGTTTTTTGTGTTCCTGTCATTATAGGTGGGGAAAGGTGGTCATCACTGTCCCAGTTTCCATCTAATGAAGCTAAAGTCTGGAAGAAGGAGCTGATAACACAAACTCACTCAGGTGGTAGCATGTGGAGCTGTTGTCTCAGTCTAGTTCTTGGTTGTTTTTAATTAAAATTTTCTTTTGTTGTTCTTAAAATTTTTTTTACTAGCGTTCTTCTATTAGTAATATTTAAAAATAGTAAAATAGTTTTTTGGGGAAATGATTTAAATGCCCACAATTTAATTTTTTTAACTTGAAAAAATAGTATCCGCTTCCTAGAAAGATCTAGGTAAAATACAATCTCCTGAATTTTTTTTTTTTTTGAGTGTACTTTTTTTTTTTTAATAGAGCAGTTTTAGGTTCACAGCAAAAGTAAGCAAAAAGATACAGAGATTTTTCCATTTGCCCACCACCACCACCCCATGACTTTTACAGAGGAGCCTGGCAGGTTATAGTGTATGGGGTCGTAAGAGTCGGATGCAACCAAGCACACACAGCACAGCAGCACCCCATGACTTTTAAGACCCGATTTCTTCACATGACCTATTGTAGAGAAGGATGTAAAGGGAGGATTTCACTGACTTAATTCCATTTTGGGGGGTTCACAGAACTTCACACAGGCTGTATGTAATATATATTGATTAAAGGCAGGAAACAGTGTCTCCATCTGAATACTTATAATGTATTTTCTTATGAGAGCAGTTGGTCAAAATGAAAATATTAGTTCTTTTCAACCCAGTGGCTCAAAAAATTAAAAATACTCTTAAACATACCTTTTTCTTCATAATATATCTATTGCAAATTACACTTTTTTTCTATTGATTTACTTTGTTATTACCTTTGCAACAACATCAAGACTTGAAAGCAATGCAACATCATTCCTCTATAGCAATTCCATACATTTAGCCTTTTTGCCCCAGTGAGTCATATGACTTTTTAGCCACGGACAGTGGAGCCCAGAGGGCTATAGTCCAGGGGGTCACAGAAAGTCGGACATGAATGAGTGCACACACGCACACACACACAAATTAATAAGGTCTGTTGTTTGTTTTCCTGCATTCAGAAAATGATAAAATCCCAGAACAGTCATAGAACATAAACTTACTTCAAATGAAGAATCATATATATCACTACAAGTGTTTTACTGAGTTGATGTATATTAAAAAAAAATACTCCCTTGGGAAAAAAATAGATACATGTATATGTATAATTGAATCACTTTGCTGTGTGCCTGAAACTATCATGACATTGTTAATCAACTATACTATAATATAAAATAAAAACTTAAAAAATATTCCCTATTTTGTACACTCTTATTTATATCTCAGGTTATATAACTCCTGAATATTGTATCATTTATTTTCATTTCTGTATGGTGTCAGCCAGGCTTCAAGTAGGAAGAGAGTTTCTCATCACGTAGTATTTTTTTCTCACTTCTTTGTAAGCAGGGAATTTCATAGAATCCTAAGGTCTTATGGTGGTGGAAGTTTTTATGGGTCATTTAGATCACTTGCCTTTGACTCTCCTCTGCAATGTGTCCTCCAAACTCATCTATTGCTTGCTTGAGTACTTTGTGTGATGGGGAAGTCACCACCTCACTTCTACAGTATACACTCAGGGGGAAACCAGGATGGCTGCCTACCCAACCAAGTGTGGTCCCTCTAACCCACCAGCAAGTCACTGGCTTATACAGTATGTGGCTTCATTATGTCTGAACAGTAACTTTTCTGAATCCTGGGCATCTGGAGATGGTACTCTGCCCACAGAGCCAGTGTGGATTGTTTGGACTGTCTGCTACCAAGGCAGGCTGACTTCATCTGGGGCTGGAGGGAGGGGTACGCTGACAGCAACTTTCAGAATATGGAGATTCCTGGCTAGTTGCTTGCTAGAAAAAAAATAGTTTTAAGTTAGCTTAGGTTTCCAGATGTCCCTCTCAAAATTACATGATTACCATTGGGGAAGATTAAAAAAGGAGAACATGTAATATGTGAATTAATTAGTCTTTTTCACTGATTATTTTTTACTTAACGTTTGGCAGCACAGTTTTCATAAATTTTAGCTTTTAGAATCTGTTTCTCTTTTTTTTTTATGTTTCAGAACAACTGTCCAGAATGCTGATAGAACCACAATTTTTCTTAGTAAGATTTTATGCACATTCTTTTCACTTGTTGGTTCACACATTTATTCCTTACATTCAGAAATGATTCTGTTTCTGAATTCTTTGGAATAATATAATCTTATAATGTAATTTTAACCATGTCAAATCAAATCCCAACTTTTATGGTACCTTGTAGAATGATGTTGTTCACTCAGGTATTTTCATCTTCCTGTAAAGGAAACTACAATAAAGGTACTGCCTTTAAATTTTTTTATCCAGGTGAGGTGGAGTAATATTTTAAGCTATCAATCTGCTTTTTTCCCCTACCAGTGTTTCTCCCCTCCCTTCCGCTACACCCCTGTCATTAAGTCAGTACTTGATGGCCCCAGGGGAGTGAGGAAAAGGGCTGAACTCAGAAATAGCCTGCTTTTCTTTCTGACATTTGTCATGGAAAAGCCTAAGCCCTCAGGGGAACTTTGAGAGTTTTGTTGAGTAGGTAAAAGGTTGGTATTTAAGGATATATACAAAGTATTTTGGCCAGAAGCAGGCAGAGGAGAGAGCAGAGTATTCCTCTGGGCACTTTGTAAACCTGTGAGGCTGTGTGGGCTGGAAGGGGACAGAGGAGAAGAGGGGGGCGGGGGTGGTGGGAAGGGAGAGGGAGAGGGAGAGAGAGAGAGAATGACACAGAGAGCTCTGTCATCCAGAGGGCAGAAGGACCCCTCCCTGCTGCTTCCCAGCAGTCCTGATGGAGCAATAACCAGATCCTAAAGAGGAAACGGCTACCTCCTGTATAGAACACAATGTGAAAGTTGTTACCCAGTTAGTCTCGTAAGAAAAATTCCCTTTCGCCAAGAATGACAGGAAAACAATGGAGAGTTAAACAGTTATAATGAGCCACGTACCATGTGACAGTAGATAGAGCAACTCCTGTGGACTTATGACTGTAACTCATATTGTCCTCTCACCTCGCTTTTACATATGGAGTCCTAACTACGGCATGAGCTTGGGAGAGACAAGGATAGGGAGGTAAGTCTCAGGAAGACAATAAATTTGTCTACCAACCTAGCAGAATAGAAACTCGGGACAGGAATATTAAATTGAATTATAGAAAATGAATCTTTATATTATAGTACACCTAAGTGAGGGCTTCCCTGGTGGGCTCAGTGGTGAAAGAATCCGTCTGCAATGCAGTAGACACAGGTTCGATCCCTGGGTTGAGAAGATCCCCTGGAGGAGGGCATGGCAACCCGCTCCAGTATTCTTATCTGGAGAAGCCCATGGACAGAGGAACCTGGCAAGCTACAGTCCATAGGATCGTAAAGAGTCAGACGCAACTGAGCATGCATGCACTCACACCTAAGTGATTGGACTGACAGGCATACTTGTTCTGCAGTCAAGAACTGTTTTGCTCACTGAAAAAAAAATTAAGGTAAAATTGACAATAGTAAAATGTATTATTTTAGTATACACTTCTGCAAGTTTTGGCAAATATTTAGCCTCTAATCACCACCACAAGCACGATATAGAATAGTTCTCTCACTCCCCCGAATTCCCCAGTGTATTTTTGTAGTCCATCCCTCTCCCCTGGCAACTGTTAGTTTGTTTTTCTCCCTATAGTTTTTGCCTTTCAAGAATGTCATTTAAATGGAATCAAAACTATTGAAGGCTTTTTGAGTCTAGCTTCTTTCACTTAGAATAATTCATGTGGGATTCATCTGTGTCATTGCATGTATCCATAGTTTGTGCCTTTTAATTACTGATTGTATGTATTTGATCATATGTATGTACTATAGTTGTTTCCAGCTTTTAGTGACTGCAAATAAAACTACTATAAATATTCACACACAGGTTTTTGTGTGGACACAGTTTTTCATTTTACTTGGGTAAATACCTTGGGATAAGTTTACTGTACTATATGATTTATGTCTAGCTTTATAAGATACTGCGAGATCAGTTCTCAAAGCGGCTCTAACAATTCACATTCTCATCAATGATATGTGAGAAATCTGACCTGCTCCACTTTGTACTGTCAGTTTTGTTTTTAATTTGTAAGTCTAATGAGTGTGTAATGGTATTACATTGTGATTTTAATCTGCATGACTTACTTGCCATTTTGCATCTTCGGTAAACTATCTGTTCAAATGTTTTACCCCTTAACAAATTTTTTTTTTTTTTTAGTTTATAGTTGAATTTTGAGAGTTTTTAATATATTCTGGCTACAAGTCCATATCATTTGGAAATACTTTCTCCCACAGATGATAAAGTACAACATATCAAATTTTTTTTTGTGGCTTATGCTTTATCTAATTAATCTTTGCTTATTCCAAAAATATAAAGGTTTCCCCTCCCCTTTTTTTCTTCTAGACATTTTATAGTATTTACATTCAAGTCTATTATCCATTTGAGTTAAATATTATATAAGGCGCAAGTTGTGGTCTAGGCTCTTTTTGTTTTGTTTCTTTGCAAGTGGACATCCAATTGTTTCAGGACTTTTTGTTGAAAAGATGAGCCTGTTTAAATTGCCTCCAGGAGAAATTGAGCCTTACACAATAGCTAGGGCAATAGGTGTAGGCTTTGATATTTTGATGAGCCAAATTCTTGTGTGTAGCTGCCTCAAGTGATTGGCACTGGCTTATATTTTATTATACAGCTGAATTTCCACTGGTACAGTTTGCCTTGGACTGAAGAAGGCATAGATTTGTTCAGTGCAGTTGTGCTTCATTATACAAACCTTTAAAGTATTAATAGTTGACCAATGGTTCCATGCACTGTGTATTTTTCCAGGATTGTTGGTCTGGGCTTTAAAATTACAGAAGTTCAAACTAAGTTCCACAAAGTTACAGTAGGTGAGACATAGTGTCTCCGTTGTATTAGGTGTTAGCCTTGGCATTAGGTCAACCTCCCTTAATTCTGTTACTCTTTATCATTTTTTGGAATTTAATTTGGTTCTGGGATAAAGAAGAGAATAAAGTTCTAACTCTCACCATCACCCCTCTCTTCCTCTGTGAGACTTTCCTTGGGCTTATTACCTGTTTAAATCTGCTAACAACTGAATATTTTCTTTTAAAAATCCCTTTCAGGGAAAAACAAACCAAAACTGCAGAGATTCCACCTCCCACCTGTTAGGATGGCTACTATAAAATAAATAAATACAGAAATACAGAGATATCAAGTTTAGGCCAGGATGTGGAGAAGCTGAAACCCTTGTGCACTTTGTTGGTAAGAGTGTAAAATGGTATGAAAGTTCCTCAGAAAGTTAAAGTACTGCAGGCACTGTGGAAAATGGCATGAAAGTTCCTCAGAAAATTAAATTTAGAATGAACATATGATCGCACAATTCTACTTGTAAGTATATACCCAAAAGAAGTGAAAGCAAGATTTAAAGAGATATTTGTACACCCATGTTCATAGAAGCATTAATCATAAAGGCCAAAGAGTAGAAGCATCCCAAATGTCTTTTGACAGGTAAATGAATAAATAATATCTGGTATATTCATAGAATAGAATATTATTCACCCGTAAAGAGAAGCAAAGATTTTAAAACATGCTACAACATGCATGAACCTTGAGGACATTTGCTAAGTGAAGTAAGCCTGTCACAAAGACAAATACTTTGTGATTCCATTTATATGAGCTACCTGCTGCTCCTGCTGCTAAGTCACTTCGTGTCAAATCCATAGAGACAAAGTAGAATAGTGGTTACCAGAGGCTGGGGGAAGGGAGGAATGGAGAGTGAGTGCAGCGTTTCAGTGTTAAAAAATGGAAAGAGTTCTGAGATTGGTTGTACAACAACGTGAATGTACTTAACACTACTGAACTGTACACTTAAAAACTGTACACTTAAGATGGTAAATTTTATGTTTTACATATTTTAAACACAATTTAATTTTAAAAAATACTTAAAATATACTTCTCAAAGAGAAGTTAGAGTTGTCTGGATCCCCTTTTCCTTTCATATCAGTTTGTCCTCCAAGATCTCAAAGTTTCCCTTAAAGAAATCTCTCTTTTTCCAGTTCAAACAGTCTTGCCTCCTTTACTTGAGGCAAAGTTTAATACAAATACTTCACTGGGAGGTACAGTCTCAGGCAGAGAGAATGAGGAAAAGAGGGTAAGCAAATATAAGGTGGGAGTGACTGAGCTGTCCACATTTTCATAAATAATCACCAGTGGTTGTTCAATCACATGGGTCACCTCTGGAAGGAGGAGGGGAGAGGAATTAATCAGTTCCTTACAACCACCTGTCACTCAAACTTCTCATTACAGAGACACCCTCTTGTACTTCATCCTTGGGGAAGCCAGGTTCCATACCCCATGGGTTTGCACTGCATCCAAGTTTGGAAGTAGTAGAAGGAACCTATGGCCTGGCTGCCAGAGCTGTCCTGGTTCTGGACACAGCAGGCAGAGTGGAGGCCATGCTAACACATGAGGAGTTACTGGAGCTGGCAGTGGCATCTCGCACTCTCCTTGGGCCAGAGTCGAGTATCTGGGAGACAAATGAGAAACTGTGAGACCTCAAAGAGCATTTCAACTGTGCCAGACACAGATTCATATTAAAGGAAAAAATACTAAGTCAATAGAGATGGTGTCCAGGCTTGAGGTAAATACTAATCTAATGGAACAGCATGTTCACAATGTGACCATGTAATTAATGCTGGGAGAGATGGACAGACCAGATTCGGTTGAAAATAAGTGCAGTTCAAAAACTCAGAACTTGTGACTTTGTAACTTTCGCAATGATGGGGTCTCTGCGCTGGTAAGGGTAAGTGATGATACCTGGTGTAACACTCCTCAAATATCAATGTTTGGGCTCTTGTACTTTCTCCATAAGCATCTTTGCTGGAAGCATTTTTGCTGCATAACTAATTTGCTGTAAAAGAGAAAATCATGAAAAATAAAAGAGGGAATTAAAAAGAATATAATGAAACATGAAAATGAATAACAAAATATATAAGATTCCATTGCAAAATACATAATATATGAATACATTCAACATGTATAGTTTCCATGGCAATATCATACAAATAAATAATTTTATCTTGTGGGCATTTGTCTTTCAGGTCTTTTGTTCATAGTGTTTAAACATTTTCTTTTTTTGGCTTATTGATTTATTTCCTGTTGCGGTATCACACGTTTTCTTTTTTGCTAAAATTTCTTCTTTCATTAAGAGAGATATCAGTTCCAAATACTAGAATGCATGTTTGTAACTGAATTTTGTATTCTGTTGTTTGTTCTTGGCATCTTGTCACATGTTTGTTGACAGACATTCTGGAGTTCTATGGTAAATATGGGTTCAACTCTGAGAATTTGAGAGCCTGGGCCTCTCTCTTCCTATGTAGTGTGTTTCAAAGTACGAAATCAGCTCTTGGTCTAAATCATCATCATCTATCAGCTCAGTAAAGTCATCAGTAAAGTTACTAACTGGAAGAAATGCTAACACATTTCAACCAGATAAAACCAAACTGTCAAACCAAAAACTGTCAACCAATTATTTTATCTTTCACAGCAAAACCGCCTTAAGACCAATTAATTATGCAGTGAAATGTCTGTGGCCAAAATGTCTATAGCAAAGATGCTTACTGCAAAATATGGGACGTGCAGTTATTGCCAGAGGTACTGGCCATAGCCACTATGCTTAGAATGCTTGCTAAAAATAGAGAGTGGAGGCTCTGTCAGCTCTCCAGCCAGTGCTGGCAAATCAGGAGCATAAGTTCAAGGTAAAGTTGGATATTTTTAGAGGTCTAGTATGTTGGATTAAAGAAAACAAACAAACAAACTCAATGACTGATGCCTGGGGCTGCTACCATTGAAAATTTCTGAACTTTGATGAAAAAGCAAGAAAGGTAGTCTCTAAAGAAAAGTTGAGAGTATGCACAAGTGAACTGTCCCCATAGGCAATTAAGGTAAATATCTTATTCTTTAAAAATTTTGTATTTATTTATTTGACTGCCAGGTCTTAGTTGCAGCATGCAAGATCTTTAGTTGTGGCATGCAGACTCTTAGTTGCAGCACGTGGGATCTGGTTCCCTAACCCGGGATAGAAGCTGGGCCTCTGCACTGGGAGTGCAGAGTCTTAGCCACCGGACCACCAGAGAAGTTCTCTTATTCTTCATTTTGTGACTTTTATTCTGACCAAGTATAAGATCCAAGTTTTGTTCAGAGTAGACTCTGGACAAAGAGATTGGTAAGGCTGAAAGGGGTGGATGCTATTTTTTTGTGTTTCCTTTACTCAGAGATCCTGGTTACCTGTTTGTGCCTTGGCAACGGCTACATGTCTCAATGTTCTGTACTTTGAGATTTAGGGCATCATTTTGACTGAAAGCTTTGTTCTTGAAACTAGGAATTTGCTTGTGGTTTTTAAATTTTGAGAGTGTGGAGCAGACATTGTGATAACATTTGTATCTATTAACTTTCTGATATTTTAAATTTGTGGGCCATGAGAAAGGCTTGATGAGATTAATTTAATTTGGTAGGCATTTAAGGAAGTAGAGAGTTCAGGCTGAGGATAATACAGGAACTCAGGCTCTGTCCAGGGTTCTGAGCCAACCAACCCTCTGACTGAAATGAAAAAGCAGTAGTGAAGATTTTGTCTCTTCGCACAAAACTTAAAATAATAAAGGATATTAATTTTGGGACCTTGATTTCTCTATGAGAATTTGATAATAGATTGAAATTCTTATTGTTCAAATCTGGAATATTTTTAAGTTGAATTTTTTGGAAAGTAATCTTTACTTTGACATTTGATTTCACTGTCTCTATACGTATTAAATGATGCTAAAGGGAATAATTTAGAATAACAAGAGGATGCTTGGTCTACAGTATAACATGAATTCCTCTTCTTACCCATTTCAGTATTTTATAGGCAAAAGTTAAACTGCCCACCTTGGTTCCAGAGGATACACAAAGGAGTAGCTTGGTTGATTGATGGTAGCTCTCATAGAGGTGGGAGCTGAATTACCCCCAAGAGTCTTCTGGTATCTTCCCTCAAGGAGAACAGCTAGTCTGCCTTAGATGGCCTGTAATAAAGCTTGTAAAGTGGTTAAAATATTTTCCCATACTATAAGTGTGACAATAAAAAATATCCAATTTGAGTTATATACCACCTGGTGATTTGCTATGACAGGTTTGCTATGCTCTACTTCCAGAGGTGAATAATAAAACCCAGGGAATAAGAATTTGCCAATAGTCATGCATTTTACTTTATGGTCTATAAACTCTTTGTCATTGATATTCCTAAACAACTATATGAAATAGGAGACAGATTGGAAATAGAGACTTTGAGATAAGATTTGAATCAACGTGGAGACACAGGACAGATTTGAAGATATAAAATTCTATTATAGGTTCAGATATAAAATTCTGCTGAATGTGGTATCTATGCCCAATTCAGCATGAGTTCATAGGGTATACTGTCCAAAGCACATATTCAGGAATCCTACTTACTACACATAAGACAGTGAAGGAAGTATTGAGAAATGCACTGAAACACAAACTAGTTCTTGTCTTCAAGAGTTTGCATTTAGTTAGAGTCATAAGAGAAAGAAGCTATGACATAAAGTCACATATGTTCATATTTTTGGTTTTATGGCCTGAGGCCAAACTATGGTAGGGGTAATGATAGTAATGGCGACTGTCAGTCTTACTTCAACAGGCTTCAAGCAGTACATGAACTGAGAATTTCCAGATGTTCAAGTGGATTTAGAAAAAGCAGAAGAACCAGAGATGAGATTGCCAATGCCCAGTGGATCATTGAAAAAGCAAGAGAGTTCCAGAAAAACATCCACTTCTGCTTTATTGACTATGCCAAAGCCTTTGACTGTGTGGATCACAAAAAACTGTGGAAAATTCTTCAAGAGATGGGAATACCAGACCACCTTACTTGCCTCCTGAGAAATCTGTGTGCAGGTCAAGAAGCAACAATTAGAACCAGACAAGGAACAACAGACTGGTTCCAAATTGAGAAAGGAGTATGGCAAGGCTGTATATTGTCACCCTGCTTATTTAACTTATATGCAGAGTACATCATGTGAAATGCTGGACTGGATGAAGCTCAAACTGGAATCAAGATTGCAGGGAGAAATATCAATAACCTCAGATATGCAGATGACACCACCCTTATGGCAGAAAGTGAAGAGGAACTAAAGAGCTTCTTGATAAAAGTGAAATAAGAGAGTGAAAAAGCTGGCTGAAAATTCAACATTCAGAAAATGAAGATCATGGCATCTGGTCCCATCATTTCATGGCAAATAGATGGGGAAACAATGGAAACAGTGACAGACTTAGTTTTCTTGGGCTCCAAGATAACTGCAGATAGTGACTGCAGCTATGAAATTAAAGGATGCTTGCTCCTTGGAAGAAAAGCTATGACCAACCTAGATAGCATATTAAAAAGCAGAGACATTACTTTGTCCACAAAGGACCGTCTAGTAAAATCCATGATTTTCCCAGTAGTCATGTATGTATGGAGAAGGCAATGGCACCCCAATCCAGTATTCTTGCCTGGAAAATCCCATGGACAGAGGAGCCTGGTAGGCTGCAGTCCATGGGGTCAGTAAGAGTCAGATATGACTGAGAGACTTCACTTTCACTTTTTACTTTCATGCATTGGAGAAGGAAATGGCAACCCACTCCAGTGTTCTTGCTTGGAGAATCCCAGGGACGGGGGAGCCAGCAGTCTATGGGGTCGTACAGAGTCAGACATGACTGAAGCGACTTAGCAGCAGCAATAGCAGCAGCATGTATGGATGAAAGGGTTGGACCATAAATAAAGCTGAGTGCCAAAGAATTGATGCTTTTGAACTGTGATGTTGGAGAAGACTCTTGAGAGCCCCTTGGACTGCAAGGAGATCCAACCAGTCCATCCTAAAGGAAATCAGTCCTGAATATTCATTGGAAGGACTGATGCTGACGCTGAAGCTCCAATACTTTGGCCTCCTGATGCGAAGAACTGATTCATTGGAAAAGACCCTGATGCTGGGAAAGATTGAGTGTAGGAGGAAAAGGGGACCACAGAGGATAAGATGGTTGGATGGCATCACTAACTCGGACTGAGTTTGAGCAAGTCCTGGGAGTTGGTGATGGACAGGGAAGATGGGCATGCTACAGTCCATTGAGTTGCAAAGAGTTGAACACAACGGAGCAACTGAACTAAACTGAACTGTTCATATTTTATTCTGCAATGTAGAAAGGGTAACACTTGTGGGAATGCTAAAGGTAAATTATTGAATGGCACAGAACTGTATGCACAGAAATTTTTTATCTCAGAATGAGGTGACAGTAAAGACAGTATTTTTATTTTCTTATGTGATGAAATCACAAGGATTTTTGGGAGAGTTTAATTAGGAGTGGATTTTGTCAGCAGGTAGAGAACCCTGAGTGTTTGTGAATCTTAGTGACTGAAAAATCTCTTTTATATGATAATATAATAATATAATATAATTTTGCTATCAGTCTCTGTGACTGAGTTTACCCCACAATTTAAGATTACATCTCTCAGCCTCCCTAAGGTTAGATTAGGACTGAGTGATTAGGATTAAGGATTAAATGAAGATTGTGTGACTGAGTTTTAGTCAATAGAATGTCAGCAGAAGAGATGTAAATCACTTCTGAGCCTGGCCTGTGAAAATACTTCATATATTGTCTCTCTTTCTACAACATGCTAAAAAGCTAAAGCAACTGAATGCTTGAATCATGGCTTAGGAGAACCACTGAGTAGAACCAGCCTACACCAAACTGTAACATGAGCAAGAAGTAAATGTTTTCTGGGTTAAGCTACTGATATTCCAGGGGTTATTTGTTATTGAGGCATAGCCTGGAGTGTTCTGACAAATACACTTCTCCACTTAGAGGTCTTTTTGTGCCCTTCTTTGGATTTTGTGAGGATCATTTATAAAAATAAAGCTTGATAAGTCATTGGGCATACAAGCTAAGGGAGCAGAAATCAAGAAAAGCTTTTGTATTTTTCAGTTTGTATAGATAAAATGGTGAATTGAGATGAGTAGGCTTGAGGATTAAAAGTATGAAATTAATTTTGGACATGTTATATTAGAGGAATATTTAGCTTTATATCATGAATAATCTTATAAATATCAATGAGGGTATTTTGTGTATATACTTGTGGTCTTAAATGTTTAATTTACTATAGAATCTTATCTATGTAACACCTCCATTTGTTGATGGGTTGTTTCCTTTACAGCTCAGCTGAATTTTAGAGGAGATTTCTGACTCTTTGATTCAATGAATTTCCTTGAGAGCTGTGAAGATGCTTATCCTTTCTGTGCCTGAAATGGCCTTGAGTTATCTACACAGTCCAAGGAAGTAGCTTGTTTAAATCACAATAGCATATTTGATGCAGCTTTTTCCTTGGCTTCCCCTCCCCCCGAAATCTACATTTTTCTGAACATTATTATGCAGCATACTCTTTTTAAAGATATTTATCATTTGGTAGATGGTAAAAGCCAACACCAAATGTCAAATCCAAGTTTGTTGCACAAGCCATTTGGAAGGTCAGAATGATCTCCACAAGATACATACCAGCAGCTAACTCAATTTTTGATTTCCCCAAATGACTTCTTTCTTGTGAAATTTTCTTTTCACATCTTCCCATGCTCTTCCCTCAATAGCTGCTTTCATATTTCAAACAACTAACCAGGAAGAAGTATTTTAGAAAATTTAGTGTTTAAATTTTTCTTTGAAATATCTATTACTCCATGGTGTTTTTTCTTTTTTTCCTAGAAAAGTATTTTGCATAGAGTGGGTATAAGCTAAGTATTTGTTGACTGGTTTAAAGAACTTGATTAAGCTGGAAAGAAATTTAGGGATCATTTTATGACCAACCTAGGTAGCATATTCAAAAGCAGAGACATTACTTCGCCAACAAAGGCCCGTCTAGTCAAGGCTATGGTTTTTCCTGTGGTCATGTATGGATATGAGAGTTGGACTGTGTAGAAGGCTGAGTGCCGAAGAATTGACGCTTTTGAACTGTGGTGTTGGAGAAGACTCTTCAGAGTCCCTTGGACTGCAAGGAGATCCAACCAGTCCATTCTGAAGGAGATCAGCCCTGGGATTTCTTTGGAGGGAATGATGCTACAGCTGAAACTCCAATACTTTGGCCACCTCATGTGAAGAGTTGACTCATTGGAAAAGACTCTGATGCTGGGAGGGATTGGGGGCAGGAGGAGAAGGGGACGACAGAGGATGAGATGGCTGGATGGCATCACTGACTCGATGGACGTGAGTCTCAGTGAACTCCAGGAGTTGGTGATGGACAGGGAAGCCTGGCGTGCTGTGATTCATGGGGTCGCAAAGAGTCGGACACGACTGAGCACCTGAACTGAACTGAGTCCAATCCTGCCTGTTTGTAGATGAGGAAATGAAAGCATAGAGAACTGGAATGTTTTGGCCAAGGTCACAGAAGCTGATTAGGTGCAGACCCACTATTATTACTAATAATGCTGCTTCTTTAATTATGTGCATAACTCAACAGTTTCACAAAGCCATCATTTAGCTCTTTTGATCCTTACAATAACTACATGAGCTGGAAAACACTGACATTATTAATCCTTTTGGTATTCTCACAAATGAGGAAGTTGAGAAAAACCAAATCAAATCATTGAATTATCTTATTCATTTATTCCACAAATATTGATTGAACCCCTATTGTGGTCCAGACACTGTTCTTGTTTTGTTCTAATTATGAATGAAACAGACAAAGCTTTTGCCCTCGTTTTATCAAGGAGAAAGAGAGAGAAAGCACTATAATAAATAATAGCTCAAATGAGTGAGCTTGACTCCTGACTTCAATCCAGTGGCATTTTTCTCTATGTTTTTGTTGATTAACTAAAACAAATGAAATATCTGATTGATTGATTGATTCTGTTTTAATAAGAAGAAATAACCCCTTCAAAAAATTTATTCTCTGAAGAATGCAAAGCCTTTTAGATGCAGCAATAAAAAGAGGACTTCAGAGAGTTATATAATTTTATGTGCTCAAGAGAATATGGGGAAACATCAGTACATGTTCCCTTTCTCTTCAGCTTTGAGATTTATGATAGGTCTGTTACAATAATAATAACAACCGAATATTGGCACAAGAAATATATTTGATTCCGTGAGTAACATTTGACAGCCTTAACTCGTGAAATGTCGAAAAGCTCTTGCAGGAAGCTCCAGCGGAATATGTAATACACAAGAAGGTATTCAGGGAACAGAAAAATAAAATCAAAGGAACCTGGTACCCAATCTGTTTCATTAAATATGAAAATTAAAATGCCTTCACAAAATGCTTTCTCTTCCCCTCTCCTCCCAACAAACAAAAGCTTGGATAGGCAGCCTGAAATTGCTCATCAAGGAAAAAGACCAGACTCAGATTCTAAATGGCTTCTTTTGAATTAAGCAATTAATGCTAAAAGGAACATGTTGTCTCCTCAGCATTTGTAAGGTAAAACACTCATTGAATTTTCTGGCACTCTATCAAGCCTTTCCTTGGCCTAAGCCAGCAGAGAAATGGTTTGCTGCCTGTGCTCTTGACCTCTGGTAATCAGGAGGATTTGACTGATTAACTTGACAGCATCCATGCTCCTTAAGGACTGAAAATGTGCCTGGGAAATATTCTTCTGGTTCCCTCTCATCCAGACCCTGACTTGCTGGTCTTGGCATGACCGTTGAGGCTGGTGTCTCCTCCATTTACAAAATAGAGATGTTACCCTATGATGGTTTAGGTTTCAAGATGTGTTAGATGCCACAGAATATTATCTTTATTTCATTGTATTTTTTCTGATCAGAATTTTCAAGAATATTGCCTCCTTCTTAAATATACTTATTGTTCATTTTCTCACTTGCTAACTCATACAGTTACTCAGAACACGTTAGTCAATTTCAGAGTGTCAGAGACAGTAGGGGGAAGGCTCTGGAGTAGGGATGCGAAATAAAACATGAGGCCTGTCCTCAAGTAGTGCTCAGCCTAGTGGGGTAGGAGAGGGGATCAGGCAGGAAAATTCCTTTTGACAATAAAACTCAGTAGCTTAGACGAGAGGCGGGTTCAATGTGCACTGGGAGCTCAGCGTAGAATGAAAGCTTGCTTTTGTACAGGGAATAAAGCAGCAGTTCCCGAAGTGGGCTCTGGCAGGAGAATGCTGGAGACAATGACCAGGAGGGCTTGGATTACTCATGTGTAACCCCAGCCACCCCCTCCCCTCAGCTGAAGATTTCCTCTTTTACTTGCTTCATAAATACACATTTCTTTAGAGTTTCTTAGAGCAAAAGACTTTATACAAAATACAGGCAAACAATATAATAAGTTGTCTTTATTAACTCCTGGTAGCAAGAGGCAAGGTCCTTCCCATTTCACAGAGAGGAAAATATTTATCTTAAATATTTGTCGTTTTGTAGTCAGAGCTAAAAATGATCCTTAGTTCTTCTTCCATGGAACCTACCTACTGAAATATTTTTACGTTCAATTTGGGAAGGTCAGCAACTGGCTCAGAGCAAGATAAATATTTGTTGAACGGGTGAACAGTGGCAGTGACTAGACCAATCTTTGTATAGAAGACCCGTGTTAAGGAAATCGTGACATTTAGTTTGTTAGCTTGAAAGTTAAATAAACTTTCTACCAAAGCAACAGTAGCTCTAGTAATGAGATCCTAAATGATTCACTCTGATTCATTTTAGTAGGTGATCTTTTAGGTACCTGCCTGTACTGAATGCTTGCTTATGCTCTTTGTTTTCTAATCTTATATGGCAAAGGTAGATTACCATTGCCATTATTCATTTAACTGATTTCTATGCAACTATGTACAGAAGTGTGCTTGTACTCAAACAATGGGTATTCCTGTTTTCAGCTTTTACTTTATGATAATAATGCTGCATGCGGGGTGGGGAGGGGGGAACCTGTATTCTAGCGTCAGAGAAAGTGGTTCAAATTCTTATTCTGCTACAAACTAGTTGTGTAACCTTGGCCAAGTTTCTTTCCTTCTTTGGGTTTCAGTTTTCTCTCATAGGAAATGAGGATTCTAATCCCAGCTGACTTCCCTTATTCTTTTTGAGGATCAAAAGAAATAATCTAACTGGAAGTGTACTGTGAACTGAAAAGTGTTACATAAATGAAAGTGCTTATTATTCGTTGAGGCCTGGGCCTGCCAGACTATATGATCTTCTCCAGCGTTGTTTGTTTATAGTTGATTAATGCCCACCTTCTCCCTTCTCCTGCTTTTTGAGGCCCACAGAGGTGGGCAGGGGGGTTGGCAACAAAATGAACAGCTACAGCTTCCTTTAAGCAGCTTCTCTCCCACTTAATCTTTCTTCAATCTCCCTATTCGTGTGTCTTTTAATCACAAGGCACAAAGGAAGCAGCACCTTCCAGCCCCACATGAGGATTCTTAGAGCTCCAGGATCTCAGATCTCTGAGAAGACCACCCTTTTCTTTTGTAGGATTCTTCACGGCAATCGTTTACATTTTCTTCAGGGAGAGATTTCATTGTCTGCCCAGGAAACAGAGCCTCTGGTTTGTTTTTTTTTGTTGCTGTTCTATTTTGTTTTATTTTTAAAGTGTCTTTCATGATCAGCAAAGTACTTCTGCGGGAACATACCCCTCGTGGTGTTCATCTTTATTGTCTCATAGGTGAATTTCTCCCTGCCAGCATGATGAGCACTGCTGATGCCTGGAACAGAGCTCGGCTCTTTCCTTTAGTTTAGAGCATCATTATAGATAATAAAATTTCTGGGAGCAGGACTTTGCTGGCAATTTAGGTTTGGGGAATGATACATGAGACAGAAAAACCCATTCTGGACTATGAGGTGCTGACATTGGGAAAATTTCTTGTTCTAGATGAAATAAGTCAATTTGACTCAGAAGACACATGGAAGGGAGAGCCATAGTCTTGTAAGGTGGCATGACCTTCTTCTAGTATTAAAATATATGTACCATTTTACTTTCAGACAGCATTTGAAGGTTATGCCTTTCTTTCTTGCAAGACCTTTTATTCATTTTTTACATTAAAATTTTTCATTAAAGTACAGTTGATCTACAATGTTATGTTAGTTTCTGCAAAGCAATTCAGTTATACACAGATGCAAGCTATTATATATAGAATGGATAAACAACAAAGTCTGACTGTATAGCCTAGGGAACTGTATGCCTCTTTCTTTAGTTGATGGAATCTGATTGTGGAACCAGGCAATGAGTTTGGCTCCTAATTTTGCAGTTTACTAGCTGTACAAAAATAGGTCTGATCTATATTTATTTATAAAGTAGAGATAAAAATGTCTGCCCTTATATCCCCTAGTGTGTTGTTAGTATTAAGTGAAAATTCTTTCATATATGTGATTTTAAAGCATTTTCATGTAAGAAGTGGGGAGTGTGTAGTTAAAAGTATTTGTGGGACAGCAATGTGTCTGAATCCCAGTCCAATCATTTCCTAGATGTATGACTTTGTACAATTTGCTTAAACTTACTGAGCATGGACTTCCTCATGGTTCAAATGGGAACTGTAATACTAAAGTTACATTTGGATTCAATGATACATGTGAAGGCTTGGTACCTAGCTGGTGATGTTCACTTTATAAGTAGTTGCTAGTTGTGTCTTATTTGATGTCTCCCTAACACTGTGAAGAAAGAACAGCTCTTTCTCACATGGTTTCCATTTGGCTCCAAAATTACTGTGGATGGTGACTGAAGCCATGAAACTAAAAGATACTTGCTCCTTGGAAGGAAAACTATGGCAAACCCAGACAGCATATTAAAAAGCAAAGACATCAGTTTGCCAATAAAAGTCTGTATAGTCCAAGCTATGGTTTTTCCAGTAGTCACATACAGATGTGATAGTTGGACCATAAAGAAGGTTGAGCACTGAATAATTGATGCCTTTTAATTGTGGTGCTGGAGAAGATTCTTGAGAGTCCCTTGGAGATCAAACCAATCAATCCTAAAGGAAATCAACCATGAATATTCATTGGAAGGAATGATGCTGAAGCTGAAGCTCCAACACTTTGACCACCTGATGCAAAGAGCCTACTCATGGGAAAAGACCCTGATGCTGGGAAAGACTGAGGGCAGGGGAATAAGAGGGTGACAGAGAGTGAGATGGTTGGATTGCATCACTGACACAATGGACATGAGTTTGAGCAAATTCTGGGAGATGGTGAAGGACAGGGAAGCATGGCATGCTGAACTCTATGGGTTGTGAAGAGCTGGACATAACTTAGCAACTGAACAACAACAATAAAACCTTAAAAGACAAAATGCATTACTTTACTTAAATCCAGCAGTAATATCCTGTAAAGCAACATATAAACATAAAGTTTGTGAGTACTGTTGGTTAGAATTAAACTACATCTTCCCTTTGAGGCAGCAAACATCTTTCCTAAAGCTGATCTGGGGGAAAAGATACCCTGAGATTTCAGGCTGCTGATTCATGGAAAACCTGTTACTCTTCACTAGCAGTGTCCTTGGAGCCTGGGACATCTTCTACAGATGGTCCTTGCTTTTAATGTTTCTGATATGCCTCCAAGTTTGGGAGAAGGAATGTGGGAGTCTCAGCCAACAGGAAAGATTGTGATATGGGAAGTTGTTATCAGTAGCCAGGAAGGTGTTTTACAGCACAAGACCATTACTTAGAGGCCTGCTCCGTCAGACATCAAGGTCTTGGAGCACAGTAAGTCAAACTGGAAGGCTCTTAGAAACTGTGTAGGCAATTATATATGTGAATAAACAGGCGCTATTTACTGATGTTAAAAGTGTACCTGTAGAAGTAATTCTATTACCAATGGGCCAAGTTTCTGATTAATCTGAACAGGACTTGGCCTCTCAACCCCCAGTTTAGCAAGCCTTTACCTTTGGAGCCACTATAGGGAATCTTGACATGAACATGACACAGTCTTGACCCTCAAAGCCAAAAAAGGAGATCAAATGTGGATGTATGTGCCTGTACTTCAGGTAAAGGTCTTAATTCTTTTCAGTGTAATGTGCCGAGTCAAAACAAACAAACAAACAAAAAAAAACACCTGCTTTGGAGAATCAGGGGTGAATACTCATAAAAAGAGGTGGTCCTTGAGCAGAACCTCGATGATCAGATGCTATGGAAGAGGAAAGAGAAGTGAACACAGCGGAAGGCCTAAAACAAAAAGACGGTCATTTCCTTAAGAGTTTGATAGCAAATGAGTTCTCCATCTTCCCTCAGCCTCAGTTTCTCAGAGAAGAGAGAGCAGTCATGCTTCCCCATATGGTGAGCTGATGTGTGTGCAAGTTTTATGTTCAAATGCTGTCTTTTTCTCATTCCCTCCCCAAAACCACACCACAAGTCCCAAGAGGTAGTCTTTCATCTGGGCTATTGGTGGTTCCAATTTTTCCCTGTGGCTTAAAAATGTGCGTCAGACTGTCACTGGGTTGCTGTGAAGGGTGAATCATAAAAATAACCTAATGAGTTAAAAATGTTCACAATTGCAAGTCAGAGAGAGGAGATTCCTCTGAGTGTACATTCCCTCTGAGCTTGCTTTGCCAGAGTCAGAATTCCATTATTGACTAACCTTCATAGGTTTCTCCCAGAGCATGGACTGCCATAGCGTACAGGTGGAATCCTTGCTCAGAGCCAAGAGCACTGGCATTGTAGAAAGAGAGACTGAAGGAAGGAAGAGCGGTTTTAAAGAAAGGGACAGAGTATGGAAGTTGGGTGGAGGTAGGACTGCTAGAGTTAGTAAATGAAAACATAGGATACCAAGTTAAATTTTAATTCCAGATAAATAAACATGTGGTTTTTAAGTATATCTCAATTATCACATGGTATATACTTGTACAAAAATCTGTTATTTATCTGAAATTCAAATTTAACTGGGCATCCTGTATTGTTCTAGCAACCCTAGCTGGATGAGGCAGAAAAGTCTAAGGGAGGGGTGGTGTTGGTGGTGGTGGTAAATGATAATAAAAAGACCTTTTAAAAGAAGTTTGTAACTGTGAAAGTGCTCTTAGTTCCCTTATCTCTTTTTTGAACTCACATTAACAAAATATGAGGGCTGTTCTTCTAACTTTAGAGATGATGAAAGGTGAGGGTCCCAGAGGTTAGGTGACTTACCCAAGGACATGCCAAGGATGGTAGCATTGTTAGCGCTCAAGTTCAGCTATTTTTTTAAACTTTTATTTGGGGATGATTTCAGCTGCAAAAAGTTGCAAAAATACTATAGAGAATTCCTATAGGCATTTCACCCAACTCCCCCTAATTCACACCTTATATAGCCATAGAACAATAATCAGTATTAAGCCGTGAACCTTGGTGCAGTACTAGTCACTGAAGTACAGACTCTGTTCAGATTTCACCAGTTTTTCCATGAATGTCCTTTTGCCTTCCCAGGATCCAGTTCTGATTCCCACATGACTGTCACTGTCACGTCTCCTTCGTCTCCTGCCATCTGGAACAGTTCCTCACAGTTTTTCCTTGTCTTTCATGATCTTAACACTTTTGAAGAGTACTGGTGAATTATTTTGTAGGATAGCCTTTAGTTCTGGCTTGTCGGTTGTTTTTTTGTTAGTATACTGAAGCCATACTTGGGAAGAATACTGCAGAGGTGACGTACTTTTCTCAAGGCATGTCAGATTACATTGATAGGTACTATTGGAAGCGTTAACCTTGATCGCTTGCTAACTATGGCATCTGCTGGGCTTCTCCACTGTAAATGAGAAGATGTAAATACCATGTTTCTATTCAAACTTTCACCAACTAATTTTAGCATCTCTTGGTTGATCTTGCTTGCCTGCACGATTATTGTGGTATTCTGGCCATTTTCTGTTTTTCTCATTCCTTCTACATTTATTAATTGAAATTGTCCTGTAGGAAAGAGTTGTAGCTTCACTCTCATCTAAACTCAGTTGTTGTAATTCCTAGTTTATTGCTCCTGTCACTAAAGCACAGGTGAAGGAGAAAGTAAAAGAGTTTGGGTTACTGTAAAGGTATGGTTGTTTCAAGGCTTTCAATGTGGCTCAGTGGTAAAGAACACACCTACCAAGCAGGAGATGCTGGTTCAATCCCTGGGTCCAGAAGATCCCCTGGAGGAAGAAATGGCAACCCACCTCAGGATTCTTGCCTGGGAAATCAAGCAGACAGAGGAGCCTGGAAGACTGTAGTGTATGGGGTCATAAGAATTGGACACAACTTAGCGACTAAACAGCAGTGGCAGTATGGTTGTTTCAAGTGTGCAATGGAGAGGAGATGGAAATTAATTGCTCATTTCACAAGTATTGATCAAACATTTATTTCTGTACAAAGTATTGTGTGAGGCACTGTGAAGAAAAGAAAAATGTACATATACCTGAAGGAGGCTGATAAAGATGAATACTTAAGGTACTCTTTATGAAAGTGATAATGAAACTTTTGAATTGGACATTGAACTAATAAATGATACTTTGATGCTTATGGCAAGGACAGGTGTATCCACATTGCAGTAATCAAGCCATCACTGCAAAGGTCAGCTCTGTGGTGATGATGTATGTACAGATCTTGGACGCCTTAGTTCATAGACTTTAAGCACCATGGCGGTAGGTGCATGCTCAGTTGTCTGACTCTTTGCAACTCCCTGGACTGTAACCTGCCAGGCTCCTCTGTCCATGGGATTTCCCAGGTAAGAATACTGGAGTGGGTTGCCATTTCTGCCTCCAAGGTATTTTCCCGACCCAGGGATCAAACCCGCATCTCCTGCATTGGCAGGTGGATTCTTTACCACTGAGCCACTTGGGAAGCCCAACTATAAGCACCATAGTCTCTCCTAATTCACAGAGAAAAGAACCCAACTAAAAGACAACCATTTGACTGCCTTTGGGACCCAGAGTTCCTTTCCTGCCAGAAGGAAACTATGAGGCTTCAGTGAATTCAGGCATTGATCCTCATTAGGAATTTGGAAATTATATAAAGCTATGACAAACCTAGACAATGTATTAAAAAGCAGAGATACTACTTTGCTGACAAAGGCTTGTATAGTCAAAGCTATGTGGTTTTTCCAGTAGTCATGTATGGATGTGCAAGTTGGACCATAAAGAAGGCTGAGAGCCAAAAAATTGATGCTTTTGAACTATGGTATTGAAGAAGACTTTCGAGAGTCCCTTGGACAGCAAGGAGATCAAACCAGTCAATCCTAAAGGATATCAACCCTGAACATTCATTAGAAAGACTGATGCTGAAGCTGAAGTTCCAATACTTTGGCCACCTGATGCGAACAGCCAAGTCACTGGAAAAGACCCTGATACTGGGAAAGATTGAAGGCAGGAGGAGAAGGGGATGACAGAGGATGAGATGGTTGGATGGCATCACTGACTCAATAGACAGGAGTTTGAGCAAATTCTGGGAGATGGTGAAGGACGGGGAAGCCTGGAGTGCTGCAGTCCGTGGAATTGCAGAGTCGGACGTGACTAAGCAACTGAACAACAATAACAAATATACTATGGATACTTGGAAAAGTTAAACTCATGTTCTTTGTGCTTTCTTTCTTAACAAGGGGGTAGAAAAGGCCATATAAGTATAATCCCAGTGACCCAAATATCATCAGAGGATAAAGAACTCACATGGTCAAAGGGTTTCTGAACTGCAAACTATACTTCAACCAGTAATCAATAAAACTAAAGGACAGCTTTAAAGAAAACTCTAATTGTCCTTTTATGTGGAGTGTAATGAGATCCATCTAAGGGCAAATGTAGATTCTCCTTGTGTGGGTCAGTTGTTTATTATCCTATAGCTGGTTGGAGGAATCATTTGCATATTCAGGCAGAATGTGAATTGTTTAGGACACTTCATGAAGAATGCTGATGTGAAGAGAACCCAGCTCCATTGCATTAATACCATTAAAAAAAAAAAAACCTTCTGAACTGTCAAGTTTGTTTGAGCTACAACAGACCTTCATTTACATTCTTACTCAAACGCAGGTAAATCTGAGATGTAGGTAATAGCTTATATTTTAAAATGAAGAAACTGAAGTTCAGCACCATTCGGTTATTTTTGCTAACAATGGTAGATCTCGATTTTGGACTCAAATGCCCTGATTCTAGAGTGTGCATTTTTTTGACCTTATGTAATGTTGCCTGTGGACAGTGATATTTCTAAAATTCTTTATGACTGTACTTAGCATGGCCATATGTCCTACTTTGCCCAAAACAGTTCAGATTTATGCTTTTTGTCACACCATAATTATCAATAGTATGACTTTCTACTCCAAGAAAATGCCCTGTTTTGGACCAGAGAACATATGGTCACCCTATTTATAGGATGGCTCAGAGAAATTCCAAGTTGGGCTGCATTCAATCTTTAAACTTATGCTAAGAAAATCACTAATAAACTACTTAAATGTTAAAAAATAATTGTTATTTAAATATATTATGATGCATTCTGATGGAAAGGCATGCAATATATATATTACAAACTATATACTATATATATTTAATGACCTGGGGAAAAAACTCATAAAAAAAGCAAAATTATAATAATCTGGACCTAGTGAAAACATGTGGCTATAGCTGGGTAATGAGATAGTTGATTTAAAAAAATTATGTTTCTGGATTTCCAGGTAGTCTACAATGAGCACGGGGAAAATCTGAAGCAAAAAATTATCTTCAAATTCTCTCATTTCGAATTAAGGGGTCTCTTTCATAGCAGACTATGAAATCACCATATTGAAAAAAAAAAGATCCTATAAGTAGGAGTCTAACAACGTAATAATAATCCTTTTCACAAGTAGAGCAGAGCTTTATAGTATCAAGGACTTACTGACAATGTTTTCTCATTTAAACTTTATAAGGATGTTCACAATCAGGAAGTGAATTCCCCATTTTGCAGATAAAGCCAAAATGCAAATGTAGAGTGAGTAAGGAAGATCTGGGATCTCAAAGGTTGTCCTAGTTAAGACTCCACACAACTGACTCTTATGCTAATTTTATATTGGCTTTTAAAGCTGTGACACTGAGTTTATAGTTAAAGGCTAATTCCTTTGCTTGTGCCACTAGTCTCTCATTGTGAGCATAGCTGAAAGAGAACGCAATGCTGCCATGGTGCCACACAGGGGAAATTAAGAGAAGCTTTTCCATCCTGTAAGCCACCATTTAGCCAGCTGTTAATTTCTATCTTGACCCATTCAAAAGTACACTGACTACAGCTTAGAGTCTCAGGTCCCAAGCCTGAGTTTGTTGTGACTATGCCTGCCTGGTGATTTATGATGACTTGCTTTTTTCCTCTGGTCCTGAATTTCTCCATCAGCGGAATGAAAACTGGTAACCAGATCATCTCTATGGTTCACTCTGGCTCTAAGAGAGTGTGATTCTAAGCTTCTGAGTTTCTGGGATAAAGAGTGGATTCCAAAGCTGTATTCCAGAAGTGCCTGTCTAAACTGGGGCTCTAGTTTTCTTTGCATTTGGAATAAGCCCAAAGAAAAGGTCATTTTTGCAGACATCTTGAGGTTGTGCTCCAATGTCCTCATTAAATAACAGGAGCCCAGACTGGCAGGCCCAGGGGAATATTCAATCAAGGAGAAAAAGGCCAAGTCATTACCGGAACCCTATCATCAGAGCTGTAAACACAAGCATTCATTCCTGGGCTTTAGCTGAAAGCCTGTTCCATCCTGTTCACTCTCTCCTTATACAGGTTCCGTTTGTCAAATGTGTGTGACCATTCCGATAAGTCACCAGAGGCGGGAAGGGAGAAAGAGAGAGGAAGAAAATTACAACCGTAAATAGACTCTGAACATAGAAAGATCAAAATAGACAGCCTCTGGCTTTACTGGATGAGTCACCGCTGCAGCCCAGACCTCAAAAACAAGCGTGGCTTCTCTCTTTAGCAGCAGTCTTCCTGTCTGGAAAGGAAACACTGCTCTGATTGGAGATATTGGCCATTTTACAGACTTCAAAGCAACTTAGGCAACTGAACAGACAAGAGGGAGAACAGGTAAAACGGTTTTTCCAAGTGCTTGTCTGGAGAATCAGCTACTCAGCTCTGATTTGAAGCTACATGGAAATGCTTTCATCTTTAGCCAATGGTGTTTTGTTTTTGTTTTTGAGTATGGTGGTGTTTAGTTTTGGCGCAATGTATGCACCTTTTTTCCCCCTTAACATGTTATTTTCTGGCTAAGACTTTACCAGGCACTGAGCTGAGTGCTGTGGGGGTTGGACATGGGGACTATCTAATGAGGAAGTGGAACAAGTACACAAGTACACACATCACAATATTATGGGGAAAAAAAAATGTGTGCCTGAAAACAGGAAAGACATGAGACTATAAGAGTGCAAAGGAAACAGATGAATGGTCTACCAGAGTGTGAGACCAAGGCCTACATGTATTCAAGATTCAGTGATGAGTCCAGTGATGTGGGATACAAATAATGGAGTAGAAGAAATAAAGCTAGAAAGACAGATTGCAACCAGATCCAAAAGGGCTTTGAATGCCAAGATGAAGATTTGGATCTTGCCCTGTGTGCTGCGGAATTGGGGAGGGGGAGGAAGAGTGACACTACAGGAGGATAGCAATGTCAATTGTGGGGAGAAAAGTTGAAAGAGGAACCAGATCCAGAAGTGTCAGTTAGGAGACACTTGCTTAAATCAAGTGTGGCTACTATGGCATAAAAAGAAATATACATTATTTAGTTTTTGTCCCTGGTTCTTGGCATAAAGCTGCTAAAACCCTTGTAATTTCTTGAGTGATAGAAGTAATAAGAGCATCTTTTGATCTTCCAATATAGAGCTTCTAAATCCCTTAGAATTTCCTGGTTGATAGGAATGTCTTTTTTTTTTTTTTCTCAATGTGATGACTGATGTTTGGGGGTCCCTAGATAGCTTTGGGATGGGAGCTGTTTGCTGAAAAGAGATCTAGATATGATTAGACTCCTGGTACTTTGAGACCTATCTCCCAACCTCTGGAACAGGAAGAAGGTCTGGAACTTGAATTAAACACTGATGACCAATGATCTAACCAATCATGCCAATGTTAGGAAACCTCCATAATTGCCCCTAAACAATGGGGTTTGGTGAGTTTCCAGGCTGGTGAACACAATGAGGTACTGACAGGGTAGCACACACAAAGGGCAGAAAGGCTCCATGCTTCTTCCCCGATATGTAGCCCTATGCATCTCTTCCATTTGGTGATTCCTGTTTCCTTTATAATAAATCTGTGATAGTAAGTAGTGTTTTCCTAAGTTCTGTGAGTTATTGTGGCAAATTATCAAACATGAGGAGAAGGTTGTGGGAACCCCCTGAATTAATAACTGTTTGGTCAGAAGTATGCATGGTAAAACTGGCATCTGACTTGGGGACAGTCTTGTGGAAATGATCTCTTAAACTGTGGGGTTCACCATAACCCTAAGTCATTAGTGTTAGATAGCTGGACAATGGGTTGGTGTGGGAAACCCTCCCACAGATATTTGGTATCAGAACACAGCTCATTGCTCTCCATCTAGAACATTCCCTCTGGAGTTGGAGTGGAGATCTATAAGAGAAGGTGAAGTTCATATGTCTAACCATCTAATCTAGTCAGTGAAGTTATCAATATAAAAATGCTCACCATTATAGAACATGTTATTTTTTGCTGAAGTCACTGAGCTGAGCGGTCAGAGAGATTCAGCTGTGGCAAACCCAGTTTGACACAAAGGAAGATTGCTCACTTTGTAGAAATATGGGGCAAATTGTTTTAGCTGGCTTTCTTGCGCCGTAGACTTGATTTAATGGTTGGGGTTCTGAATACTATAGGTTGGCTACTCAACTACATTTTTTTCCTAGCCTATGGTTTCTTTCCATCCATGGCCCCAGCTCTTGGTATTTGGAAGGCACTAGGCTGCAGTCCATGGGGTCGCTAGAGTTGGACACGACTGAGCGACTTCCCTTTCACTTTTCACTTTCATGCATTGGAGAAGGAAATGGCAACCCACTCCAGTGTTCTTGCCTAGAGAATCCCAGGGACGGGGAAGCCTGGTGGGCTGCCGTCTATGGGGTCGCACAGAGTCGGACACGACTGAAGTGACTTAGCAGCAGCAGCAGTACTTAGAAGGAAGAACATGTTCCTATCTGCTGATGCTGCTTAGCTTCCTATTGTCTGATCTTGGTTAAGTCACCTGTCCTCCCTGGGACTTGGTTTCCCATCTGCAAAGTGAGTCTATCCTGTGATTCAGTGTCCAGGGCCATTTGAGACTCCAGTAGTTTAAGATGTATATTTAGAACAGGTGGTCTCCATTGCTAATATTATCTTTCACAAAATAAACCCATCTCAAGGGGATATATGTATATTTATAGCTGAGGAGCTATAAGTTGTTGCATAGCAGAAACTAACACAGCACTGTAAAGCAATTATGCTCGTTAAAAAGAAATTTAAAAAAAATAAAAGGGGATATATGTATATGCGTAACTGATTCACTTTGCTGTATAGCAGAAGCTAACACAACATTGTACTCAAATAAAAATTTAAAAAATTTATCCTTTTAAATAGACAAAAACCCCAAAACAAACCTATCTCACTGAACCTTTCTAACAAACTTAGGAATAAATATTGCATATAATGTTATTTTAATGTATTTTACAGATTTGTTAAGTTGAGGCATAGAAACATTTGCATGTGTGCTCAGTCACTCAGTCGTTTATAACTCTTTGCTCTCCAGGCTTCTCTGTCCATGGGATTATCCCAGCAAGAATACTGGAATGAGTTGCCATTTCCTCCTCCAGGGGATTTTCCTGACCCAGCAATCAAACCCTCATCTCCTGATGGCTCCTGCATTGGCAAGCAGATTCTTTACCACTGAGCCACCTGGGAAGCCCATAGAGATACATAGCAGGTAGGTAATTTTCCAAAGGACATGAAGTGATTTAATGAAATAGTCAGGACCTTGGCTACCTGATTTTCAGCCCAGGGCTGTCTCCACTCTCCCAGGCTGCATGGATACTAGGAAAGGTCAATAAAGTGCGTTTGCAAGGAACACACTGCTTCCATGATGTTTCTTGCATATCCTGTATTTCCATTGTTTCTCCCCAGTGAGGCCAGGATCAAAGAAATGGAGCCATTTTACAGGGTCATTACAGACTTTTACTAGTGAAAGACATTTCTTTTAAAACCAGTTCTGTTCATTGAAATGTGTGCCGATGTCAAACTCCTCTGCAGTCATTACTTCCATGACCAGCTGCAAGAGATTATGCTCTTGGACTTGATCATTAGGCAGAGACTGGACTGTCTATATTCATCAGCAGGGCCCTCTGGCCATAATGTCATACTAGCTTTGGGCCAAAAGGGATCTTGGATCTTATCCAATCCAATGCCCTGTCCAGCGCTTGATCTTTTCCATAAAGGTTATAATGTTGTCCAGCATCTTCTTGAACTTCAGAATCACCTCTGGAACCTAGACCTGAATTGTCAGCTATCTGCTAACATCTTCATGTGATTGCCCCATAGTCAGCTCACATTCAACAGGACTGAAACAAGGTCTGTGTTATTTTCCTCAAAAATTTCTCAAATTGTGCTACCATCTATTCAGTCCAACAAGCTAAAACCAGATCCTCTTAAATCCATTCCTCTTCTGCATTTGGTACATCTTAGATCTTTGTCCTCTGGAATCACTCTCACATACATGCCTTTTTGTACACACTGCCACAGTCCCTCTTCAGGCCTTCCACAGTATTTCTCTGGACTGGCTACATAGCCTCCTAATTTATTTCTCAGAGCCTTTGATAGACAAATATGCATTTTAAATTTCTAAATAGGAATACAGGATGCATCTCCCATAATTATTGGCCATAGAATACTTTTTTTACCCAGAGCATCTCCAGGAAGATGCTAGATAGTCATCCCAGATGAACTGTAGCCCCCTATCATTGTCACATGTGTCCACCCCTCTTGGTCACTGAACTTGTTATTTCCTTTCCTTAGAGCACCCTTCTCCCTGACTCTGGCCATCTGGGGAAATCCTATGCATGTTTCACAGCCCAGTTCAAATATCTCCTATTCTCTGAAGTCTTCTTTGATCCCACATCCCAGCATAATGCCTGAGCTCTCAGAGGACTGTGTACTGGAGTCTCTTATAATGTTGAAATTACATTCTAGTTGTGTGCGTTTGTGTATATCTGCCAATAAATTCTAAGCTCCTTAAGGGCTGGAGACTATATTTTATTTATTTCTCTGTCCCAAGTCTGAAGTGGTGATTCTGTTCTCTTTCACTTTCTTCAGTATTGACTGAGTATATTATGGTGGAGGCTTAGTGAACTTCACTCAGTACACAGGCTTGCAGTTCTACGACAGTATCTCCAGCCTCCTCACCTCCCCCACTGCTACCTGGTATAGACGACAACCCATGTGGGTTATGCTGGGACAGGGACGCATTGAGAAGGGGCGATGTGATGAGTATATTACAGTACCAGATCTGTATGAAAGAGATCAGGGAGAGCAGAGTCACTCCTGGAGAGTGGATATTAGGGAAGATTTTCGAAGCGTCAGTATCAACCCTCGTATTTACTGAGCAATGCAGTTAGCAGTGACTGTCACCCAGCTGAGTTACCTTGGACACATCAGTTTCTTCGTTCCCCCATCTATGAGATGAGAGATGGGACCAACTCGAATGTCAGCTGGGATTGTCTGTTTGGACAAGTTCTGCCATAAGTCATTTTTCAGATTTGGTGGGGTTATAAATAAATATAAAACACGTTAAGCAATAATGTGCCTTTGAGAGAATTCTTCTCCAACTCTAGATTCCAATGACCTTGGCCAGCCAATAAAACCTATTTTGCTAGAACAAGTGAGCATGAGGTTCCCCTCTGACGTGTAATTCTTCTGCTTAGGAACATTACAGTCTTCTCTAACACAGGCTGCCTTTTCTTCATCTCTGTTAAGAGATTCAGAAATTACCTCTCTGCCTTGTCTCCCATTTGAATTGCATCCTTGGGCCACTCCAAGGATATTATGCATATTTGAAACACATTAACTAAAGTATCTGTCAATATCTTAAAATAGCTAAGTAGCTCTCAGTTTGAGGACAGTCCATGCACTCCCCATCTGTATAATACTGACACTTTCCTGTGTGTAGCACTATAGGATTTATAGGTTTTGTTTTTTTTTAATGTGTATTACCTTATTTGGTCTCTGCAACAGCCAGTCAGTCACTGAACAATCTTTATGGAGGACCTACAACGTACCAAGCACTGAATATGTTCAATTTTGAACAAAATGGGTATGATCCCTGCTCTGATCGAGCTTATAGTCTAGAGGAACTACATTCATACTTTTATTCCTATTTTAGAGACCAAGAGACTAAGCTGAAGTGATTAGTCCCAGGTGCTAGAGCTGGGACTCAGCTGGGTTGCTTATTCTCAAACCAGGACCCTAATTTTGTCATTGTTTTGCCTCACTGCTGATGGAGAATCGCCTAGCACTCTTTAGGAGTTAACTAAAAATAAATAGCTATTGCCTATGTGGATGGCTGTGAGAGCGACATATATAAAAACCCAAAGTAACAAATAGAAGAAGGTAAGAAAATAAACCAGTCTCAGAAAACTCCAAAGTGGTAGGAGGGAAACAGATTCCAAACCAAAACAAGGAACAAGAGCAACAGTCACTGGAAAAACAAAAACAAGACAAGCTTGTTCCCTTAGAGCTGGAACTCAGCAGGATGTCCTTAAGTGGTACAAAGCGGTGTTTGATGTGAGCATCTCACCCTGCTGTGAACAGAAATCAACATTTGTATCTTCCAAGCAGCCCTGATTGACAGGCTGAGCTGGACTCAGACATGAAGCGGCCGTAACTGCCTATTGCTTTTTGAAGGATCATCAGTAGAGATCCCAGTGGGGTGACAAGGTGAGGGGGGCAGGATGATCAGGGAGAGGGAGGAGGCCTCCATTCATAGAGGCATCCTTCATACCCACCACATGCTCTATGGACTTTTCTCAGGGCAGAGTCCTCCTCCTCAAATCTCTTTAGGTATCAAGTGCAGGCCTTAGAAGGTGGATGTGTAGAAAGGAAGATGTGATCTTTCTTTTCCTGAGTTGTAGGAGGAGAGCTCATAAAGTTAAGAGGTGCTTACATTTGCCTCTGTGCCCCTTCATCTTTAAGCTGAAGACACAGCTCCAGGGCACCTAATCCCACAGGTAGTGGAAGAAAGAAAATAGAAGTAAAAGAGGAAAGATGCATTCATTAAGGGTTTGATGAGACAGATTCTCTGCCTTAAGAGGAGGGAGATATATGTCAAGCATAATACCTCTACAAGCCAACCAGTGTCAGTTGCTCAATCATGTCCGACTCTTTTGTGACTCCACAGACTGTACCCCACCAGGCTCTTCTGTCCATGACATTCTCTAGGCAGGAATACTGGAGTGGGTAGCCATTCCCTTCTCCAGGCAATCTTCTTGCCCCAGGGACTGAACCCAGGTCTCCTGAATTGCAGGCAGATTCTTTATCATCTGAGCCACTGGGGAAGCCCCATAATCCAACAAGGGGCATATACAAATTTTGTGAAAATCCAAAGAAAGCAAGCAATTAACTCCATATGAGTGGGTTCTTCAGAGCTGAACCCTGGAAGTGAGAGCTTGCTCAGTAGAAAAGCATACAGGTGGGGCTGAGGGGCATGAGGGAAGCAGGGGAAAACATCGCATATAAGCAAAGGCTTGGAGGCATGGAAGGGCATGGAGTGTTCAGGATGTATTTGATGAGATGTTCACTGTGTTTCTGGTAACAGCACATTTTGTATAGTGAGATAAAATAGATGACCACTTGGGTTTTAAGACAAGCTAGCTATTTTAACAACCAACCCATAAACCTCAGTGGATGAAGAGAGCAGATTTTCTTGCTCACTTCAGAGCCTAGACTAGATTGGCAGGGACTTATGCTCCAGGCAGTCATTCAGGGGCCCAATTCACTTCCATCTGTGACTTTGTCCTTCTGCAGGTTCTTGAGTATTTGCCACTCAGCTAGTGGATGGAGAAAGAGAATGAGGCAAGAAGATTAAAGGTAAGGCTAGGGAGCCATAGACTTCACTCCTGTTCATGTTCCTATGGCCAGAACCTAGCCCATGGCCACTCTTAGCTGCAACGGGTTCTGGGAATTAGTGGCTCGGGGAGAACATGTATTATTGAGCAGAATAGTCTCTACTGCAGCTTGGAACCTGGAAAACAGGAGGGTGAAGAGAATAAAGGCATCCTGCATCCTTGATGGAATTTGATGAAAGCTTTCTAGTTTCCTGATGGGAAATGAATGTTATAAAAGAGTCAATGATAGGTTCTAGGTGAGAGGTGCAGGGTGTCTAGACTCTTCAAAGAAAGTAGATGAATGATTCTAACTGAAAAGTGCTCATGCCTAGACAAAAACTCTGCTCCAGCCATGAGACAATGGACAAGAAATCATTTCAGCTCGACTCTTAAAATGGGAACAAAAAGAAACCCAGCCAAGTAGGCAACTTATAGCCCCAACATTTATAGAGCCGCATGTGTTTACTGTATGCTCACATACAAGCTTCACTATATCCTTGGGAAGGGGACCTGTTGGAGTATTATCAACCCCATTTTAGGTGTGGGAAAACCTATGCCCAGAGAGGTTAAATGACTTACCTGGGGTTGCACAGAAAGTAAGAGACAGACCTGCAACCCAGACTCATTTTGTGCTCTTCTATAATCCTGCAGATCTATCTCTGCATGGGGGAGATGCTGGCCACACTTTGGGAAGCTGACCCAGATCCAGTCCTGGATGTAAAGCCAGGATCCTGGGGAAACTCTCCTCCATCACCCGCCCTTCTGTCTGCTTAACTTTTGGAATCAGTGAACCAACTCCTCATTCGAGAGCATGTACATGTTAGCTGTCAAACCGTGCCTGCAGCTCTGACAGCCCTAATATCACTGTTTGTATTATCAGACAATTACCAGCCGAGCTCGTATTCATAATTTGACTAACAACTCGCGACAATGATTATTTTTCCTTTCCTGGCAAAACAAATATAGCAGCATTTTCTTTTCAGCATCAGCGCTGATGCTCCTTGGCATTCTATCAGCTGAAGGATTTTTTTTTTTTTTTCAAAAAAAATGTTAGTCGTACTCCCCCACATCTCGCTAACTTTACAGTCCCCCATGGCATCTGTGTGCAGTGAACTGAGCTGTTGAGACTAAATGTAATTTGCAATCAAGCTTCTGTTAACATGGAAATGTACCGGCTGGTCTGCTGCAATATGGGTTCTCATTCTGTCTAGCATATGGTTGCATTAAATCCAGTCTCCAGAATGTCTCTTGTTACCACATTGTCAATCCGTGCAGAGCAGAGAACCCTAAAAAACCACTAAAGGAACATATTTTTGGAATTGGCTCTTCTATTGGATCTTGACAAGAGCTGTCCAAAGACATACTCGGTTACTTGAAATGAACTAGCCCTGTCAGATCTATGCACACATACACACAGAGACACACAGGAAACTTGAAACCCGGTTAGATGCTCTGTACTCATAAGCATATGAATTACAACGGAGGACAATGGAAGGGAGAAAGCAAAGGACTCAGCTTCATTAGTTACATTAGAGACTGGTTTATTAATTTTTTTCTTGATAACTCAATATGCAAAAAAGTCACAGAGTATTAGATTTGCAGGGGATTTTAGCAGTCTTTGGAGCATGGGCTTTGGAGTCAGATGAACCTGGGCTTGAATCCTGATTCCATTCCTGGTGTGGTAACCTAAGACCCATGCTTAAGCTTTGTGTGCCTCAGTTTCTTCATCTGCGAAGTGGAGGGTAACAGGAGTATCTCACAGCTTAGGATGCTGTGGAGGTTAAATATCTAAGCCTACACCTGATCTAATCAATGATGCTCATTAGTATTCATCACCTGTTCGATACCATCCCCATTGTTCATTCAGATACGTCATGTCTCTTACAGATTCAACCTCCATTGTTCTATTGTTCTGGTCTTGCATCCTTTCTGTGCAAAATGTCAGACCTTTCTAAGGCAGCCCATTCTCTTCTGCACAACTCTGTGAAACAGTTTTTCCTCATATTAAATAAAGACAAACCTCTCCCCACCTGGAGCCTTTCCTCGGGGATACACAACCAAAGTTGAATTGAGCGATAAGAGGCTATCGGACACCCTGCAAACACTCTCTACTCTCATTTAGCACCTCCCGTGCCTTCAGCGTCCTTGTCTGGTACAGCATTGAGTCCCTTTCTTTTCTAGTCTGGCCCCTCTTCTCGAACTTGTTTAGGTGTGTCCGTATCACACAGAGCACACTTTTTGGAGAAAGCGTGTTATAGGACCAGGTTGGATCCTACCTGATGATGAGTGATGTTTCACCAGACTTCAGGGAGCTTTACTAAAAAGCCTTCCCTTGGGAAATTCATAGACAGCAATTTTCAAAGAATCATGTGATGCTTTCAGTTCAGTGGGGAAGTGAAGCTTCATGCCTCCAGGTATCTGCATCATTTTGCAGAGAAAATCATTACTTCAAGGAGGCTGATACCCTCATTGTGCAACTATTCTGTAAATCAGAAATTTTTATAAGTTTTACTGGATGTGCTCCAGGCAGGAATCACTTGCGCAGTGACTGAGACACCAGAGTACTGGAAGATAATATTCTTTCAATGTTCTAAGGTATTTTGGAGGATCAAGGTAACATGGAGAAATTCATTCATTCTCTTAAAAATTATTTGTGTGCGAGACACAGTGGTATGTGCCAGGAGGTAGTGGTAAATAATCCATTCTTGCCACAAGGAAGCCGGCAAACACATTAAGCCACAATTTATTATTTATTACTCACTTAAAGGCTGCCATAAGTGTAATGAAGGAAGAAAACAGGATTCTAGCAGAAAATAAGACGAGACCCTGACTTAGATGCTGTGGGACATCAAGCAATGCTTCTCTGTGCTGAGTTTAAGTGGACACCTGAGCACTGAGTAGGAATAAGAATGGGAGAGATGGGAAAGCGCAAAGTCTGGTAGGCGGGAAAGAGTTTGGAGAGTTTAAGGAACTGTGAGCAACAGAGTGACAAGAAAGGGTGATCAGGAAGGGCTTCACAGACTAAGCAGCCCCACTAAGGATGGTTCTCCAAGGCCAGAGGCAAAAACAGGGCATTTCAGGCAAAGGGGGCAGTGCACACACACACACACACACACACACACACACACACACAGATCTGAAAGGACACCATGTCTGAGAAGCTCAAGGCGGGGCTATATCTTAAATGGCTTTATAATCTATGTTGAGAGATTGATTATACCTGGAGAAACCATGGAGGCACTGAGGATGCTCTAAATTGTCTTTTAGTTTCTAAAAATTGTATCTACTTCCTTAACTTGTTAGAAAGCTTGTCTGAGGAGAGCAGAGGTATACCTTTTATGTCTCTATATACAGACTTAAATTGAAGAAAGTAGGGAAAACCACTAGACCATTCAGGTATGACCTAAATCAAATCTCTTATGATTATACAGTGGAAGTGAGAAATAGATTTAAGGGACTAGATCTGATAGAGTACCTGAAGAACTATGGATGGAGAAGTTCATGACATTGTACAGGAGACAGGGATGAAGACCATCCCCATGGAAAAGAAATGCAAAAAAGCAAAATGGCTGTCTGAGGAGGCCTCACAAATAGCTGTGAAAAGAAGAGAAGTGAAAAGGAAAGGAGAAAAGGAAAGATATTTCCATTTGAATGCAGAGTTCCAAAGAATAGCAAGGAGAGATAAGAAAGCCTTCCTCAGCAATCAATACAAAGAAATAGAGGAAAATAACAGAATGGGAAAGACTAGAGATCTCCTCTAGAAAATTAGAGATACGAAGGAAACATTTCATGCAAAGATGGGCTCAATAAAGGACGGAAATGGTATGGACCTAACAGAAGCAGAAGATATTAAGAAAAAGTGGCAAGAATACACAGAAGAACTGTACAAAAAAGATCTTCACGACCCAGATAATCACGATGGTGTGACCAATCACCTAGAGCCAGACATCCTGGAATGTGAAGTCAAGTGGGCCTTAGAAATCATCACTATGAACAAAGCTAGTGGAGGTGATGGAATTCCAGTTGAGCTATTTCAAATCCTGAAAGATGATGCCGTGAAAGTGCAGCACTCAATATGCCAGCAAATTTGGAAAACTCAGCATTGGCCACAGGACTGGAAAAGGTCAGTTTGCATTCCAATCCCAAAGAAAGGCAATGCCAAAGAATGTTCAAACTACCACACAATTGCACTCATCTCACACACTAGTAAAGTAATGCTCAAAATTCTCCAAGCCAGGCTTCAGCAATACGTGAACTGTGAACTTCCAGATGTTCAAGCTGGTTTTAGAAAAGGCAGAGGAGCCAGAGATCAAATTGCCAACATCCAATGGATCATGGAAAAAGCAAGAGAGTTCCAGAAAAAACATCTATTTCTGCTTTATTGACTGTGCCAAAGCCTTTGACTGTGTGGATCACAATAAACTGTGGAAAATTCTTCAAGAGATGGGAATCCCAGACCACCTGACCTGCCTCTTGAGAAATCTGTATGCAGGTCAGGAAGCAATAGTTAGAACTGGATATGGAACAACAGACTGGTTCCAAATAGGAAAAGGAGTACATCAGGGCTGTATATTGTTACCCTGATTATTTAACTTATATGCAGAGTACATCATGAGAATTGCTGGGCTGGAAGAAGCACAAGCTGGAATCAAAGAGTGCTGGGAGAAATATCAATAACCTTAGATACGCAGATGACACCACCCTTATGGCAGAAAGTGAAGAGGAACTAAAGAGCCTCTTGATAAAAGTGAAAGAGGAGCGTGAAAAAGTTGGCTTAAAGCTCAACATTCAGAAAACTAAGATCATGGCATCTGGTCCCACTTCACAGGAAATAGATGAGGAAACAGTGGGAAAAGTGTCAGACTTTATTTTTGAGGGCTCCAAAATTACTGCATATGGTGATTGCAGCCATGAAATTAAAAGATGCTTACTCCTTGGAAGGAAAGTTATGACCAACCTAGATAGCATATTCAAAAGCAGAGATATTACTTTGCCAACAAAGGTCCATCTAGTCAAGGCTATGGTTTTTCCTGTGGTCATGTATGGATGTGAGAGTTGGACTGTGAAGAAAGCTGAGTGCCGAAGAATTGATGCTTTTGAACTGTGGTATTGGAGAAGACTCTTGAGAATCCCTTGAACTGCAAGGAGATCCAACCAGTCCATCCTAAAGGAGACCAGTCCTGAGTGTTCATTGGGAGGACTGATGCTGAGGCTGAAACTCCAATACTTTGGCCACCTCATGCGAAGAGTTGACTCATTGAAAAAGACCCTGATGCTGGGAGGGATTGGGGGCAGGAAGAGAAGGGGATGACAGAGGATGAGATGGCTGGATGGCATCACTGACTCGATGGACGTGAGTCTGAGTGAACTCCGGGAGTTGGTGATGGACAGGGAGGCCTGGCGTGCTGCGATTCATGGGGTCGCATAGAGTCGGACACGACTGAACTGAACTGATACTACTCTGCACCTCCAGGCTCAATGAATGTTGATTAAATTTAACTCCATCCCCTCTTTGTAAGTTTTTCCTAGCCCTGATCTGTGATCTAGAGTAGCTTTCACTTTGTGATTCTCCTTGCCTCATTGTGACATGATGTTAAGATCCCTTGTCATGAGGTGTCTGCCGCTTCTGGAGACCCTAAAGGATCTGACTTCAGCCCCGCAGAGTGCTTGCAAGTTCCTTCTGCCTTCTGATGCAGAGCTTCCACCCAAAGGTGTGAAGAATGAGTCATTCCGTGACGCAGGTTATTTTCAGCTGCCAGTTGGTCATTTTTTATTGAGATCACAGAAATCCAAGGCTTGTTAGACTGTTTAGTCCAGTGCTCAGGCTCCGTGGAGAAACTCATTAGCTCTGTTTAATTAGGGAAACCAAACACTTTCAGACCGACTTCACTGTCAGCACACTTCCCACCACCTCATTAATATATTTAAAAATTTTTTACACCTTTAATGTGGTAATGATTTCCTTAATTCTTTCAGCATCAAAACTCCGTAGATTCAAGCTATTTAACTAGACAACAAGTGGAACAATTACCCAAGTGGTACTCAGAGTTTTTTGAACCAATATCTTTTGGTATTACTAAATGGCAGATTTTTGGGCTCAGTTTTCTTTGTGCAGATTAGACAAAGTCAGTCTCTAGGGTTAGTCTTGTTATTTAGTTGCTAAGTCATGTCCGACTCTCTTGCAACCCCATGGGTTGTAGCCTGCCAGGCTCCTCTGTCCATGGAATTTCCCAGGCAAGAATACTGGAGTGGGTTGCCATTTCCTTCTCCAGGGTACTTCTCAACCCAGAGATCGAACCTGTATCTCCTGCTTGACAGGTGAATTCTTTATCACACTTGGTCACCAGGAAAGCCCAGGATTAGTCTTACACTATTGCAAATATTAAAAAGTACCTTTTTATTTTCAAAGGATTTTACAGTTTTAAAAAAACTTTTACATGAATCAGTTGATTCTCATAAAATGCTAAAACCCAGTAAGGCAGGTGGAATTGTCTCCATTCAACAGATGAGAATATTAGGGCTCACAGCAGAGAAAAGATGTCTCAGGATAAAAGTTACATGCATCAATTCTGTCCACCCCTACTGTCCTTAGACTGGTAGAAAGTTAACAATCAAGATACAGATTTCAGGCTTAAGTGCCTTAAGATACAGTTCTATCAGTAACAGAATCAGGATGGCTGGTTCTCAGCAAATAAGTCTAGGTTCAGTTTAGGATGTGCTCAGTTTTATTTGACTAGAGGACTTGGAGCTGGAGGAATGCTTGTATGGTTATATCTCTCAGTTGCTCCAATATTGCATAAGTACTGGCTTCTCAACCTGGTAAGGCTCAATGTTTTTCTTAAGTGGGAAACATTTCAAGTTTGCTTGAAAGCTCACAGTTACATAGCAATCTCTTAATCCATCCTCTCAATACTCTTGTGATCCCACTGCTTTTATTCAGGTGGACCCCAACACAGATTTGGGTGTAAGTGATGCTGATTTGATAAAGTACTTTCATATTTTTAATCTCATTAGATGCTCACACACTTCTGTGAGATGTGACTTCGTGTTTCTGTCACGTCCCTCAAGATTGAGGCTCTGTTAAGGTGTGAAACTTATTCAATGGCAAACAGCTAACAGTAGACACAGAGCTTGAACCTTGGTCTTCTGTCTCCAACATTATAACTTATTCATTGCTTTCAGGGTAGCTCCTGGCCCTTTCACTTTTCCCTTCCCTTTCCTCTCTCTGAGGCTTTTCCATCCTCCTTTAAAAATCTTCCGGAACTCTTCCTACAGTCTTCCAACAAGACCTAGTGTCTAGAAAGTCTCTCATATCAGTCATACACATTTTAGTATGAGTTTAAAACTTTGAGTTCCCTCTCCTAAAGGTATACATATTTTCATGCTTTTATTTTTTGGTCTGAAGTTGTTGCATCTCCTCTCCATTTGCTGTAACAAACACATCTTGAGCACTTACTATGCTCCTGGCACTGGGAATACAAGGGGCAAGAAAGCTGTTTCCTGTAAGTGAACTTCTGAGATCCACATACCTCTTAGACAACAATTTATTCCTATCATTTGAAGTCACTTTTAGCCTTTAATTTGGGGGTTAGGAAATTTTAGCCAAACAGCCTGACAGGTGACATATAAGCAATGAAAGAAAAAGGTGCATGAAATACAGTTGCAACATCGTGTACCAAAATGAGGAAGTGCGACATTCTGCATCAAACTGAGCAGCGGTGTCACTGAGGAGGCTTGTCAACAGCCCTGGGAACAGATCATATTCTGACAAGTTCACAATGGTTTCCCCTGTGAATAAAGGGGTTTACTTGGCATCATAACACAGCACTAAACACTGAAGATGGGAATATGAGTTTTATCTAAGTTCCTGCTGAAATTTTGGAAACTTACACAATTGATTTGTGGGCATTTTGAAGCAAAGGCTCTGATCGCTAGAAGTTCATTCAAGTTTACTACTAACGGGTCGTGCTAGACACACCACATTTCCTTTTCTTATTGTGCCACTACATTGATAAATCAGTAGGGTGAGGAAGTTTTAGCAACAGATTTCACACTGCCTCCTGTAAAGTGATTTTTGCATAAGACGGTGACATATGAGCAGGATCATGTCATGTATTCACTGGTTTCACAGTTGGGTAATAAAAATGTCTCTTAAGGGTTGCTAACAGCTCCATGTCAGCTAGAAAGTGATCTCTGGCAAGGACTGAAGCCTTTTTTTTCTGGCCAATATTTTTCACTCATGATTTCAAAGGTTCTCTAGAAGGGGAAATGTCCAAATTTGCAGATGACACCAAACTAAAATGAAAAGTAAATGCTGCAGATTGACACCAAGAAGTGGCATTGTACATACAGTGGAAGGAGCCCTGGCCTTGGAAGGAGGCTGCGTTGACCTTGTCTTTGTCTCTGGCCCCTATCAGCAAGATAACATTGAACAAGGGTTAATCTCTGATGGTTCAATCTCATTACCTGTAAAAAAGCAAGATGGTCACTTACCTTTTCAGCTCAATATGAGTATCTAAAAAGAAGTCTATATAAATGTATACATGGCATATATTTTTAATAAAGTAGTGCAATATTAATAATAATAGTGAGGCATGAGTATCTAAAATGATCTAGGATTCCTAGAACACAGAAATGAAACCAACACGATGAAATAAATCAAAACGTAGATATGTATATGCTGGTGGTGTTGAAGATATCCAGACTAAATTTATGATGCTCAAAGCTTCTATGAAGTACTCAGCATATGTTAGGCACTTAAAAAATGTATGTTAATGATGACTTAATTAGCTGTGTGTGTTTGAAAAGGAAAAAACACAAATGAGGGTTTTATATTGATATTATATTTGTCTGATATCTTCATATATTTGAAGGGTTGCTATGTTGAAGAGAATATGAACCTATTTATTCTGCTTTGTTCTAAAGAGTAAAACCAGGCCCAAACTAGTGGGCATTAAAAGGAAAGAAACTTCGGATGACAACAGAAACTTTTCTGTAACAGTCTAGAGTCCCTGTAATGGATCCGGGTGGCAGGAGACCCTTGGTTCAGTGGGCTGGTTCTTCCCTGTACTGGCTGAAATGCGGGCAGTGCTGGTTGCGAGGAGTTGGGGAGCGTGGTGCGTAGAGGCAGGTTTCTTTGTTTGTGCACCGTCCCTGCTGAAAGCCAGTTTTGCACCGGCCACTGAGTCAAGTGCTAGCGACCAAGCTAAAAGTATGCTGCCCCAACTTTCAGTGAGCTCACCGTTGCTGTGGAGAAGCCCTCAAGTCTCTCTAGGGTGACTGAGGAAGACTTCTCACAGGTTGCTATCTTTAGGCAGAAACTTAGAATGCTGGTAGTTTTCCAGGCAGGTGGACATTGCATTAAGAGAGCATAGTCAGTGCCCACGATTAGAGATCTGATATACCATAGTGTACTGTCAGGAAGACAATTATTTCTTGGATTAGACACTGCTAGGAAGGCTAGAGTTAGAGCATGAAGGACTGACAATGCCTTGCAAGATGTGTCGGATCTCAGGCTCCCTCCTTCTGCATCTGCAGGATGGTGTGTTTACCCAGGTTAAAGCACAGATCCCACTACATTATAATTGCTTATGGGTGGAATCCTCAATGTACTCTGAATTCTTTGAGGACAGAGACTGCATCTCATACGTACCTTCCTGGCCTCCCGTGAGCTTGCCACAGCTTATAAGCTCAGTTAGATCCTACTGAATAAAACACTAAACAAATAAAAGCAAAATGGATCTCATTGTAGGGATAGGTCCCAACAGGATTTATGAAAAGCTTTTGGAGTCTTTAGATGTTTCTGCAGCTTTGCTGAATGTGAAGTGAAGTGGCTCAGTTGTGTCTGACTTTTTGTGACCCCATAGACTGTAGCCTACCAGGCTCATCTGTCCATGGAATTTTCCACACAAGAATACTGGAGTGGGTTGCCATTTCCTTCTCCAGAATGTAACACCAAGAATTACTTCTAGAGAGCTGTGTCTTCTGCAGGGTATTTCTGTTAATGCTAATAGTGAGTCCGAGCATTTATTTAATGCCCCTTGAATTGGTACTGTGCTTAAATACTTCACAAGCCTTATTTTATGAGCACAACATCCCTCTGAGATATGTAGATACTTCCTCCATTCTATAGATGAGGAAGCTAAGATTTGGAGAGGTTGAACAACTCACCCAAGGTCAAGTAGTTAGGATGTGGCAGAGGCAGAATCTGACCCACGTCTGCTGACTCCAGAGCTTGGGTCTTAACTACCTTTCTATCCACGGAATGAGGTGTGTTGCTCAGGGTGGAGCAGAGTTAGCAGTGAGACCCATCTCAGGGAGATGCCCTTAGAACTGGGACCTTGTTTAATTAAAAAAAGTTGAACCTCCAGAATCTTCTTGACTTCTATCCACTTATAATCTCTACTCTAGCAGTGAAGAAAAGGAGGTCTGTAGGAACAGGACAAGTTTAGAGGGGCTAGAGCATTTTGGATGATGGGAGACAAAACACAGAAGCTTTCAAAGTAGCAAGAAGGGAAGGCTCCTGCCTTCCTGGACTGTGGTGAGATCAGAGGCCTACAGAAACAGAAGGAAGTGAAAAGGTAAGGCCCTTTTTAAACCGGGGCACTTAGAGTCTGGAACGTCCTTTGGAGATATTTCTCCTTGTTTTTCAGTTGGCCTGGGGCTGTCTTCTATTTGGGAGCCCTTTTCTTCTGAGACATTCCAGAGCAGAGCACAGGGTCCCCAGGTAAAGAGGTGAGGGGCTGCAGGCGTAGGGCACCTGAAGTTCTCCTGAGCTGATCATCCAGGATTCTCAAGTGCCGAAGGAGGCAGGAACTTGGGGAAGCCGCTGTCTTCAGAAGTTAGCCGACATGTTTGGCTGACTTCTGCTTGCTGCCTGGTTGTAGTAGGTGGGGCTGGGCAGGAGGTTAAGAAACCTCAACAGATGGCAGCAATCAGTGGGTGTTGGTGGCCAGTTCTCCAAAGTGCTGAAAAGATGGTCATCGTGTGTCTGTGACAATCAAACTCAACTCCAAGTTCCTCTGTCCTAGAACACAGACTAGAATAATCCTTGTTCAGCCTCCAGAAGGAAAGTTTTCAGAGAGAGGCGGTATCGAGGGAATACAGCAGCTGCCTGAGGTTCTGATTCACGATGTGACGTCTCCTGCCCAGTCACAAGCTCTGATGTCTGCGGAGATTTGTTTGTCAGTCCGCAAGGACAGAGATGAAAGGCAGTTTGCCCTATAACCTTCCCCCTCCCTTCTGGTTGGTAAGGGAAAAGTGTCCGCACACTGCCATCTGGTGGGAACTTCTGGTCACTGCAGTTCAAATGAGACCGTTTGCTCAACCAATACTTTGGAGAAGGGGCCCACTTTTCTCCCTATAATGAACAAAATATGGTTCCTGCCCTTGAAGAGCATTAAGAAGGACCATAAAGAAGACTGAGCATCAAAGAATTGATGCTTTTGAACTGTGATGCTTGAGAACACTCTTGAGAGTCTCTTGGACAGCAAGGAGATCAAACTAGTCAATCGTAAAGGAAATCAGTCCTGAATATTCATTAGAAGGACTCATGCTGAAGCTGAAGCTCCAATACTCCAAGCCACCTGATGTGAAGAGCTGGCTCGCTGGAAAAGACCCTGATGCTGGGAAAGATTGAAGGCAGGAGGAGAAGGGGGCGACAGGACGAGATGGTCAGATGGCATCACTGACTCAACGGACATGAGTCTGAGCAAACTCTGGGAGATAGTGAAGGACAGGGAAGCCTGCCCTTCCCTGGAATGCTGCAGTCCATGGGGTCACAGAGAGTCAGACACGACTGAGTGACTGAACAACAACTTGAAGAGCTCCCCGTCTAATGGAAGAACCTGATATGTTAGCAAGTAATTGTATCTTAAAAAGCATCATTTTAGGAGTGTAAACTGTTAGGTAGTCTGGTTGGTAAGTAAGGAATGTGGGAAAGAAGTTATAGACAAAAGCTGGAAGAAGGTTGAGGCCAGGCCATGAAAGACTTTGAATGTCTGAGTAAGGCAATGAGTCCATATAAGATGAGTTAGCAGGAAAATATGGGACCAGGTTTCAGTGGTAAAGTAATCTGGACAAGTGTCTATACATATGCTTTCAAGCCTCTAGACCCTTTAGTATTTGAAGTCTCCTACGGAACCCATATGTAAACTAGCTGAAGCCATAGATATTCAGGGTGAAGCAGAAGTGACGGTCGAGAGGTCTCCCACCCTCCATCTCCCTTCCTTGGTGCATGTAGATGCTTTGGGGCAATATTAAAGCCCAGCAAAACATAGTTTAATACCTACCACTGTGGGCGGTCCCTTCACTAACATGACCTTTCCTGTTCTGATTCTAGAGCTAACCACATCCTGTCCTTCCTATGATACGGGTCTTATATATTAGGTCCTAGATATTTTCCTATATTTTAAATTAATGACAAAAATTATGTTACTTATTCTTGATATTTTAAAAGATACTGATTTTTAGGCCAGTTTTAGGTTCACAGCTTAATTAAGAGGAAGATAGAGAGACTTCCTATGTATTCCTTGCCATTCCACACGTGTGGCTTCCCCCATTTACTAACAGCTGTCCCCAGAGGAGTATGTTTTTTACCACCGATTACCCATGAACCTCTACTGACGTATCATAATCAACCAAAGCACAGAGTTTGCATTAGAGTTTTACTGACCTAAAAACATTCTGCGCTCATCCCTTTCCCCACTCCCTGGTAACCACTGACCTCTTTATTGTCTCCCAAGTTTTGCCTTTCCAGAATGTCATACAGTTGAAATCATATATAGTATGTAGCCTTTTCAGACTGACTTCTTCCCTACGCTTTTCATTAGAGCCGCTTACATTAAACTTTATTTTATGCTCACCCCAATTATATTAATACATTAACTTTCTTAAACACGAAACCTATATCACCTGGTCCCTGGCAAGAGGGTACATGTAGGAAGGTGACTAGAGACCAGTCATCTCTGCAGTGTCTATTAAGCATTATTTATCTGCTGCCCAATATACTAATTCACATTCAGTATGTGCAGCACACATGCCATCCTCGGCCCACAGACCGTCTATGATGGAGTTTTGAGAAGGAATTTTTTGGCTCTTACTAATGGCATGTAATTTGTTGCCTTCATTCTGAGAACTGCACTCTGGGAAAGCAGTTAAGACCTTGTAATGAGTGGCTGAATTACGCAGAACTGCTTGTCTTGCTGTCCTGTAAAGCCTTGTCGCCTCTGGATGGCATTTGCTGTAAGAAGAGGGATTTCAGTGGGAGAATTGATCAAGAGAGACGGCCCCCCTGTAGCCAAAAGCTGCTTTGTTCCCCCCAAGTAGTTATCTTCTTGCCCTTTCAGATCGACACTTTCAGAGGCAAAACCCAAATGCCACCCACTGCGCAGCGCGTCCTCTCCGCCCTCTCCTGCTCCATGTCTCTCCTCGCGCCTTGCCCACTCGCTCTGCACGATGGGGTCAGTTTGCTCTCACCTTCCCACACTAGCTTCTCTGTTTCAAGCTTGTGTCCGGAACTGCCTCCTTCGTGCCATCTGGCAGCTGACATCTGCCACATCTTTCCAACTCAGGCCCCCACCTTTTCTTGGAGGTTTTCACAAGACGATGTTAACTTCCACTCAGACTTTTCCCAGGGCTTGATTGTGTACACAGAATTTTCCACACAGTCGAACAACGACTTCAGCACCGACTCTCACCTGGATTGCTGAAGTTAAATTGTGATTTTCCTGAGGGCACACTGGCCAGTGTCCTTTTATGTACTCAGTGCCAAGTTCAATGAACATCAGCTGAGTGAATATCACACTTTAGAGTGAATGGGGCTCGCTGTTCTGTGTCTTATTAGGGAGAGAGGAAATGTAGCTTATCCTATAGTCCTTGATGAAAAGCAGTGAGGTGGGAGGGTCTTTGCACACTATGTGGATTTCTATGAATGCTTGTCCACTGCTCACTTACCTCACTCAGATGTAATGTGGTTTTGACGCTTGTCTCCCTTTGTCAAGGGAGGAAGGAGCCTTCAGTGTTGGTTTGGAACCTGACTCACAGTACATGATCAATAATTACTTTTCTCAATGGATTTTCAATATATTTCTAAGAACCCATACAGATATAGAAGACATATGGGCCCTCAGTAAAGTTTCCTTAAGACAAGATGCAACTTTTTTCCCACCCCCAAGGCTAATTTCAAATGAAAATCAGTAAGTCTATGGGATTCTCCAGGCAAGAATACTGGAGTGGGTTGCCATGCCCTCCTCCGGGGGATGTTCCCAACCCAGGGATCCAACCCATGTCTGTTATGTCTCCTGCATTGGCAGATGGGTTCTTTACCACTAGCACCACCTGGGAAGCCCAAACACAGTGCAGTGGTGCTCACATACAGTCTGGGGTTGCTCAGCATCCTCCATAGACCCTGGGGGCAGGAAGGAGTGGACGTTGATGGAGAGAGCAAGGCTAGACATTATAACAGCTGTATTAGAGCTCTGGCTTTCCAGCTCCCACATAGGTGAGCCTGGCTAAGTCACTCATCTTAGAATCTCAGTTTTCCACCTGTGAAATGAGGACACTGACTCTCTAGGACCTTCCATCTCTGATAGTGCCTTCAGTTCAGTTCAGTTCAGTTCAGTCGCTCAGTCGTGTCCGACTCTTTGCGACCCCATGAATCGCAGCACGCCAGGCCTCCCTGTCCATCACCAACTCCCGGAGTTCACTCAAACTCATGTCCATCAAGTCAGTGATGCCATCCAGCCATCTCATCCTCTGTCGTCCCCTTCCCCTCCTGCCCCAATCCCTCCCAACATCAGGGTCTTTTCCAGTGAGTCAGCTCTTCTCACGAGGTGGCCGAAGTATTGGAGTTTCAGCTTTTGGCATCAGTCTTTCCAATGAACACCCAGAACTGATCTCCTTTAGGGTTAGGGTTAGATTTCTTCTATTTTGTCTCAGGAACCAAAAAAAAAAAAAAAGCCCCAATCTTTTGATGGGAACTACCGAGCAATTTTCAAATAGTAGAAGTCCAGTGTTGGCTCCCATTCATTTCTCAAGATGTCTGGGCAAAGATCAGCACAGATGATTCAAATGGAAAGCATGCCTCCAAAAGGAGTCCCTTAGTGCTGCTTGTCCTTGAGGTTCAATAAGTTCAGGCATTCAGAGGAGCAGGTGAGTTTCACAGTTCCCCGACACTGTGTTACTAAGCACTCACCCATGCAGAAGAAGCTGCCTTAAGAGGTGGAGTTGATATCCAGCAGCAGTCTTCTCACTATATAATGTAGGTATGTTGGAGATGTATTATGAAGTCAGAACTCACCCTAAATATAGCTAAAACCAGAGCATTGCAAAGGGCCTTACAATAGGGTATTACTTTGTATTTAATTACTGAGGGTGTAGAAGACTGGGGTAACAAAGGATAAGATGATTGGATGGGATCACCAACTCAATGGACATGAGTTTGAGCAAACTCCAAAGATAGTGAAGGACAGGGAAGCCTGGCGTGCTGCAGTTCATGGGGTCACAAAGAGTCAGACACCACTTAGCAACTGAACAACAACTGAGGATGTTAAGCTCTCTTTGCTGTAAAAAAAAAAAAAAGGGAACTCAACCCCAGTTAGATCAGATCACTGAAGAGCATTTTTAATGACATATACATACATGGAAATAGGCCTCTGGGTTTACTGGGAGCCAGGAAAACCTTAACCATTAGTCCACACAGCTCCTGGAATAGGAAGGTGGTCTGCATCCAACAGAGTGACTTAGATCTGCTCTAAGGACTATGGGAGCCAGGACACACTTGCCTTGATTTGTGCTTTATCGTCAATGCAACCCAGCTACTCCATCAGTTTCTGCTCCTCTTAGAGTCTATTCTTTGCATTCTATAAGCTGCATCATTTGTTCCATGTTATGTAATCTGGAAAGACATAATCTGATTATTGTGGCTAATTACCGTAATCCCTGGTTGGGTAGCTTGTGTTCTTCAAGTCATTCCATGGTTGCTTATTAGCCTATATTTTGGTAATTCTTAGGCTGTGGGCACTTTCTGATCTAGCACCTTTGGCCAGAAGCAGGTTCTAGCCTATAAATACCAGAGGGAACCCCCATTACTCAGTGAAGATAGTACAAGGGCATTTTTCTTTACAAAGGACTGTGTGATGGTGGGGCAGTTGTGTCTGCTTGACTGGGAATGTTCCTTCAGTGAAAAGAACACCTTGGAAGGAGCAGGATCACTGCTTTATTATTTGCATAGCTTATGAAAGTGGTATCAGGTGTGGCTCAGATGACTCTAGAGGAGAGAAATAGGGCAAAGGACCATGATGTATACAGGGAAACATCCTTTAAGGAAACTATTTGTTCTGATGGTCAGAGCACAATATAGATGGGGTGTGAGGTTATATCAGGTAGTGAGTTTACCATTGCCAGGCTTTGACTTTTGTCATTAGCACTGATTGGGCCTTTCTGTGCCAGGCACTGGCTAGGCTTGCTCCAAGTAAATATCTTATTTCTCTTCATCTGGCTATTAGTCGAGATCTGCCTTGATTCAGGTTCCCTGGAATTAGAAACTGACAAAGGATTTGGGTGCACATGGCGAACTGAAGGCATGCTCCTCGGGGCGGGGAGGACTTTCCAAAGGAATGAGGAGAGCAGATAGGGAAGAGGAGAGCTGGGCAACGTGTGATCTCAGGTGACATCAGGCGTCAGTCTGATTCAGGATACTTCACCCAGGAGAGTGGTTCCACACTGAAGTAAGAGGTCTAGGCTTCTTGACCCATGGATCAGTCAGTCATTGGATATAAGGGGTGAGGAATGGGATAACCTCTCAAGTGTCTCTAGGGAGTCAGCTCCCATCAGCCCAGGCCAGTTCTTTGAGTACCATTGTGTGTAAGCTGTTAGCTACATACCTTCAGGAGCTGCAAGCTGGGTGCTCCAGTCAGCAGGTTGAGTCTGGGGTGGGTGCCAGTAGAATCTATTCCAGATCTCCCCCTCAAGTCTGCTACAGGGGCTTGGCTGCAGGCAACAAAATCTCTGACTAGCATAGGTGAAGGAAGAACTGATTGGAAGCCAGAGAGGGCTGACTGATTTGACAAGTAGGAGCACTGGATTTGGACCATTGGTAGAAGCCAAGGCAGTCTTACAGGGCCAAGAGGATCATGTATTAGAAAACCCTCAGTGCAAGTAGGGTCTTTCAGCCATAACTGACATAACCAAGACAGTGCCATGTCTAGATAACCCTGCTGCTGCTGCTGCTAAGTCACTTCAATCGTGTCCAACTCTGTGCGACCCTATAGACGGCAGCCCACCAGGCTCCCCCATCCCTGGGATTCTCCAGGCAAGAACACTGGAGGGGGTTGCCATTTCCTTCTCCAATGCATGAAAGTGAAAAGTGCAAGTGAAGTCGCTCTGTCGTGCCCTGGACCACACCAGAACCACTGTGAGTAAAGCCCATTATCCCTCCAAAGCTGGGTCTCTGGTTAGAAGCATCTGTTGACCAAATCTCGGTCATATGTCCGTTACAAATGCCTGGAAATAAAGAGAGGGAAACTTTTTTTCTTGGATGGGAAGAAGGCACTTCATCTCATCCATAACTCATATCATGAGATATTCTTTAGAAATAGGAATAAGGGTTGGAGGCTGAACAGAAAACAGAAGGCATGTGCAAAACACCTCCTGAACAATGTGCAAAATGGATATTGTTATTCCCATTTTATAAGTATGAAGGTTGGCTCAGAGGTAACTTCATTCACTGACTTAGAGAAGTTAAGAACCTTCATTCATTTATTCATCAAATGTTTGTGGAGTGCTTACTATGTGTTAGGTACTTTTCTAGGGGCTAGTGTTTCAGCTGTGAGCAAAATTGGCAGGAATCTCTGCCCTCACGCAGTGTATATTTCTGTGTGGTAGGGACAGATCGAGGCAGAAAATAACAGATAAGTAAATCCTGCAGCACACCAGCTTGAGACAAATAATAGAAAGAAAATAAATCAGGGAAGGAGAGGGAAGAAGTGGCTGTATTATGAAGATTTTGCTATTTTAAGTTGGGTGGTCAAGGTAGGTCCCACTAAAACAGTGACATCTCATCACAGACCTGAAGGACATAAGGGGAGCATCTGGAGAGGCATGTGCTAGGCAGAGTGAACAGCGAGCGCAAGCTGCTATGAGGCACAGGTGCACCTGGGAAGCTCAAGGACCCGCATGGAGGCCAGTGCACTTGGGCCAGAGTGAGCAAAGGGAGAGAGTGGCCAGAGGAGGTACCTGGATCCCAGGGCTGGATCACAGGGGCCTTGGAGATCAGAAGGCACACGGAACAGAGGTTTGGCATGATCTGACTTACATTTCAAATAAATCACCCTGACTGCTGTTTCTAGAAGAGCTCGTGTGTGTCGGGGAAGAGTAGTGTTGGTTGAAGGATGGCAAAAGCAGATAAATATTAGGAAGACACTGCAATAAACTAGGTGAGTGATGATGGAGGATGAGATTAGGCTAGTAGCTGTAGAGATGCTGAGAATATAATCAGAGTTGGGCTATGTGGGAGGCTAAATACTGGCCCCTAAACATGTCTGGTCCCATTCCCTAAAGCCTTATGACAAACAGGATGTTACAGGTATAGTTAAAGATCTTGAGGTAAGGAGATTATTCTGGGTTATGTGATGAACCCAGTGTAATCAAAGAGTCTTTAAAGATGGATACAGCAGAATAAGAAAGAGAAAAGACTACATGAGGATGGAAGAGGAGATGGTCTGCTGCTGGCTCAGATGATGGAGGAAGGGGCCATGAAAGAAGGAATGGAATTGATGTCTAGAAGCTTATTTGAAAAGTCAAAGAAAAGATTTTCCTCTAGAGCTTATAGACAGAATGCATCCTTGCAGACATCTGACCTCCAGAGCTGTAAAATAAAAGAAATCGGGTTGTATTTTAAGCCACTCCCTTTGTGGTGAGTTGTTATAGCACCACCAGGAAACCAACATAGGCTCTATTATGAACTCAGAACCAACAGTGTTTAGTGATGGAGTGGATGAAAAATGGGAGAAAAAGAGAGTCAGGGATGCCTTTAAAAGTTTGTGATGGAGCCACTGAAAGGATGTCCTTTATAGTCATGGGGAACACCTGCTCTGTGACAATGAGACCAGGTCTATCTGGCCACACCCTGTCTACTCCTACCATGCCCAGGAGCTGAGCCAGGATGACGTTCACGGGAGATGCACCCAGCTAAGCTTGTCCGATGGGTTTCTCCGCTGCTGCCACCCTTCCCCTAGCTTCCCAGCAGTTTCACACTCTTGCAGCCTCTTTCTATCAGCACTTCCTCACTGTTCTCTGATGGCAGCAGGCAGCATAGAGCTGGATGAGATTAGACACATATATTTTATTTTAAGGCACAGCTGAGAAAACACTCAGGAAATAAAAGTTGTTTTGACGTAAACTGTATTATCTGGAGGCCTGCTGCTGGGGTTCTCAGGCTGTGGGAATGATTCCCTACACAGAACATCACCGAGACGGTCACTGACCACCGCTGCCCTTCTCTGACTGTCCTTACCCAGTGACAAGACTCCGACTACAGCAGTGAGAGGAGCGACAGGTTCCTCTGAATCTGGCCCTGCTAATCCCCTGCTGTCACGCTCTCGTTTTCAGCCTTGGTTTCCTCATCTGTAAATGAAAGGCACTGGAGCCAATGTTTTCCATGAGGCCCCTTGAACCTGGTTCTCTGGTTCTCACCAGTATCAGTGGTGTGTCAGAGAGAAACTTGAACACAGCTTCAGCCAGCCATGGTTCTGTCTTGGGTCCTGAGGAGCAGGCACTGACCTGCTTCTCTCATCCTCTCTTCTCTGCCGTCCTATGGGGCTTTATTCTGACCCTGAAGCAATCATTTCTTAGGCTGTATTAGAGAGCTTATTTCTGTTGCAAATGGTCCATGAGCTCTATCTGTTCAACAGAGTCCAGGGCAGATGGCTACACTTCCTTTCCAGACTGGACATCAAATGCCAGGAACTCAGTGAGGGGCACCCTCCTTCTGGCTTGCGGCTCTGTGAGGCAGACACACAGAGCAGGTTCCGGCCACCTTCTGTCCGTGATGCTTGCTGATGCTTTTGGTGAAAAAGCAAAGAAGGAAGTGTTTATACTGCTTAGGGAGTATGGCAGAAATCCTTTACCCTTTGGGAAAACGTTTCCATGAAAATAAAGCACAAACAAAGCACCTTACTGCTACATCCTAGGAGGATGGGCTAATCTGTTTTGTGAATGTACTCTCCATTTTCCTCCCTGGGTCAGGTTGATGAGTTGGAGCCTGCTGGGTCTCCATGACAGAAGATCTCATAAATTCTTCCATCCTCTCTCCTTTCTGGTTGTGGGGAACCTGATCTGTCTAATAGCACCAAAGACTGAGTTACTAGCACCGTGTATTGTGCAATGTATATTGTATAGACTAGTAAAGCTTGAATAAATAAGCAAATGGATTAAAAGTATACTATTCAGGGACTTCCCTGGCCATCCAGTGGTTAAGACTCTGTGCTTCCACTGCAGGGACCTCAGGTTCGATCCCTGGTTAAGGATCTAAGATCCCGCATACCATGGGTCATGGCAAAGAACAAAACAAAAAGAAAATGATTTAATTACTGCAGGACTTTATTAATGTGACATTACTCTTTTGGTTCTCATGGACTACATTTATAAGACAAAGACTCTGCCCACAGCTTTTATGATGGAAGGGAAATCTTGTGGTCATGTCATAGTCATTCACCATCTCCATCAAAGGGTCCCTCAAACCATCTCATACTGAACTATCATTATTTCCTGGTTTTCAAACTGTTCTTACTAATGTGTATCACTCAGTCCCCCAAATAGCTCTTGTGAACTAGATTTATTGTTATTTCCCTTGGACAACTAGGGAAACTGAGGCTCCTAGAAATCAAGTGGACCTGAAATCTTTAAATACCATCAAATGGGAAGGGCAGGCATTACCTTTCTTAAACCATCATCCCCAACAAAATGGAATTACACTGGCCTTTTTTATTTAGTAATAGTTAATTACTAAAATCAAAAGTTTGTCTCTGTCTTATTGGGTTCTGTCTTGTCCCCATCTTTTCACAGCTCTGTTGTCTTCTTTTCTCTCTCCCTCTCCTGAAGAATAAAACCAAATTACTCTCATTTTCACTGTAGATGTTTGCCCACTTCTTTGAAGCTGTCCTCAAAAGCACATTTTCTATACTAAGAGCTTATCAAGGTGTTTTTTTTTTTTTTTGCCCTAGACAAAGGCAATTTTCTTCTTAAAAAGAATTCTTGTGAAAGTTGTTAAGATAATAAAGTTTATTGTCTCCAAAATTTCCTTCAGAGTGGCTGGAAGTTATTCTTTTAATGATAAAAATGTACTCCACTCACACCACATTTATACCCTACTGCCCTGGGGCTGTGCCATCCTGTGCTCACAACTTTTTGCTTCAATGTTAAATCAAAGTATACTCTTCCAAAATATTTAAAATGGTACGTCATCTGAGCAATGCACTTAAAAAAGATAATAAAGCTTCTATCCAGCTTTTTAGATAAAGAGATGGCAAGGGAAGAACCAATTCTGAGAATTACAAAAGCTTTTCAGGGAATAGGTCTCCAAAGATGTCATATTTCATCAGATAAAGGAAGACATCCAGGCGGCGTTTCAGGTAGAAGGAATCTGATGGACAAAAATAGAGAAACATAAGCAAACGTGGTGTGTCAGGGTCATAGAGAGGGGAAAGATGGGAGAAAGTGAGAGAGAATTCTGAAAGAATAGGCTGGTAAGACGAAGGACCAATGCTGGTGTTTTCTTAGAACTGACAGGAAGCCCAGTTAAGATGAGAGATGAGCAACTTTTATAGGCTAATATAAGGCAGCAGCGTTTGCTCATGCCAATACTGTTATTTGCATGTTCTTGTCATTGTTATTACCAGCAACCTGAGGTCAGCCATGAGTCCCAAAGAGGAATGATTTGATTCAGTGGCTGGTGGTTCTCAGTCCTCTTGTTATTCTTGGTCTTAGGAGTGCACTGTGGGTTGGGAAATGAGAAGCAGGACTTCTGTTTCTCTTAGGTCCCGCAGATTCATGCCCACAGTCCTGGGGGTAAACTGTTATGGTAGGTGATGCTTTGATAGAATGTTTTTCCATGGAATTTGTGAGCTGTGAAGACCTACTGTCATAAATCTTGTGAGCATGGCAAAGGAGTGTAGGAGGTGGCCTTCTCAGATACTGCTACTCTCTGCTTCATGTCATAATAAACTCTAAAATTCAAATTTCAAAGGAACATGTCTCTGGTGGGTGGGTGGGCTGATGGGTGGAGGGGTCGACTGAAGGCTGAGAAGGCAGCGGGTAGAGCTGTCAGCCCCAACTGAGAAGGGCTGCAGACCTCGTTGGGATTTATAAATGTCCAGAATGTCAGTTAGTTCCTCTTGACAAATGATCTATGAGCTGATTTTTCTGAAAGAAGAATAAAACTGAGTGGGAGGCCCCTAGGCAGTCTGTGAGTTGATTCTGGGGATTTGATTGGGTAATTTCTTCTTCACAGTTGGAAGAGAATGCCACTTGGCCATCAAGTGGGAGGGACCCCATGCAATGTGCTGATGCTGGTTTATTATTTATGATAATGTTTGGGGATGCAATAGACTTTGGTGCTCAGTAAACTCCTTCTTTCATTAAAAGTCTTAGGACCAGTCATCTATTTTGTGATGTTTTTATTTTCTTTATTTACATTTAGGTTTTTCTTAGTGTTTGATAAATTTTATCTTGAATATGTCAGCCTGTCTCAGTTGTCCAAAGAAAAACAAGGAGAAAGATTATGTTTACCTTGAGCTGAGAGGAAAAGAGGGAAAGTATTTCTCTCTCATCCTCTCTGCCTCCCCAGCCCTAGGAGATGGGGACTTAACTTGGTGGTGGCAACGGGAGTCAAAATAAAAGAACTCCAGGGAAAGGTGAAAGCTCAGAGCAAGCGCTGGGATGCTGGTGTTGTCCCAACTTCTTCACCTGCCAGACCTGTTTCCATGTATGTTCTTCTCTGGGGATAAAAATACAGATTACCAAATGGAAAATTCTTGTGTCTTTCGTATTTAAAACACTGATTCCATCTAGGGTAATTTTTTTTTTTTTTGAGAATTCCTTATGGCTGGAATCTATTGAGAAAAGGCACCCCATAGAGATCTGGGTAGGATCTTTGGCTTTGTACTGTTGCATGACTCTGAACACATAACAACTTCAGTTTCCTTCCTCATAATGATATGTATAAAACCCACCTCATGTGATGGTTGGAAAATTTAGGACAGTGTGTGTAAAGTGCCTATTCACTGAGTACATGGTGGATATATAAGCGGTATTAGCGTTTATTATTACTTTTAAAAGTTTCATGTAACTGAGCGACTTGACTTTCACTTTTCACTTTCATGCATCGGAGAAGGAAATGGCAACCTGCTCCAGTGTTCTTGCCTGGAGAATCCCAGGGATGGTGGAGCCTGGTGGGCTACCGTCTATGGGGTCACACAGAGTCTGACACGACTGAAGCGACTTAGCAGCAGCAGCAGCAGCAGCAGCTGAGGTAGATCACCATGGAGGGCAAGATGAGAGGGAATTGGCATGTCCTCTCTGCCCTTTCTTTTGTCTTGAGAAACAGTGTGGAATGGGGAGACAGCACAGTATGGGGAGACAGGCGTTTGACTTCCTGTGTGACCTTGGGTAACTTGCGCATTCCCTCTTGTTTCTCCTGTTTCTTGAGCCATCAAATGGAGGGATCTTGTGAGAACCCAATGATACAAATACATCAACTGCCCAGGAGAGCACTTGCGCTCTCAGCTTAATAAATAGTAAGTTCATCCTTCTGTTCTTATCCACATCTGCCTGCCTTTCCACACCAACTGTTAGGTTGGCCAAAAATTTTATTTGAGTTTTTCCACAACATCTTATGGAAAACCCAATGGACTTTTTGGCCAACCCAATTTTTTCCTCAGGTGTTTTGACTGTACAAAAGGTTTATTTTCTAGGTTCAGAATCCTGACATGCATGTGTGCTCAGTTGCTGAGTCATGTCCGACTCTGTGACGATCCCACTGACTGTAGCCCGCTACGCTCCCAAGTCCATGGATTCTCCAGGCAAGAATACCGGATAGGGTTGCTATTTCCTCCTCCAGGGGATCTTCCCAACTGAGGGATCAAACTGGTGTCTCCTGCATTGGTAGGCAGATTCTTTTACCACTGAGCCATCTGGGAAGCCAAAATCCTGACAGTTAAATGCAATGATTGTGCCTAGGTTCTTTATCTGTTTTTTTTTTTTTTAACCTTTTATTTGTTTCATTTTATGGCATTCCTTTCCATGAAATAAATGTTACTTGAGCACCTATTATATGCCAGAGATGATGGTACTTACCATGATTAATGTGACAGACAGTTCTTCTCTCAAAGAGTTCCCAGATTAAAATACATATTTCCACAGTCTGGAAATAATTTCATGATGAGACAGACTGTTCATGCTGGAAAAGAGGTGAAAGAATGTAAAGGGTCAAAATTGAGGCAGGTAGCACCTGAGCTGTGGCAGGATGGTGACGACTGGAGGAAGCTCAGTGGAGAGGTCAGTTGGGAATACTCCTAGAGCTGGGAAGACTTCCTCTAGATTGAGGGATTCCAGGTACAGGGAACATCCTGAGAAAAGGCTCGGGTGCGGAAGTACATGAGACACATTTGGGGAATGGTGAAAGTTTGGTTTGGATGGAATATATGGTATATGAAGGGACATACTGGGGAATAAAGGTGAGGCATGATTGTTAATCATTTTAAATGACAGGATAATAATTTTGTACTCAGTTTGGTTTGTAATGAGGAAACACTGAGAGTTTTTCTGAGTGGGGCAAGAATGATACAGTAAGTTGTATCAGAAGTGATGTTTACATCTGAGTCTAGTAATGACCAGGTAATGGTATTTACCTGGGTCTTTGATGGTTGGTATGGCAGCATTAATTCTAAGTCAAGCAGATGTGTGAGGACACAGAGATGAAAAAGCCTCAGAAATCATTTGAAAACAGTTTAATCCAGACTGCTATGAATATAAGACACAACTTGGAGAATTGAGCAGATGGATTTAAAGTAAACACAATGAGATTCTAACAGTTCATATCAGTGATGCTAGTTTCTAGGTTAAAAAAGATCAGAGTACATGTAAGTCTATCAAATAAGGAACTTAAATAAGTTAACTTTGATTTCTGTTTCTTTGAAGTCAGTTTTTTTTGGAAGTTTCATGTACCATTAGAGTTTTTTTTTAATTGCAGTAAAATTCACATAACATAAAATTACCATTTAACTATCAAATGTATTTACGTGTTGTGCAACCATTGTCTATCTGGTTTCAGAACTTTTCCATCATCCCAAAAGGAAATCCATAATTATTAAGCATCACTCCCACTTCTCCTTCCCCCAGCCCCAGGCAAACCTAGATGGATGAATGGATAAACAAAATCTGGCCTAGCCAAACAGTGGAATAATTATTTAGCCCTAAAAAGAAACAAAAGATTGATCCATGTTACATCATGGATGATTACCCTTGAAAGCATTATGCTATAGAAGCTTTAAAATTTTGTGTTTTTTCAGTGTTAATAGAAATGACAAGTTGTATCACTTTTTATGGTGTGCAGCTGAAAATATCTGTGTAGGTCACAGCGATCACATTTTAATATAGTGACTTTTGAATAGAGCTCTGCTGATTCTCAAAGGTTTTTGATGTATTTCAGAGTTTCATGCCACTACTTTTTTTTTCCTTGTAAATGGGTCCATACATTTCTCAAGTTTGAAAAAGTCTGAGGGTTCTGCCAGGGATCACTTGCAGAGTGCCTCCTAGGAGGTACTCTGGAGCCTCCTGGAGTATCCTGCTCAATGGCTCAAGCTCAAGTGCTTCAAGGAGGCAGGCTAATAGCATCAAGACAGGAAGCTGGCTGGATGTGTGATGATGGAGAAGTGGAAACCTCCTCTAAAGAGGGAAGCATCTAGCAATTCTGGATTTTTCATTGAAGCTTCTCAATTAGTCGATTTTAGCATCTCATTCAAAAAAATTGTAAAAAATACTGTGGGCAAAACAAACAAATCTGCAGGAGTCAATTAAAGAACTCTGCTAGGATACACATCATGTAGTGAGATAAATCTGCTTTTGAATTCCAATTCTACCTTTTTAGGTTCCCATGATTTTTGATATATTTCATAACCTTTCTGTGTTTCTTTCCTCAGCAGCAAAATGGGTCTAATGATGATTTCTCCCTAATAGACTTGTGATGTCCGTAAGTATTAATATTAATGCAGTGCTGGCAGAGTAAAAGGCGTTAATATTAGATGATATTATCAGCTGATTGTTAATAACGGCATCGCTTAGTCACTGTAGTCGTGTCTGACTCTGCGATCCTATGGACTGGAGCCCGCCAGGCTCCTCTGTCCATGGGATTCTCTAGGGAAGAATACTGGAGTGGGTTGACCATTTCCTTCTCTAGGGGATCTTGCCAACCCAGGGATTGAACCTGCGTCTCATGTCTTCCACATTGGCAGGCAGGTTCTTTACCACTAGAGCTACCTGGGAAGCCCAATAATGATATTAATGGCACAGATTCTAATAGGCTCTGCTTTCAGAGGTCTTGGAGTAAATTTGGGGAAGCTTGCTATATCACAAATGGTAATATAGCACCTTTTGTGTTGCATGTGACCTAGGGCTGTGTCTTTGAGACTTGTCACTCTGAACAGCTGTGTACTAGTTGTGACTAAGCGTCACTTAGTCTCTTTGTGGGGCTTCCCTTGTAGCTCAGCTGGTAAAGAATCTGCCTGCCATGCAGGAGACCTGGGTTTGATCCCTGAGTTGGGAAGATCCCCTGCAGGAGGGCATGGCAACCCACTCCAGTATTCTTGCCTGGAGAATCAGCATGGACCGAAGAGCCTAGTGGGCTACAATCCATGGGGTTGCAAAGAGTCAGACACTGAGTGACTAAGCACAACACACAGCCTCTTTGTAAATAGTTTTCTCACCTGTAAAATGGCAATGATATATAGTACCTTCCTCACAGCATTTTTATAGGAATGAAATGAAATATTATAGGATTAATATTTGTAAGGTGCTTTTGACAGTTCCCAGCACAGAGCAAGCAACACATAGGTATTTGTTGAATAATTAGAAATAAATAAATATAGGGCACAAGTTGATCCAACATAAGGTTCTCATTACTACTTTTTCCTCTGTGTGACTACTTCTCACTGAGGCATCGATTCAGCTTGATAGAGGCACCTTGCTTTAGCTGGTATTTTGAATAACATTTTAGAAGGTGCTAGCTCAAGTTATCTGTGTTGTGATTCAAGACGGAGCTGTGATCAACACTGACATTATCCAGCTCATCTGGAGACCTTTGAGAATGTCAGGCTTGTTCAGCAAGAAAATGTTTTGCAATTTACCTTCAGTTTCTGATTATTTCTGAGCTGGTTCTTCTGGTTATTTTAATTATTGACTAGTTTCAGACTAAGGTGCTAACGTTTCTAGGAGACAAACAAGTTTCCTTAATCAAATTTTGAGTGTTCTGTGGGGCAACAAGTTACAGTGTAAGAGGAAACACTGGACTGAAGCTAAAATGTAATATGACTTTGGGGAAATCATGTCTTTGTATTAATTTTCCAAAATGTAAAATTAAGGAATTAGGCTTCTGTGAGTGCTTTGGATACATTCCCTCAACTTCTTAGAAGCTAAACATTATATGTACATCTGATATATACCTGGGGGGAGTAGAATTGTGCTGGGTGATCTGAGATGGGCACCACCTTGCTCCACCTTGTGGGCCCAGCCTGTGACTCAGGGTGGCCCCAGAGGCATCTTGGAGAAACCCCAGGGCTCCCAGAAGCTCATTTGGAAAACTACTGGGTAAGATGATGCCTTAACTAGCAGACTCTGATTTCAGAATATATACATTTTTTTTCAAATAAGGTGAACCTATTTTTGCATAATAATTAAATGATAAATACATACATAAATAAATTTACTTATATAATATTTTACCTAGAGTTGGGAAGTTTGCTATTTAAATGAACCCCATGGTAAAATGAAAAATTCTTTTGTAGTAGGAACAACTCCTGGATCTCTGATTTCTAGATTCTGTGCTTTCCTCGTCTCCTTAAAGTAGGGCACTGTAGGCTTGAAACACAATCATGAAAACTTAGGATGCTGGCTTTTTTGGTACAGTTTCTAGTTTTTGAGTTACTGGCATTTGTCATTCTTTCTACCTCTCTTCAAAACTGGGATCATCTGAAAGAAAAAAGAAAAGTTCCCGTTTAAAAAAAAAAAAAGGTTTCTGAAATTTCACAAAGTATGCTGGCATCACAGCATCCCATGAATATTTAATCGTCATCATCAAGACAGGAGGCTGGAGAAAAAAATCAGGTTGTGATATTTGGGAATAGCAGGTGTGGGAAGGAGGGTGTTGACACCCTCTGAAAACGGATATGGCATGTTGTGTGGCAGGTTCCCTTTGCAGTCTCCACGTCACCTGGGTGCTTTACGAAAACTCCAGGGAGAGGAAGCTCGTCCTCACTGGCCCCACACCCTGAATGTGGTGGGGGTCCTCTTTAGAGGCATGTATGGCCAGACTCCTTCCCTTCACAAGAGCCTTCAGGTTTTCTCTTCTGCGAACCTTCACCTCATGCAGGTGGCTCTGGCCCCTGTCCCTTGCATCTTTTTTTCTTATTATTGTTGCTAAGCAAGTACTTCTCCTGTGTTTAATCAGGCAGTGAAAGCATAGGAATCCAGCTAAGGATTTGGGATGTAGATGCTGAAATTCAAAGCTCGCCTAGGAGCTCTTGCATCCTACAGTCAGGAGCGAGACAGAAATTAAAGGGCTCTGGGTCACCTATGTACAAATTACCTGTCTTCTAACTTTATTACATCCTCCCCTCTGCCTACTATCCAGCTGTGTGTGTTTCACCACTGCTTCCTTGCAGCAGGAATGGATTCAGTCTCTAAGATCCTGTCCCTGAGTTTTTCATAGTCTGTTCCCTGTTGGAGTTTTCTGGGAGTAGATTGAGAAAGTGAAACACCCTACTTCTCAAGCTTTTATGTGCAGAACAGCTATCTGGGAGAACTTCCTAACATGGAGATTCCTGGGCCCACCCCAGGGGTTCTTATCTAGTAAATCAGGAATCAGTTCAGTTCAGTCGCTCAGTTGTGTCCAATTCTTTGTGACCCCATGAACTGCAGTACGCCAGGCCTCCCTGTCCATCACCAACTCCCAGAGTTTACTCAAACTCATGTCCATACTCCTGGAGTTTACTCAAACTCATGTCCATTGAGTCGGTGATGCCATCCAACCATCTCATCCTCTGTGGTCCCCTTCTCCTCCTGCCCTCAATCTTTCCCAGCATCAGGGTCTTTTCCAATGAGTCAGCTCTTCACATGAGGTGGCCAAAGTACTAGAGTTTCAGCTTTAGCATCATTTCTTCCAAATAAATCCCAGGGCTGATCTCCTTCAGAATGGACTGGTTGGATCTCCTTGCAGTCCAAGGGACTCTCAAGAGTCTTCTCCAACACCACAGTCCAAAAGCATCAATTCTTCGGTGCTTAGCTTTCTTCACAGTCCAACTCTCACATCCATACATGACTACTGGAAAGACCATAGCCTTGACAAGACGGACCTTTGTTGGCAAAGTAATATCTCTGCTTTTTAATATGCTATCTAGGTTGGTCATAACTTTGCTTCCAAGGAGTAAGTGTCTTTCAGTTTCATGGCTGCAGTCACCATCTGCAGTGATTTTGGAGCCCAGAAAAATAAAGTCTGACACTGTTTCCACTGTTTCCCCATCTATTTCCCATGAAGTGATGGGACCAGATGCCGTGATCTTCGTTTTCTGAATGTTGAGCTTTAAGCCAACTTTTTCACTCTCCTCTTTCACTTTCATCAAGAGGCTCTTTAGTTCCTCTTCACTTTCTGCCATAAGGGTGGTGTCATCTGCATATCTGAGGTTATTGATATTTCTCCTGGCAATCTTGATTCCAGCTTATGCTTCTTCCAGCCCAGCATTTCTCATGATGTACTCTGCATATAAGTTAAATAAGCAGGGTGACAATATACAACCTTGATGTACTCCTTTTTCTATTTAATATTCATTTTTAATGGCAAGTTCTCAGGCCAGTGGTACAGACTGCTCACACATGAGATGTTATCTTCACGGCTGTCTTTCCTGGCCCTGGCCCTAAAGGATGCCCTGTGCTGAAGGTCTGGCCTGAGACTTGGGTCACAAAGCCCACACTGTGGTTCTAGCTTTGGTTCAGATGTTACAGAAAATTGCTGATGTGCCACATCGCTCACATGGTAGGAGTGTGGCTGGGTCAGGGGCCAAGTCAGATGAAAAGGCACATTCTTTCTCCTTCCCCATGGGACTTGGGGAGGCTATTTGAGGCTGTCTTGTTTGCCATCTGGACACAGCTCACAGGAACTCCTCAAATGTCATGACAATCATAGAACATGGTCCCTAAAACATAATAAATATGAAAATTAAGAACACCTTGGTCTACTGTTCAAACCTACTCAGTTACATGGTCTTACCCTTAGAGTCTACCATTCTCTTCATCATCACACATTCCAGCAGAGCAGAGTGACTAGACTGTTCAAGTGACTGTGCTTGGGGGGGAAGGGTCGGTCAGTCCAAACCGAGTCACTGGGGAATGGGAGCTGCCTTGCCCAAGGTCCCTCCTCAGATACTCACCCCAACATACTTTTGTCCCTCAGAAATGTGTTCCCTCTTTGAATCAGAATTCCATAGCAGTTTCTTCTCTGGATCACTCCCTATATGTCAGAACTCAAATTTCTGAATTGAATTCTTTTGCTGCTTTCATTATTTTTCACTAACTTAGGTTCTGGAAGGTAATCTTCCTCTGCAAATCAGTCTGAAAGTCCTGACACTGGTATGGAGGTGATAACAGTTTGATACTTAGAACCACAGAATGCCAGCCCTCGAAGGGACTTTACTCTGAGTGTGTCCAAGCTGCCTCAGGTGGTTGACCAGGAAGCCAAAGGCCAGAGAGAAACTTTCCCAGAGATGCACTTGCCTAAGAACACCCAGAGAGCTAGTGAACTAAGACCCAGAAGTAATTCTCTGTGCCCACACAGACGTATAATCCCGTTCATCCTAACTAGTGCTCTTCCTATTTTCCTTCAAGTCTCAATGTTTCAAAAGTTTGTCTCTGTTTGCACTGTAGTTTATCACACACTCTTTATTGACATGTTTAAATTTTGTCAAGCTTTGCCTCTTCCTTAGATTTCTTTCCCACTGAGACATGTGAAATGACTGAGGCTCTCAGAAGAATTCGGAATAGAAGAGAGCCAAGGTGATCATTTCATCTTGTTGCAGTTTTAGATACCAGGGTCATCTTTCATTTAATTTGGCCAATATAAATTGAGCATCAGAATCTGCAAGTCTCTGCATTGGGTGTGGGAGTATGTTATCTGTGTGATGGAATAACAGGTTTGTTTGTTTGATTTTCTTTGCAGATCTCAAATATATAGAATGAGGAAGATATCTGAAAGAGAATTAATGCCAAAAGCAGCCTGGGAAACTGACTCACAGTGTGAACTTGAGTCAGTCTATTCTCTAACCTGGGGCACTTTGTTTCACTGATGCCGGAAGGTGGGTTGTGATAGCTGCCTGGGTTCTGCTCTGAGATCCTGCCCAGCTCTATGATGTTGGGTGGTGTCTGGATGGTTTCTGCTCGAAGTTCAGTTCAGTTCAGTTCAGTTCAGTCGCTCAGTCATGTACAACTCTTTGTGACCCCATGAATCGCAGCACGCCAGGCCTCCCTGTCCATCACCAACTCCCGGAGTTCACCCAGACTCACGTCCATCGAGTCAGTGATGCCATCCAGGCATCTCATCCTCTGTCGTCCCCTTCTCCTCCTGCCCCCAATCCCTCCCAGCATCAGGGTCTTTTCCAATGAGTCAACTCTTCGCATGAGGTGGCCAAAGTACTGGAGTTTCAGCTTTAGCACCATTCCTTCCAAAGAAATCCCAGGGCTGATCTCCTTCAGAATGGACTGGTTGGATCTCCTTGCAGTCCAAGGGACTCTCAAGAGTCTACTCCAACACCACAGTCCAAAAGCATCAATTCTTCGGCGCACAGCTTTCTTCACAGTCCAACTCACATGTCCATACATGACCACTGGAAAAACCATAGCCTTGACTAGATCGACCTTTGTTGGCAAAGTAATACCTCTGCTTTTCAATATGCTATCTAGGTTGGTCATAACTTTGCTTCCAAGGAGTAAGCGTCTTTTAATTTCATGGCTGCAGTCACCATCTGCAGTGATTTTGGAGCCCAGAAAAATAAAGTCTGACACTGTTTCCACTGTTTCCCCATCTATTTCCCATGAAGTGATGGGACCAGATGCCATGATCTTCATTTTCTGAACGTTGAGTTTTAAACCAACTTTTTCACTCTCCTCTTTCACTTTCATCAAGAGGCTTTTGAGTTCCTCTTCACTTTCTGCCATAAGGGTGGTGTCATCTGCATATCTGAGGTTATTGATATTTCTCCCTGCAATCTTGATTCCAGCTTGTGCTTCTTCCAGCCCAGCATTTCTCATGATGTACTCTGCATATAAGTTAAATAAGCAGGGTGACAATATACAACCTTGAGTACTCCTTTTCCTATTTGGAACCAGTCTGTTGTTCTATGTCCAGTTCTAACTGTTGCTTCCTGACCTGCATATAGGATTCTCAAGAGGCAGGTCAGGTGGTCTGGGATTCCCATCTGTTTCAGAATTTTCCACAGTTTATAGTGATCCACATAGTCAAAGGCTTTGGCATAGTCAATAAAGCAGAAATAGATGTTTTTCTGGAACTCTCTTGCTTTTTCAATGATCCAGCGGATGTTGGCAATTTGATTTCTGGTTCCTCTGCTATTTCTAAAACCAGCTTGAATATCAGGAAGTTCACAGTTCACGTATTGCTGAAGCCTGGCTTGGAGAATTTTGAGCATTACTTTACTAGCGTGTGAGATGAGTGCAATTGTGCAGTAGTTTGAGCATTCTTTGGCATTGCCTTTCTTTGGGATTGGAATGAAAACTGACCTGTTCCAGTCCTGTGGCCACTGCTGAGTTTTCCAAATTTGCTGGCATATTGAGTGCAGCACTTTCACAGGATCATCTTTCAGGATTTGAAATAGCTCAACTGGAATTCCATCACTTCCACTAGCTTTGTTCATAGTAATGCTTTCTAAGGCCCATTTGACTTCACATTCCAGGATGTCTGGCTCTAGGTGAGTGATCACACCATCATGATTATCTTGGTGTTGAAGATCTTTTTTGTACAGTTCTTCTGTGTATTCTTGCCACTTCTTCTTAATATCTTCTGCCGCTGTTAGGTCCATACCATTTCTGTCCTTTATTGAGCCCATCTTTGCATGAAATGTTCCCTTGGTATCTCTAATTTTCTTTAAGAGATCTCTAGTCTTTCCTATTCTGTTGTTTTCCTCTATTTCTTTACACTGATTGCTATGGAAGGCTTTCTTATCTCTTCTTGCTATTCCTTGGAACTCTGCATTCAGATGCTTATATCTTTCCTGTTCTCCTTTGCTTTTTGCTTCTCTTCTTTTCACAGCTATTTGTAAGGCCTCCCCAGAGAGCCATTTTGCTTTTTTGCATTTCTTTTCCATGGGGAAGGTCTTGATCCCTGTCTCCTGTATAGTGTCATCAACCTCCATCCATAGTTCATCAGGCACTCTATCTATCAGATCTAGTCCCTTAATCTATTTCTCACTTCCACTGTATAATCATAAGGGATTTGATTTAGGTCATACCATAAGAGACTGGTTCCAAGTAGGAAAAGGAGTACGTCAAGGCTGTATATTGTCACCCTGCTTATTTAACTTATATGCAGAGTACATCATGAGAAATGCTGGGCTGGAAGAAGCACAACCTGGAATTAAGATTGCCAGGAGAAATATCAATAACCTCAGATATGTAGATGACACCACCCTTATGGCAGAAAGTGAAGAGGAACTTAAAAGCCTCTTGATGAAAGTGAAAGAGGAGTGTGAAAAAGTTGGCTTAAAGCTCAACATTCAGAAAACGAAGATCATGGCATCTGGTCCCATCACTTCATGGGAAATAGATGGGGAAACAGTGGAAAGAGTGTCAGACTTTATTTTTCTGGGTTCCAAAATCACTGCAGATGGTGACTGCAGCCATGAAACTGAAAGACACTTACTCCTTGGAAGCAAAGTTATGACCAACCTAGATAGCATATTAAAAAGCAGAGATATTACTTTGCCAACAAAGGTCCGTCTTGTCAAGGCTATGGTCTTTCCAGTAGTCATGTATGGATGTGAGAGTTGGACTGTGAAGAAAGCTGAGCACCGAAGAATTGATGCTTTTGGACTGTGGTGTTGGAGAAGACTCTTGAGAGTCCCTTGGACTGCAAGGAGATCCAACCAGTCCATTCTGAAGGAGATCAGCCCTGGGATTTCTTTGGAATGAATGGTGCTAAAGCTGAAACTCTAGTACTTTGGCCACCTCATGCGAAGAGTTGACTCATTGGAAAAGACCCTGATGCTGGGAGGGATTGGGGGCAGGAGGAGAAGGGGACGACAGAGGATGAGATGCCTGGATGGCATCACTGACTCGATGGACGTGAGTCTGGGTGAACTCAGGGAGTTGGTGACGGACAGGGAGGCCTGGCGTGCTGCAATTCATGGGGTCGCAGAGTTGTACACGACTGAGAGACTGAACTGAACTGAACTGAATGGTCTGGTGGCTTTCCCTACTTTCTTCATTTTAAGTCTGAATTTGGCAATAAGAAGTTCATGATCGGAGCCACAGTCAGCTCCTGGTCTTGTTTTTGTTGACTGTATAGAGCTTCTCCATCTTTGGCCGCAAAGAATGTAATCAATCTGAATTCGGTGTTGACCATCTGGTGATGTCCATGTATAGAATCTTCTCTGGTGTTTTTGGAAGAGGGTGTTTGCTATGACCAGTGCATTTTCTTAGCAAAACTCCATTAGTCTTTGCCCTGCTTCATTCCATATTCCAAGGCCAAATTTGCCTGTTACTCCAGGTGTTTCTTGACTTCCTACTTTTGCATTCCAGTCCCCTATAATGAAAAGGACATCTCTTTTGGGTGTTAGCTCTAAAAGGTCTTGTAGGTCTTCATAGAACCATTCAACTTCAGCTTCTTCAGCATTACTGGTTGGGGCATAGACTTGGATTACTGTGATTTTGAATGGTTTGCTTTGGAAACGAACAGAGATCATTCTGTTGTTTTTGAGATTGTATCCAAGTACTGCATTTCAGACTCTGTTGTTGACCATGATGGCTACTCCATTTCTTCTAAGGGATTCCTGCCCTCAGTAGTAGATATAATGGTCATCTGAGTTAAATTCACCCATTCCAGTCCATTTTAGTTCGCTGATTCCTAGCATGTCAACGTTCACTCTTGCCATCTCTTGTTTGACCATTTCCAATTTGCCTTGATTCATGGACCTGACATTCCAGGTTCCTATGCAGTATTGCTCTTTATAGCATCAGACCTTGCTTCTATCGCCAGTCACATCCACAACTGGGTATTGTTTTTGCTTTGGCTCCATCCCTTCATTCTTTCTGGAGTTATTTCTCCACTAATCTCCAGTAGCATATTGGGCACGTACTGATCTGGGGAGTTCCTCTTTCAGTACCCAATCATTTTGCCTTTTCATACTGTTCATGGGGTTCTCAAGGCAAAAATACTGAAGTGGTTTGCCATTCCCTTCTCCAGTGGACTACATTCTGTCTGACCTCTCCACCATGACCCTCCTATCTTGGGTGGCTCCAAGGGCATGGCTTAGTTTCATTGAGTTAGCGCGGGCGGCTGGGACCGGCACACGTAGTGCGGCCGAGTGGAGCTACCCCACCTCCGAGGTCGGGGCAGAATCCAGGAGGACCCCATGCCTGAGGGGTGGCAGCCAAGAGGAGTTACCCAACGTCCAAGGTCAGGGGCAGCGGCTGAGAGTGCCAGGCTGCGACGGCGCAGGAAGGGTCCAGAAGAGCTACCCTGCCTCCGAGGTCGGGGGCGGCAGCTGAGAGTGCCAGGCTGTGGCAGCACAGGAGCAGCCCAGAGGAGCTACCCCATGTCCGAGGCTCGTGGTGGTGGCCAGGAAGTGCTACCCTACACCCGAGACCAGGGGTGGCGGCCGGGAGGAGCTACCCCACCTTCAAGGAGCAGTGGCTGCGCGGGTACAGGAGGGCTGAGAGGAGTTATTCCACGTTCGAGGTCAGGAGGGGTGGCGGTGAGGAGATACCCCTCGTCCAAGGTAAGGAGCAGCGGCTGTGCTTTGCTTGAGCAGCCGTGAAGAGATACCCCACGTCCAAGGTAAGAGAAACCCAAGTAAGATGGTAGGTGTTGCAAGAGGGCATCAGAGGGCAGACACACTGAAACCATAATCACAGAAAACTAGTTCTACTCCAAGGCAACCTGCATTTCCACCTGAAAGCAGGGAGGATACCAGTGCTTAGCAGGAATGGTGAGCCACTCCTTGGCCTGAGTCAGGCTCAGGAGGCTCTCAAGAAGGAAGATATTGATAGGGGTGGGGCCTGTGGCAAGTTTCATGTCATTGTCCTTTCTTAGGTTGTATATGTATAAGGAAGGGCGTTCCACAGCTAGACTGTGCATTGGGGCGGTCCCTTCACAGCCATCCCTATCTGGCATAGCTGTGCCATTGTCTCCCTCTTCCTAAGGCTTCTTAGTTCTCTTGCTTTGGGGTAGTGGGTGTAGAAGAGGAGGGGCAGGAATGCTGACATAGTTTGAGATCCCAGTGCAAGGTGAAAATTCAGGCCCTTCATTCAAAAATTATTGTGTTGTTCAGTCATTCAGTCATTTCCAACTCATTGTGACCCTATGGACTGTAGCATGCCAGGCTTCCCCATCCTTCACTATCTCCCAGAGTTTGTTCAAATTTATGTCCACTGAGTCAGATGCTATCTAACCATCTCATCCTTTACTACCTTCTTCTCCTCCTGCCCTCAGTCTTTCCCAGCATCAGAGTCTTTCCCAATGAGTTGACTCTTCACATTGGGTGACCAAAGTATTGGAGCTTCAGCTATCAGTCCTTCCAATGAATAGTCAGGGTTGATTTCTTTTATGATTGACTTGTTTGATCTCCTTGCAGTTCAAGGGACTCTCAAGAGTCTTCTCCAATACCATAGTTCAAAAGCATCAGTTCTTCAGTGCTCAGCCTTCTTTATGGTCAGACTCTCAGATCCATACATAACTACTGAAAAAACGATAGCTTTAACTATATGGACCTTTGTCAGCAAAGTGATGTCTTTGCTTTTTAATATGCTGTCTAGGTTTGTCATAGCTTTTCTTTCAAGGGGCAAGCGTCTTTTAATTTCATGGCCACAGTCACCTCCACATTGATTCTGGAGCCCAAGAAAATAAAATCTGCCACTGTTTCCATTTTTCCCCCATCAATATGCTGTGAAGTGATGGAACTGGGTGCCAAAATCTTAGTTTTTTGAATGTTGAGTTTCAAGCCAGCTTTTTCATGCTCGTCTTTCACTTTCATCAACAGGCTCTTTAGTTTCTCTTCACTTTCTGCCATTACAGTGATATCGTCTACATATCTGAGGTTGTTGGTATTTCTCTCAGCAATCTTGATTCCAGCCTGTGATTCATCGAGCCCAGCATTTCTCATGATGTGCTCTGCACATAAGTTAAATAAGCAAGGTGACAATATACTGCCTTGTCTTATTCCTTTCCCAATTTTGAACCAGTCATTTGTTCTTGTAAAGTTCTGTTGCTTGTTGACTTGCATACAGGTTTCTCAGGAGACAGGTACAGTGGTCTGGAATTATCAAGATTCTCAAAATGGTGGCAGCAGAGCAAAACCATGCGTGGGCCCTTCTGTATGCCAGGGCATGTGCCACTTTCAGATTTCAGTCCTGTGAGTCTGCTCTGGGTGGTGGTGGCTCAAGGCGTGGAGTGGGGATCTGAGGTAGAGAGGGAAGGGACTCCACTCAGCCAATAGACACCAGACCGCTGCCTCCAACCCAAGCCAAAAACCAGAAGTCTTCCCAAGCTGCACTAAATGTGGAAGATAGCACAAGGATGACTACAGCTTGGGGCCCTGAGAGTTTCAAGCAATTGCTTTTAGATTCTGTGGCAAATGTTATTTTGCCTAAGAGACGCAGGCCCAGATAGCAAAGGTGATTGGTAGAAGGTCACACTACTTGTTGGTGACAAATGGGATCTAAATCTCAGACCTTCCAGCTTCCATGTTCTTTCTCAGCCTGAAGCTGAGTAACAGCACAATTGTGCCCTCTCATTGTGGATTAAATGGGAACTTGGGAATAAGACTGAGGTGCAGGAAGGAAAAGGGATAAAGGATAATTGAATGGAAGAAAACAAAACAGTTTTGTCTGAGTCCACTGGATGCACAACATACAACAAAGCAGACAAATGTGTGTTCAGCAAAACAAAACTGGAAGAAGATGATATTTTCCCATAAAATATGCCTATTTCCGACCAGACTTGAGGTCATCTGATAAAGGACAGATTGTCCAGAGTAAATAGAGGAAAAAAGATGCTTTGGGCTGAGTTTAGTTCCATGTCAAAATCACAGAGGAGCTTATTGCTTCTTTCTCCTGCTTGTCATCTCTCAGGCATCAAGACCTCATGGAACCAGGAAAGGAGATAGTAGATCATATATTCATGCATTTGTTCATTCTTCCATCTATCAGGCATCTTTTGGGCACCTCTGTTGTCTTACTGGGTGGTACCTCTAGCTCCTCTATTATACTAAATCCAGAAAAGAATGTTTAAAACATCACCCCTACCTTTACAGAAAGTAGACAACTACTATCATGAGAGGAAACTAGCCACAATTAAGAATAATACTAGTGATGCCTGCTGTGTGTTATTGGAACTCCAGAGAAGGAGAAATTCATTGTAATATATTCATTGTACTTCTGGTTGATAATTGGCCTGCTGGTTCCTATTTGCTTCAGCAACTGCCGCCTGGATCTATTCATCATTGCTGTGTTCCTCTTTCCCAAAAGGCTCCTGGGGAGAGCGCATAGCTGGGGAGTGGGGATGTGGTATTCTTATAGACAGAATCTATTTTTTACCCTAGTGATGCATGGCTATATACCAATCCTTCTCTGCACCAGGGTGTGTGTGTTGGGGGCGGGGGGGGGGAACCTTGAGTGGAGGTGGTTCTGGTTCAGATATAGTGAAGATCCATGCCACCTCATGTTTTCTCGTGCCCGTCTGCTGCCTCCAGCATGTATGAAAGAGAACAGCCCTGCAGAGGCCAGGATGAGGGCCAGCTGTGTGTACATGGGGTGTTTCTCTGTCTCCATCTGAAAAACGGCAGGAAGGGAGGAGGTCTAATAAACTAGTGTTCCCTTACCCAAACAAGAAACAACCTACATTCCCTCCCAGGGAGCACAGGATTGAAATAGAGGAGGAAGGGGAATCAGTCATAAAGGCTGTTGCAGAAGAGGGAGAAGGGTTGGCGCGCCTAAGTGCCTACCCAGTACACGTTTTCTGTGATTCTCTGCAGCTCGACTGGTGATTCTATTCTCATCCACCGGGAGATCTGTACATAGCTTGTGATATAACTGGAAACAGTAGACATGAGGCAAATCCCGTGTCATCATATGTCCCATCATAATAGCACTGCCCATTCAGGCCTAAATGTTGGCATTTACAGGGCTGGCATCACCTCCAGAATTTCACCCAGGGATGGGAGTAAGATCTGTATTATAATTCCCATTGCACAGAAGAGGAAACCAAGGCTTGGGAAAGACTAGGACACGACTGAGCAACTTCACTTTCACTTTTCACTTTCATGCATTGGAGAAGGAAATGGCAACCCACTCCAGTGTTCTTGCCTGGAGAATCCCAGGGATGGGGGAGCCTGGTGGGCTGCTGTCTATGGGGTCGCACAGAGTCTGACATGACTGAAGTGACTTAGTAGCAGCAGCAGCAGCAGCAGCAAGCTACTTGCAGATGAGTGGCACTCCCCATGAGTGGCAGACGAGGAACCAGAGCCTGTGTTTTCTGTGATGTTCTTTCTTCTGCTCATGTTTTTTTCTGGATGGATTGCTTCCTGCTCAGTTCCTACTGGGTGGATTGTGATGGGAGTGTAGCAGGAGCTGGGAGGAGGGTTCGGCAGCCCCTGGAAGCCCAGTGATCATTAGATGGCTGCCACATGGACCCGTGGTGTCTTTTCACAGTCTCTTGCCCTTTAAACTAACTCGATACAGCAGTAACTTCAATAGCAATACATCGATTGGTCCCACTCTTAAATGACCGGGCTGGGATTCAGCATCTTTATGCTCCTTCTCTATTTTTGCCCTCATCCTGAGCCATCATAAAGACACTTGGAGCCAAGTGGGAACAGTATTTGTCTCGCAATTACTTCTAATTGCCCTGTAGTTTTGTGGCGTGTAAGTGGTGTGACCTACATACCAGTTATGTGAAACGCTTTTCATCCTGGAGTCTATATTAAGGAGGACATAAATCAGTGAGGTCAGGGAACGGTGGCTAAGTCCATCTCACAGTTAACATTTATATCCAGCTCCACCATCGGCACTTATTGAAATTCCAGCTCTTCTTTACAACCCCTAGAGCTAAAGCTGCCTCTTCCTCTATGAAGCGTCCAGAGATTGCTCTTTCCTGTGGCTTCCCACAGCTCTTGTTCTCATCTCAGGTGCTCATCATTTTCTGTATATTTCATTTTCCTGAACTCCTTATGCCAGAGACTATGTCTAGTGCATTTTCCTATCCTTGTCTGCTCTGAGAACTGACAATGGCCAATGTCCTTGCTCAGTTAACTACTTGTTGAATGAAAGCATAAACTGATTACATCACAGGCATTGTATGTGTGGTGCATAGTTGCTCAGTTGTGTCTGACTCTTAGCGACCTCATGGATTGTAGCCCATCAGGCTCCTCTCTCTGTCCATGGGATTTTCCAGGCAAGAATACTGGAGTGAGTTGCCATTTCCTCCTCCACAGGATCTTTCCAACCCAGGGATTGAACCCACGTCTCCTGTGTCTCCTGCCCTGGCAGGTGGATTCCTTATCACTGAACCACATGGGAACACATAGACATTGTGGAGACTTGTAAAAAATCATGTGGACCCATGATTCTCTTCACAGCTCATATTTTACTTTACACTGACTCTCTAAGTAGTAAACTCTTATTTGGGTTTCAAGATCATTGTGTCTGACTCTTGCAACCCCATGGACTGTAGCTCGCCAGGCTCCTCAGTCCATGGGATTTCCCAGGCAAGAATACTGGAGTGGATTGCCATTTCCTTCTCCAGGGGATCTTCTTGACCAGGGATCAAACCTGGCCCTCCTACATTACAAGCAGATTCTTTACCAACTGAGCTACCAGTGAAGTGAAAGTCACTTAGTCGTGTCCAACTCTGTGACGCCATAGACTGTAGCCTGGTAGTTTCCCTGTCCATGGAATTCTCCAGGCCAGAATACTGGAGTGGATTGCCATTTCCTCCTCCAGGGGATTTTCCCAACCCAGGGATCGAACCCAGGTCTCCTGCATTACAGGCTGATTCTTTACCATCTGAGTCACCAGGGAAGACCAAGCTACCAAGGAATCCCTCAGATCAATACATTAATATTCAATTACATTTTCTAGCAAGTGTTGCCATGTTAAGTCTTATCCTATATTCATTTTGATAGGCTGCCTTGCAAATTGCATCTGCATCTAGGAAAGAGGAATGATATCCCCAGTTTATAGAAATATCAGCTTAGAATAGTTAATATATGGCTTTCCACAGGTTGCAAAGCCATTAAATGGCAGAACAGGATTCATTAAATAGATAATTCTTTTTTATAAGAGAAATGTTTGTTTTGGGCTTCCCAGATGGGGCTAGTGGTAAAGAACCCAATTGCCAATGCAGGAGACCTGAATGACATGGATTGGATCTCTGAGTCAGGAAGATCCTCTGGAGGAGGGCATGACAACCCACTCCGGTATTCTTGCCTGGAGAATCCCATGGACAGAGGAGTCTAGTGGACAACAGTGCATGGGGTTGCAAAGAATTAGAAATGACTGAAGTGACTTAGCATGCACGCACATTTGTTTTGAAGAGAAATGTTTTCATTTATTGAATCAAATGAGAGCAGCATCAGCTAAGTATTTTCATAAATCCAATAAAAACTTAAAGCAAATCTATATGTTGATCCTCTCTTTACTATCACTGAGTGTTAGTCACTCAGTTGTGTCCAACTCTTTGGGATCCCTATGGACTGTAGCCTGCCAGGCTCCTCTGTCCATAGGATTTCCCAGGCAAGAATACTGGAGTGGGTTGCCATTCTCTTCCCCAGGGGATATTTCTGACCCAGGGATTGAACCTGGATCTCCTGCATTGCAGGCAGATTCTCTACTATTTGAGCCACCAGGGAAGCCCATTGCCTATCATTAGGCCTTCTTTATATATTTATTTTTAAATTTATTTTTAAGTGGAGGATAATTGCTTTACAATGTTGTGTTGGTTTCTGCTGTACAACAGCATGATTCAGCCATAAGTATATATATCCTCCATCTTGAACCTCTTTCCCACCCCCATCCCACCCCTCTAGCTAACTATATACTAACTGATCATTCAATAAGTATTTATTAAGTGCTTGCCACATGTTGGGCATTGTGGAGAATCTATAGGAAAATAAAATGTGGTCCTTGCTCTTAAGGAACTCACAGTCTAGTAAAAGGGACATCCACTTAAAAGGAAAACAGTGTCATGTGGCAAGTACTGTACCAGGAATACTGACTAAACAGTTTGTGTTTGTTCTCATAGACATACTGCTCTTCATGCCTCTCCTCTCCTGAGCTGAAAGTGATGATGCTCAAAATCATAAATATCCAAAAAATCAATCCATTAATAAATAATGTTTATTTATTAACATTAATAAAAGAAGCGTAGTCTTCAAGGTTAAGCTTTCTTACTGTACAGATGCTGGGGAGGAGTGGATGGCAGGCTGCTTCTGTCCATCCCATCAGAGAGTTGAATCAAAGAGGGAGTAGGCAGAAAAATTCAGGACTTCTTGAGACAGAGGACAGAAGAGAGAGGTGTGTCATTGTAGAACAGGAAAGGCCCCTCCCACAAACCTAGTTCCCCGTCTCTGACAGGTGGAGTTCCTCCTTGTAAACATCCCCAGTCTTTTCATTTGACCCTTTGTTGAAGGTTGATCACATCAGCCTCAGCCCTGTCGGTGAGCAAGACTTTTTCAGCTTGAGTGGGGTGAGAGCACAAGAACACCCTCTTGTTTGACTTCCTCTGAGCCAACCACAGCTCCACTGGCCGCTCTCTGTGGTCTGGCCCCCTTCGTCCAGGGAGAAAGCATCCTTGAGTACCAGCAAGAGTCTAGCCAGGTAAGGCCAGCTGGCTTTTCACTGGTTCCACAAAGAGATGGGGCTTCTCTCTATGAACTGATTTATCTTGTCCCCAACTTGTGTCTCAGGTCCCCTCCACCCTTGCCTTGTACTTCCATCTAGACTCATATTCTCTGTGACCCAATGAAAAAAATGTTCCATTTTTCCTTACTGCTCAGGGTTGATGATATTTATAGACCAGCATTTTTCAGCCTATAAAATCCCCTGACGTACTTATCTCTCTATTGATTTTGATCTTAACTGCACTGTAAGAATGGTGGGATAGGAGTAATTTTCTCTATTCAGTGGCTTAGGAACTGAGGCTTAGTGAATTGAAGTGATTTGTTCAAGTTTGATCTGCAGACTGAGGCCAAGATTAGATCTGATGCCTCCTTTTCTCTCCCTCTACTGCAGGCCCCCCACCCCCCAGCCCAGGCAGGTCACACCTTATCTCAAAAAGCCAAGAGAAGTGAATGTGTTTCCTAAGCTGTCAAATGGCCAAGAAAAGGTGCTCCTTTTTTGCAGGGAGATTGGGAGGGATATTTTCAATTCATCTGAGAGACAGATTTCATAGTGATATCTAGGCTTCATCAAACTATTTTTAGAGGACAAATGAGAATTTGTACATAAAGGGGCCTTGTTAACTGAACACTGATATGCAAATGGGAGGAGATGACTACATGGAGCCTGACACGTGCTCTGGCTTTCATTTAGGGCTGAATGACACTTTGTTAATGTCAACAGCCGTGTTATAAGGCACTGATCACAATGGCCCTGGGGAAATATTTTAGCTTTTCTGTCTGACTGTGGTATGTGGAAAACCAAATCTCAATGCGAGGAGGGAACACTCCCAAATGCATTCAAATTGACTCCTGCAATTTCTTCTCTTATGACAGCTATCATTATATCTCATTGTTCTACAGTTTTAAGAAAATCTCATCTTCAGTGATTATGTAGTTTACTTTTTTAAGATGCTAATTTTGGCTATCATTTTCCTCTTCATGCTCTGAAGGTTATATCATTCTTAGCTGTGGAAGGAAATGCTTCTTTTGTGGATGTGTGCGTGCGTGTGTGTCTATCTGAGTTTGTTTTGACAGTGCTAATATTCATCCCTGTGGGCCCATCACAATGCAGTGGGTTGCAATGTTATGTAATTTTTAGCATGCTTTGGTATATTCTTAGTATCTTTCTGCCTGTAAGGGTCTTGAAGAGATCACTTAAGCAATTAACTTATTCAAAATAGAGAAACTGAGGCTCGGAAAGGGGACACAGTGTGCACAAGGCCGGGTGGCCAGTCATCTCTGGGGCTTTAACTCTTTCACTGGTTACTACCTGTAGTGAATTGTGTTGGGCAGCCCTAAGTAGAAGTGTTAACTGTGTCATTTTGGGGACTAAACCCAGATGCTCAGTAAGACTCCTTACAATGACAAGTTTTAATTTTACTTTGACCTTTTCCTATCATCCAGATGATTGCTGTGGAAACTTGGACAAGCGGGTATGGCAGAAGTGTTGACAAGTGTTTAGACCTTGTGTTTGATTGATTGCCAGGGGAGTAATGAGACAGGAAGGAGACCAGAATGACTCCAAGAATTTGTGGAGCAACTGGTAGGAAGGAGCGGCCTTCATCTGAGATGGAGAAGACCATGAGAGGAACAGGTTTTTGAAAGAGCATCAGGAGCTTATTTTGGCCAGGAAGGCACTGGAGATGTTGAGTAGTGACTAAATATATGAACCTTGGATTCAGCGAGGCTATCTGAGTTGAAGATAAAAAGTGGTTGTCATCAATAGATACATACTGTTTACAGCAATAAAATTAAATGAGATCTTCAAAGGAGTCAATATAGACGGAAGAGAGAAGAGGTTTAAGGGCTGACTTTTGAGGCACTATAAAGTTTTGGATTAGGGAAGTGGGGAGAATCTAGTTAACATGCATTAAATGGGAAAGGGCATGGTGGGGGTGGTCTTCATCGGCAGAGAGAAGGATTTTTTCACTGAGGTGCTTTAGAATCACCAGCACCTGGCAATAATGAAAAACATTTTTCAGTTGCCTTTTCTGTAGACAACACATCATCCCTTTATTGTCTGCACTCTGGAGTAGACCACTCCTACCATTCTTAACCACTCTCTATTCCCTCCGGTTCCATGGCAACCAAGAAAAGAGATGGAGGAGGAGCAGTGGAAGTGGAGGGTGAACACTAGGAGATAGTGATGTGTGTTGGGATCCAAATGAAGGAGACATCCAAGGAGAAGAGAGGGGTTGGATGGCACATATGTTGCTGAGAGGCAGATGAGTTGATGTCAGAGAGATGAGCTGCATTCAAGAGAAAAAGGGAATTGGTGCTGGTAAGTTTCTTTCAAGGATCCCATTTATAAACAGAGCCAGAGAAATTGGATACAACCTAGGAGGGAAAGAAAGAGGCTTTTCTCCCCTGCCTTTCTTATGATGAAAGAAAAATAATAGAAATATACTTTTGTAGAGATCATAACTTCAGAGTATTTCTCTCTCCTACACCTGTAAGTGGGGCTTCCTTGGTGGTTCAGACAGAAAAGAATTCACCTGCAATGCAGGGGACCTAGGTTTAATCCCTGAGTTGGGAAGATCCCCTGGAGAAGGGAATGGCAACTCACTCCAAGTATTCTTGCCTTGAGAATTCCATGGACAGAGGAGCCTGATGGGCTACAGTTTATAGGGTCACAAAGAGTCAGATACGAATGAGTGACCAACACACACACACACACACACACACACACACCTGTAGGTAGTCCTGGTAAACTTTTTGTCTTACATTTTTTTCAGGGGGTTGAAGTCATCTGCCCCAAATCACACAGCAATACCAGATGAAACTCACACCTGGGTCCAAAAGGTTGAATTCATTTTTTTCTTCACTGCCACTGCCTCATACTAAACAGATAATTTTGGAGATCATGTGCAGCTTTAGAACTCTCTATAAAGCTCTAGAAACTTTCATTTTTGTTATTGTTTAAGGACCTTTCCTAAATCCCAGGAATTCACACTTCTCAGGTATGTGCCCTAAACTGCAGGTGTGTTATACCAAATGCAGGATGTTTGGGGCCCTGGGAGGGAACTAGAACCCAGCATCTGCATCAGCGGAAACTTGAAACTTCCAAATACGGTCAACTCAGGGCTTCAGGTTGAACCATCTGTTTTCTGGAAGATGGGAATGTACTTTCTTATGCCAGTAGTCTTGGACTGATTCTCACATCAACCTCTTCATCTAGTAGTGAATTTGTGTCTACTTATCAACGTTCATGATGCATCCTTAATACTGTCTGCTTTCTGTCCACTTGAGGCTGATACACTGTTAAAATTCTTTGCTTACATGGAGCTCCAGCCACACATTTCTGGGTCAGAATATTGCTACTCTATATTCAGGGATACAGTGAAACACATGTTATTTTGACACAGCCCTGAACAATGCATGTTACTAACAAAAATTTCAGTAACAGAGACTTGTTAGAAATAAACAGACCTTTATTTGGGGTTTGTTGAAACTGCAACCTGGAAGACAAAGATTCAAGAAGCACCTGAATTGTTTTCTGCTGGATTGCAAAATGGAGGAAGCTTATAAAGGCAAAAACTGCAAGGCCACGGTTAGTTACATAAGTTGTTTGTCAAGAATTACAATTGCAGCTGATGAGAAGGGATAATGCTTGTTAAGCAAGGATTGGTTGGGGCCTGAAAAGGTTAATAGTTACAAAGTGGGACCTTGAGTCCATAAAGTTGCAGTTGTTGGCTATTGTTCTAAATACAGCTGGTGGTGTCCTTGGGTAAAGAAAGTTCAGTTTCTCAGTGGTGCAGGGATGTGTCTGAGACCAGATTCTCAACGGCCACTTAATTTCATTTTTGTGTACCTGATGCCGAAGCTGAAGTTTCAATGTTTTGCGACATGATGAGAACAGCTGAAACATTGGAAAAGACCTTGATGCTGGAAAAAATTGAAGGCAGAAGGAGAAGAGGCAACAGAGGATGAGATGGTTGGATGGCATCATTAATGCAATGGACATGAACTTGGGCAAACTCTTGGAAATGGTGGAGGACAGGGAGGACTGGTCCATGCTACAGCCCATGGTGTCGTGGAGAGTCAGACATGACTTGGCTACTGAACAACATATCTAAACTATGATTATTTTTATTATAATTTCAATTTGTCCTCAATGCCCAGAATAAAAAACTTTACACAAAGTAAAGGGGGACTGTTTTCCCCCTCTCCCAGCGCCACCCTCCTAGCTGGTGGCAGGTGTTCTGTCCCATCCTTGATGGCACCAAAAGGAAACTCATGGAGTAAAATATAGCACTTATCCTTCAGCAGTAGGTCATACTGGGTCCTTGGTGTCTGCTTTATTTTGTCCAAAATTACGTGTATCAAGACAGCTCAGTGTGACACTGTGATGCCCCTAGAATGCTCTTACTACACTTTTTACAGATTACTATCTAGGCTTTCAGAGAAGGCAATGGCACCCCACTCCAGTAGTCTTGCCTGGAAAATCCCATGGACGGAGGAGCCTGGTAGGCTGCAGTCCATGGGGTCGCTAGGAGTCAGACACGACTGAGCGACTTCACTTTCACTTTTCACTTTCATGCATTGGAGAAGGAAATGGCAACCCACTCCAGTGTTCTTGCCTGGAGAATCCCAGGGACGGGGGAGCCTGGTGGGCTGCCATCTATGGGGTCGCGCAGAGTCGGACATGACTGAAGTGACTTAGCAGTAATATCTAGGCTATGTCTGGCCATCTTACAATTATCTATTTGCAGATCTAGTTCTTTCACCTATAGTTGCTCTTTAAAACAGAAAGATATTATATTTGTAGGTTTTCTTCTACTTTCCACCTCTCTCTCTTTCCCTTAGCACAGTTATTGGCACAGAGAAGTTCCCCCTAAAATGTGTTTGAATTAATAAATTAAATGAAACAATTTGTGCCATGTAGAGTTTCATACTGAAGGTTAATCTAAGTTGTATAAGGAAAAAAGTAGAGTATCCAAGTTAAGATCTTCCTGTAAACAAAATTAATGCATGAATGAGGCAATTCAGATCCATAACTTGGAAACCAGCTGGTACAGTTCATTTTGCTCTGTAGTTAGGAATACATAAACCTGTATAATGGATATGTCCATGTTGAAAATTTAACACCATCATTACTCATGCCTATAGGCCTCAGGAGTGTAAGTACAATCATTAACAGCTGTTGATGCCATAGACATTCCTTTGATTGTTAATATGTTTAACAAATGAAGAATTCTTGACAATCAATAAGACAAAGAAGATGAAACTAATAAAAATGTCTAGACTACACACCCCACAAGCTGTCAATCTCACAACTAAAAAAAAATTGCAAATTAAAACAAATATTGAACTATTAAAACTATTTATTGCCAAGTATAAAGTTTTAAATTATAAGTCCTCTCCTGATCTGCAGAAAAATTGACTTTATATCCTTTTTAAAAAACTTTGTAATTTTTGAAAAATTGAGGTAAAATTGGCATCTAATATTATATTGGTTTCAAATACATACTATACTGATTTAATACTTGTATATATTGGGAATAGATCACCACAATAAGTCTGGTTGCTATTCTTCACTCACATACTTATGACTTTTTTTCTTGTGATGAAAGCTTTTAAGATCTACACTCAAAAACTTTCAAATATGCTATATAGTATTATTAACCATAGTCATCATACTATACGTTACATCCTCAAGACTTATTCATTTTGGAACTGGAAGTCTATACCTTTTGTACTTTTTGACTCCTTTTACCCATCTAGCCCACCCCTCACCCTCCACATGTAGCCATGTGGTCACCAATTTGTTCTCTGTATCTATGAAATTTTTTTTAAGAGATTCCACATGTAAATAGGCTTCATGGCCTGCTAAGACTTAAATAGCTACATTTCTGGGAGGGGTAATTTAGCCATGTATATCAAGAACCTTAAATCTGCAAATTCTCTGGCCCAGCGTTCTCATTTCTAGGAATTTAAACAGAGGAAAAAATTAAGGATTATGAAAAATTGTACCTATCAGGATCTTCATTGCATAGTCACTACAACAGTGAAGCAATTAGTGATTAGTAAGGGATGAGTTAAATAAATATGGATGATCATATAATGGAATCCTATACAAGCATAGGAGAAGGCAATGGCACCCAACTCCAGTACTCTTGCCTGGAAAATCCCATGGACGGAGGAGCCTGGTAGGCTGCAGTCCATGGGGTCGCTAGGAGTCAGACACGACTGAGCGACTTCACTTTCACTTTCACTTTTCACTTTCATGCATTGGAGAAGGAAATGGCAACCCACTCCAGTGTTCTTGCCTGGAGAATCCCAGGGACGGGGGAGCCTGGTGGGCTGCCATCTATGGGGTCGCACAGAGTCGGACACGACTGAAGTGACTTAGCATAGCATAGCATACAAGCATAACGTGCTGTTGTAGAAAATTGTTCATGAACTAAGTAGTATAGCACAGTGGTGGAAAGTAGGGGCTTGAGGTCAGAGAGATATTTGACCAACTTAAAGCTCTTATCACTGACTATGCAATTTTGAGCAAATTTCTCAACCTTTCTGAATTTCAGTGTGCATGCGTGCATGCTAAGTCACTTCAGTCTGACTCTTTGGGACCCTATGGACTGCAGCCCACCAGGCTCCTCTGTCCATGGGATTTCCCAGCAAGAATCCTGGAGTAAGTTGCCACGCCCTTCTCCAGGGGATCTTCCCGACCCAGGGATTGAATACACGTCTCTTTCATCTCCTACACTAGCAGGTGAGTTCTTTACCATTAGTGCCATCTAGGAAGCCTAAGTTTCAGTGTACTACTCTGTAAAATGAAGATCATTGTAAGACCCGGACCACAGGGCTTTGGTGAGTGTGAAATGAGCCAAAGCTGTTAAAACCCAGTTTCAGTACAGTCAGCGCTTCATAAACGCTGCCACCATCATCACTGTCAGCATCATTGTTGATGCATAAAGTGCAAAGGACAGCTTTTGAAATGATATTTACAGCATAACTCAGTTTTCAAAGTAGAAAAAATGACATTATCTACAGGAAAATGTCCTAAAGGCTATATATCAAAACGTTTCACTTACATTTTCTCTGCATGGTAGGTTTAAGGAAAGATTTCTTTCTTTGGCTTTTTATGTATGGCCTGTAACGCAATAAGAAAAGTTAAATGGGTCCAAAGAAGCATTAACATCCACCCCCATAGATAAATGAACATTTATCAAGTCAGTAGTTCTTTGCCTGTGTTATCATTGTTTCTTCATTGTCAAGTCACCAAAATCTCTCATACTATTTTAAGGCCATATAGCCAATGGTTGGTAGCACTCAGTTGGTTACCTTCAGGTCTCCCGTGCTCCTCTGTTGTCCTTCTGCCATATCCTATCTCGTGCATATCATAAACATTTGCTAAGCATCTGTTTTGTTCAGAACACTCAATGTTGGCAGAAGGGTGAGATATAAAGCAGCCAGAGGATGGTTTCTTAGCTAGAGGAGTTTGTAGTGCCCTGGGGGGAAAGGGCATTTACCTTAGCAGTGCACATTTCGTCATCATGCTGAGGTGCTTCATCTTGCTGAGAAGGTCCTTGTGTTGCAAATGAGTTTTGGTAGCTAGGGAAAACTTCTTTAAGGAGGTAGGGCTGAACTATTATTAGATAGACTTTAAAAGTAGCTATGTTTCCATAGCTCACAGGAATAGTAATCTCTGACTAGGATGGAGCCCTTGCAAAGCTTCTTCTGTCACATTACCTTTGAATGAGATTTCTTGTACGATTGCTTCTTTATCCTTTTTGGGGTCTTTGATTTTTTTTATTCTATTTCAATCAATTTCTTTTGTACCCATAACCCTATAACTTTGATTTATATTCACTTGGTAGATTTCCTTGAAAAAGTTTTCTCCCTCAATCGTAAGTATAATGTATGCTCAGTGCCAAAAATTTTGGAAAATTTAGAAAGATATAAAAAAGAAAGTAAAAATCATCCATAAGCTAGTCATGCAGAGCTAATCATTTATAACATTTGGTACTTGTGCTTCCAATGCATGTGTGGGTGATTTTTAATATCATTTTATAAGCTACATTTCTGCTTTATAATAATATATCTTTTCATGTCAATTAATATTTGTCTAGGGCTTCCCAGGTGGCATTAGTGGTAAAGAACCCACCTGTCATTGCAGGACACCTAACCTACTCCAGTATTCTTGCCTGGAGAATCCCTACTCTATGATGTCTTTTACAACTACTCCCTCCTAAAGATAAACTGCCTTTAACACTTAAATATGTTAATTTCTAATATTTTTCTTTGCCTATTTATATAAAATTTTTGTTTTGAAAATAAAACCATAGGGTATGTGCAACTTAGGACCCTACTTTTCACTTAGTGTTATTCTATGAATTTTTATCTGTCATTTAATATCTTAACATGTGATCTGTAAGGGTTGCATAATATTCTACTCTGAGTGTGTGCATATACTGTGATAGAATAAATACCTCCAATTTAGGATTGATGCTTAAATCATAATCTCTTCTAGGTTCAAAACTCCATGCAAGATCTAGTTTTATTCTTTTTGAAGTGTGGTCATGTAGTTAATTGACAAAGATAAAATCCCTTGTTCTAGATGAGATAAACTCTAGTGGAAGGCTTTATGATATGCAAGGATCTAAGAAGCTGTGACTGGGTTATTTCAGAGACTTGAGAATATTGCTCACAGTGTGGTGATTGGTTGGGTGGGAGGGAAATTTTTACTCTGGGTGGACCAGTTGTAGCTGGATGATGCCCCAACGCAGGAAGGTCAGTCCTCTCTGAAGTACCAGTCTCATTGCTTAAGAGGAAATGGCTAATGAAACCAAGCAAGAGGTTCCTATCATTCAGTGTTCCTTGCCTGTGAAGTACAAAAAGCAAAACATAAGCTAATAACTTGGTCTTGTTGTTATTGATTTCTTATCTAGGATGCTCTTAAAGATGCACTTTTCTTTAAACATGCAATAAAGGATAAGAAAGTTTTGATTTCCAGTGGGTTAAATGTGATAAAATTAAATATATTCTAGCCTAATTATTTTTGATATTTGTAGATGCTTTGTAGATAACCTCCTAGCTCTCCACCTTGACTTAGAGTGGAGGCTTCCCATCAGGTCCATGTGGAGTTCTAGACTAGCACAGCTGGAGGAAACAGGGGAGCCAAGTGCTTCAGTACTCTCCTCGTATAGGTGAAAAAACAATGCCCAGAGAGAAGACGTGACTTGCATCTAAATCCAGGTTCCTAACTCCTATTATGTTAAGGCATTTTCCACCATCATGATTATCATGTAGTTTTCTTCCAATTTTTCAAGTTGCTCTATCATAGATTCAGTTGATTGTTAGACTCCTTCTAGCCTTCCTTTTCCTCAAACATTTAAAACTATGTTTTAAAACCTACTATATTTTATGTACTTTGCCAAATCTTTAGATCCATTAGCTCTTCTAATTTTTATATCATCCTACAAGTTAAATATTGGATCTATTTCACATTTGAGAAAACTGAAGCTCAAGATTTTTAAATTGATATCCAACCTTAGGCAGCTGGTAAGTTGTGGAGTCTGGATTGAAGCCCAGATCTGTCTGACTCCAAAGCTTTCTTTACTCTGGAAGTAGTGCCAGCCTACTTCTTAATACAGGAATTGATTACATGAAATGAACCAATTTATGTCTTTCCTCTTCCTTATCCATTATCTTGTGGAAAGGCTGACTTAATTAATTCTACAAACATTATTATGTCTTTGAGTTGTAGGTGAGTGATCTTGACACATCACCCACAAAGTTGTTTAAATCAAAAGTGAAGACACCTTCGAGGTTCCAATGGAAGAAATTAAATTGTGTGGCTTAGCTGCTCCTACTGATTGGCTGAACTCCCAAACAGGATTGAAGCTTAATGGAAAACAAACAATAATCAAAGTTTTGCAAAAATTGAGGAAAAGGCATTAAAGAAAAAGAAAGAAAAAAGCAAAAAACATCTGGTCAACATAAGTAGTGTCATCTCTATTAAGAGAGAGAATGTATTTCAAGAAGCACCCATGTCAGAGGAGTCATGGAAGGATTAGCAGGCTTAAAAGGAAGGTAGGCTGTATTTGGAGAAGGCAATGGCACCCCACTCCAGTACTCTTGCCTGGAAAATCCCACGGACAGAGGAGCCTGGTAGGCTGCTGTCTATGGGGTCTCATAGAGTCGGACACGACTGAGCAACTTCACTTTCACTTTTCACTTTTCACTTTTCATGCATTGGAGAAGGAAATGGCAACCCACTCCAGTGTTCTTGCCTGGAGAATCCCAGGGAGGGTGGAGCCTGGTGGGCTGCCGTCTATGGGGTCGCACTGAGTCGGACACGACTAAAGCACCTTAGCAGCAGCAGCAGGGCTCTATTTTGGGATATGGACTCCCTTGGCCAGGCATTTGCTCTTGACATTTTTTCAAAGAAAGATGGGCTACTTTATGATTATGATTCTTTTGGCATAACACAGGAGGAAAAGGGAAAATTGTTTTACTCTAGTTTATTTCAGACCAGTTTTTGAAGCTGGCCTAGGTCAAGGTTAGGGTGCTGTAGAATGGTTCCCCTCCACAGCCTCTCGATGACCGCCCTCCCAGGTCACTCTTTGAAACAGGGTCACTGCCATCCCTTTTCTCTCCAACTCCATGTCAGTTGCTATAACTCTTTGCTGGGAAAACTAGAACTTCTGCCAAATTATTCTGTCCAGTCCCTCTGTAACTAAGGGCTTTGTTTTCAGAAGATCTGTTCACTGGAGGTGCATTGGACTTATCTCTCTAAGACAAATATTTCTCCCCTCTTGTTTCATTACATAATTTACATAAAGAGTTTTTAACTTTTCAGCCCACATAGCAGTTTCATAACTTCTTGTGATAAAACTTGCCCAAGATACATTATCTTTCTCCATCTCTCTTCTTTGATTTTATTTCCTGAATGTGGCTTTGGCATATTAGTAGGCAGGTGAAAGTCATTGCCTCAAAATGCAACTATCCATGTACAGGGAAATATTTGGGTATGAATTTTAGTCTTTTGACTTTAATTTTTGGAAAATTTCTGAGGGCTGGATTTTGATGTATTTACTCTATGAAACCATTTAGTTTTTCCTTATACTGGAGAATAGGTAATTTGTGATGAAAATGTGAGTACTTAAAAAATCTTTGTGTTTTCAAATGTTCTGACTAGTATCAATATTTTTTCTTATTTCATCTTCTTTATAACATTTTCATTGTAGAAAATTAGAAAATATAATTAAGTAAAAAAGAAATAAAAAAACATCTATATAATCCAAATTACCCAGAGAAAACCTTTGCTAACATTTTTGTGTGCATATTCTTGAATACATTTGTATTAGTTATACATAATGCTGCAATTCATGGGGTCGCAAAGAGTCGGACACGACTGAGCGACTGAACTGAACTGACTGAACTGAACCATATTTTATTTTGATAAAAACTAAAATCATGCCATGTCGTATTTTATAACTTTTAAAAATGTACTGTGTATCTTCTATTGTATTTGTATAGTGTTAATTATAACAGTTACAAAATATTTTATCTAAACTACAATTAGGTAGTTTAGTGATTAAAAATAAATTATAAATAAAATAGTGTCACTATTTTAAAAAGGGCATTAGCATAAAGAATGTACTTAGAGTTGCTACAGGAAGATGATGAGTTAAATAGATAGCTAGCTATATCACTTATTTTAAATGATCTCTTTATTTCATATATTAAAGTATACCAGTGCAGTTTCTAATGACGTACCTACTTATTCCACTTCCTTGGTCATGAGACCTAAGTCTATAGATAAGTAACATTATTCGAGAATCAAAGAAACCAGCTTAGAGATGCTTCTTGGATGTGATGTTGAGCTACATAAGGTCACTCCTAAATTCGAGATTCTACTCTCAGTCACTCTCAACAGGAAAGCCCTCTCTGTAGCATTTTCTAGCAAGTTTATCCGCTGGCTGGGTGTTAGTAGGAGAATCACCGAGTTTTACAGTCAGACATTAATGGTGTTTGGAATCTGGCATTACCTGTTAATATTTTCAGTGAGATGCAAGAGAAGAAGTAATGGATAACATAAACTCAGAACATATTGCATATTATAGATTGGTCCCAGCTCATAAAGAAAGAAAAACGGAACTTCCCTCGCAGATAACAGGGAATATATTTTGGTGATGTGTCAAACTTTTCAGTGATCTCTTTAAATACCAAGCAGTGTCATGGTTGAAGTTCTTAGATGAGGAGATACTGCCTAACAGTAATACTCTGAACTAATCTATTTTGGTGACACTTATCTCAACAAAGAAGTTCAAAGAAGTGGTCAAATGTATCCATTGAGTTGAATTTCTCCATTACAAATAGGACATATATTAGCCACAGATTTTTTTTCACTGCTATTACATTCTGAAGGAATACTCTAGAGCAGGAACTGACATAAGGATGTATGTGTACAAGTAACTTGGATAACATCAAATTCTGGCCCTGTGGGCTTTGGTTTCCATCTGGTCCCTAGGGTTGAGTGGGAAGATGGCCTTTGGGGATAGCTTGGAACATCCCTCATCTAAATACATGGCCTCTCCTTACCATCACCCCACATCTTGCCAATGGTTTCAACTTTGTCAATATAGACTTAACCTTCCCTAAAACCTTTGGACAATGTTACTTTCCCTTTGGCATCTTTCAGAGACTGCCAACCACACTGCTTAAGTATTATTTTCTTGCCTCCTCTTTCTATGCTAATATACTAATGGCTCTTCAGAAGATTGAAGATCAAGACACTCCATCATTTACAAAACACTTTCACAACTTTTAAAAAAATTTGATCTTTACAAAAAAATCTCAGATAGTAAGTTGGACAGGTCTCCTCGTGCACATTTTCACAGATAAAGAGGTTGTAATAAAGTATTACTACATATGTGTACACTTGTATATGAAGATGATGTTACTGACCACACTTAATCATGATTTCCCTGGTCCATACTCTACTCCTCTCTTGATCACTCTGAGTAAAGCCATACATTTACAGAAAGACTGGTCAAAACCAAACATTATCTCTAATCAGTAAGCCAGCCTTGAGATACACATTCACAGGACCAAGGAAATCTGATTATCAAGGTAGCATTTTCATGTTCTCAGTGCATTTACTACTTATTCTGGCTTATTGCTTTAATAGTAATAGTAGCAGGTCACACATAAATATACATTTATCCTCACTTTCTAATATAATGCACTTATATGTGAATATAATTCTATTTTTTAGGCACATATTTTTTGTTTTGTTTTCTTGCTGAAATACAGAAAAAAGAAAAGGGCTTTTTTTGATGGATGTTACTACTCTTCATCTGTATCTATTATCTAATTACCTTCAGAAAGATAATAGAATAAAATAGAATAGAATAAAACCTATATATATATAATATGCTATAGTGAGTATATATATATTATGTATACAGTGCGTATATAGAGAGTATGCATGTGTACTCAGTCATGTCCAACTCTTCATGACCCCATGGACTGTAACCTGCCAGGCTCCGCTGTCCATGGGATTTCTCAGGTACGAATACTTGAGTAGGTTGCTCCAGGGGATTTCCTTCTCCAGGGGATCTTCCCAACCCAGGGACTGAACCTGTGTCTCCTCCATTGCAGGTGGATTCTTTACTGCTGAACCATTGGGGAAGCCCATAGAGAGTATAGAGAGTATATATGTGTATATATATATACACACTATATATGCTATAATGCTAAAGAATGAACAGTTTTTATTCTTTAGCATTCTAAACTGTCCACTTAAATCATTTATAGTGAACCTGAATGTCACTCTTGAGACAGAACTGCTTTCATTGCTCCATACTTGTTCCCTGGCCCTCATTATTTTCCTGAAAGCTACTCCTTTGTTCTAGTTCTCTTATCTTTTCTCTCTCCCTGGTGGAACTCTCTGGACCTAGGTAGATCTTTTTGCACCTTGTAGAACAGACTGAATTTCAGGTGTTTACACTTTCACCTAGGAGGACTGAAAACAGGTCAAAGTTGCCTTAGAGTATTTCTCTAACATTTTCTCACATCCCTTACTATTGTTTAATGAGATGTCTTGTTTAACATTCAACATTTTAGGAACTCAATGTATACTTCATTATGGAAACGCAAATTGTTCTTCAGTCTTGGTGACCCATGAGATGAGAAGGTAGCAGTCTTGTTTTTGTGACATTAGAGGCTCTCCTTTCTGGTCTTTTTCTACCCCTTTCAAATGTCTGCTCCTGGAAGAATGTTGTCCTTTGGTTTTCGGATAGGCTCTCCTCTATTCCCTCCATCCAGCTCTTAGGAGAAGGTTTCATATTTGTCACTTACCCCATGGGGTATTTTCAGGTGAAGTGAGTTTCTCCTTGTTCTGTGTTGCTCATGGTGCCAACATCTTCTGTGACACCCTCTGTGCCTGAGATCACTGTGCCAAACACAGGTCCAGTGTTCTCTGGGCATCCAAGGGGACAGAGATGGGTGTAGTTCCTTCACTCTTGGAGCTCACGATCTGCTCATGGAGACCAGTTACAAGCAATGATTAAAGAACTGGTTGATAAAAAAAAGATCGTGGTGCCTGGACAGCATAGGACAAATTGCATTTCTAAGTTGCTTGAAGGAACTGGTGAGTTTGGAGCTTGGTTTGGAAAAAAGGGTTTCAAATCATCCCTTGCTAGGTCTGGTGCCGTCACATCTGAGGAGAGACTCTCTAGGATGAATCTCCTTTCCATTTTCTGCCGTGCATACTCCAAGGAGTATGGATATTTATTATGGATCCATTTGTTCAGTTGGTACATAATCAATGCTTTCCATGTGCTCTACTCAGTGCTAAGGTAACTGAGTGGAGAGAAAAAAAAAACCAAAGCACCCTGTCATTATCATCAGGGATTTTTCATGCTATTGAGGAAACTGAAAGTTAAGGCAAGTTGACAGGTACTGTTCTAAGGTATGATAAGTTCTGTTATATTGATTAGCATGGTGATGTTTGCCAGAAATCACTCTGGATGCTCTCAATAAGCAATCTCCTTTGCTTTCATTTTTTAATCATACATTGTAAATCTATGACTCCCATATCTATGTCTAGTCATATCTCTCTTCCAAGTCCCAGGTCTATCTACACAACTGTCTACTAGATCTGTCCTCTTTGTTAGCCATCAGGTACTTCTAATTCTTCTTGTCTGAAGATTAACTTATTATCTTTTTACCTCTATGGTAAATATGATTCTCCTTTTTATCCCAACCTCAGTGAAGGAAATCACAGCTCTACATTTTCCCAGGTCAGAGAGCTGCCTGATTACCTCCTGTTGCTTGATAGTGACCAATCAGGTACCTAGTCCTACAGTTTTTAATTCCCTAGTAGGTACTGAATTTTCTACTTTGTTCCACTCCTTGCCACAGCCTTAATTCATCTCTTGGGGATCATAATAAAGGTCTACTAGCTGATTTCTCTTCAGTATTGCTCTCTCAAGTGTATGCAGCTCACAAAGGGAAGACTCATCTTCCTAAAATACAAATCAGATCATGTCACTGGCCACTTACCCCATTGCCCTCTAAATAAAATCTGACTCCTGAGCATGGTAGGCAAGACCCTCATAATCTGAACTCCTACAAACATGTAGAGGAATCACTTACCTACTCCCATGGGAGCATCTGTTTCCTTATTTGTAGAATGAGGGTGTTGAGTTAGATGATATTTAAACTGTCTGGCAGTGATCTCAGATTCCATCACCCACCAGGGTGCTGGTAATATGGTATTTCTTGACCTATGTGATGGTTCTATGGGTGTGTTTATTTTGGTGATACTTCATTGACCTGCACACTTATGAGTTTTTGAGTGCATGTCCTACTTCAATAGAAATGTTTATAATAAAAATGTTGTTAAAATAACAAAGGCTGGGTAGTAGGGAGGCTGGGGGAGCCTGTTGTCAGCACTTAGTTAAATGTCTCTACTTGAAGTTCATGAAATCTGTTCGTGAGCAGCAGTCACAGTTGGCTTAGCAGGAAACCCAGGCTTTGGGGTGACTTCCTTAAACAGAGCTCCAGCCAGGAATACCTGGTTGAGGAATGCAGGCTAGTGGCCCTCCCTGGACCAGGATTAGTGCTGAATAGGTAGTAATCCTTGGTAGACATAACCCACACATTCCCCTGAGATGTCCCAGTAACTGAGAAAGAGGCTGGCTCTAATTTCTAAGCACTGTCACCAGCATTCTAAGCATTCTCAATCAGCAGATTCAAAGTCTGGGATCTTATTACTTTGGAGAGAAAAAAAGTAGAGCTGCTGCAGGCTGAGTGGTTTGGCCTTGGTTGATTCTTCTCACTTGGTCCTTTCTTTTTCACTTGTACAGAGAAAAAAAAAAAACCTATTTGAGTGCTTTAGGACCCCCAAAGTACATTTTTAACCTGGTTAATTCCTGAAGCGCTTCTTTTTTCTTTCTTTTGAGGGAGTGGGGAGGCTGGTGATTTAGACTTTATTCTTCTCCTCCTCAGCTTCCCAGGTGGCGCTAGTGGTAAAGAACCTGCCTGCCAATACTGGAGACATGAGCCCTGGGTTCAGTCCCTGGTTTGGGAGGATCCCCTGGAAGAGAAGGCATGGCAACCCACTCTGTTTTCTTGCCTGGAGAATCCATGGACGGAAGAGTCTGGCAGGCTACAGTCCATGGAGTCCCAGGAGTTGGACACAACTGAAGTGGCTTAGCATTCACACACCCATTCTCCTCCTCAGGAGGACAAGGCCGCCCCTTTTCTGTCCCCTCTCTGCCCCAGGCTCCTCACGGTCATGCCGAAGTCATGAACACTGGGGTGCATGCATCTTTTTGAATTAGAGTTTTCTCGGGATATGGGCCAAGAAGTGGGATTGCAGGATTATATGGTAACAAAATACACAAATATTTCAAGTATAAACACACACACAAAGCAAAACTTGTTATCCCGATAAGAGAGAAGAAACAGATGAATGGAGCAAAGTTGGACTATACACAGTGTGACTCACCACTCCATGAGGGCTCTAAATCTTAAGGAAGTTGTTAATCTCGTGAAGTTCTTGAGGCCAGTGGAATCTTACAATATTGAGCCCAGACTGAATCTGGGGTGACTGTGGGGGACCTATTCTAGTACAGATGGAGGCGTGATGGCAGAGAGAAGGGAATACAGAGGATATGTGAGGAGGATTTCAGATTTCCATACTGTCAGAGAGCCCCGTAGTTTTAACCAAGTGTTAGCCAGCTCTTCCCTGGTGGCTCAGAGGTTAAAGCATCTGCCTGGAATGCGGGAGATCTGGGTTCGATCCCTGGGTTGGGAAGATCCCCTGGAAAAGGAAATGGCAACCCACTCCAGTACTCTTGCCTGGAGAATCTCATGGAGGGAGGAGCCTGGTAGGCTACAGTCCATGGGGTTGCAAAGAGTCAGATACGACTGAGCAACTTCACTTCACTTCAGCCAGCTCTTCCAGGGTAAGGGCTAGAGGCAGGCAGTTGACATCTGAGTTTCACACACCATATAACCCTCTGTCCTTCAAACACATCCTCCTTTTCACATCTCATACCTTGTACCTTTGCCAGGAATGTCCTTACCCACCCTCTAAGATGCAGATAGCCCGGAGGCACCTTTCTCCATAGCTCTAACTTTCCACCCTCTCCAGCCTCTTTCTCCACTCACCCCTGTTACTTCCATTTTCTGTTTCCATTGTGTTTGCACACATTCTCCTATTCTGGCTCTATCATGTCTGCAGTTTTCCACTTCTCTTTCCATCACCTCCACTAGGTTCTGAGCTGTGGAATGTATTTCGATGTGTGTCTGATTGTAAGTGGATGTGTACAGAGCCGTTTCCATTCGTGCTTCACAAAGAACTTCATTACTCAGTCCATAAGTATTTACTGAGCACTCATGGATGACGAGGCTTCCCTGGTGGCTCAGATGGTAAAGGGTCTGGCTGCAATGCAGAAGACCTGGGTTTGATTCCTGGGTCTGGAAGATCCCCTGGAGAAGGAAAAGGCAACCCACTCCAGTGTTTTTGCCTGGAGAATCCCATGGATGGAAGAGCGTGGTGGGCTATAGTACATGGGGTCACAAAGAGTCGGACACGACCGAGTGACTTCACTTTCACTTTCATGGATGATGTATGAGGCAATGTACCAATAACAATGGATCAGACATAAGACTTGCCCTCAGATCTCAGACCTGATAGAGAAACAAGCAGGGCATCCATTCATCCATCTGAGAACTCGTTCATCCCATGCCAAGTGCTGTCTCCAAAGAGGAGGGTAGCACAGTCTCTGCTCCAGACTTGTTCACAGCCCAGGACTGAAGACAGGAGAGTAAACGGTGATTACAGAGCAGCATGACAAACACTGCAGAAGTTAAGAATGCCAGCATCATTGTAACCTGGACTGGGTGAATGGTGGAGTGTTGATGGAAATGAGCAAAGTTAATTTCAAGGAATCTAATGTTTCCAAGTTCTCTAATCAGTATCCTTATCCTAATCAATTTTTCCGTATATTATTTTTGAGGAAATATCTTTAAAAATTAATATTTTGTGTGAGAAGCTCTGAAAACCTCTAAAATTTGTTCCTTTTAAAATGCAAGAATAAGTTTTGAGGCTATCTCTGGCCCTGGCACAGGTTGAGTGTCCAATGTTCCACTGTGGGTGTCACTAGTATCTCCTGTCACCGTGCATACCCACTTGCATTAGAGGAAGTCAGAGGCCAAACACCCCAGATTCTCCACAATGGGCGCCCAAATTCATGACTGCCTTCCCAATCCTCCTTCTTTGAACTCAACAGTTGAATCACAGGGAACTAACGTGCTCAGCTAAAGAGGGGGGAGGGGAAACCATATGGAACATTTGTAAGCTTAGATCTGGAATCTTCTGGGCACTGGAGAAAAATTAAATCTTGTAGAGTGAATGCTCTGAAAGGAATAATTTAGTTCAACAACTTTCAGACTTCAATATATTTTCCCCTGAAATGAAAGCTTCAGAAGAAGTCCAGAAACAGATAAATGAAATTTGTTTTGATTGAAATCGGTTAGTCATTTTCAAGAGTACGCATTTGCCAACCATAAAGTCTGGCTCCCCATTTTGTAGATGAAGAAACTGCCATGCAGAGAAGGGGAAGAAATTGCCCAGGGCCTTGTGGCTCAGCTGGTAAAGAATCCACCTGCAATGCAGGAGACCTGGGTTCGATCTCTGGGTTGGGAAGATCCCCTGGAGAAGGGATAGGCTACCCACTCCAGTATTCTGGCTGGAGAATTCCATGGACTGTGTAGTCAATGGGCTTGCGAAGAGTCCGATGCAACTGAGTGACTTTCACTATCACTAACCAGTGAGGGAGTGGGGACCCATGTTTCTTTATCCTGGTCCTGTATTCTCCCCTCCCCCCTCCACTGAGTGAAAGCTCCGGTAACAGACCAGAGAGCCCTGCCTGGCAGAGGAGGAGCTGGGAGGCAAGAGACCCTCCGTCAAGTCCACTTTCCCCCAGGACACAGAGCAGCCCCACTGGCATGTTATCACTAATGTACAAATTGTGAAATTGTGAAGAACTCTGACAATTTTCTTATCTCAACTGGCACAGGAGAGGGTTTGTTGGAGAGTTTTGAGGTTGTTGTGTATCCCCTGCACATCCCTTGGCTGTTCACAGAGACTCAGGAAAGGCTGCGCACATAAATTCACATAAATTACCTTTACGAAATGTCAGAATTAAAAGCAGATTTTTATTTTGGGGCTGTGCCTCGAGAATGTTAACCCCTTCGTGTGGATAGAAATGTCACCATCAATAAAACACAGTTGATATCTTGGAGTGCAACTCAAGCCACAGGAACTCAAGTCTGGACTTCCTCCGCAGCCCAGTACCACCTCACCTGCATGTGGGAAGCAGCTCTTATTAACAAACCATAGACTTTTCTAAGCTCCTGGTTAGTTCACAAATACTCCTCGAGATACTATATTTTTAATCTTGTGGTGGCCATAACTTCATTCTTTATTGTCTTTAATTTTCAAAAAATTAACTAAACTGAGGGTTCAAGAGACACAAAATCCATTGGGGCCTCAGTTTCCTTATTTACAAAATGTGGAGGTTAGAACAGATTGGTGCTCTTTAACAAGGCGATCTATCTTTCCAAGGGTCCAGAGGGATGGTCTTGGGAACACTCAAGTAGCTATTAATATTTCAAAAACTTTGTGGAAATCACAATACAATAGTATTGCATTAGGGATGCATAAGATTAAAAAATAAATTAAAAAAATAAATAAATCCCACGGAGAGTTACTAGAGATCTTAGGATACAGTAAAGGAAGCAAGGGAGAGGCTGGTTGTACAGGTTCTCCAGAGTGGCAGAGAGAGCAGGAAGCCAGGAAGGAATTCTGAAAACTAGATGGACAAAGAGCAAAAGTCATGCTGAGGAAATGGAGGGTACATGACCTTAGGAAGTGGTTCACCATGAAACACTCCTGTGTTTTACCAGTATCTATATAATGTCAGTCCTGCTGTCTTGATCGGAAATATGAAATATGATGCTTTTTGGACTTCCCAGCCACCAGTGGTTAAGAATCTGGTGGGGACATGGGTTCGATCCCTTGTCCGGGAAGATTCCATATGCCATGGGGCAACTAAGCCCATGAGCCACAACTGTTGAGCCCGTATGCCCTAGACCCCAGGCTTTGCAACAAGAGAAACCACAGCAATAAGACACCCACACCCTGCAACTAAGAGAGTAACCCCCATGCAGAGCAAACAGAGAAAGCCTGAGTATGGCAACAAAGACCCAGAGCAGTCAAAGAAATAAATAAAATAAAAAAAAAATGATGCTTTTTGTTACGTACAAACTGTTCTTTATTAAACTCTTGTAAGAGGGAGAAAATCCCGACACTCCCCATTTCTTCACCCCTGGCTGGCTTTGTGGCCACTCAGTGTAAGCAGTGACTCCTTTCAAGCTGATCATAAGTTCTTAGGATGGTTATTCTTCTACTTCTCTGCAAAACATATATTTATTAGAGGGTGATTAATTCTGGATCTCCCTTTGATTTTAAGAAAGCAAAAATAATTACTTTAAGATTGTACAGTTTGTCTATAGGACAGAAATCGTTCAGTGGATAATGGAACAGAATCTTCCAGAATAAGTATTACAGAGCCAGGTTCATTTTGTATGACACGAAGCAAGTAAAAATGCTAATGCACCAAGGTTTGCAGCAAAGAGAGGGTTTATTCACAAGGCAACCAAGCCAGACTCAGTTCTGCCTCCCCAAGTCAGGGACTCTGAGTATTCATGTGATGAAGAAAAAAGAAGTGGGGCGGTTGGAGACGTGGGGAGTATGAGGAGTGTGGGGAAAGGTGACTGGAAAAGGTGCAGCAATCGGCATTCTGTGCACAAGCAGCTGGGCTGCTGGCTCAAGGTAAAGAATCTGCCTGCAACGCAGGAAGTACGGCAACTCAGGCTCAATCCCTCAGCTGGGAAGATCCCCTGGAGAAAGGAATGGCCATCCATTCCAGTGTTCTGGCCTGGAGAATCCCATGGACAGAGGAGCCTGGCGGGCTACAGTCCATGGGGTCGCAGAGAGTCAGACACAGCTGAGTGACTGATCACACAGACACACACACAACCAGACTACAGGCCTCTGCATGCTCACGGTGGAGGCACTTAGCCCAAATCTGAGGGTGGAGTCTTGGCCATCTGGCATCAAAAGGCCCCCAAGTGGGTGGACGCTTGCACATGCCCAGTTGGAGGGTCAGTGGTCCTAGCCGGTCCCTTCCAGTTCAACTTGAACTGGACAAAACTGACTCTAAGTTCCTGGAAAACATCTCAGCAAACCACTTTTTACATAGGCTACATGCTGTTCAGAGGCCATGCAAATCTTAAACAACCTTGATTAGTGGAGCCAGGGCAAATGGATTTGCCACTGATTACCCACAGTTTCATAAGGAAATTGGAAAGTGCTAGAATGTGGGGATGTTTCTAGCTTTGACAGTCCAGTATGGAGCCCCAGAATGAACCATTAAGCAGAAAATCTGAGTAGTAGGATATAGAGTCAAGTCAGGTCCACATTATGACTTCCATGAGCCTAAAACTTTTGCCTTCTTGAATGTCTCTACCATAATAATATCACTATTAAAACATGTTTCTATAACTGTACATAGTTCAGCATCTTATGACTTAGATAATCTAGTTTGTTTTTTAGGCAAAATGCAATAGATTTGGGGTGGCCTACAAATTTCACTTTTTCCTCTGATACGAGAAAAAATGAAAACAATTTTTTGACCATGAAATTTAATTTTTCTCTTCTGATTTTTGTTGTTGTTCAGTTGCTCAGTCATGTCTGACTTTTTGTGACCCAGTGGACTGCAGTACCCCAGGCTTCCCTGTCCTTCACCATCTCCCGGAGTTTGCTCGAACTCATGTCCATTGAGTTGGTGATGCCATGCAACCATCTTTTCCTCTGTTGTCCCCTTCTCCTCCTGCCCTCAATCTTTCCCAGCATCAGGGTCTTTTCCAATGAGTTGGCTCTTCACATCAGGTGGCCAAAGTATTGGGGTACTTCAGCTTTAGCATCAGTTTTTCCAATGAATATTCAGGGTTGATTTCCTTTAGGATTGACTGGTTTGATCTCCTTGCTGTCCAAGGGACTCTTTAGAGCCTTCCTCAACACCACAGTTTGAAAGCATTAATTCTTCAGCTCTCAGCCTTCTTTATGGTCCAACGTTCACAAATGTAAATGACTATTGGAAAAATGTACTCTTGCCTGGAAAATCCCCTGGACGGAGGAGCCTGGTAGGCTACAGTCCATGGGGTCACAAAGAGTCGGACACGAATGAGTGACATCACTCACTCACTCACTCACTCACTCATTGGAAAAATGGTAAGTTTGACCATATGTACCTCTGTCGGCAAAGTGATGTCTCTGCTTATGATTTTAAAATACATTAAAACGTTTCCTGAGCCCCTACAAGTTTTGTGGACCCAGGCATAGTGCCCCTATGCCTATGGATAGGTTAGTCTGATGCCAGGCAAAGGAGGAAGCTTCACCTGCAGGGCTAGTTGTGGGCTGCTGATGGGGAAAAGCTGGGAGAAGCCTAATTTGTGGGAGTTGTTTCTCCCATCCCAGAGCAAAACAAGCCTGACTGGCTGTAGACAGTTGGCAAAAGCATTTTCAGTTTATCAGTTTGTAAGTATGATAACTGCTTCTCTTTTAAATGTTACAATGGGTAGCAATGAACTAGAGTCCTGGAGTCTGATTTCATGTTTTGAATCTGTTTAGCTGTATGACCCTGGGCAAGTCTTTTACATCAGTGTTCCAAACCTTGCAAAATGAAGGAACTGGACTAGGTAACAATTCTCTAGCTATCACTTATGCTCTATATGCTTCTGAAATATTCTTAGAAAAAGTCTCAGATACGATAGCAGGTACCAAAGGAGGCAGGCATACATAGACCAGGATCCAGAAATAAGTTATTTACTGCAATATGATATTAAATTTAGCTCTGAAATTTCTGGCAGCTGAGAAATAATATAAAATTCTTGTTGTCTGACCAAAGGGAGGGTAGCACTTCTTTTACGTATTTATTTGGCATTGCTGGAGGAAGTCCTCCAGAGGGCATGGTGACTAGTTGACCAGTAAGTGAACTGAGCAATGGACCCCCCCCACCATATCTTTGCAATGTACCATGTAACTTTCACCCACCATCCCCAAAGTGGGAGCCCTTGTCCAGAGGTAGCCTTGAGAGAGCAATGTGGTGTTCAGTCCATCTGGACTGAGGATGTGGCTGGACCAGTTAAGGCCTCTCTATAAGCTTTTAAGTTTCTGGCAGGTAGGTGTGGAGATTCACTCACCTTGTGGCCACCCAAGACGGGACTTGTTGGTAAGTTCTCTTGCTTATGAATTCTGCCACCGATCAATTTGGAGTGGTCTGCTTCTTTCTTTGATCTCTTCTTGCCCTTTCTGTACAGGAGCCAGTTTCAGATTTCACCCGGGAAGCTCCTGACTTTGTGAACCAACAGATTTATTCATATATTTTATTACAAAAGGAGTGCTAACATGATTTAACTTTTTTTTAAGCAAAAATTCACTTATGATCCCTCTACCTCGATAAATACAAATATTTTCCCTCTAGTCTTTACCAACATAAAAATAATTCAATCATTACCACAGAAAATCTCTTTGCTTTTCTTGCCCCAAGAAGATACATCCTTTACTCCACGCTGCTGTAGTGCTTGTACAGTTTTAAGGGCTGTTATTTTAAGGGTCTGCTCAGTGTCATTTAGGTAGCTAGGAAATTCCTTGACCATTGGGTGTTTAGTGGGTTTCCAATTTTCCATTACTGCCTAGAACATGCAATTAGTATTGTAGGGCTTTATTTACTTCTTTCTTTCTTTTTTTAGGGTTCAGTTCAGTTCAGTTCAGTCGCTCAGTCGTGTCTGACTCTTTGTGACCCCATGAACCACAGCACGCCAGGCCTCCCTGTCTATCACCAACTCCCGGAGTCCACCCAAACCCATGTCCATTGAGTCGGTGATGCCTCATTATATTGTAGCCACGCGTTCCAGGAAACAAACTCACTCAGAAGGACGTTGCAGATAGTGGAATGCAGTTTATTATACCGGCGGGCCCAAGGCAGAGTCTTCTCTTAGCCTAGGACCCCGACCAGTTTTTGTGAAAAACTTATATACTCTAAGTGTACGTACTCAAACCCACCTCCCCAAATTCTCTGAAACTAGTCTGAACAAAGGAAAAGAAAGATACAATCAAAGTTAACCCGTGATTCATATGCCTTAAGCTTAGGTAGTTAATAGTGGACATTTATCAATAGGCCTGTGGTCATACCCCAATAAGCATAATAGAATTTATGATTCTATTTGGTTACACAGATAATTAGGGTATTTGTTTAGGTGAAGGAGAGTCTAGGTACGAGCCTTGGGGCTCTTCCAAGGAGGCGGGGAGTCTGGTTTTCCATTGGTATGTCGTTTCCATAGGTACTGGGCATATAGCTCAAAGTCCACAGGCGGCCCAAGGTGGAGTCCTGCTTTCAGGATGGAGCCTGTTCTGTCTGTTTCCTCCTTCGATATGAATTCCCTAAAATGAGAAAATCAGGTCAAAAAATATGGATGAAATTATTTTCTAAACCTTGACCCTTTGCTTCCCTTAGAAATTATTCTGCCTTGACTCTTGGGTACCACAAGCTAAGATCAATTTACTAGGCAATCTTAGGGAACAATGATCATATTCAACTCTAAATGGCTCTGGATGGGTCTGCTGTGAGGCAGACTAATTTATCCAGACACAAAGCTTTTAGTATTTCAATGTATATAGTATGGTTAAGCAGAGATAGGATGGAATGTTTTATTGAATTGGAAATAAACAGTGTCTGGGCAGGTGGCATGGAGGGGGCTGCTTCAATGTGTGGCACTTCTCTTATATCCTGGAAGGTGTTAAAGGGAGGTAAGTTCATTGTCCTTGTGAAGATGTCCCCAGAAACAGAGCTGGAATCCTTCTGGACTGAGTCTCTGTGCTGTTTCTCCAGTATTCACGGCTGTCAGAATTTAACTGGAGTGGAGGAGAGTTTCCTTCTTTCCTGGATCTCAAAAGCTCAGTCTCTAAGTGCTTCAACTTCTCATCCCCAAGTGTTTCCAGAGAAGACAGCCTGAGGGAGAGGAAGTGGTGCTAATTAAATCCTCCCTCTGTTTTCCAGGCGCTGGAGCTTTTCACAGATGTCTGTTGTTAGGCTCCAGTTCACACAGTGCGGCAAATACAGAAGCAGGCTTTCCTTTCCCAAAGGAACAAATCTTCCTTCACAGGTTACAGGGAACTCTAGAAACACAGTTCCTTCCAAAAGCCTCTGTAAGAGGTGGCAGACCTGCAAAAATAGAGCATGCAACTAACAGGGAGGCTACATGCCTCTGTGTGCTCTCTCTCTCTCATGCGCACACACACACCCCTACTAAAATTCTCCTGCTTCTCCATGCGTGCCCTTGTATTTCTCACAGGCCAATAACTTGAAAAACTTATCTGAAAACTCAGTGCAGCCCTTCCTGCTGTAAGACAGCGTGCATCATGGCAGGCTTGTCGACCTCGAGTGTGGCTGGGAGTCCTGAGTGGGAGTCCAGGTGCTTTCTCTCCTCTCCAAGTGTGCCCTGGGATGCATGTGTGCATGCGTGTGTGCTTTCTAAGGCGCTTCTGTCATGTCCGACTCTCTGCAACCCTATGGCTTCTATGGACCGCAAGGCTTCTCTGTCCATGGGATTCTCCAGGCAAGAATACTGGAGTGAATTGCCATTTCCTTCTCCAGGGGATCTTCCCGACCCAGGGATCGAATCCTTGTCTCTTATGTCTCCTGCATAGGCAGGCAGGTTCTTTACCTCTAGTACCACCTGTGCTGTGGACAGGGCGGGGGTTGGGGGAGTGGCATCCCACCAACTCTGGGATCCTCAGAGAGATGGAAACAAATCCATCATTCTAGGGCTGCTGGGAGAATCAGAGGAAATAACCTGTAATGTGATCAGCAGAGGGCTTTTTGCTTGTGAGTCTCTGACCAGCCACATGTTCCCTCCACTCAAGCCCCTCAGGGTGACTGTGTATGTCCACATTTGCCTGAGACAATGCTGGTTTATGCCTATCATCCTAGCATAAGTGTTAATAGCACTTTCTTCATGCTCAGAAGTATCCAGGGTTAGGCAATAAACTATATGCTAGTACTATTTTACCACCCTTGACTACTCTAATTATTCCCAGTTTTAATAATATAAATTTGCTGTGGGTAGGCGCCACTTCTCACTTTCTGTTGCTTCACAAAGAGGAAGGAAATGAAATTTGTGGGAAGGAGCCCTAAGACTAAGATGGCATTCCCAGTCCCATGGTGACGCTGGGCATGAGAACTTCCTACGTCGTAGCACTGGGCGTGTGTGCACAGCAGCCGTAACCGTGTGGCCTCAGCTTGAGAAGGGCCACTTGGTTGAGGACACCTTTTGCTAGGCTAGCATGTAGCTTCTATTTTGTTTTGCTTTGTGATACTTCTTTTAATTTACAAAATATTAGTGAATCTACTGTGTTTCTATTTATGTTAAGTCAGAGGAAGTCATTGTAAGCATCCAGAACCTTATGAAAACAGAAAATAAAAATCACCTGTGACTCTATCATCCAGAGACAATCATTGCCTTTTTAAAATTGAGGTCTACTTGATATACAATACTATATACATTTCAGGTGTACAACATAGTGATTCACAATTTTTAAAGGTTACCCCAGTTATAGTTATAAAATACCAGCTATATTTCCTGTGCTGTACAATATGTCCTCATAGCTTCTTTATTTTACACATAGTAGTTGAAAGTGAAAGTCACTAAGTATTGTCCAACTCTTTGCGACCCCTTGGACTATACAGTCCATGGAATTCTCCAGGCCAGAATACTGGACTGGGCAGCCTTTCCCTTCTCCAGGAGATCTTCCCAACTCAGGGATTGAACCCAGGTCTCCTGCACTGCAGGTGGGTTCTTAACCAGCTGAGCCACAAGGGAAGCCCAAGAATACTGAAGTGTGGTAGCCTATCCCTTCTCCAGCAGATCTTCCTACATCAGGTATCGAACAGGTGTTTCCCGCATTGCAGGTAGATTCTTTACCAGATGAACTACCAGAGAAGCCCACACATAATAGTTGATACCTCCTAATTCCTTACCCCTATCAGGTCCTTTCCCCTTTCCCTCTCCCCATTGGTAACCACTAGATTTTCAGAGATGATCATTGTTAATATTTTATTTTACTTCTTTTCAGATTTTGTTTCTAACCTCTGTCCTACCATACATGTATATATGCATGCAAGTTCAGGTATTATGTCTTCTTCCCTTCCTTCCTGCCTCCCTCATTCCTTCCCACCCTCCCTTCATTCCTTCTTTCTGAATTATTGTAACAAATTTGAATAACATTTTCATAACATTTTATAACTTATTTTTCCATTAGCATTACATTTTGGACATCATTCTGTACTAAAAATATATTCTCACATTTCTGATGACCAAATTGTATTTGTGCACTATAACTCTTGTCTTAGTCAATTATCTGCTGATGGATACTTAGTTTCACTATATGTATTTTTAGTATTAAACACAATGTTGTGTGAGTGTCTAATGTTGCTATTACATACAATGTTGTGCTGTTAGACATGAAGTTATTTATTTATTTTTTTTGCTATTAGACACAATGTTGTAATGCATGGCCTTCTATATTTACATCTTTTGGCATTTGTCTAAATTATTTCTTTAGGATACATTTTTATTTTTTAATTTAATTTTTTACTTAAAATTTTTCTTTTTGGAGTATAGTTGATGTACACTGTTATATGTAGCAGGTGTACGATGTAGTGATTCACAATTTTTAAAGATTATATTTCATTTATAGCTATTATAAAATATTGGTCATATTCCCTGTGTTGTACAATATGTTCTTGAGGATACATTTTTAGAATTGCAATTTTTCAGTTTCAAGAAAGCACTCAGTTCTAAGTGCTTCTGTGCCCTATTAGTAAGAAGTACATTAAAAAGTGCATTATCATTGCTTTTAACTCCTAAAGAAGCTCACAGGCCAGTAGACTTTCAAGAAAAAACACTACAAAAACTTGAAGAGAAATTTTCAAGTGGTAATAATTTCAAATTGTTCTTTCCTTGTTTATCTTCCTGTTCCATGGAATTAAAGACGGGGAAAATGGAACTACTTGTAGCCTCTTTTTTTCTGTCCAGAGTCTCTGCTGCTGTCCCCTGGTAAATGTCCCCTGATGATCATATTGTCTGTGTTACTGAACTCCATCCGTCAGTGCATCTGTTCAGTTAACGTAAGGTGGGTTTGTCAGTTTCCGGAGCTTTGGTTGTTCATCATGGGCTTTTTTGCCATAGTTAAGACACAGGTGATTTTTTTTTTTTTCCTGAGAATTTTGTTTCTTTGTTTTAGGCTAAAGAAATGTCAAGAATTGGGAGCTCTGAGGGATTCCAGCCTGTGTCTCTGAAGCGAGAGGAAGATGACCAACCTTCTGAGACGGATCAGCTGTCCATGGAGGAGAGGGAGCCAGAAACAGAGGTCCCAGTGCCAAAGCAGATTTCAAGGCTGCCAAGTGTGGTTGAATCAGCTCTCTATCCGAATCCCTATCACAAGCCTTATCTCTCACGGAAGTACTTCGTCACTCGGGTAAAATCATAAAAGCATTAGTGTTCTTAAATACTGCATAAGGCTTCTCTTTAACATCCTAATATTCTTCCATATACCACATTTTATCAACAGTTTTCACATTTGTTATCTCATGTAATAGCTACAATAACTGTGAAGTAGGCATCCTTATCTTAATGTTACAGGTGAAGGATCTGAATTTCAGAGAAGTTATGGGTCTATTTGACCACCAGAGAAGCAGGTCCTCCAGTTCCCATGGGTCTTTGGCTCCTCAGTTTTGTATTCCTGCTAAACCTGACCTCAATAAGTTAATGCTCCATGAAGAGAAAACCAGACTTGCTAGAAGAATATAAAGCTGGGAGCCCAGAGGGAGTTATTTGCTCTATGTTAGGAAAAGACATGAGTGATGGAATAGAAAGCGTTGCTGAGAATACCTGAACCTCAAGGGTATACAGGGCATGCTGGTAGTAGAGTGTAGGGCAGGCACTTCATTCCAAATATAGAGTTGCAGTCTGGAACTCAGCTTCTTCCCTGTGCATCAAAGCTGGGGAGTAAATAGATGGGCGCATAATGAGGGTGGTGTTTATATATCCAAATGTTAAAAATATTTCAGACTTCTCACATTTGGATCGAGTAGAAACATCCTTGGTTTCTAGTACCTTCCTCTGTCTTGAATTCTCCTTCCTGTTTATAGATCTGCTTTCAGATCAGATCAGATCAGTCGCTCAGTCATATCCGACTCTTTGCGACCCCATGAATTGCAGCACGCCAGGCCTCCCTGTCCCTCACCAACTCCCAGAGTACACTCAGACTCACATCCATCAAGTCAGTGATGCCATCCAGCCATCTCATCCTCTGTCATCCCCTTCTCCTCCTGCCCCCAATCCCTCCCAGCATCAGAGTCTTTTCCAATGAGTCAACTCTTCGCATGAGTTGCCAAAGTACTGGAGTTTCAGCTTTAGCATCATTCCTTTTACCAATCCTTTAACTTTCTTGTCAACATACTAGCAGTGAGCTCATAGGCTATAAACAATTAGAGGCTAAACTGCGGATTGTACACTGTGGTAGCAGAGACCACCTGGATTTTCACGTGTACCTGGAGCATCTCTTTACTGACATTTTTTTTTCAACTCAACCTCCTAAATAAGTGGTGGCTAAGAGTTTGAGACTATTTATGTTTTAATTAATGAACTTGGATGTTCTAGCTTTTAAAGTTAATCTTTGGTTAAGATAAAGTTGTAATTAAAGAGACGCAGTGTGTTTGTGTGTGTGTGTTTGAAAACAAAACAAAAAAAATCAAACAAACATATATCCACATTACCTATATTCAGTGAGTCTTAGCTATATCCAGTGACTCATATGTGCAAATTGCTGGCATGTTCCTTGTTATGTGTGTGTTTGTGTGTTTTTTGCATATGTAAAGCAAATGGCTTGTTTTCCAAAGCATGGTAACTTTTTTGAATATGCAAAGTTTAGTTGTAAGATATATCTGGGATAAAATCAAAGCATCCCTTAGAATGTCCATTTTTTTTGATAGTGATGATGTATCTATCAGGGTTAGATGAGAGAGGAACAGTGATGAATGATATGGAATAAGAGATGTATCATTGGAAGCTGGTACAGTTAAGAGAGCTGCCTGAGAAATCTATGCAAAGCTGTTCTTTGCATCTGTTGATGGGTCTGGAGGTGTTACACATCAACCAACTGGCCGTTGTGCAGTAGAACTAGGGAACAGGGGAACCTACATGGACGAATTAGAACTCCTTTTGATCCGGCAGCACTCACCACAGAAAAATGGAACCTGTGTTGCTCTCCCACCAAGTTTGGATTTGAAGATGTGAGTCATTTTCAGGAAAAGCCACTATTCTCCACCGAGTTAGCTGCACACTTACTCAGTTCAGGGAAGGAGGATCTGAGGGAGGAAGTCTGACTGTAACAAAAGAAGCTATAGGTCCAGGGGTTTCCCCACTCCCTTTTATGCCATCAAGCAAACAAGAGATCAGCAGCTCTGAACAACGGGGTCTGATTGGCCTGTCCTGATCTTCAGCAAGAACACGACTGATGTTTCACTTCTACCTTTGAAGTCTGACACAAATGTCTGTTGTGGCCAACACTAAGTTGGAAGCAGACAAGAAAGGGAATTCTAGAAAGTGTAGTTGCAGCTTAGCTAAACTGACACAGATCTGTGGTTTACAAGGATTCTGTAAATTCTTGTAAAGTCACAACAGAGCTTTTATTTATTTGTTTACATGATGCTTTTATTTGTGTGGCTCTGTGTAGCTTATAAGAGACAGTCCCCTGGAGCAGCACTGTGAGGTAGGCAGAGAAAGGCTTATCAGTCTTGTTTTAGGAGTAAATGCACAGAAGCTTCAGAGGAGTTAAGTGACTAAGTCGTATGATATTAGTGTAAGACCTGTAGCTAGACTCTGTATCTTCTAAGTCCGGTGGTCTTTCTACCATAAAGTACAATTGAACTTAGGATGTTTTAGTAAAGGTTTTCTATTACTGACTCTGATTCATGTGAAGAACATCTTTTCCACCAGGTGTATAGAAATCAACTTTAAGTTCTCAAGAGCCTGGGAAGGAAAACCTTCTAATTTTGTCAGTGAGTCTGAAGTAGACACAAGGACTCTTTAGGAGCTGACTGTGAGGGCTATATTCCCAAGGCAGTCAGCATTCACTTTCCTTCAGACTAAGACAAAATATGAAGAGGTTTTATTACTTTTTTTTCTTCTTGGTTTCTTTTTTTTTCTTTTTTTTTTTAGCACATGAGTATAATGAATGTGCTTTAATGCATTCTAGGATAATGAAAATGAGATTGTTGGTTCTACTGAAACAATGATAAATATTAGTTTGAATAAATAAAGGAATGATACGGTTTAACTACCTTGTAAACCACAGATCTGTTGATGTGTTGGTAGCTGAGGAAATGGGAGGAGGTATGTGTGTGTGGTGTGTATGTATGCATAAATTTCTTCTCTTCAAAGTATGGATACAATGTGAGTTTTATCTGAGAGTTTAAATAAGCTACTTTTTAAAGGGTTTTTAATACAGTGTAAGACACATCTATTAACATTTCATAAACAGCATCTCTTGCTATTCTAAATACTTTATTCCTCTTTTTTTTTTTTTTTTTTTTGGTTAATTTGGCATTCACATTTCTGTAAGTGGTAATAAGAATGGCATTAAGATGCCCATGACCTCACCATGACCTCTAAAGTAAGGTATAAATGTAGACATATAGGGTCTGTAGCAGCAGAGATTTAAATGAAGGAAGCTAACTCATTTTCTCGAGGGATAATTAAATCAGACCAGGACTGTGAATGACTCAGACCTATGAAACATTCATCACATGACAAGGTATCACTTCTTGGAGCTGAAAAGAGCTCTAGTCCAGTGATGATCTGGTGTGGTGCTTCTCAGCTTTATCATGCAAACAGATTACCTGGAAAGCTTGTTAGAATATTGGTCTGATTCAGTAGGTCTGGGATGAGGCCTTAGATTCTGCATTTATATGCACTCTATGGAAATAATCATGCTTTCTGTCCACAGATCGCACTTTGAACACCAAGTTGGTAGTCAACGCTCTCATTTTTAGTGGCAACTAAGACCCAGAGAGGGGCAGTGGCCCACCGGAAGTCCTAACACTTAGTGCACGCTGACTTAGTGCACACTGACTTAGTGCACGCTGACTTGCCCAGGAAGCTAATAAGAACCAAAGCTGGGTTTAGAGCTGATGTTTCCCAATTCCCATTCATAGTTCTTGATCCCATGCAGTGGCTTAAAAGAAATCAATTTATTACCGTGTAAGAATTTTAAGGCTATGTGGCAAATGCAGAAGAGCAGTAAGACTGAGTAGAAAAATTTTTTGGCCTTGCATTTTATTATAAGGTTTTAAAGTAATTTCACTTGAGGTGGTTTATAATTCCACAGCTCAAAGTTAACGAAAATATATAAATATGCTTTTATACATTTTGGTGAATATCCTTTCTTACTTTTTTCTTACATGTACATTTTATTGTGCAAAACATAGTGTTACATCTGTTGTGTGTGCTAAGGTGCTCAGTTATGTTTGACTCTTTGCAGCCCCATGGAATGTAGCCTACCAGGCTCCTTCGTCCTGAGGATTCTCTAGGCAAGAATACTGGCATGGGTAGTCATTCCCTTCTTGAGGGGATCTTCCCAACCCAGGGATTGAACCCGGAGAGCCTGAGGTGCAGGCAAATCCTTTACCATTTGAGCCACCAGAGAAGTATCATGGAAACGTAATACAATTTATTTAAGTTTTGCTGTATATTTAGGCTGCTTTTTGTTCATATTTTTTAACTTGGAAGGGGAAGTTATTCCTTGGCTCACTGAGGCAGATGGACTCAATTTCTTAGCTGCCAGGTGTGGACACCTAATGCTCTAATAAGAGGAGGATCAATTATATGAGTTTCAAGTTGGATATGGAAATATAAGATAATTTAAGGCAAACAAGAGGCATCTTTAGCATCACAACATTGTGTATTAGATCACATCTCTGAATATCTGGTCATAAAACAAGTTGATCTGGTCCCTTGAACCTCTTATGTTATTTTATGGGTCACTCTGAGTTGTTGCGTTCTTTCCTCAGTCTTCCAGACAAGTGTTTATTTACTGCAACTTTGCCCTTCCGATGTGGCTTAGCGACATTCTTGCTTCGAGCCAGGAAGGGCCTCAGAGAATATCTAATCCTACCCCTAGGACACACAGAACTGATGTGACTTCTCTTCTTTGGCAGCTTAGGGGCCATGGCAGGCCTGGAACCCAGGATTCCTGGCACTTTGTGCCACCTATCCACTGCCTCTGACCTTGGACAGTGAATGAGCAGTCACATAATGAGGGTCTGAACCAGTTGCTATCAGTCTGCTTGGATAACCTTTTCCTCCTATTTTTGTTCATTTGCTATTATTGCTTAGACATGTCTAAAAATGGCCTACTGCCTTCTCTCCACAAAAGTACCCCTCAAGGCTAATAACTTGAGGTATATTATGATAATCACTTTAGTTGTAGAGAGTGATATTCAAAAGCAACTTCTTATGAAAGGAACAATACTTGATCTGCATGGGGAAAGATATATTTAAACTCCCTGTAGGACTCTATATTTGCAGATACCTTATCAGAAAGTTGAAAGCGATTAGAGATGGGGAATTATCTCTAAATTTATACTTAAGAATGTAAATTACATACAAACTAATGGGACTAAAACTATTTGATCTTTTAATATTTAATTAATGGTTCCCCGTGGCCTTTTTATAGCCTGTGTTCTATTGTGAGGAACGAGACTTTAATAAGCAGGTTTGGGACTTCCTATTGTGTGGCAAGATGTCATTGCCTTCATGACACTAATTTGGCTTTCATACTCTCTCCTTTTCCCTCTTCTCTTACTATAGGCTTCCCTGTGTCTTGCTCTTGTACTGGGAACAACTAAATATATTAGTTGTATTGTTATTGTCTGTGTGAGCTTCCCTCTGGCTTAGAAATTATATATCTCACTGGGCAGAAGGTTTCTGGATTCCCCTCCTTGCACTGAAATGCTTTGAAGATGGTAATAAAAGTTGATGTTTCTATCTGAGCATAGATCCTTAACAATTACGAGATAAGAAGCATTTCTTTCATTTTCAGAGAGAGACAAATTTGCCTGGGCTTTACAAATCAGGTCCAATTCAGAACTAGTTTCTTACCTTATGAGTGTACCACAAAGCAAACCCTTTCTGAGGACGATGACACCCGCAAGAGAGGGCTGACTGTGTCTAAGTCCCTAGGAGCACTCTTTTCTTCTCTGTCCTTTCTTCTCACTGTCTGACTAAAGTGTCCATTACAAGGGAAAATATTAATAGCAGGCATGAATATTGTTTGTGTGACAACTGACTCCCAGGCTAGTCTAGCTCAAGGAAATGCAAGGAGACAAATACGTATGTCTGTATATGCATGGCTGAGTCACTCTGCTGTATACCTGAAACTACTGCAACATTGTTAATCAGCTCTACTCCAATATAAAATAAGTTCAACAACAAATACTTATGTCCTTGAACTTTCCTCAGCACATTTGTTTTCACTGAAACTATTTAGGGCTAGACATCAGAGAAGCTATTGTTCATTATGTCATGTAGTGACTTAAAAATAAGGATCCCCCTAATGATTTTTTTCTTAAAATTTAGAATTAGAAATGTATGTGTACTCTCTTGCTAAGCTTTATTTGATTGGATGATGCGTACATATCATTCCAATATACTTTCCTTTGAGTCTCAGGCTGCAAGGAGTCTCAGAGCTAATTGTTCCACTGCAATAATCATCTGATCCCCTGATCCTGGTACAAAGGTTTCCCTTCTATTTAGTATTAACAAGAAGAATGACAATAGAGTCTTTTATTCTTCAATGTTATCAATGTTTTGGTCATTTCCAAACAGCTGCTACAGTTAATGGTATCTCATCTATCTAACATATGCATGTAGACTGATTTGTGGAATGGCAAGGTGACTTGGCGAGGGTCTCATAGCAACCAGAAAGGCTGAGATTTAAAAAAAACCTTGGCCTGGACACAAGTCAAAAGGTTCACACACTTTATTGTATTTTTGACACTAAATGGCTGAAGTTAATGTATCATAGTAACCAAGAGTAACAAATGGAGAAGAGTAAAATACTTTATCAGGACACGATGCATAACTGTTCCATAAAGGCGTGATCGATGTTTCTACTAAAGGTGAGAACTAAGGCAGTGAGTACCCAGATAGGATTTCAGAGATTTCCAAACTGTTCTCTAAAGAATCCACTTTACTTTTAACCTTTAACTTTTGAAAAGGTGTATAGTAAAACAATGGGCTTCCCTGGTGGCTCAGCAATAAAGAATCCACCCAAAATGCAGGAGGCTCAGTACAGGAGGATGTGGATTTGATCCCTGGGTTGGGAAGACCCCTGGAGTAGGAAATGGCAACCCACTCCTGTATCCTTGCCTGGGAAATCTCATGGACAGAGGAGCCTGGTGGACTACAGTCCATAGAGTAGAAAAGAGTTGAGCATCCACACAGGGATGCGTAGTAAAACAACACCTCTATACACTGTGTCCACCATCACGTTCCTTCCCTACCTGTAGGGGACGCCTGTTAACCTTTTCTGTGTATCTTTCTAGAGTGACTTTAGGTGTGTTCAAACAAAAATACTTATTCTTATCCATTCCTCCCTTTTTACACAAATGATGACATATTTACCCTTGCTTCAAAGTATGTTTCTTCATTTTTTACATATTTATCGTATTTCATTGCATGTATGTATCCCATGATATACCTAACGAGTCTCCTATTCCTAGACTTTTGCATGGTTTCCAAGTTTTTGCTATCCACAAACCAGGCTGCAGAGGAAACTTTGCATATGTCATTTTGTACATATGCAAGACTGTCAGTAGTATAACTTCACGGAAATGGAATGTGTGGATCAAAGGATAGATCATTTTGATGGATTTTGCTGATTGCCTTTCATAGAAAAGACAAGTAAAGTTTTGAAAAATTATACTTTCTTTTATTTGTCTTTACATACTTTTGGCAAAGTGCCTGGTATAAAAGCATTCAACAAAATGCTTATTTCATTATTATTTCATTATTCTTCAATTCTATTTCTAATTTTTTTTTTCTTCTGAGAAGTACTAGTTTCACTACCAAGTTATATTAGCTTGAAGAAGAAATTACATGGATACAGGAAGAGAGACAGGAAAAATAGCCATGATGAATCATCAAAGAAAGTATCATTTTTCAGAGAACTTTGACCATCGAGCCTGGTAGAGTCCGGCTGCATCATGGAGAGCTGAGGATGAGCGATGAGAGAATTGTCACAGAATCCCAGGAAATTTCCATGAAACATAGACCAGTCCTACCAGCTGTGCTGTGCTTAATCACTCTGTCATGTCCGATTCTTTGCAACCCCATAGACTGTAGCCTGCCAGGCTCCTCTGTCCATAGGGATTCTCCAGGCGAGAAGACTGGAGTGGGTTGCCATACCCTCCTCCAGGGGTTCTTCCCAACCCAGGGATTGAACCCAGGTCTCCCTCATTGCAGGCATATTCTTTACCATCTGAGCCACCTGGGACTGGATCAGTGATGCTGATACAACCTCTTGTGTCAATGGGAGCACAAAGCATATTTAATGAATGTCCCAGAACTTACTGATTTCATGACACACCAGGTTCAGCAGGCCTGGTGTGCTGTATTAGCTTTCTGAAGGGCCCTTCAACCAGCAGCAGAGGATGACAAAAGAGCCAGAAATCATTCAGTCTACTGGCTGACTGTCCAATTCAACAGGAAACTTGTTAAAATTGAGAAATCAGAATCTCTAGGTGTAAAGGCTGTGATTATATTTTCTTAAAGATTTCCAGGAGATTTTGATAATCAGCTTGGCTTGGAAAGATCATCCAGTCTACTCATTTGTCTTATAGATAAAGAAATGGAGGCCAAGGACAGTAAATCATTGTCTAGAGGTCAAAGAATTTGTTCATGACAGATCTGGAATATCAACCCAGGACACCCAACTCTAAGTAGTTGTCCTGCAAATTCCAGGATGACTTGGACTGTGTGGAATGAATTGGAAGGGAGGGGGAAAAGTGAAAGTATGAAAGTGAAAGTCGCTCAGTCGTGTCTGACTCTTTGCAACCCCATGGACTATACAGTCCATGGAATTTTCCAGGCCAGAATACTGGAATGGGTAGCCTTTCCCTTCTTCAGGGGATCTTCCCAACCCAGGGATTGAACCCAGGTCTCCCACATTGCAGGCAGATTCTTTACTTCTTTTCCTATATTTTACATGTGGACTCATGTAAGATTTTTCTTAACCAATGGACTCTATGGTCAACATTTTTCAAAGCCTTTTATCAATGACTGAGAAAACAAGCAACCCCAAATCCTACAACCTACTCACCTCTGGGAGAAAAATTTATTTGAATGGGTCTTGGCCAGGCTAGTGTCCCTGTTTCCTTTTAGGAAAGGTCTCAAACCAGGAGGATTAGGAGTGCTAATATTTATGGAAGATTAGGTGTTTAGTATAAATCCCTATTACACAGAGAAAATACGAGAGCTTGTAGCATACTTGTTCCAGGGCTGGGCATGAGGTCAGCACTGTGTTCTTTGCCTGGAGGTGGAATGTCTAGATTTCCTGTCTCTTGTCAGTCACCTCTTAGCGGAGGGAACTTGACAAGTTACTTCCACATGCAGACCCCTGTTTCCACACCTATAAAATGAAATGGCTTATAATTGATGAGCCCTGAGCTGTAGTGGTTCTATACACTGGAGTTACCCAAGATGCTTTTAAAAATCCTGATGTACTGTTATGAGGATCCCACCCACTGAGTATCTGATATAATTGGCCTTGTGTACAGCCTCAGCATTAGAATTTTCCAAAGCTCCCCTGGTGATTCTGATGAGTAACCAAGGCTGGGAGTGACTGCCTAGAGAACAATGGTTCTTACAGTAGAGTCCCACACCAATATCATCACCCAGGAACTTGATAAAAATGAAAATTCTCAGGCCCCTACTCGGAACTACTGAATCAGAATCTCTGGGGACAGTGCCCAGAAATCTGTGTTTTAAAAACACATTTTAGGTGATTCTCATGTGCACTGAAGTTTAAGAATCACTAAGCTTGAGCGTCTATGAATTTCTTCTTTAGTCACAAAGTTGTGTCCAGCTCTTTATGAGTCCATGGACTACAGTGCCACCCCTGCCCCCACCCCTTCCCCAACCAGGCTCCTCTGTCCATGGGATTTCCCAGGCAAGAATACTCGAGTGGGCTGCCATTTCCTTCTCCAGGGGATCTTCTGGACCCAGGGATTGAATCTATGTCTCCTGCATTAGAGGGAGGCTTCTTTACTGCTCAGCCGCTAGGAAAGTGAATTTCTTGTTAAGGAACGTCAATCGATTTTTAAACTAGAGGAAGGCTCATAGTAGGAATACCTGCTTGGAGAATGGTGAAGAAAGAGAGGTAAGGAGACAAAAAAGTTCATTTCCCAGAACCAGAATTACAGTCAGAACATTGGAAGGTTTTTCTTTTATGTTTTACTGCCATATACTGTTTGAAGAGAGAAAAGTTTGATTTAAAAAAAAAGTAGATATTGCTAAATGCATTGAATTTCATTATAAACATATTTGTTCGTCAGAAAAACTGGCCCTCTGAAAATAGCGATCCGAATTTCTTTGAACAAGTGAGAGTAAGATTATGAAAGGCTTATAGGACCTGGATCACTTTTGTCTCATGCAAGGAGAGCAGCTTAGTAAATGCCAGAATTCAAGACTAAGCTCTCTGGCAGGCAGTGCCAACAACCAACAGGCTACTCCAAGAACTATCTTTCCTGGTCAACTTTCTGGAGGTGTTGCTGGGTTATAGTAATTAATCATAAGCATGAAGGGGACTCAGGCTTCTCTAAACTAGGTATTTTCTTCTTCCTACTCAGCCAGGGGTCATTGAGACTGCCATGGAAGACTTGAAAGGCCATATTACCAAGACTTCTGGAGAGACAATTCAAGGCTTCTGGCTCTTGACAGAGTGAGTAATTATGACTAAGTGAAGGGCAATGGAAATCTAGCCTTTTGTTTGACAATACCATAATAGAATAGACGATGGCCAGAATTTCTTCTGGTTACAGAGAGATCATCAATTATGCTCCTGTTGGAGAGTAAAGTCTTGTGGTGCCCCATGGCTGATGTTATGACCAAGTTTGACTTCTATGACTGTTTTCCAAGATAGTTGCTTCTCTCAACTATCATTGCAAGTACCTTAACTCAGGGCATGACCATTTCCCACAAGGACCATTGCATTAGCCTCCTAATTGAGCTCTCTGGTTCCAATCTCTGTCTCTTGTAAGCACTCTCTCACCAATCATACCATGCTACTAACCATCCCACTCTGGATACAGTGGAAAGGAGGGTTGGGAAAGAGGATGGGTGAGGTCAATGTATACAATGTGAATTTTGAGCAAAAAACTAGGAAAAATCATGTAGGATAAAGACAGGCCACCTGGTAAAAAGGGATAGACTGGGAGATTGGGATTGGCATGTACACACTACTATATTAAAATAGATAACCAACAAGGACCTACTGTATAGCACAGGGAATTCTGCTCAATACTCTATAATAACCTAAATGAGAAAAAAAGAAGCTGAAAAAGAACATACATATATGTGTATACCTGAGTCACTTTGCTGTATACCTGAAACTAGCACATTGTTAATCAGCTGTACACCAACATAAAATAAAAATTTAAAAATAAATAAATATAACCCCTTCCCCACCACTGCCAAAAAAAGACAGGCCACCTGTTCAGAGTTAGGATAAAAACCAAATCTAACACTTACATCCTTGTCAGTTTATTGACTGCTCTATTCTCTCAAGTTTTAATCTTAGCTACAGGGGTTTTCATTGCAAAAGACACCATGGAGATGGTTACCTTTCTGTCCTCCCCCAAAACTCTAGTGTCTATGTGACCTTTACTTAACGCACCAGGCAAATATTAGGAATGTCATGGTCTTTACAATAATAGGTAAAATATACTCATAATAAGGGTAAGAGGCATGTCTTTTCTTCTGCAGAATGCATAATATTAAGAGGAGAATGCAGTTAGAATTCCACTTCAGAGTTCAGTAAGTTTTCTTGGTAATATGATCTCCAGAGGTTTCAGCAGAAAAGTTCAGTAACTTCTATACCTTAAGTGAAGAATCATTTAGTCTTTCACCTCTGGGTGGGACATCTTCTTTGATTAAGTTTTAGGAGGGCAACTCTGGAATGTTTAAGCATCCAGGCAAGCAGAATAAATCCCTTAATCAATGAAATGCAGAACCAAATAACTTGTTTCCATCTGTCTGACCACCACGTGATATCATTGTTTCAAAAGGGTTCCAATATTTGAATTAAAATGAATTTTGAAAACCAACCTGACAATTTCTGAGCATTTGTGTCCTAATATATAAATTAGAGATAATGATATATACTTGATGAGGTGTTAGGATGACTAAATGAGATAACGTAAAATTCTTAGCAAAGTCCCTAGCATATATGACTTTTCAATGCATATCAGTGTCCTTTCTCTGTTCACAGTAGTATTGGTAAGCCAATAGTTAATTTTTGTTGTTATTTGTAGCCTCTACTTTTATTTTTATCTATCCATCTCCATCTCTATCATCATTATTTTCCACTCTCCACCTCTCATTCGCAGGGTAGAGTATGACTTGTGCAAATGAAAAGCCTGCCTTGATTAGGATAGGTGTCTACTTAAATTCTGAAGGTCACATCAGAGGTAAACACTTAACTAATTCATTTCTACAATGTATCTCATTTATAAGAAAAGATGCACAAATGCAGTCTTTCAAATTCAGTGGTGGATGTTTGTGTAACTCTCACATATTAATCATAGTATCAGTTATTTCTTTAATGGGCTTCCCTTGTGGCTCAGCTAGTAAAGAATCCGCCTGCAATGTGGGAGACCTGGGTTCAATCCCTGGGTTGGGAAGATCCCCTGGAGAAGGGAAAGGCTACCCACTCCAGTATTCTGGCCTAGAGAATTCCATGGACTCTGAAGTTCCACGGGATCACAAAGAGATGGACACGACCGAGTGACTTTCTCATTTCTCTCATTTCTTTAATAGTGCCTATTTTGTTTGATTTTATTTGACCTGTTTTTTTATTTGTTTGAATGCTTTTGCTTAGTGATTACAATAGCCAGTAGATGTCAACTATCCAAAGATAAATCTGATTGTGTGATCTGTGTTGAGGCTTATCTCCATAATTGTGTGCTTGCTTTAATATCAACTAGGATGCTGAACCAGGCAGTGTTCAGATAAATATGAACAGTTTTACCCCCAAGACTCAAGTTTTGTACCTAGCTCTAAACCTAATAGGAAGCTCAAAGAATTGGAAAGCACTTTCCAGCAACTGGTTTTCTGTTTTGCTTTCATTTTGTGGTATCCATTTATGTTAAGGACAACAACAATGTGTGTATCCCATGCATGTAGAATTTCAAGCAGTCACATTTGCTTATTTGCTGTCAGGCTTTCTTTCTGTGTGCATTGAAACCCATTTCTCCTTTTTAAATGGTAGTGATTTTGTGTTCTCTTTTGGTCATCCTCTCTGTTAAAATTCTTTTACTTCTCCCATGACCCTCCATCAAAAGCAAGTTTCAAGAGATCTGATTTCAGTCATTTCTACCAGAGTAAGACATTGCCAGTTACTTTCCTTTGCCTGTTAATCCTTATAGCTTGATCAGACTGCCTACTTGTAATGCTAAGAGGTGTCAGTTGTAAAGATGTTCAGGCATCTGGACGAAATGAATGAGGTCCCAGACACTGTGACTGTTCAAGCAGAAGATAGGAGGTTGTTTGTCAAAAGAAAGACATGCATACAGGTTTTGAATGACTTATCACACTTAACTCTTCTGTTCATTTGTAGTGCAGCAAAAACAAAACAAAACAAAACAAAACAAAACAAAACAAACAAACAGCAAAAATAATCAAATTAAAAGCAAACCTCCAAAATAACAACAGCAAGACTAAACAAAACAAATGTATAAATACACGGGCCCAGAGAGGTGAGAGCCCAGGGCTGCTCTTGTCCCCTTTACTTGTTTTTCTGATGGAATAAGACCATCCATTCTTATAAGTTTCAGGGGCTGTAATATAGACCAATTTCCCCAACCTTACCAACCACACAAGACTCTTTTCAAGCATAACACTTATTCATATGTGACAAAAATGACTGGGCTTTGTGTACATCAACTTTCAGTTTCTTCTGGGGAGATGAAAAATCCTTGGCTGCTCATCAGTGGTTTAAAGAATGTCTGCTTTCAAATCAGTATTCCATCTTCAGAATCATGAATAGTAAAAACCCGTTTAATGTAGTGTAGGTTGTTGTTGTTCAATAGCTAAGTCGCATCCAACTCTCTGTGACCTGATGGACTGTAGCATACCAAGCTTCCCTGTCCTTCACTGTATCCCTAAGTTTGCTCAATTTCATGTCCATTGAGTTGGTGATGCCATTCAACCATCTCATCCTCTGCCTCCCCCTTCTCCTCCTGCCCTCAGTCTTAGCATTAGGGTCTTTTCCCATGAGTTGGTTCTTCCCATCAGGTGGCCAAAGTATTGGAGCTTCAGCTTCAGCATCAGTCCTTCCAATGAATATTCAGGGTTGATTTCCTTTAGGATTGACTTGTTTGATCTTCTTGCTGTCCAAGTAGTATAGGTGGTGGTGGTTTTAGTTGCTAAGTCGAGTCTGACTCTGTGTGACCCCATGGACTGTAGCCCACCAGGCTCCTCTGCCCATGGGATTTCCCAGGCAAGAATCCTGAAGTGGTTTGCCATGCCCTCCTCCAGGGGATCTTCCCAACCCAGGGATCAAACCCACCTCCCTAACATCTCCTGCATCGATAGGTGGATTCTTTAGTACTAGTGGCACCTGGGAAACCTGGGGTTACTTTTACCTATTCTACTTGTGTGGTGGAAATAATTTATGATAGTGTGCTCATCTTTCACCAACTGCATGTTCAGTGATGTCATGCTGGTAGCTTGGAATTGGTGGCAGCAATTATACCATGGAAATAAGCAAACTCTAGAGATCAGAGTTTGATTTTATTGTTTTGTTAATTGTCTAAACTTAAGAAAGTAGTCGAGGATATGCTAATGATGCAGATTAAGTTTAAAAATGTGTATGTGGCTATGATATTGTCATAACACAAAAAAGGCTCAGAAAATATTATATTCTTCCAGTATTCAAAAACTGTTATCCAATTCGGCAAAAGAGTCATCTTTTCACTGATGAATGGATGAAATCTGGACGGGTGACTGAGGAAAGATGAATGCCAGACAGAGGCTGCAAGGTTGCAGAAGGTCTATCTATGTATGAAATAAGGGCATGAAATAACATTAAGCCAGTCAAGGCATTTTATGGGGGATATCACTCAAACTAGTTCAGGTGAGCTTCTTTGTGATGTTCTAAATTTATACAAATGTACCATTCAGCAGAATTGGAAAAACAAAAGTTTGAAGGCATTTGGGTAGAGAATACAAGGAGGATAAGAGACCAAAAGGAGACCAAAACAAAAATGAGAAATGCAGTCAACTCCAGCGAGATCCCAGTTAGCTGAAACCATTAAGAATATCCTAAGAAGGGCTTTCCAGGTGGCCCTAGTGGTCAAGAACCCACCTGCCAGTGCAGGAGACATAAGAGACATAGGTTCGACCCCTGGGTGGGGAAGACACCCTGTAGGAGGGCATGGCAACCCACTCCAGTATTCTTGCCTGGAGAATCCACGGACAGAGGAGCCTGGCGGGCTACAGTGCATAGGGTCACAAAGAGTTGAACACAACTGAAGTGACTTAGCATAGCATGAAGCAAGGAGACTTCAAGTGAGACTCAAGTTTTTAGCCCAGCCGGTTCAGGAACTTTATAAGCCTCTATAGCTATAAAGACAGGATGATGTTTTATCTCAGCTTTATCTCCTCCTTGTGCTGTCTTTCTTGGTCCTTCTGGGAAAGGACTTCTAAAATAAGTAGTGTGTACCCTTTTAGAAGTGATCCATTAAGCCAGCCCCAAGAGAACAACTTGACACTCTATGGAGTCTCAAAAAGTGTGATACAATGGCAATGAAGTGGCTCTTGAGTCAAAAGTACTCAAGATGTCTTTGACTGCGGTGTTTAGGGAGGTGGGAAGAGATGGGATCTTCACTCCACACACATTAGTGTGAAGTGGTGGTGGGGGTTGTTGTTCTTATTCCTCTTATTCCTGAATGAGAAGACTTGCCTCTAGTGGCTGGGATCAAGTAACTCTTGCTCTTCATCTTCGTGGAAAATTCTTTCAGCATGTTTCATAGTCTACCTCTCCCGAAACCCATGTAGGTTTTTATCCACAGCTTTGGTCAAATCCAGCTCTCCACGTTGGATAGACAGACAATAAAATGAGGTAAAGGCAAGGAAGCAGCCTGGTGTCATAAAAAGAGTCCTGAATTTGGAATCAGAAAACTTGGGCTGAACTTGGTGAACTTGGGTGAACTTGAATGGGCTTTCCATTTTTTTTTAATCAGTGAATTTGTTTTAGTACAGTCTTTAATCAATTAGAAATCCTGTGCTCTTGAAAGAAGCACAGCCACTGTTAATTTTTGGTATATATCATTCCAGCTCTTCTCCACACATTTTTGTCAATGATTGCTATAATATTAATAGATACCATTTATTGAGCACTTAAATGGCACTTTGTGGTAAGTGCTTTCTATGTGCTTGCCATTATATTGCTATAATTTAGATAATTTTGATGATCTCTCAATGGAATTTTTCTTAGGTTTTTCCTCATATTTTTCTCAGTTATCATGTAATTTTTGTAAAGTATTAGACAGTTACTTTTAAACTGTGAATGGCTACACAAGTGTGGAGGTTTATATTATTCTTTTAAAATTGAAGTGCCAAGTAAGGGATATTTACCAGTAGGCCAGAGTAATATTTCACAGTTGGAAAGAGAAATGAAAATATATATGACATTCTCCATTTGTTTTTGACAAAAAATAGTATTAAATTATATATATTTTTAATTTATATATTTTATTTATATATATTTGTAATTTTAATCTATAAGATATTATATAAATTATATTATATATTATATACTATTAAATATTATATAATGACTTATAGATTAAAAATTACTCTTCATTTAATTTAATCTTCATAGCAATTGTCTTAGGTAGAAACATCACCTCCAGTTTGCAGATGAAGAAATCAAAGAGTAATACACATAAAATATTCAGAAGAGTAATACATATAAAATATTTAAACAATGAAGACTACTGGATAGCACAGGGACTATATGCAATATCTTGTAATAACTTATAATGGAATATATATATATATATAATTTTTATACTCTTTTCCAGTATAAGTTATTAAACACACACACACACACACACACACGTGTGTGTGTGTATACATACATAACTGAATTATTGTATACCTGAAACTAACATAGCATTATATATCAACTGTATTTAATAAAAAATTTTTAAAAAGAATAGCACAGCTCTACAGTAGCAGAGAGAGGGCTCCAATGCATCATGCTGTTCTGACTTTTGCAAAAATATTGTTTTGCCTTTGTGCTCAGATTCCATGTGTGCCCCTTATCAGATTCTAACTCAATGGATAAACTCAACTCTATTTCCTGGGCTTGGTGGGGTGAGTGGAAGTGTGCAGGGCATTTCTGCTTAATTTAGAATGATTTTCCAGAAGAAATAACCATGGTGTATGTTTATATAAAAGGTGAGGTGTCCTGGGAGCAAAGCAATGTTGAGGCCCAGGAGATCAGAAACCATTTCTTAGGTTTAGGGTGCCACTGAGTTCACTGGTCTCCAAAGCAGTGCCTGTGTTCACTTTCACACCTGAGTTCATATTTGATCCTCAGACAGACCCGCAGGAGAAAGCAAGGAGGGGCTATTGGCTTCATTTTATGGATGAAGAAACCCAAAGATTAAATGACCTATCTAAAGGCAACCGCGTATTAAGGGTCACAGGAGGACCTGGCTTCACGGGACCTCTCTCCCGGCCAGGTTGTCTTCGCATCGCTCTGCTCTTGCTGCCTTTTGTGATTTTTCATCTCCTGACACAGTCATCACCACAGTTTAAATTGGTTAAATGATCTTTGGGCCTGTGTCTTGTTTCTGTGTGGATTGTCTGTTGTTAGCAGGCAGGAGGACTGAGATTTGCTGGTCAGGATCGAGACCTTTTCCTCTTTTCTTCTCCGTACCTTTCTGGTCTTGTGCTGTCCATTTGATCTTATTTAGTCTTTTCCCCAGAATCAACTAAAAAGTCAGATACCTGTAGGGAATGGTGGCTACTGCTGTTGGCCTAAGGTTAATGGTGCTTCATCTTGTCACAGTCTAATTAGGAGCACTGAACTACTTTTGTAATGAGCAGCACTGCTGCTAATAATTTAAAAAATAAAAGCCAAACAAAACAAAACAAACTGTGAACCTAGGGATTGCTGAACATTTCATTCATGAATAATAAATGTGAAATGCAAATGAACAGCCTGAAATGTATCTCCTACCCAACCCCACTCATTTTTGCATACTTCCATCTCTTCTAGACTTTGCTCCTCAAAGTGTGGTCTTAGAATCACCCCAACAGCAGCAGCAGTACTTAGGAGTTTGTTAGCAGTGCTGACATGCAGGGCCACCCCAGTCATGCAGAACCTGAGTCTGCATTTTCACAGGGTTCCCAGTTGGTTCCTGTAATTAACCTCTGGGAAGCATCAGTCTAGGTCACTTTCATGCTCATGCTTTGAGGACATCAGTGGATTCTCACTGCCTACGTGCCCTTCTGTTGCATCTTAAAGATCTTACACTGGCTACGAACTTTACACTAGTTCCTCTTCATCCCCTGATATAGTGCTGTGTGCTCTGCTCTCTCACTTAGGACATGCCATAGACTGAATTTCCCCTTCCAGCTTTATTTATTATTATGCCCCTTAGTAAGTTCTATCAGTCAAATGGCACTGCCTGCTGATCCCCTAAAGTTACTGACACAATGCCTTGGCCTCATGATTGTACTCATCCACTTTATCTGGTATGCTATCTCTCCCTCTTGTTCATTCAGACCTTTCCTGTCCTTCAGGGATACTATGCCCATAAAACCTTTCCACAGTGATTCAGTGAGAATAATTTTCTCTTCCTTCTCTGTGCTCACCTTCTACAACATAATATAGTTCATTTTGAGGAAAGCACTGCTTAAGTCAGGGCCTAATTCTGACTCACCTTTGTCCAAACCCATCTCCGCCCACCTCTCAGTACTTGGTACAATGTCTGACATGTGGTAGAGCTCAGAATCCAATATGGACTTGACTTGCATCTAATTCGGGTAGAGACATCTACTGCTTGAAACTCTTCACTGATACCATCCATCGAGTCCTGCCTCCATTACCCTGGGCCTCCAAGCAGCTCAAAGCCCAGTGACACTTCCTCCATCCTTGGGTGAAAGCAGTCAGGCTGAAAAGGGCCTCAAATCTATCAAGGTGGTAATGACCTGTGGCAAGACTCTGGCAGCAACAAAAGCACCTCTGTCGCCAGAATCCATTTATCCTGGGTCAGTGTTATCAACAGCCACCTAATTAAACATGTTGCTTTTCTCTCTAAATTCCTCCATGGCAGCAGCCTCATTGAGATAGCTAATGATCCTGAGTAACCTGAATTACAGGACAGGGAGGGCATTTAGTTACTGCAGTCACAAACATACTTGCAAGTGTTTTTGTTTTTCCAAGACTGCTAAAGAATTAAGGAGGAGTCAAGAAAGGCCAAGAGGTGGGATAAAGTCTGATGCAGCTACATGCCCAGCTCCAACACTTATTAGTGATGTGACCTTGGTATGTAACTCTCTTCCTCTGAGCCTCAATTTTACCACTTATAAAGTGGGTATGTGAAGAAGGATATTAATTTAAGAATTCAATCATTTAATATATATACAATGCTTACACTAATTTTTTGCCATATAGTATGTTCCACTTTCCTGCATTGGAGAAGGAAATGGCAACCCACTCCAGTGTTCTTGCCTGGAGAATCCCAGGGACGGGGGAGCCTGGTGGGCTGCCGTCTCTGGGGTTTCACAGAGTCGGACATGACTGAAGCCACTTAGCAGCAGCAGCAGCAGCATGTTCCACCCAAGAGTTTGCTTTTATAATAATAATAATTATTATTAATAGTGACTCATGTTTGTATACATTTATGTGTTTACTGAGCTCCTTACATAAGCCAAACTCTTCCCTAAATGATGAAAATAAAAAAAAATAAGTAAGACAAAATTTCCATCTTCAAGAAACTCTCAGTCTTGTGGGCAAGGAGAATGTGTAAATGAAACGCAGCACAGTATGATACTTGCTGGTACACAATCTGGCAAATAATTTTGTGGGACTGCAGAACTCACTGTGTCTGTATTGTTGACATAGGTCAGGAGGATAACCAGGATTAAGGAAGGAAGAGAAATTTCCAAAAAGATAGGATGGGAAAGAATATCCCAGGAAGGAGGGGAATCTGTGCGATAACTGAGGCAGGCTCAGGGAACCATAAGCAGCTCAATGTGGCCAGATTACAGTGAACAAGTCAGAGGACTAAAAACAAGCTAGGAAGGCTTGAAAGGAACCAGGAAGAAAAGAACTTCAAAGGCCAGACTAAGGAGTCTGGATCATGTATTTCATTTTGGAGTCACAAATTAGAGAGCCATAAGCCATTACCACCCTGCTCAGTTTTTTTAAAATTTGAATGTGTTCAGTTAGAGCATACGCTCGCAGTTTGCCCACACCTTGTCACTTCCCATTGCCTTCCACTGGCTCCTCTTCATCCCCTGATGCAGTGCTGTGTGCTCAGCCCTCCCACTCAAGATGGCCAACTGTATGCATCTCTTCCAATCCCAGCTCTGTGACCTCACCTTGCTATCCTGAAATCAGTCATGACAGAAGAATTTATACCAAGGAAATAACATTGGGGCATCATCATTATTAACATTATCGTTTTAGAATATGCTTACCAAATGCTTATAAGCATTTCTCTCTTATTGAAAGATATCACATAAGATGTTCACATTATTAGAAAGGCAATAGATTCTGGAAACAATTGCCCGGTAACTTAAACTTGTTGTTGCTGTTCAGTGGCTAAGTTGAGTCCAACTCTGCAACTCCACGGACGGCAGCACACCAGGCTTCCCTGTCCTTCACTGTCTCCAAGAATTTGATCAGATTCATATCCATTTAGTCAGTGATGCCATCCAACCAGCTCATCCTCTGCCGTCCCCTTCTGCTCCTGCCCTCAATCTTTCCCAGCCTCAGGGTCTTTTTCAGTGAATCACCTCTTCGCATCAGGTGGAGGTTCAGCTTCAGCATCAGTCCTTCCAGTGAATATTCAGGGTTGATTTCCTTTAGGATTGACTGGTTTGATCTTGCTATCCAAGGGACTCTCATGAGTCTTCACCACTGGAATTCAAAAGCATCAGTTCTTTGGTGCTCAGCCTTCTTTATGGTCCAACTCTCACATCTGTATACAACTACAGAAAAAAACCATAGCTTTGACTATACGGGCATTTGTTGGCAAAGTGATGTTGCTGCTTTTTAATATGCTGTCTAGGTTTGTCATAGCTTTTCTTTCAAGGAACAAATGTCTTTTAATTTTGTGGCTACAGTCAGCCTCCACAGTGATTTTGGAGCTCAAGAAAATAAAATCTGCCTCTTTTCCCACTTTTTTCCCATCTATTTGCCCTGAAGTGATGGGACCAGATGCCATGATCTTTGTTTTTTGAATGTTGAGTTTTAAGCCGGCTTTTTCATGGTCCTCTTTCACCCTCATCAAGAGGCTCTTTTTAAACTTAGTCTCAATTATTTAGGGGACTGCCAATATGTGTTTTAGTAAAGAAAACAAATAAGACCTCAACCTTAATATGGAGGCTATCAATCCATTTAGTCCATTTACAGTCCATACATATCAATCCATTTACAGCTGTTATACAAACAACTATTATAGTCTTTTATGAATAAACATACTGCCTGATTCACAAAGAGGAAATTTTTTCAACCCTCTGGGGTCCCTGCTGCTGCTGCTAAGTCACTTCAGTTGTGTCCGACTCTGTGTGACCCCAAGATGGCAGCCCACCAGGCTCCCCCGTCCCTGGGATTCTCCAGGCAAGAACACTGGAGTGGGTTATCCCAAAATTCCCTGATGTAGGGAAAGTAGGTTTGGTCTAGGAAGAGTAATCAATGTGAAGAGAAAAGAGCTTCTGCTTCCACTATATGTTCAATAGAAAGAATTACCAAGTTTAAAAATTACTGTGGCTTCTGAAATGTTGTGCTATGTGAATTAATAAAAATGAAGACCTCCAAGCAAATCAAATTACCAGGGAAATTGAGAAAAATTGTATAATGATGAAAGGGTCAATCCTTTCATCCAGGAAGATAGAGCAATCTTAAATGTGTATGCACCAAATAATAGAGCTGGAAAATATGTGAAATAAAACTGATAGAACTGAAAGGAGAAATAGACAAATCCATGATTATCCAGGAGACTTTGAGACCATTCTTTCAATAACTGATATAAAAATGAGTGGAAATTCAGCATAGATTTAGAATAATTTAACAATACTAAGACCCAATCAACAAAAATCTGATTCTCTGAAAAGTTTAATAAAATTCACAAACTGCTAGCAAGAATGACAAAGAAAATTTAAAAAAAGGAGAAAAGGAGACACAAATTACCAATACTTGGAATAAAATAGGGTGTATCACTACAGACCTGATAAAAAACAGAGACATAATAAAGAATTATGGCTAACAATTCTACACATATAAATTTGACAGGTTGGATGAAATGAACCATTTCTTCAATACACACAAACCACCATGACTCACCCAAGATGAAATAGATAATTTAATAATTAGGGAACTAAATTTGTAATTGAAACCTTCCCCCAAAGAAATATCTGGGCCCAGGTGGTTTCACTGGAGAATTGTATTAAATGTTTAGAGAAGAATGAATACCAATTTACATAATCTTTTCCAGAAAAGGGGCTTCCCTCATAGCTCAGTTGGTAAATAATCCCCTGCAATGCAGGAGACCCCAGTTCAATTCCTGGATTGGGAAGATCCACTGGATAAGGGATAGGCTACCCATTCCAGTATTCTTGGGCTTCCCTGGTGGCTTAGCTGGTGAAGAATCTGCCTGCAATTTGGGAGACCTGGGTTTGATCCCTGGATTGGGAAGATCCCCTGGAGAAGGGAAAGGCTACCCACTCCAGTATTCTGGCCTGGAGAATTCCATGGACTGTATAGTCCATGGGGTTGCAAAGAGTCAGACAGGACCGAGTGACTCACTTTTTTTTCTTTTCCAGAAAATAGAAGAGAAAGGAACACTTCCTAGCTCATTCTATGATGCCAGTTTTAACCTGATACTAAATTCAGACAAAGACAGTACAAAAATAAAACTGCAGACCAATACCCCTCATGAATATAGATGTAAAAATTCTTAACAATACATTAGCAAACAGAAATCAACAATATAAAAAATGTAAGTATATACCATGATCAAGTGGGGTTATTCCAGGGATGCAAGGCTGGTTCAGTATTAGAAAATTAATCAGTGTCCTCCATGATATTAAAAGGCTAAAGAAGAAAAATCAGATGATCAGATCAATTGATGCAGAAAAAGCATTTGACAAAATTCAGCACATTCATTCATGACAAAAATAGTAAAAAAAAAAAAAAAAAAAAAACAGAGGGAAATCTTTTCAATTTGATAAAGAAAGTCTGCATAAAACCTATAATTAACATCATACTTTTGGGAAAGAGATAATGTTTCCTCCCTAAGACTGGAAACAGAATGGGTATGTCCACTCTCACTACCAACATTTAACATAGTTCTGGAAGTTCTAGCCAGCATAATAAAGCAAGACAGGAAATAAAAGGCATACAGATCCAACAGAAAGAAAAACTGGCCCTAACTGCAGTAAGCATAATTATCTATGAAGAAAATTCCAAAGAATTACCAAAAATTTTCCAGAACTAATAGATGAGTTTAGTAAGTTTGCAAGATATACAATCAACATATAAAAACCATTTCAATAAAAATTAAAAATAAATTTTATTTCTATGTACTAGAGCAAAAACAAATAAAAATACAATAACATTAATAATGACTCAAAAAAGGGAAAATATTTAAGTGTAAATCTAATAAAATATATACAGGACTTACATGCCGAAAGCTACAAAATGCTGATAAAAGAAACAAAGATCTAAATACCATATCCATAGATTGAAAGGATCAGTGTAGTAAAGATGTCAATTCTCCACAAATTTGACATACACATTCACCATAATTCCTTTCAATCTTAGCAAGATTTTTGTAAATATAAATAAAACTATTCTAAAGTTTTTATGGAAAGACAAAGAAATTAGAATAGTTAAAACAATTCTAGAAAAGAAGAATAAAATGTTTCTCATTGGCAATTCCTATTTTCTCCTACATAACTTCAGCCCCTGACCAGAGCTGATTGGAGAAATAGAAGCTAAACTCGTTAGCTGCTGTGGGACCCAAAGGAATAACCTGGACTAAAGATCCCCCTACCTTCAGAGTCTGAACTGGGAGAATTAGGGCTACAGAAGCCAGGTAGTTATGAGAGCAGATCTGAAAATTCATGTATAGTCAGGACTTAGGATAGAATTAAAGGTCACAGGCAAGGTAGAACTAAAAAGGAAAGTAACATTGACAGTGAGCAGAAGGAGCACACCAATCAGTTGGAAACAGATGAGATGTGAGAAGGATACACAGGCATCATGAGACAGCTCCCCAGAGAGTAAATTTCATTCCTCGTGACTTTCCAGGTTTCCTAAAGCCCAACTGTGCTTTGGTTCCTGTTCTTGAATTTCTGTGGGATTCCTCAGAGTATTTTTATAACACATCTCTTCTTCCTGGACTTGCCTGATGTGGGCTGTGTCTCCTGTACCCAAGGAGATGAAACTATAATAATACATACAGTAAGCAAATATCTCTCCCGTTTAAAAGAATAAAACAATGGAGGTGGCAAGATGTGAGCATCTGTTGTATCTTGTCCCTCTGTTCTTCCCTTTCTGCCGCCTCCTCAGAATTAGTCCTTGTTCTCCTGCCAGCTTCTTTGGCTTCCGATCAAGTGAATCCCCTGAAGTAAATTTGGGGGAGGAGGGGAGGAGAGAAGCCCCCCAGGGGGTGGGCCTCTTGTTAGCGCCTGGTGTGCCCTGGAAGACAGAGCTGTTCAACAGCTTTTCAGTCCTTGTGTGGGAAAGAGAGAAGGATGGAGTGTGCCCAGAGTCTTCTCTTTGTGTGGCTTTTAAAATATCCTCTTACTGACTGTCCTGTGCTAGGGAGGGCACATTTGCCTGTGGGATAGGGAAAGTAAGTGGCAGAAGCCGCTAGGGGAAGTGTACACGGCCTGGGCTGGGGGTCAGATGGCTCTGTCATTGGTACTAGATGCACATTACTTTATTGGGGCTTGGTTCCTCCACCTGGAGAGTGGTGATAATAACCATTTAAATGTGAAAGAGTTAGTCAATCAGTCGTGTCCGACTCTTTGTGACCCCACAGACTGTAGCCTACCAGGCTCCGCTGTCCATGGGGATTCTCCAGGCAAGAATACTGGAGTGGGTTACCATTTTCTTCTCCAGGGGATCTTCCTGATCCAGAGATAGAACCCAGGTCTCCCATATTGCAGGCAGATTCTTTACTGTCTGAGCTACCAGAGAAACCTGGTGAAATACGAAGTATTCACAAATTGCAAAGAAATTGTGATCATTTCTGTATATGATGTGGCCTCTGCTTAAATCTCCTTCCACTCTCCTCCTTGTTCCCTATGCCTTGGTCATGTTGGCTTCCTCTTTGTTTCATAAAACATGATGGATCCCATCTTTAAGACTTTGTTTTCCAGGAAAATCATTGACCATTGTTGTTCTTTTTTTTCTGCAATCAACTCGTGGTGGTGGTTGTTCTTTAGTTGCTAAGTTGTGTCTGACTCTTTTGCGACCCCATGGACTATAGCCTGCCAGGCTTCTCTGTTCATGGATTGCCCAAGCAAGAAAACTGGAGTGGGCTGCCATTTCCTTCTCCAGGGGATCTTCCCGAACCAGAAATTGAACCCGAGCCTCCTGCATTGGCAGGCGGAGTCTTTACCACTGAGCCAGCAGGGAAGCAATCAGTTGGAGCAATATGAAATTTCATGGTAGGACTTCTCTTACTCAGGGGGAAAAAAATTGTGGATACATGTTAAAGACATATTGAAGAAATGACTAAATATTCCTGAGACCCTTTTTTGTGCACCTTCAGAGAATCATCTGTACCTTGCAACCTGTGGTTTTCCAACACTGAGACCTTCACTAAACAGCAGGGAATGAAAAGTTGATAAGAGTCTCTTCTTTAAGGGCATCAAATAGATGCCTGAGGTTCCTTCTCCTCATGCCTGTGGACAATGGGCTGAGAATCCAGACATCTGAGTCTGTGGACTTTTCTTCTCATTGTCCAGCCTCCTCACAGCATATGAACTCTTCCTTAGGCAATTCCTCCCCCTGAAACATTGTGGAGAACTGTGTATTATTTAAGAGCTGAATGCGTTTCTCAGTATTCCAAGTAGCTAAGCACAGGGCCTGGTTCATGACTGGCTGCATGGGATAGTGGGAAAAAAATGAACCACAGGAAGTCAAGTCAGGGGAAGGGAACAGAGAAGGTTTGTGGACATCGGGTTTTTATTAGAATACTGTGTTTACTTGAAGGGTCCCCTATTTTAAACAAATTGGAGAGGCCTGGGGAGAGAGTAACCAAATGATTGAAAGAATTGCATGTGGGTTATTTAGCTAAAGGTTTTATAAGACTTCACTTAACTCAGGGGGAGGGAAATTGCTTTGCTTCAATGCCATGCATTTTTCATCTGTTTGTGTTTGAATAGCAAACCCAAATTGGATTCTCTTCAGGGCCTGGAACCCCAGTGGGTGCTAGGGAATATGTGTGGAATGAATGATTTAGTGTTTTCCTTCTGAGTTGCTGATTCCTGACTAGCCAAGATGCTGTCTTCCTCTTTCAAGGGCTGGTTATGCTAAGAGGCTGGAAGGACACAGGAAAGAAGATTGATTTATAAATCAGGTACAATCACTCTATTCAATATCTGGGAAGATGTCTCTAATGAGTTGGGTATGTGTGTATATGTGTGTGTATAACTGTGTGCATGCATATTGTATGTATTTGAAGGAATAATATAAGAAAATATTTTAGGGAGAAAGCTCTTTTCCAAATAACAAATTGATCTGACAGCCCTAAAAGAGCTGCTGAGAGTATTGTTAGGCATAGGGCAGGGGCCACTGGCAAGGCATCTGGGATGGTTTTGAGTAACACGGTGGGGATCCTAGAAGCTTGCTCGGATAGGTCCTGCCTGTCATTGCTGGTTCGCTGTTGCCCTCTGCTGGCCAAACTGTTGTAGTCCCAGGAAACTGCAAATCTCCCTAAGCAACTAGGATCTTGGTTTCCATGAAGTCTGGGCCCCTTCCCCAGCAGAAGGAAAATGCAGTTAGTGCGGAGGAACAGCGGTGATGGGAGGATGTGGCCAATCCACTGCCAGCAGAGACAGGCTCTCATCACTGAGGGGATGAATCTTATGATTCTAGCTTTTTATTCCACATTCTCCTCATTTGCTAAGACTTTGCTCTCTCTTTGGCTCTGTGCTGGGCACAGCGAGGGAACCCACACAGGGCTCAGTCACTGTCTCTACACCAGAGGGTCTCCCATCAAGTTTGGGGGAAATGGAAAGACAAGTATAGAAAGCTGTGACTAAGGCCACAACTGAGGCACTGCTAAATGCTTGTGTGTATTTAAAGAGCGTGTGTTCAACTCTTTTCGACCCTATGGACTGTAGCCTGCCAGGATCCTCTGTCCATGGGATTCTCCAGGCAAGAATACTGGTGTGGGTTGCCTTTTCCTTCTCCAGGGGATCTTCCCAACCCAGGGACTGAACCTTCATTTCTTATGTCTCCTGCATTGAAACGTGTGTTCTTTATCACTAGCACCATGAGAGAGATGCAATCTACTAGGGGTGAGGGAACTGAGGGGAAGACACCATTAAACAGACAGAATTTAATATGAAAACTTTAAGGACAGGTGATTTTTACTTATTTTTTAAAAAATATCTTAATATTACTCAGCCACACACACACACACACACACAAATGAAATAATGCCATTTGTAGCAACATGGATGGACCTAGAAATTGTCATAAAACCTAGCGATGTCACTAAGTGAAGTAAGTCAGAGAAAGACAAATATCATATGCTATCACTTATATGTGAAATCGAAAAAAGTGATACAAATGAACTTACTTACAAAACAGAAATAGGGTCACTGACATAAAAAACAAACTTATGGTTACAAAAGAGTATAGTGGCAAGGGGATAAATTAAGAGTTTGGGATTAAAATACACATAGTACTATACACAAAATGAATAGTCAACAGAGACCTGCTGTGTAGCTCAGGGAACTACACTCAACATCTTGTGGTAACTTATGATGGAGGAGAATGTAAAAATATGTGTGTGTGTGTGTGTGTGGCTGAATCACTTTGCTGTATACCTGAAACTAACACGATGTTGTTAATCAACTATATTTCAGTGAAAATTAAAAGCATATATCTCTTTTATCATATGAGTAGAGCATTTATCATAAAAATTAAACTTTGATTAATGAAAGCATGGGGCCTCCCTGGTGGCTGAGACAGTAAAAAATCCACCTGCAATGCAGGGGACCCAGGTTCAACCCCTGGGTCGGGAAGATCCTCTGGCGAAGGGAGTGGCAACCCGCTCCAGTATTCCTGCCTGGAGAATTCCATGGACAAAGGAGTCTGGCAGGCTACAGTCCATGGGGTCACAAAGAGCTGGACACAACTAAGTGATTTTCATCATCAATGAAAGCATGAGAAGAAACGAAAGTCACTTGAAATCCTACCACTCAGAAATGATCAGTGTTCGCATTTTGATCTACATATTTTTTTGTCTTCATTGTTACAAAATTGGAAGTACACTGAAGGTGCTACTTTGTATCCTGCTCTTCCTCATCCTTTTGGTAGGAACATTTTCCCAATATTACTGGTTTATTATTTTTTGGAAATGTGCTATTTTATGGGGGAGTATTTCGATGTGTGAACCAAAGGATGAGATTCTTCAAGCAGCATAAGGCAAAGCATATAGGTTGTACTACACAAGAACTGTTAAATCTTTCCAAAAAATTTTTTAATTTTTTATTGGAGGATAATTGCTTTATAATAGTGTGTTCTGCCATACATCAATAAGACATAGGTATACACATGTCTGCTCCCTCCTGAACCTCCCTCCCACCTCCCACCCCCTCCCAGCCCCCTAGGTTGTTGCAGGGCACTCGCTTGAGCTCCCTGTGTCATACAGCAAATTCCCAGGGGTTATCTGTTTTCCATAGGGTAATGTATGTGTTGCAGTGCTGCTCTCTCAAGGAATTGCTACTTCTTCACTAATTCATTCCAGAACTATTTTGGGGAAGCCTACTACTTTGGAGACATAATGATAAGATCTGACTCTGTGACATTTGCAGTATAGGAGAGGAGACTGACATTAATTAGATAATCACAGAAATAACTATGAAATTGCATCTGGGATAAGTGCTGGGAAGGATAGATGTGAAGTTTATGAAAGTACATATTAGAAACAGGAGAAGTGGTCATGGAGGTGGGAAAGCTTGCCAGAGTAAGGAGTAATTGAGCTCAGCACTGTAGGCGTTCAGTAGGTAAAGAAGATTAGGAGCAACATAGCTGGCAGAGGGAATAACACAGGCAAAGACCCTTCAGTAGGACCAGGCATGGCGAGTCCTGGAAACTGAAAAAAGATCCCGGAGAAAGGGGTGCAGAGACTTGGCCTGAAATGACACTGAAGAAATAGGTAAGGTCCAACTGCAGAACCTCAGACTAGGTGATTTTTTTTTTTTTTTTTTGGTCATTTCTCCTAAGAACCATGGAGAGATATTGAAGTATTTGAAGCCAGAGTTAGAGTAAGGTCTTTGGAGGTAAAGACCAAATTTGTTTTAAAATGGTCTGCCTCATTGCAGTATCATGATGAGGCTGGGAAGGAACTAAAACGTGTAGATAAACCACGTCCAGGTGGCTAATAGCCCAAGCCCACTGAGAAGGTAACTGCAGTTGTCCAAGCAGGAGATGTGGGAAGAGTGGATTAGAATGTTGAAAGTAGGATGGAGAGAAGTGAGTGGTTTTGAGAGGTATTTGAGGAGTAGAATGTTTAGGACTTAGCATATGAGGTGAAGAAATGAGAGAAAAAAAGACTCCTAAGTCTTGGAGTCTTTAAGGAGGATTTCCCCCTAAGATAGAGAATGCTGGAAGAAGTCAAGGTTTGGGGGGGATGGTCACGGATGCTGTTTCACAGAGATAATGATTCCAGGATGGGTATAGACCATCACATCAGCTTCTTCCAGAGGTGGCTTTTACCACACTTGTACACCACGCTGAAAAGTCCTTTATTTGAGTGTTCGTGGTCCCAGGGAGAAAGCTAACACTATGCCTGGATTTGCTGTCTCCATACTTATTTCAGGTCCTTGAACTACTGTTTGCTCTGTGTAAAGCATTGGGCAAGTCATTTATTGTAATGGTCTCTGGACCTTAGTTTTTTTATCTTTAAAATGAAGCTAATAGCATCTAGTCCAAAGGATTGTTGGGAAGATTAAACAAAAGTATTAATATTCAAGGGCTTTGTGATCCTCCATGAATTGCACAGAATCATTATTGATATTCTTACTCCTATATTTGTTTTGAACATTACCACCAAACTTAAATTACATTAATACTAGGAATATAAAATTCAGTGTTTTCTCCAAGAGTTCTTTGGGAAGAAAAGGTGTGATTGAAGTCTAAATAAATAAATATACCACCCAGAAGCTAGAGATGGTGGCCCCAAACTATTTATAAGCCTGTGTGTTTACTTGGATTCCAACTTTCCCAACATGAAAATTATGCAGAGTCTGTGTCACAGCAGAGCACTCTGTGTTCCTAAAAAGAACTCTCTTTTTTTTCCCCCTGAATCCATCCTTTACCTTTTAAAATAAATCTCATTATGGAGTGCTGACATTTTCAGTAAAACCTTCAACCAAAATCTGAGGATATTTTAGACTAAAAACAAGCTTGGTTTATTAGGCACAGCTTATAACTTGCTGCTAAGTAGATACAATCTATTTAGAGAAATTTATGTAGATAGCTGATAAAACATTTCAGAATCCTCATCTTTTTCTGTCTAAGACAGAGTGTTAAACAGATTATCGAGACTTCTCTCTTCTCTTGGTGAAGTAGAGTCTTGTAACATTGTTGGAGTGGATGGAAGCCATAGGACCAAGATTTAAACCAGATCTCTTGACTCTATATCACTAACTCTACCTCCATATTCTAGCTGAATGACTTCAGGTGTGATCTTCTTCCAAGGGTGGTGGGGAGATGCAAAGCTAACACTTGTACGTGCATAATGGCCAGAATATAACAAGGCCACAGCCTCATGGTTCTTTCTTTCTATGTCTGTTTCTCAATATTTCTTCCTCCTTCACCTCCCCTTTTCTCTTCTTCATGTATCCTTCTGTTCCTCCCCCCATTGATTTAACTCCTAACTTTGTCTTGCCTGTCTTTGAACTATATTGAGGAAGGGCATATACTGGGTTACTCAAGGTCACCTAGTCACTTACGTGTGTAAGTCACTCAGGCGTGTCTGACTCTTTGTGACCCCGTGGACTGTAGCCTGCCAGGCTCCTCTGTCCATGAAATTTCCCAGGCAAGAATGCCGCAGTGGGTTACCGTTTCCCTGCCAAAAATAGCAACAGCTCCTTTACAAACCACTGATTGAGAAGTTTGCGCTGAATCCTCTCCCCAAACTTATGAGATCAGTACTGGTACTGTCTCCATCTCACAGACAAGAAATGTGAGCTACAGACAGTCTCAATGTCCAGTCTTACAAAGCTTGTCATTAGTAGAGCTGGATGTTTTCACCCCCACACTCAGCCAACCCAAAGGCCTCCAAAAGACTTACGATTGGCAATCAGTTATCACAACAGATATTTATTTATTGAAGACTATTTGACAGGAACAGAGTAAATAGCCCTGTACAGTCTCTGGCCTCATGGAGTGTGTGTGTGTGTATGCGTGCGTGCACACACACACATACATAGGGATGGTTCTTGGACCATAATCACTGGAATTGCCCTAGTCTCTGTACTTCGGTGTCTGTTCTGACTTGTCCAGGTTCACATGGTATCAGTTACTAAACCTCTTCTGTATCATTCCTTCTTACAAATGATGGTAAGATCTGAAAATGAAAATGGATCAGAATGCTTTGAAAAAATGTAATGGGAATACAAGTTTACACAGGAGTTTAAGAAATCTTTGAATGAGGCATTCAAAACATGACTTGGACATTGAGTTTTCTCAGCCTGCTATAAGATGGTGCTGGGCAGACGCCAGACCATTGGATTTGATCCTGAAATTGAAAGGGTGCCATTTAATAAAGTCAACAGGGAAGTAGCATCACTCCTTTTGTATTTTAAGAATAGCACTGAGGTTTTGTGTGAGAATGGATGGGAACAGGGTGACAAGTCTTAGTCTTTACATTAGATTGATGATTTGTAGTGGGAATTCATATATGAATCAATCACAGATCATTCTTTTCACTCTCTTGAAAGTAAAATGTAAGTGTCAGTCGCTCAGTTGTGTCCGACTCTTTGTGACCTCATGACCTGTAGCCTGTCAGGCTTCTCTGTCTGTGGAACTCTCCAAGCAAAAATACTGGAGTGAGTAGGAATTCCATTCTCCAGGGGACCTTCCCAATGTAGGGATTGAACCTGGGTCTCTTGCATTTCAGGCAGATTCTTTAACATCTGAGCCACCAAGGAAGCCCAGTCATCCTTTCCAGTTCCTTAGGAAGATAAAATATGCACTGAAAAAGTTATAATACAGGTCACGCAGTGCTATATACAAAGGCTGTAGCAGAAAGAGAGCAAATGCTGTGGGTGAGAGGAATTTCAGATCATGCCCACTTTTTAAAAATAAGTCATTGCTTTCACTCTTTACTGTTCTCTCTGTTGAATAGATTCTTAAGTCTCAGAATATTTCATTGCATACCCTGAAAGACTCTGAAATCTGAAACAAGTCAACTCAGTAAACACTTACCTAGTGTCTGCTTTGTCTTTGGCTCGTAAGAATCATTTTCACTCATTTCACTGTATTTCCACCACAGGAAAATGATAAAATGAGCTCAGTATGATGGAATAGCTTTGGCGGGAGTCAGTGAACCTAAATTCAAGTCTCCATTTTATCTTCATTCAGCAATTTGACCTTTGAAGATTAGCATAAACCAATGCTTAATCGTCCAGATTGAGTTGAAATTAAGAGGTATTTTTCGTGTCCTTTGAGAAAGATGGGCTCCATGAAGGTTTTCTAGAGAACTGGGAAGATGTGGAGGAGCATGAATCAGTTGACTGCCAATGTGATACAATCTTGCTATTCCCCTGATGGAACCTGTCAAGGATAATCATCTCTGAGCTCTGCGGGCATAAAACATTTTCCTGTGATCCTCGACCTCCCTCCTTCCTTGGTCATGGGGCCAGAACGAGAGAGAGAGAGAGGATGACTTTCTTCAACTCCTCTTTCTTCCAAGGTGATAAACCTCATCATTTTTTTGTGTTAGTAGAGATGTTTCAGTGAAGATGATTTATTTGGAAAGATTATGCCATTGACTTTTCTTCTCTGTGGTGATTTTCACAGGATAGACCACTGGAACAATGAGAAGGAGAGGATTTTGCTGATCACAGATAAGACTCTCTTAATTTGCAAATATGACTTCATCATGCTCTGCTGTGTGCAGCTGCAATGGATTCCCCTGAGTGCTATCTATCGCATCTGCCTGGGCAAGTTTTCCTTCCCTGCGATGTCACTGGACAAGTGAGTGTGATGTCTTAGACTTGGGAAAGTGGTGCAGTGGGGGTGGGGCATGCAGGAAAAACAATCACAAAGTTCAGTTCAGTACTGTAACCTGGGAGAAACCAGGGGAGAACAGGGAAGCTGTAGTTGAATTTATCAAACAATCCTGAGTTCCTACTCTATGTCAGATGTTCATACATCTGGATACAATTTTAACATTTCACAACTCTCATAGTACTTTACTATGAGTACCTGACAAGTGAATGGTTGAATGTAAAGTGGAAAGAGCTGCAGGAACATGGAAGAAATGTTACTGACCTAGTTCATATGACAGAGATCAGAAAAGCTTTCCTGGAGAAGCACTTGCAGTATTTGACTTGGGGTAGGAGTTGGTCACAGAAGAACAAAAGCTTAAGAATATGCCAAGCAGAAGGAAGAGAGAAGTCAAAGAAATGAAGGTGGGAAAAAGTGAAATGCCTCTAGGAAATTAAATTATTCTCTAAAGCGTAATGGACAGAACCCATGAGAGCTAATAGCACTTCTTGAAAGAAGTCTCTTTAGAGATTTAGTGGAGGGGACACCAGCTCTCTTGGAGATACTGACAGTTTCCAGGAGACCTGATGAGGTTTACGGCAGAGGATGCTGAGCTGAGTAAATTCTTGAGATGGGCTCAGAAGGAACTGAATTTCTTCAACATTTGAAGTCTGAGCCGGAGGATAGCCATCTTCCTCTGAACTGTAAGCTCTTTGAGGGCACATATCTTTGATTATTGTCATTATTGTTCTTTAAGTACCTGGTTATTGGGCCTAGTATGTAGTAAGAACTGAAAAATCTAAAATACTGAAAAAAGGCATAGATTGATCAAGTGATTGGTTTTCTTTTCATAAAGAATATCATATCAAAGTCTTATTTTTTATTTCTTTTCATGGACGCTAGAAACAATTGATTCAGTTCACTAACTTTTTGAACTGGTGGATTTTTCAATATCATATGCATATTGTAAACATATATTTAAATGTCATAAAAATTAGTTACTGTCAGCATTTCTCTCCTATCCCAAACCTTAAGTTTTCCAGAATTATCTCCATAGGAGATAATCAACAGTTTCATGTTTTTTTCTTCCCCTTTGAGAAATAGTCTGTAAATATACAAGGATAAAATTGTCTTTCATGCATATATGTATGTTTTTGTATATTTATAATATTTATCAATGCAAATATTTATCCCAAATTATTTTACAATGCGTACACATACCATAAAATACTTTGTTTCAAGCTATTTTACCCAAAGATATACCTTGGAGACACTATTATATAATCATGGAAGGATTAACTTCAGTCTTTTTAATATTACAAAATATTCAATTTCAAGTTCAATCTATTTATCTAGCCCCATATTAATGGCCATTCAATCTTTTCTACTACAAGCAAAGCTATGGGCTTCCCTAGTGGCTCAGTGGTAAAGAACCTGCCTGCCAATGCAGGAAACTAGGGTTCAATCCCTGGGTTGGGAAGATCTCCTGAAGAAGAAAATGGCAACCCACTCCAGTATTCTTGCCCGGAAAATCCTATGGACAAAGGAGCCTGGTGGGCTACAGTCTGTGTGATCTCTGATGACAGCAACAACAACAGGATTTGCATAAATATGCAAATATATTTGTAATGTAAATTTTCACAAGTGGAAATATTAGGACAAAATTCCTGTGAATTTTAATGATAGATGCTGCTGAATTGCCTTCTAAACAGGCGACAGCTGGTTATGCTCCCATAAGTATGAATCCTTTCTCATGTACTCTCAACAAGATTGTGTTTTATGAAGCTCTTTCTTAGCCAGTGAAATGAAGAAAAATATTTTTATTTTAATTTCCATCACTAGAATTTGAAGGAAGTTGAAGATGTTTCTCTTATGTTAGAAAATAGTACTGCTGGGCATACACACTGAGGAAACCAGAAGGGAAAGAGACACGTGTACCCCAATGTTCATCGCAGCACTGTTTATAATAGCCAGGACATGGAAGCAACCTAGATGTCCATCAGCAGATGAATGGATAAGAAAGCTGTGGTACATATACACAATGGAGTATTATTCAGCCATTAAAAAGAATACATTTGAATCAGTTCTAATGAGGTGGATGAAACTGGAGCCTATTATACAGAGTGAAGTAAGCCAGAAAGAAAAACACCAATACAGTATACTAACGCATATATATGGAATTTAGAAAGATGGTAACAATAACCCTGTGTACGAGACAGCAAAAGAGACACTGATGTATAGAACAGTCTTATGGACTCTATGAGAGAGGGAGAGGGTGGGAAGATTTGGGAGAATGGCATTGAAACATGTAAAATATCATGTATGAAATGAGTTGCCAGTCCAGGTTCGATGCACGATACTGGATGTTTGGGGCTGGTGCACTGGGACGACCCAGAGGGATGGAATGGGGAGGGAGGAGGGAGGAGGGTTCAGGATGGGGAACACATGTATACCTGTGGCGGATTCATTTTGATATTTGGCAAAACTAATACAGTTATGTAAAGTTTAAAAATAAAATAAAATTAAAAAAAAAAAGAAAATAGTTTTATCTATATTTCTGTCAACTGCCTATTTTTGGCCATACTACATTTTTTTTTTCCTATTGAAACATTGATCTTTTAAAATTGATTTATAAGAGATCTTAATATATGAAGGAACTTGGTCCTGTTTCTGCCATATATTATTGCAAATATTTTTTCCCATTTATCATATTTCTTTTAACTTTCTAATGCTATATTTACTGTATTTGAGTTTTAGGTTGTTAAATGTATCATTCTTCCAAGTTTCTAAGTTTATGTCTTTTTTGAGAAAGGTTTTCTCCACCACTGAAATTACAAAATATATTTCCAAGTTTTTTTCTATTGTTTTTATAAATTTTTTTGAAAATATTTATTTGTTTATTTATTTGACTGCACTGGGTCTTTAGTTGAAGCATGCAGGATCTTCGATCTTCACTGTGGCATGTGAGATCTTTAGTTGTGGCATATAGGATCTACTTCCATGACCAGAGTTCAGACCTGGGCTCCCTGTATTGAGAACATGGAGTCTTAGCTACTGGATCACCAAGGAATTTTATTTTTAAAAATACTTAAATTTATGTTTCATCTGGAATTTATCTTAAGTAAGGAAAAAGATAAGCCATCAACTTTATTTCTTTATCCAGATGGCAGACTAGATTTCTCAACATCATTTATTCAGTTCTCCCCTTTATCAATAAATATTGTATTTTACCATGTATATTTGTGTTTATTCTGAGTTATCCATTTCACTTATTTCTTTATTAGACTGCAAAATGCTTTTTAATTATTAAAGCACTTTATTACCATTTTAATATCTGCTAGTTACTCCCATCTTATTAATCTTCATTTTTAAAGAATTTATTTATTCACACATATTTATTTCTCCATGAGCTTACTTAATTTTTAAAAATTCTGTTGTTAATAGGATTTTCAAATATTAAATCAGCTATTCAGTCTTAAGATAAACACATTTAGTTATAGTGTACTACCCTTTCTATATGTTATTGAATTCAGTTTGCTAATATTTTATTAAGAAGTTTTGTGTCTATGTTCATGAGGATATTAGTCTATTATTTTCATTCTTTTAGATGTCTTTGCCAAGTATTTAGATTATGCTGGTCCCATAAAAGAAGCTGGAAAGTGTTCCCTTCTCTTCTATTTTCTAAAAGACTTTATATATAAGTGGTGTTATCTCTTCCCTGAATGTTTGTTGAAATTTACAAGGGAAGTTTTCCTGGCCTGAGATTTCTTTGTGGGACAGTTTTAGATACTAAATTACTTTGTTTTATAAATACTGAGTTACTCCTATTTTTCCTTCTATGGTAATTTTGGTAAATTGTATTTTTCCAGGTATTTATTGTTTAAGGTGTTTCATTTGAAGGCTAAAAGTTGTTACTATTCCATTATTATCCCTTTAATGTCTTCTTTCCTGATATCAGTGATCTGCAGTCTCTGTTTTCTTTCTGTGAATGAATCTATTGATTTTGTTGCTTTTAATAAGAATATGCTTTTCACTTTGCCAATTATCATGATTGCTTGATTTCTAATTGATTTTTACTGTTTTATTTTTTCCTCTACTTTTTTCTTTTTTCTTACTTTTGGTTTACTTTATTTTTTAACTTTTTAATTTGAAACCCAAAACATTTATTTTAGGCTTTTCTTCTTTTATAATGTGAGCATTTCAGTTCAGTTTAGTTCAGTTTAGTTGCTCAGTTGTGTCCGACTCTTTGCAACCCCATGAACCACAGCATGCCAGGCCTCCCTGTCCATCACCAACTCCTGGAGTCTACCCAAATCCCTGTCCATTGAGTCGGTGATGCCATCCAACCATCTCATCTCATCCTCTGTCGTCCCCTTCTCCTCCAGCCCTCAATCTTTCTCGGCATCAGGGTCTTTTCAAGTGAGTCAGCTCTTCGCATCAGGTGGCCAAAGTATTGGAATTTCAGCCTCAACATCAGTCCTTCCAATGAACACCCAGGACTGATCTCCTTTAGGAAATCAGACTGACTGGATCTCCTTGCAGTCCAAGGGACTCTCAAGAGTCTTCTCCAACACCACAGTTCAAAAGCATCAATTAAATTAATAAATTTCCTTCTAATAGCTGCTTTTACTACATCTCACAGATTTGGCTATGTTGTGCTTATACTATCATTCACTTAGAAATATTTTATAATTTTTCTTGTGATTTCTCCTTTGACACAAAGATACTTTAGAAGTCATATTGACAAATTTCCAAATATTTTTAGATTTCTTAATATTTTAATATTATTGAATTTTAATTTAGAGAACATAGTGTCTTTGACTTTAATTCTTTTAAATGCACTGCAGTGTTTTATTGCCAAATTCAGACTTAAATTGAAGAAAGTAGGGAAAACAACTAGACCATTCAAATTTCACCTAAATCAAATTCCTTATGATTATACAGTGGATGTGAGAAATAGATTTAAGAGACTAGATCTGATAGATAGAGTGTGTGATGAACTATAGACGGAGGGTCGTGACATTGTGCAGGAGACAGGGATCAAGACCATCCCCATAGAAAAGAAATGCAAAAAAGCAAAATGGTTGTCTGAGGAGGCCTTAGAAATAGCTGTGAAAAGAAGAGAAGCAAAAAGCAAAGGAGAAAAGGAAAGATATAAACATCTGAATGCAGAGTTCCAAAGAATAGCAAGAAGAGATAAGAAAGCCTTCTTCAGCGATCAATGCAAAGAAATAGAGGAAAACAGTAGAATGGGAAAGACTAGAGACATCTTCAAGAAAATTAGAGATACCAAAGGAACATTTCATGCAAAGATGGGCTCAATAAAGGACAGAAATGGTATGGACCTAGCAGAGGTAGAAGATATTAAGAAGAGGTAGCAAGAATACACAGAATAACTGTACAAAAAAGATCTTCATGACCCAGATAATCATGATGGTGTGACCACTCACCTAGAGCCAGACATCCTAGAATGCGAAGTCAAGTGGACCTTAGGAAGCATCACTACCAACAAAGCTAGTGGAGGTGATGGAATTCCAGTAGAGCTTTTTAAATCCTGAAAGATGATGCTGTGAAAGTGCTGCACTCAATATGCCAGCAAATTTGGAAAACTCAGCAGTGGCCACAGGACTGGAAATGGTCAGTTTTCATTCCAATCCCAAAGAAAGGCAATGCCAAAGAATGCTCAAACTACTGCATAATTGCACTCATCTCACACACTAGTAAAGTAATGCTCAAAATTCTCCAAGCCAGGCTTCAGCAATATGTGAACTGTGAACTTCCAGATGTTCAAGCTGGTTTTAGAAAAGGCAGAGGAACCAGAGATCAAATTGCCAACATCTGCTGGATCATCGAAAAAGCAAGAGAGTTCTAGAAAAACTTCTATCTCTGCTTTATTGACTATGCCAAAGCCTTTGACTATGTGGATCACAATAAACCGCAGAAAATTCTTCAAGAGATGGGAATACCAGACCACCTGACCGGCCTCTTGAGAAATCTGTATGAAGGTCAGGAAGCAACAGTTAGAACTGGACATGAAGCAACAGACTGTTTCCAAATACAGAAAGGAGTACATCAAGGCTGTATATTGTCACCCTGCTTATTTAACTTATATGCAGAGTACATCATGAGAAATGCTGGGCTGGATGAAGCACAAGCTGGAATTAAGAGTGCTGGGAGAAATATCAATAACCTCAGATATGCAGATGACACCACCCTTATAGCAGAAAGCAAAGAAGGACTAAAGAGCTTCATGATGAAAATGAAAGAGGAGAGTGAAAAAATTGGCTTAAAACTCAACATTCAGAAAATTAAGATCATGGCATCTGGCCCCATCACTTCATGGCAAATAGATGGGGAAACAGTGAAAACAGTGTCAGACTTTATTTTTCTGGGCTCCAAAATCACTGCAGATGGTGACTACAGCCATGAAATTAAAAGATGCTTACTCTTTGGAAGAAAAGCTATGACCCACCTAGACAGCATATTAGAAAGCAGAGACATTATTTTGCCAACAAAGGTCTGTCTAGTCAAGGCTATAGTTTTCCCAGGAGTCATATATGGATATGAGAGTTGGACTAAAAGAAAGCTGAGCACCAAAGAATTGATGCTTTTGAACTGTGGTGTTGGAGAAGACTCTTGAGAGTCCCTTGGACTGCAAGGAGATCCAACCAGTCCATCCTATAGGAGATCAGTCCTGAATGTTCATTGGAAAGACTGATGTTGAAGCTGAAACTCCAATTCTTTGGCTACCTGATGTGAAGAGTTGACTCATTTGAGAAGAACCTGATGTTGGGAAAGATTGAGTGCAGGAGGAGAAGGGGATGACAGAGGATGAGATGGTTGGATGGCATCACCAACTCAATGAACATGAGTTTGGGTAAACTCCAGGATATAGTGATGGACAGGTAGGCCTGGAGTGCTATGGTCCTTAGGGTCGCACTGGGTTGGACACAACTGAGCACCTGAACTGAACTGAAAGAAGAGTGTTAAAAATCTGCTCTTATTGTGGGATTTTCTCTTGTATCTTTAATTTTTTTTTTTTTTGCTTCATGCATTTTAAGAGTCCATGTTAGATTAATGCACATTCATGATTGGTATGTCTTTTTGATGAATTGACCTGTTTTAATTATGAAATGTTATTTTCTATCTCTGACAATATTCTCTCTAGTACTCTACTTTATATCTCTTATTACTATTGACACTATCATTTTATGTTTACTTTTGCTTAGTATAAGTTTTTTCATTTATTTTCTTTCTCTCTTCATATTTAGAATGCTTTTCTTTTTGAGATCACAAAATTGGGTCATACTTTTAATCTGTTGTGATAGTCTCTGCCTTTTAGTTGGAGTGTTTAGTCCCTTCACATTTTATGGAATTTTGATATGATTGAAGTTAAGGCTACTTTAACTTGTTTTCAGTCTCCCTCTTCTATTTTTTATTTCTTCATCCCCTCCTCATTGCCTTTTATGTTGCAGTTCTCATGCATATTACTTTTATTGAATTTCAAACCCAAAAGGATAATACTATAAATTTTGCTTTAAGAAATCATATGTATTTCAAAGAAATTAGAAAACAAAATTATCTTTTATATTTATGCATGTTTTCAGTTCTTATGCTCTTTATTTGTTCCAGAAGATTCAGTTTCTCTTTGATGTCATTTTACTTATACAGGAAGAATTACTTTTTAGCATTTCTTTGTAATGTAATTTACTATGAAAAAAAATTCTTATTTTTTGAGGGGTGGGGAGAATCTTTGTTTAGCCTTTATTCTTAAGGAGTATTTTCTTTAGTTAGAGGATTGCAACTTGACATTTTTTTTTCTTTCAACATTCTTGAGATGTTCCACTGTTTTCTGGCCTCCATAATTTCTGAAGAGAAGTCCACAATCATTTGAACTGCTATTGCTCTATATATTCTCTAAATGCTTTCAAATGTTTCCTTGATCTTTAACTTTCAGAAGTTTGACTATCATGTGCCTACTCCCTTGAGTTATGCTATAAATTCCCAGTTTTATTACACTGTTTAGAAAATGTCTTCTCTATTATTTCTACTCTTTGGGATTTACTAAATATTTTTACATTTCAATACTTAATTTATATCAACATTTCATAAATACTTGACTGTGCAGTCTCTGCTTTTTTTGTGTATAGAATTTGATAAATTGCTTCTATATATCCATTATCATTATACTATTTGTGTTTTTTCTGTCTTTGCCTATTATTTATTAGTCAATTTTTTGGCCACTTGATCTGTCATAGACTGAGAGGAATTAAATTTTCCTTAATTACAATTCTTCTTTTTTGTTTTTTTTACTTTGTGTTTTTATATTATGAATGTTTGTGTTGTCTTGTTTGATGTAGGACCATTTATAGATGTTGAATCCTTATTTTAGATTACAATCTTTTCATTATTAAATTTATTTCCTTTAATTTTTTCCTTGTTTTTGATCTTGTCTGCTGAGTGTAGTAAAGCTTATGACCATTTTGTTTGAATTTTCTTCATATATTTCTGCCTAATTTTTACTTTAAATTTTTGGGGTTAATTTTTTGATGTGTTCTTGTATGCAACATATAATTGAATTTTACTTTGTTATCCAACCTGAGGGTCTTTTCTTTTAATTGATAAGATTAACCCATTTATACATATTAATATGACCATTACAGTCTTAGTTCTGCCATCTTGATTTTTGTATTATTGTATTTTTCTAAATATATTACCATATTTTCTGTATTTCCTTTGCTTTCCATTGAGTGTATTTTTCTTTAAGCAAGAAAGTTTATAGCTTTTTTCTACTAGTGACTATAAGTGACTTTTTTTCTACTACTGACTATAACATAGCATTCTTAATTCTATCTTTTTTGAATATTATCTGTTTGCTTCTCAATAATAAACTCATCCCTATCATTTTTTTTTACAAATGCTTTTTAAATTATGAAAATATGCTAACACATTTACAAGAGACCTGGAAAATACAGAACAAGGCAGAGGTAGTTCCACTATAGATTACAATTACTTTTTTAAGTAGAAAAATTAAGATTTTTAGTTGAAGTTTCAATATAAAACTCTCAAAAATTAATAGAATGAATAGACAGAAAAAGTCAAAGGATATAGTAGACCTGGAAAACACTATGAACCAATTCAATATAATTAAGATTTATACAATTTTCGCACCTCAGTAGGATAAAAATTCTATTCAAGCTCTCATAGACTATAAACTAGGAGACACTGAAACATATCCAGTTCATAAGACCAGGTGCAAGAATTTGATGGTCATTTTAAGATATCTTTTTATATTGGTTTCTAACATAATTCCACAGTGACAAAAGAACAGACTCTGTGTGATTTCAATATCTATCATTCATTTTTAAAGTTGCTTAAAATTACCATTATTAGTTATATTATGTTTATGAAAAAGTATGCTTCTACTTGGTATGCCATTTTCATCAGTGTATACTAAATCTCCATTGTGAAACATAAGAAATCTACATATTCATACTCTTCTCACATTTTCTCATCCTTCAGCTCCCTTCTTTCATTAGTCTTCTCAGACAAATTTCATTTTTTATGGCATGTTTTATTTGATTTCCTGTAAGGCATACAATTATTACTATAGAAAGTTGGTGTAATTCCAGCCTTCTTAATTAATTTGTGGATTTTTATTCAGATTTTTCATTCTGGGGTTAGAGTAAGAAAGCTTGTGCCAGCAGCTGGCATGCAAGTTAAAGGTCTTTCTCTGGGACCCTGGGGTAGAAACAGTGTGATGAAGGGGTAGTTTTTAAAGTTCTGCTCGGTTTTTTAGCAAACATCCATGGTAGAGTTCTGGACTAGGGGTAGAGTGCTGGATTTCAGATCTGATTTTACAACAGTTAACTTTGTTTCCTCATCTATCAAAAAGTCATTCATACTGTCACTTTGCTTCATTAATAGCTTTATTGCAGAGTTCTGATGAGATGGTTTGGAAGTACTTTACAATATGCCTCAGAGATATCAGGTGTTAACAAGTTCTGATTTTTTTCCCCAGATACAAGTTTTTGTTAGAATGGAACTAAGTAGATTAATTTGATTGTTACTTTTATTTCCAAGTCAGTTGGCCCTTCTTGACTGGACATTGTTACTAATTTAAGTCAGAGGTCAGCCAGTACCTGGCAGGAAAAGGAGGAAGAGGCAAGAGAAAATCAGCTGCTAAATAATCTTAAACTGGCTCCAGAGGAAAGCCTAAACAGAGTGAGCAAATTGTTTTGTTATAAGAAAATGCAAATGACTTAACATTAGTGGGCTTCCCCGGTGACTCAGATAGTAAAGAATCTGCCTGCAATGCAAGAGACCCAGATTTGATCCCTGGGTTGGGAAGATCCCCTGGAGAAGGATGTAGATGGTAATACTGACATTGTTTATTTACCAAGAGCTCTTACCTCCCCTGTACCATTTGACCTTCAACACCAAGAATAAATAGTACAAACTGAATGCATTTTAGAGATGAGAGAAGTGAGACCAGGAGAGGTAAGCAGAGATTCAGGCACCAGCAGCTATTTAATATTAGAGTTGGGTTTCAAAATCAATTCTTCCAACTTCCTGTTCAGTGTGCCTTTCTTTTAATAAATAATGTTTGATCCCTTTTTTTTCTATCCCCATCTCCCAATTCCCCCCCCTCCCCTTCCATCCCCTGCCTTCTCTTTCCACCCCTGGTTCTCTCCCTTTGATCTTGCCTCTGTATTTTTTATCCTCTCTCCTTTCCTTTCCTCTTGTCTATTCCTCTGGGTGAAGACAGCATCTCTTGTTAATATAGCTTCTTCTCTTAAGCCACGGAGAGGTCTTTTGGAACCTAGCAGAACATGTGCCAGCATATCCCTTATACTGGTGCTTACAAAACAGAGTTGTTTTGTTTTAGTCACTGTTTTGCCTTTGGCTTAATGTGAAGTGAGAGGGTGATGGGAAGAGACAACTAGAGGCTAAAGATCATTTATGTGTGAGATGAAGGAAGATATTCTTTAGATTAGAGCATTCATCAGACAGAAAACCAGGAAATGGCAAAAGGCCTGGCTTATCTTACAGGGTAACTGCCTTAACCAGTTGCTAGTACATAGCTTCTTGTACTAGTGCAGAGCTTATTGTCTCTTATCTGAGATGAGAACACTACATCTTATTTCTATCATAATTGGATTCATTCCCAGATTTTAATTAAAATTTAATTTTCATAATCTTGTATCTGTAACCTGTTAGAAAAGTGGAGGAGGGAGAGGAAGACTCCATTTCTATGAAATTAACCATAAGGTTAAACCATGACCAATCTTAACAGCAACAATTTTCTTACTGTCTGAATTTAGACAATTCACTTGAATTCCTGGGCTCTCAATTTCCTATCTATAAGATGTCAATTATAAAACTCCATGTCAGTCTTAACTCATAGGTTACTATAGATTTAAATGGTGGATGTGAAAGTGTTTTGTAAATTGTAAAGTATTAAAATAATTGTTACTAAAAGAGTTCTAAAGATCCACATTTACTTAACAATGCTCCCATTAAAAAAAATATGCCCACAAGAGATAATGATGAGGAAACTGAGTGGTCAAGTGACTTGTATGTTAACATGTAGGTACATGATGTGTGTGTGTGTGTGCACTTAGTTGCTTCAGTCATGTTCAACTTGGTGGGACCCTATGGACTGTAGCCCTCCAGAATCCTCTGTCCATGGGATTCTCCATGAAGGAATACTGGAGTGAGTTGCCATGCTCTTCTAGAGAGGATCTTCCTGACCCAGGGATTGAACCCACATCTCTTACATCTCCTGCATGGGCAGGCAGGTTCTTTACCACTAGCACCACCTGGGAAGCCCATGATGAGGTCTGAAACATGAGATCCTCTAATCTCAAATCCTTTGTCAGGCAGATAATTCCTACTGGCTATCAAATGCACTGTAATTTTTGTGAATAAATGGCCTCCATGTCATGACCTTTATTCCTATCTGAAGTCTGTAATGAGGAGTTAAGAGTTTAGATAGCCTGGGGTTTAGAGTCCCTTGGACTGCAAGGAGATCCAACCAGTCCATTCTAAAGGAGATCAGTCTTGGGTGTTCTTTGGAAGGAATGATGCTAAAGCTGAAACTCCAGTACTTTGGCCACCTCATGCGAAGAGTTGACTCATTGGAAAAGACTCTGATGCTGGGAGGGATTGGGGACAGGAGGAGAAGGGGACGACAGATAATAAGATGGCTGGATGGCATCACTGACTCAATGGACATGAGTTTGAGTGAACTCCGGGAGTTGGTGATGGACAGGGAGGCCTGGCGTGCCGCAGTTCATGGGGTTGCAAAGAGTCGGACACGACTGAGCGACTGAACTGAACTGAGGGCTTAGAGAGTAGGTTCTGGAGTCAGGCTACCTGGGAGCCAAATCTGCTCTGGGTGGCCTAGAGCAAGTCACACTACAATCTGTGCCTCAGTCTCTTCACTTGGAAACTGGTGAGGGTAATAGCATCTATCTCAGTCTATGTTAAGGATTAAATGAGATAATACATATAGAATGTTTAGAAAAATATGTGGTGTGTAATAAGCACTTGAAGGATGTGAGCTTCTATAATAAGTTTGGGAGAAAGACACTGGTTTAGGGTTCAGGAATCTGGGTCCTGATCTACTTTCTTAATCAAAAAAGTCTCCCCTTGCTAAATTTCAGTTTCCTCACTTACAAATGTTTCAGATTTTTTTTTTTTTAATGAGGTGTAGCTGATTTTCAATGTTGTGTTAGTTTCAGGTATATATCAAAGTGATTCATATATATATATATATATATATATATATATTCACACACACACACACACATACACACATTCTTTTTCAGATGATTTTCCCTTATAGGTTTTTACAAAATACTGACTATAGTGACCTGTGCTATATAGTAGGTCCTTATTGCTTATCTATTTTATATACATATAGTAGTCTGTATATGAGGGCTTCCCTCATAGCTCAGTCAGTAGAGAATCTGCCTGCAATGCAGTAGACCTGAGTTTGATCCCTGGGTCAGGAAAATCCCCTGGAGAAGGAAATGGCAACCCATTCCAGGATTCTTGCCTGGAGAATCCCATGGACAGAGGAGCCTGGGAGGCCCCAGTCCATAGGGTTGCAAGAGTCGGACATGACTTAGCGACTAAATCACCACCAGAGTGTGTATATGTTAATCCCAAACTCTCAATTTGTTCCTAAATCTCTGAAAAATTTTTGGCTCTTTTTTCCTTTTGGTCTTGAAATCCTGTGCTTTGTGGTATTCTATCGATGAAGCAATTTTCCCAAAGTCATTCATCTTAGAGGGCTGAATGATTTTACCTAATCAATTACTCCTATGAAAAATGTCTCCAAAAGATTTTCTGCTAGAAAATATTATTGCTGTCACATTGACATGCCAACAAAACCTGAGGGGGACGGTCAGGCCAAGAAATGCCTCCTTGCAAGAGTAGGCATTGCACATTTCTCTCTCCATGCTGCTAAAAATTTGCATTGTGCTGGGAATTGCTGGATGTGGTCACCCCTCATACTGTCTGTAGAGATGCTGTGAAAACAAGGGCTGGGAGCTGCCCACTGTTGACTTAGTATAGCAGGAGAAGGGACTAGAGAGGAGGGCATTCCAGACGTTACCCCATCACCTCAGTCTTGCTCCTTTGGATCCAAAGACCAGTGAGCCGCTCCATGCCCCCAGGGTCCTAATTTGGCATCTCTTTCTCAGACAAGGGCTTCAAAGGGCCTCTCCTCTGCTCTGGGGGAAGCCGGCTCATGGCCCAGGCCGATTCTGCTGGCTTCGCGTCTGTCAGTGCATCCTAATCACTGTTATAAGTGTGGTTCTGCAGAACACCTTGTGAAATAGTTTCCTATTGCTCCAGCAACATCTCCTGTCTAGACAATCTAATTATGAGCGCAGAGCAAACAGCTGAAGTGTTTGCTGCCCCCAAGGGTTGCCTAACTCTAGGAGTGGGGGTGGAGGACAGGGGAAGGGAGGGAGTGGATGGCACTGGTAGCTTTTTGTTGACTTGACCAGAAAACTGAGTGCTCCAAAAGAATCTGGTTAACTTTTAATTAAAAAGAAATGATCTGGTGGAAGCTGGCACTTTGTTGTTTATCCAAACTCAGTGGAGGATTAAACATAGCGATTCATTTCCCTCCAATCACATCTTTTTCTTGGCTTCAAAGGTGGTTTGTGGTCTCTGCTTAAAAAAAAAGAAAGAAAAAGTCACTGATTTACTCATCTGCCCTCCCAGTAGCAGTTTGAAAGTAAAAAGTGGCTCCCTAAATGTATGTTGTTTCCAAGTAGTAATTCGATTACATTCAACAAGTCCTTCCTGAGCTCCGGCCATGTGGCAGGCATGATGACAAGGTGACAAGACATGGATTCTGTCCCCAGGATGTTTATGATCTCACAGGACGCGGACACACATACGCACTAATGTTTTAACCAGGCTTTGATTAGTGCTGCAGTGAAAAGCCAATAGCGCTGTGGGCACAGGAGAGGGGGAGAGAATTTCTCCTGGGAGATATGGGAAGGTCTTAGAGGGAAGGTGGACCCTGAGCAGGTCTTTATAGGATGAGCAGAATTTGGGCAGAGAGATAGTGAGGAGTTGTCCAGGCATCAGCAGACAAATGCCCAACTAGCGTGATCTTGCCAGGTCTCCTGTGGGGCAGGGTCCCAGCTGTTAAGAAGGTACGGTGGAAGTTTTCGAATGGTTTTGGATAATGATATGAGGTGTTTATTTTTATTTAAAAAATTTTTGTTGGAGTATAGTTGATTTACAATGTTGCATTAGTTTTATGTGTACAGCAAAGTGAAATAGTTATACGTACACATATATTCATTTTTTGAATTCTTTTCCCTTATAGGTTATTACAGAGTATCGAGTAGAGTCTCCTTTACTATACAGCAGGTTGTTATTAGTTATCTATTTTATATATAGTAGTGCATATATGGTAGTCTTCCCAGGTAAAGAACCTGCCTGCCAATGCAAGGAGATGAAAAAGACAAAGATTCAATCCCTAGGTCAGGAAGATCCCCTGGAGAGGGAAATGGCAACCCACTCCAGTATTCTTGCCTGAAGAATTCCATGGACAGAGAAGTCAGGTGGGCTATAGTCCATAGGGTTACAAAGAGTCGGACATGACTGAAGTGATTAAGCATCACACAGTATATATATATATATATATACACACACACATATATGTATATTATATGTCAAGCCCAATCTCCCAATTTATTTCTCCCCCTCTTACCCCTAGTAATCATAAATTTGTTTTCTACATCTGTGATTTTAATTCTGTTTTGTAAATAAGTTCATTTGTACCCCCCCTTTTTTTTAAGGATTCCACATGTTAGTGATATTATCTGATATTTTTAATATGAGGTGTTTAGGTTTTAGTCATCTTAAGCTCTGAGATGATGAAGGTTTTAGGAGAAGAGATAAAATGATTGGCATTTTTCTTTGGGAAGTTAAGGAGGGAGCAACAATATAAGAGGTGGTTTGAAGGAGACAGAAACTTGGAAAAGGGGGCCGGCTAAGGGAGAGATGTTTAGATTCTCTGAGGGTAGAGTTGGGAAATTATAATAACCTGAACTGGGCCAGTAGATATGAAAAGGAGGGCATGGATGTGAAGACTTGGCTGCAGTAGAATCTCTGGCATGTGATGGACAAATTGGGTGTTCTTGGTATGGGAGGTGGAGAGAGGGAAGGGCTGTGAGCCTGCAATTGGAAGACACTCTCCATGTTTATTATCTAGGGTGGCTGCTTGGCTACTCAAGCAGGGAAAAGTCAATGGTTGGAACAAACTGTTTGCACCGTTGACATTTACTGAGCACTTGGCATTACCTGTTGCTAGGCTGGGCACTGTGATGCCCTTGTGCTAAAGAGAGAGTTTCTGCCTTCATGGAGTTCACAGTCAAGGGGGCAGTCAAATCATCATACTGTTACATAGAAAATTACAAGAGTGAAAGTGCTTTGAAGAAGAGATATATGGGTTGTGTGAATTATAGACTGATGTGTAACAACTCACCTCGAAACTTGGTAGCATTACATAAAAATCACTTATTATTTCTCTGTTTCTGGGTGAGGAGTATGGGTGTGCCTTAGCTGGGTCCTGTGGTTCAGACCACTGGGGCCATGGCATGTCAAGCTCACTCGAGTGGTTGTCTGCAGGCTCAAGTCCTCACTGGCGGATGGCCAGAGAGATGGGTTCCTGCCGTGTGAGCCTTTCTCTGAGACTACTGACAACATACATGGCTGCTGGTCTTTCTTACAGGGGACAAGGTAAAGAGTGAGAAGGAACATGAGAGACTGAGCAAGATAGACACTACCATGTTTAAGTAACCTCATCTTGGAAGGGACAGTTCCTCACCATGTTGTATTCAATAGAGGCAAGTCACTAAGTCCAGCTCACACTCAAGTGGTGGCTGTCACCTGAGGGCAAGCAAGTCAAGAGGTGGACACTGGAGGCTGTTGAACAAGCAGCCTTCCACGTGAAGGTGATCAGGACCTTTATTAGAGGATTTAGATCTCAATTGGAGGGTAAAGATGAAGGAAGGATTCTCTGAGGGAGGGCTTCTGAAACTGGGACTGAAGGCGACAAGGTGAAGGAGGTTATGGAGAGTGGTCCAGGGAGAGAATAGTTCATGTAAAGGAGAGAGACAGAAAGAGCCTGGTACCTCTGTGGAACTATAAACAAGTCAACAAGAGGGCCCAAGGGACACCAATGTGGAGATGACTTTCAAATTTAGATGCTGGTGAGCTTATGGCATTTGGAAGAGTTAGAGTAATTCAACTGGTATCTGTCACTTGCATTGGCAGGCATTCCCTAGAGAGGTTCAGAGTTAAAACTAGTTTGAAAGCCCTTGCTCTAAACTGTGGGACTGTTTCTGGTACTGCTGGGAAATGGTTCTGATTCAAGTGTATAAAATGAATCAAATTGCCCACTTATCTCTTAGGATAATTACTTATTGTGTAATGTGATAATGCTCATAAATTGCCCGAGGCTTTTTGAGGAAAGGTATTATATAAACACAAGGATTTATTAGTGATGATGGAAACAGATTTGGGGGATAAGATCAGATGTGACTCTTGATGCTATGGCATTTGGCTCCAAACTAAGAGGCCTATGAAGTTCATGTGAGTTCTTGAGGAGGGTTTTAGGTTAAGAAATGGAGGCGGCAGAGTATTGAGAGGTGGGTGGAATGGATATAGGCATGGAGAGGTAGGGTGGAGAATGGGGAGTGCTCTTTTTGGCTCATTCACTCTGAAAATAAAGGGCATTTGCCATTTGTCAATCTGTCAAATGAATGCGACTATTTAGAAATGCAACATGGAGATTTTACTGGGCTGGGAATGAGAAAGTCTGAATTCTTATCCCTATTTTGTCTTCAATGTTCTGTGTGTCCTTGAAAGAAAGTTGTTTTCTCTTTCAGAGCCTTATTTTACCCCCATGTAACATGATGGGTAAAAGCAGATGATCTTCAAGGTCTCTGCCATCTTGTGGGCCAGTAATTTTATAACTTTTCCCATCATTTCTGCTGTGAAATGAGAACAATAAGAACTTGTTGACAGTGAAGGAATATTGTGACCAATGACAGTTTTTGTTTTGGGAAAGTTTAACACTGGTGGCAGAACTTGAACTTTTGTGCATTTATTTTGTAGACCCTAGGGATAGATGAAAACTGCAGAGAGAAAATAGGCAAGAGTTGGTGTTTGATACAATTTTTCTAGCTTCGACTGACATATTATTCTTCTTTCTTCTCTTTTTACCCCGCTGATCTTCTCTTAGTCCAAACTCCCTAGACACAGACATGTAGTTCATATTTTGGAGTTAATAATATCCACCCTATAGAGGATTAAATGAAAACATTGAGAAGAGCCAAGCTGGTGACTGTTATAGATGCTCCAAACATATTAGTTTCCTTTTGCTTTCCAATTTTTTTTTTCTATTAGGAAGATAACACTCTCCATACATGTTTTATAGTACTGCAAAATGCTAATAGATAGCTAGGAGCTTCCCAGGTGGTGCAGTGGTAAAGAATCTGCCTGCCAATGCAGGAGATGCAAGACATGCATGTTCAATCCCTGGGTTGGGAAGAAATCCTGGAGAAGGAAATGGAAACTCACTCCAGTATTCTTGTCTGGAAAATTCTATGGACAGAAGAGCCTGGTGGGCTGCAACCCATGGAGACACAAATAATCACATGCAACTGAGCAACTGAGCACAACAGCAATAGATAGCTACTCCCTGAGAAGCTACCGAGTCACTGAGTGGGGCAGTTAGGGTTGCAGGTCTATGCTGTAAATTTCACAGGAAAGAACTGATGATCATTTACTTTACTCAGGGCCTGTTACTTCATGGCAAACTAATGAAGACCTGGAACCTGTTTTCTGATCGAAATAGGAACTTGATGAGTTGGTTTGAAAACACCTAAGCCCTGTTACGGAGAAGGCAATGGCACCCCACTCCAGTACTCTTGTCTGGAAAATCCCATGGATGGAGGAGCCTGGTAGGCTGCAGTCCATGGGGTCGCACAGAGTTGGACACGACTGAAGCGACTTAGCAGCAGCAGCAGCAGCAGCAAGCCCTGTTAACAGGTGATTCAGGTTTATTTCTGGGAGCAGGGAAAGCACATGTTAAAATGCTCCTAGGAACAAGACAGTACACCGGGCCACCTGCCCCCAGTTCAAGCCAAGCAGGAGGCATGTATAAAAAGGGATGACTCTACAGATTTGCATAGAGAAGTGACCTTAAATGCAATGCCCGATCACCTGAAACACCTAGTATTGTATTTTTTATAATATCATTTGGTAATGGGGCAGCAGGCAGAGGAAACCAGTTGTAACATAAAACCTGAATTACAGTTAAGAACATCAAGTAATTAACAGTCTTCGATTTTTTAGTTATAAAGTCATTTCAGCTATTGAACATAGTTACAGACTTTGTGGGCTTTCCAGATGTTACTAGTGGTAAAGAACCCGCCTGCCAATGCAGGAGACATAAGAGACTAGGGTTCGATTCTTGGAGGAGATCCCCTGGAGGTCCTTGGAGGAAGATCCTCTGGAGGAGAGCATGGCAACCCACTCCAGTATTCTTGTCTGGAAAATCCCATGGACAGAGGAGCCTGGAAGGCTATATAGTCCATAGAATCTCAAAAAGTCCAACAAGACTGAAGTGAGGTGGCACTCAGACACAGATTTTATGTGTTTCCCTTGCATTTCTCCCCCCTCTTTCATGGTAATTTGGATATTGCTACACCTATATTCAGGAAACAAGCTTTAGCTGTAGTAGTTTTAATGTGATGATTCAACAAATGAAAGACAGTGCCTAGTAGTCTCTGTAGGGTAAGAAAGATGAATTATATATTGGTCTTGCCCTCAGATAGCCTGAGCTCTAACTGGGAACAGGGAGAGTAATTATATAGAAAACTAATTTTCACAGAACACTTGACACAATAAACCCTAAGTGAAAGACAGAAGCAATGTATTATTGAAGCAATTCTGAGGCTTTTTTTTCCTTTAAGGTTGGTAATTCTTGCTCAAGAGACAGATGAATTTGGTTAGAGAACAGTGCCTTATAGACTGAGGGGAGAGTATTATCAAAAGGCATGATGATGCAAAAGTCTAAAACATTGTTTCAGAAACCATGACTAGTCTCTTGGGTGGCTGGAGGGTAAGGAGCGAGGTGGGAGAAAGGAAGAGGAAAGGAGAAATGCGATTTTCCAGGCAAGAGTATTGGGGTGGGTTGTCATTTCCTTCTCCAGGGAATCTTCCCGACCCAGGGATTGAACCTGGCTCTCCTGCATTGCAGGCAGATGCTTTACCCTCTGAGCCACCAGGGAAGCCCTTTGATTGGCTAGTGGGAGTCAAAAGCTTTCATTGCAGGAGAGGTTTTCTGTATATCTGTGTCCCTACAGCCTGTGGAACATGAGTATGTGGCAGGCACATCACTGTGTACTCAGTGAATGGTGAGTACATGGCCAGACCAGGTGGTGGTGTGTGGGACAGATTGGAACACTGAAAAACATATGATCAGATCTTTGACTCAGTCCTGGTAAGAGGTGTTGGATGCTTGGCCTAGGTGTGGAAAGGAGAAGTCTTAAATGAGAATCTGAGTACCATACTCTGCAGGCAACACTGATTAGTGGCCTCAGACTCCAGTGGAGCAAAGTCACTTGAGATTTACTTAAATGGAGATGAAGTCTGAAAGCAGAATTGCTTGGGGTTTCTGGACCTCCTATTCTCAGCAAGTATCAAGTTACATCGCATACTATGATGAACTGGGCAGCAGACAAGGATTTTGTCACACATGCTCTTGACTTTGCCTTTGGGGACCTATGCCAAGAATGCCCTGGATTTGATCTTGGGTGCGGTGCTGTCCACTCACTCATAATGCCCTGGGAGGCGTGTTGACAAGGATGGGTGGATGGTGGGGTTTTGCTGAACTATTTCTTGGCAAACTTCTGGGAAAAGGCGTTCCCCAAATGCCACAATACTGTTATTTTTGAGAAATGGGCTGAACCCAGGTGCCTGATTGGACAAGGCCACTCCCAATTTCTTCTAGATAAATATTTGGTTGCCAGGAGGTTATATTTAAATGAGAAATACCTCCTTAGGAAGTTATTGCCTAGTAATTCCTGCAGAGGGCAGGATCCCATCCCTTCTGGGAAATGTTTGAGAACCACCCCAAAACTTACACTGTACTCACTACACACTTAGTGTGGGGCATCCAGCCTGAGGTTCTCTAAATTCTGTTGCTCGGCGAACAAGAAAACCTATCAGTATTATAGACGCTGCATTTCTTCGAGGGAAATGCTTCTGGTCTTCAGTGTCATAATGGCAGAAATCTGAAGCACAAACAGAATCTGAGTTAGGGATTTGGCTTTAAAGAAAAAAATCAGTTCTCTGAAAAAGAGCTTGGTTCTTTCTGGAATCCAACTGCAGAGTCTGGGAAGCTAGAGAATTTGGATCTTTCAGACATAAGACATTCTTGACTTTGATCTTTCTACTCATAATCAATGTGTGAATGTTGGTTTTTCAGGCCCAACCAATTTTTTCCCTATGGTCTTCTCCTAAGATCTCTCTATGGGGAGAATCCTTTTATGTATTTTCTTTCCATTTTCACTGAATGAGACTATTAGGATTCAGTAATTAAATCTTATAACTTTTTTGGGGAATCATCTGTCTTTAGGAATTCTTCATTAACATCCTTAGTTGTTTTAAGCACTCAGAACAAAACACAAAGGAAAACACATAGCAAAAAACAAGTATAAGCACAACCAGTCCATTCTGAGGGAGATCAGCCCTGGGCGTTCTTTGGAAGGACTGATGCTGAAACTGAAACTCCAATACTTTGGCCACCTCATGCGAAGAGTTGACTCATTGGAAAAGACTCTGATGCTGGGAGGGATTGGGAGCAGGAGGAGAAGGGGACGACAGAGGATGAGATGGCTGGATGGCATCACTGATTCGATGGACGTGAGTCTGGGTGAACTCCGGAAGTTGGTGATGGACAGGGAGGGCTGGCGTGCTGCGATTCATGGGGTCGCAAAGAGTCGGACACGACTGAGCGACTGAACTGAACTGAACTGAAGCACAAACACAAATAAAAAGGCTATCACTCTAAGGTTCCGGGTCAAGGTTCACTGTTTTTGGTCCTCCTATCAAGATCCATCTTAAGCACACATTCTTCTTAACAGTGTGTGGCATCAAGGTCAAATGCTGCGACTCTCCTCATGATTTTCTGAATCATCTCTTAATCACCAGCAATGTATTATTTTTTTGTTTTGTTTTTACCACTTTGGATGCCATTTTTCATTAGGATATCCACTGAGATAGATCCTATAAAAAAGAAGAAATGTTATCCATGTGTACCAGCTTAAATACAGGTGAGAAGGGCCTTGTTCAGCAGATTGGGCTGATCCCCCAGGCTATGTAGGGTCTGTTTTGGTGAAAATCCATCTGGAGGAATGACTTGAGGTGGGGACCTGGGGACACTTGGCCAAGTCAAAGTTCAAGATTTGTTTCTTCTGATGCAGAAGAACCTGTTAATTATGACGCATTTAAATTCTTTCAATGTGCTATTATCATAATTCAATACATGAGTGATAAGAAATATAGGTTTTTGGAGTTGGAAAGTAATTTAGAATATCTGGTTAATCTTCCTCATTTTATAGATGTAAATTGTGGTCTTAGGAGACTATATTCCAGACCCCCAGTTGCAAAGCTGAGAGCAGAACCTAAAGAAGGAGAAATAACCAAAGAGGTTTTTCATTGATGTATGCCTGTAAATTTTAGCATTTTAGGTTTTCTTCTCTGTATGTCATCAGAAAACAGGGACTCTGCTTTTTAGAAGCATCTAGGGAATGACTGACACATTGGCCATGAAGATAGATGTAGAATTAGAGTTTTAACTTTCCATAGATGAGCTCCCTGACACCAGTATTGAATATATTCTCTCTTCTCTGGACTGTTCCTTAAACATCTGGAGAGCAAAGAGAGCAGTCTGTAATCTTCCAGGTATCTTTCAAAACTGAAATTCTATAATTTGAAATTGTTATCTGAGTATTCTTAAAAAATAATAATAATGATATACTGAAGCACAGCTGAGCAACTGAACTGAACTGAACTGAAGCAAAAACAGAAAAGGATCAGGTGGTTTTACAGAAATCATACCATATTGAAGGGAATGTGCTTGGATATCAAGAGTTTTAAATTTGACATGATCCCAGCATTTAATCCCTCATACATTTGGCTAGTGTTATTGCTAGGGAAGAGCCCTTTAACAAAGTTTTCCTTTCATTGCTTCATAAAATTTTCAAATGACAATCTCTTTAAATTCCAATTTTCTTAAATCCATGCAGTTCCTCTGGGCAGTTGCTGGGTGGTAGCAGAAGTGCTGAAGTGGTGGCCTATGGAGAAAGAATGGCAGAAGGGCTTCAAGGCTCATTGAGTGCTGAGTGTATGCCCTAGTCCTCATGGCCAGTGAATGACACAGATGGAAGGGCTCGTAGGGCTGCGACTGGTAGGGGAGGGAGGAATTTTTCCTTTCTCATTGTTTGTCACCAGTCCTTTGAAGAGGGTGGTAAATAATTACGGTAGCTGCTACAGTTTATTAAACAGCCACTGTGGGCCAGGCACTGCATTAGGCTCTTTAGATATGTCATTGTGAATTCAAATATCACCATTAGCAAGGTGATATTATACCCATTTTACAGATGAGGAAACTGAAGAAAAGAAAGATTATCTGAACCATCCTTGAGGCCACAAGGCCAGCCAGTGCTTTATCTGGGATGAAACACAGGATCCCTATGACACCAAAACCTAGAGTTTTCTTATCATGGGGATGCTGAAGAAATAAAGATAAAGCCAACAAAAGAAATCTCATCTCTGTTTTTGAGTTGAATTAATCAGTGAGTCAGGGAAAATTTTTACTAGAGAGAGAATATTAATGTCTGTTTCTAATATTTTAGTGTCCTGGAATCTGCAAGACCTTTGCATACTCAGTATTGGCATTCACACACACATGTACACACACACACACACACACACAGAATCTCATAATAAATGCAGTACGGTTGGTTAATTTTTTAAATGAATAAACTGAGGCTGACTTGAAAGAGAAGTCGTCTTGGTAAAGTCCTCAGTAAACAGAAGACTTGGGTCTCCTGATCTCTAGGCTGGGATATTTTCACTAAACTGCACTGCCTTGAAGAGATGGGCTATTTTCTCTACATGGGCTATCCTCTAAGACCAGTTCAACCAGGACTTCCTTGGTTGCCTAGTGGTTAAGCATCCACCTGCCAATTCAGGGTATACAGGTTCAATTCCTGGTCTGTGAAGATTCCACAGGGCTCGGGGCAACTAACCTGTACGCCACAATCACTGAGTCTGCACTCTAGAGCCCTTGGGCTATAACTACTGAAGCCTGCTCACCCTAGGACCCATTCTCTGCAACAAGAGAAGCTTCCTCAATGAGAAGCCTGTGAACTGCAACTGGAGAGTAGCCCCTGCTAAACACAACTAGAGAAAGCCAGAGCACATCAATGAAGACCCAGCACAGTCATAGAGAAATAAATAAATACATGCCCCCCAAAATAAGTTCGACCAAAAGTAGAGGGACAGTCTTGGGCCTTAATGTATAGAATTGAGATGTTCTCCATCCATTTGATGGCCTCTGTCTTTCAACACTAGCTGACTCCAGCCTGCATTTATGATGATGCCTGTGTAAGCTGCAGCAGCTTCCAAAGTTCTGCACAGGGTAGATGTTTCACTTCAGCTTGCCCATCATGCACGTAAAGAAACTGTGAACATGTTACTTCTTTACTGAAGGCCCTCTACTGGTGCCAACTTTCAGATAAACTTAGCTAAATGCATCCTAGCAGGAAATAGAAAAGAAAGTAATCTAGATATCTTGGTTATTGCACATGCTTATGTGATACATTATTTATTTTGGGGTAGAATATACATAAGAACTTCTTTTGAATCTTGAATATTGCAGGTTGTATCAGAGAACTTCTAGAACTAGAATGAGCCTTAGAGATGATCTAAGTCCAAAAGTGGGGAAATTATTTATTTAAGTCAAACTCCTTTACAAAGTCATGGGTGACTGGGGTGTCCTGATCCCTTGGGATGGAGCCTGGGCTTGAGAGCCAAATAAATGTGAATTTGAATCCTGACTCTATTATTGACTGGTAATAAGACCAGACGTTAAACTGTTGATGTCTCTGAGTCCCAGTCTCATCTTTAAAAATAGAAATAATTATAACTACTTTGTAGTGTAGTTGGTCAGTCTAAATAAGCTAGTATATTCGAAAGCCTGGTGCTTATGTACTCTGTCTTTCTTATCTACCCTGATGCCCTATGTCTTTCATTTGGTTTGGATTCTTAATGAAATCATATGTTTTGGAGTTTACAGCACAAATGAGCTACACAATACAGGAGCACAGCTCAGTCCTTGATGGGAAAAATACAGTGCAATCAATCCCTTTTTAATTTATTTACATCATAAGTTAACCATGTTATAGCATGCTTTTCTCATATGTAGTTTTAGCATCTATTATTACACTGGGATCTGCTTTGACTTGTATTTCTGAACCTGTATAATTAAGTGTTATATTATAGTGGGCTTCACAGCACTGGGTAATGAAAAGAACTCTGGCCTTGTAATCAGCGGGATTTTGTGCCAATTCTACCAGGCACTAGCTGTGTGATTATAAATGCCTCCTTTTCTATGTATGAGGATTTTAGTTCAGGTGATCTGTAAGGTTCTGATAAGTTTTTAGATTTGATTGGTCTATATTTTCTTCCACTGGTATATATTGAGACCTCTGTTTGTTATGTCTGCATTGTGCCTCTAATGGGTGTGAGCAAGTGTCATTCTTCTAACTCAAATAAAATTAATTGTGCAAGATTTAGGGGCTTCCTAACCTTACACCTCTATTGATAAATTGAGTAGGGTTTTAGTCACTTTTTGTTGTTGTTGTTTTGGTATTAACTGCAGAGCCTCAATACTAAACAAGATCAGCAAGTTCAGTAGTCAGCTTAGGCAAGGATGGACCTTTACAAAGTACCCCAGGTTACAGGAAGATGGCACTAGAGATTCTTGTCTTAGAAAAATGATGAGGCTTGGGATCTGGAATGGAATAGTATCACAGAATCACTAAATTGGAGACCACCCAAAGCAGATACCTTCTTTCCAGCAAACTGGATAGATGGTTAGCCAGTCTCTGTTTGCAGGCTTCTGGTAAAAGAGAATTCACAACTTCTCACTTTGTCTCTCCCATTCTGGGAAGCTCTGGTTCAAATGATCTTTCCTGTATTGAGTTGAAATAAGCTCCTCTTGAAGCTGTCACCTGTTGGTCATAGCTCTCTGTAGCTACACAAAATGAACCTCTCTGTAGCTATACAAAATGAAGAATCAGTTCATTAATTCAAGAACTATTGAGTTCCTATTATATGTTAAACACTGTGCTGAGCTCTGGATAGGCAAAATATATCTTCCACCCCACCCCCCACACCAAGGGGCTTATAGTGTGGCTAAAGAGCTAGACAAGTACAATGTCAGCTGCAGTATGATGAAGCAATTGCTGCTACATGAAAACAAGTGGTTTAGATCCCGTGGGAAGCACATCTTATTTAGATGAGGAAAGCTACACCAAAGAGTTTGAAAACCTCCTTCATCTCTATTCTCTGCAGGGTAACTGCACTTCCAGGATGTAATAGGCAATGTAATTTTGGAAGTCACAGAAAGACTTGGGAGACTTGAGTTCTAAACCCAGTTTTGCTACCATTGTCCCAGTGAGACATGGAACATGTCAGTCCATTTCCAGTAGTGAAAGTGAAAGTTGCTCTGTCGTGTCTGATTCTTTGTGACCCTATGGATTGTAGCCTGCCAGGCTCCCCTGTCCATGGGATTCTCCAGGCAAGAATACTGGAGTGGGTAGCCATTCCCTTCTCCAGGGGATCTTACCAACCCAGGAATCATACCAGGGTCTCCTGCACTGCAGGCGGATTCTTTACCAGCTGAGCTACATTTCCAGTAATAGAGGCTGCAAATAGCACCATTTCAGGTTTCTAGTCCTGGACATTTTAAAATAAACAGTTGATACACTCATCTGCTGAATCTCCCAGTACTTCCCTCCTCTTTATTTCTGTTACTCACTAGTCAGCCTAGAGTAGAAAATCAGCTTTTGAACTGTGGTATTGGAGAAGACTCTTGAGAGTCCCTTGGACTGCAAGGAGATCCAACCAGTCCATCCTAAAGGAGATCAGTCTTGGGTGTTCATTGGAAGGACTGATGCCGAAGCTGAAACTCCAGTACTTTGGCCACCTCATGAGAAGAGTTGACTCATTGGAAAAGACCCTGATGCTGGGAGGGATTGAGGGCAGGAGGAGAGGGGGACGACAGAGGATGAGATGGCTGGATGGCATCACCTACTCGATGGACATGAGTTTGAGTGAACTCCAGGAGTTGGTGATGGACAGGGAGGCCTGGCGTGCTGCAATTCATGGGGTCGCAAAAAGTCGGACACGACTGAGTGACTGAACTGAACTGAACTGAATTCTCCCTGTGTCTGGGCCTTATCAAGTTTCCCTGAGCCCCTCTCTTCCACACCTTGTGTTTGCATTGGGGTGACCCTTAGCTTGGGTCTGAACTGTTCTCAGCATTAAATTAAAAAGCACTGGGGACTTCCCTGATGGTCCAGTGGTTAAGACTTTGCCTTTCAATGAAGGTGTTCAGATTTGATCTCCATTTGGGAAGTTCAGATCTCACATGCCTGGTGGCCAAAAATCTAAAACATAAAACAGAAGCAATAATGTAACAAATTCAACAAAGACCTTAAAAATGGTCCAAAAATCTTTCAAAAAATAAAAAGCATTAAATTAAAAGCACATTTAGAGACACCCACAGAATTTTTAAACGTGCCCAGGCATATTAGAAGTTGCCCCTGGGATCTTTCCATTGACCAGCACAAAAGAAGATGACTCAGGCTATGTCTGCCTACTCCTATGTGGAAATAATGTTGCATTTGTCTGAAAGCCAGTGAAAAAAAGATGTAAGCTGAAGATGGCCTGATGACAGATTATTTTGTATCCCAAATGCCTTGATATCTCAAATCGTGTATTTAAAAAAATTTTCCACTCTAATTTTTTTCTGATCCTTGGAGGGATGTTTAGAGAAAGGGCTAGTTGACCAGACTCAGAAGTCTGAGAAGTCTTTTAGAGCTGAGATAGCCATCACTCTCACCTGTTTCTGCCAAGCTCTGATAATTTTTTGTAACTACCGTAAAGTGAAGATACTGGGTGAATGAGACATCACACAATCACTAGAGGGAAATGTCTTAATGATGAATATGGAATCCAATCTTAAGTCCCATTACATAAAATACTATTTTCTTTGAAATAGGAAAAAAATATAATTGTCATTTGTTTGGTCTGTCTGAGTAAATTTCATGGTCAATGCCAATCTTTCTTGGAGCTTTTCATATTATGCAGAACTTAGAACATGGACACAAAGAGATGGTGGACTCACTGAATTTTGGATTTTGAATGCCTCTCACGTGTATGGTGGGGAGAGTAGTAATTAAGGTGTGGGACTTAGGTAGTAGAATCGAGAATTCTCTAAAACCATGTTAACAGAGTATAGATTTTCTAATGCAATTTCAGTAAGCTTTCAACATTGATCCAAATTTTTGCCAAAGAATCCCCATGATTTGCTATGTCCTTTTTTTTTTTAAGGAATAAGGCTCGTCCCTCAGCTTGGCAATAAGTGTTTCTCATCAATTTAAATATATTTGGAGAGAGTTGACTAATTTTTTAAATCATATTTAAGAACATATGAATAGCTATCAATTCCTACCTTTCATTTAATTTTAATCTATACTTCCTCTAAAACAAATACAAGCCAGTAAGTTTTCCTAACAGCATATCTTGGAAATGTAGTGAATTTTTATATATGTATAAAAGTGAAGTTTATTATTGACTGTAATAATTTTAACCCACGAAACCATTCATTTATCAAAACTTTACTGAAGTTAAGGCACTGCACATATTTATGCCATTTGATTGTTCTAAGAAGAGAATAGAAAATGCATCAACTATAGGGAGTCCCGAGGCCTTTTCTCTTTTGACTGAACTCCTCCAAATCAAGCTTCTACTTGATAACTTGGCTCAGACACCAGGCAGCATGCACAAAAGTAATATTTCGAGCCAGGTTCAAGTGATTAGTTTAAATAGAATAAACACGCATTGGATATGAATATGTGCATATCAATATGTCTGGTGTAGTGACATAGAGCTAAGTAACACAGTCCTGCTATAAAGTGTGTGTTTTGCAATGGTTAATTTGAGTATAAGGCTTCCTAGTTGGTGCAGTGGTAAAGAATCCACCTGCCAATGCAGGAAATGAGAGGCTGGGGTTTGATCCCTGAGTTGGGAAGATTCCCTGGAGTAGGAAATGGCAACCCGCTCCAGTATTCTTGCCTGGAAAACTCCATGGACAGTGGAACCTGGCAGGCTACAGTGCATGAAGTTGCAAGAGTCTGATACATGTGAGTGACTGAGCATACACGCACACAATTTGAGTATATGGACAGCTGTGCTTTAAGGTGTGGTTAGCTTATGCCATTGGAGCAGAGTTGACACCAGAGAGAATTCACAGAGTTGTGGCTCTATCTGGGGAACATAAAGGAAGTGGTTTATGACATGACTTTGAATGAGGGAGCTAGGATATTTGTGGGGAACTGGGATGTAAAGAGAGGATTAGGAGAAAAGGGTGGTCCAGGTGGAAGGTACAACAAAAATAAAGTCACATGGTCAGGAAAGAGCAAGGAAATACAGAAAAGAGTGAGTGGATGCAGTTTTATTAAGTATAATGAAGGCATAGGGAATAAGGCTAGAGATGGGGCCAGATAAAGGAGGGAGGTTCTGGATACCAGGATAAAGTGTTTGTGCTTTCTTGGTGGCAATGGAGCTACTATTGAATTGTAAATGAGGAAGTGCATCCATTTAACAAAACTTTTCTGAAGTGCCCTGTATAGGTCAGGCAGTATATAAACTACTGAGAATTCAAAGAAAAAAAAATAGACAATCTCAAACCTCAAAATCTTCAGCAAGAAGGAGAAGGAAATACAATTAATTTAATGCAGGTATCAGTACTGAGAGGCATATCTTGTTCACATAACTAAGGGGTATGGAAAGTTTCTTAAAGGCAATAAACCTTAAGGATTGGATGGCAATTAAGTGGCAAAAAGAAGAAATGCTGCTCGAGTAAGACCCCTGGAGAAGTTTATATGATTGTTAACCCAGGGAACACTGGGAAGAGAGATGTGAGTGGGAGGAATGGGGAGAGAAGGATGGGGGCAGGGGGATGCCAGTTAGGAGGCTGCAGTAGGATAGGTAAGAGAGGATGAGCCTGGACCTTTGAGATGGCTGTGAGGATGCAGAGAGGGTGATAGCTATGAAAGAAGCAACAGCAGTGGATCTTGATTTGATGCTGGAAGTGGGAGCTGAGGTAGAAATTGCAGAAGTGGAAGAGAATGAGAAAAGGAGTTAAAAATAGCAACAATTGGAAGTCTGAGCGGTGAGGAAGATGATGCCACTTTTGTTAGGGAATACAGCAGTCAGTAGAAGCTGGTTTCAGGGGAAGTGCATGGAATTCAGTGTTGAGTAACTACTGAAAAGCAGAATAAGCAAACTCCGTAAAACTGGGCCATGAGCAAAATTCTTGGGTTATGATGTTATAGTTCCTCCTCCTTCCCTCCTGGAAAATTTCAGGCCACAGGACAAGTGGCCAAATACGGCTTCAAGCACATTCTAAAGTGTTGTTGTCTAGGGCAAAAAGATCTTCTGTATTCGCTGTAAAGTGTAAAAACCAGATATTGTTAACAATTCTTTGGCTTGGCTTATGGATGTTCTAAATAATACCTTGGGATTATTTATGATGACAGGTTTGGAGTTCTTCTTGGAACATATACCTACCCCCTTAAGCAAACTGCTTCCTGGGGAGGAGACCAACAGAAGCAGGGTTTTTTCCAAACACCTAATTTTCATTTCCCCCCCCCCCAACCTTTTTTTAAAAACTTAGTAGGTAAAATTAGTGATTCCTGGACCGCATACATATATTTAATGACCCCAGATGCTTTAGGGATGAATCATGGTGGCCTCCTCTCTTTGCCTCCTTATTACTTCATTTCCAACTCCATTTCTGTCTCCACTGTAATTGCAGCACTGGGTGAGACACTGCTGAAGGAGGAATTAGCTGAACTGTGGTGGTTTGGCAACAGAAAGGTAGAGAGGAAATAACATGGAACAGGAGGTCTGTGTGAAACATGTAGCCTTGTGGCTTTCTGCCCAAGCAGGGCAGTTTCTCTTACAGTTCCCGGCCCTCTTAGGGCTTTCAAGACACTGAACGTGAGATGGGGGCTAGGTCATATGCTGCTTTTGTTCTTTCTCAATATCATTATCTGGCTATGAAGGGATACCTTAAACACAGATCCATGCACACACAACACCTCCTACTAAGATCTTCGGGGAATTTCAAAACCACATGCACTTTTCCGAAAGAGTTCATTCAAAGTAAGGAGACAAATTGATTTGGGTTGTCTGATAGTTTGGTGGAGGAAAAAATGCAGAGAGTAGGATGAAGTTAAAAATAGGAATACACTATAGCTCTATGCTGTTAGAAGCAAGCTTTTTACCCTTAATTTTTTTTTTTTTTGGTAACTCTATGCTATGTTCAGTAGCTCAGTCGTATCCAACTCTTTGAGATCCCATGGACTGTAGTTCTCCAGGCTCCTCTGTCTATGGGATTTCCCAGGTAAGAATACTAGAGTGGGTTTGAACCCAAGTCTCTTGTTCCTCCTGCATTAGTGGTGGATTTTCTACCACTGCACCACCTAGGAAGTCCTTTTGTAACTCAAGCTTCCCTAAATCAAAATGTGTCACTTACTAGGGCTCTGCAGTTAGCATATGTTTGACCAATGGGCAGAATATAGAAGACTACATGGAAGTTCATAGCTTCAAGTGCTGAAAGCCAGTTATCATTCAGGGAGACCAACTGTTGGAAAACTATGTATTGGCAACATCAAAACAGATGCACTGGGAAGCATGGGTCTCATGGACCCGTAAATTAGAATGTAGCTTCCAGCTTTATTAGTCCAGTTCCATAGTCCATTTTGGAATTGCTGCTAGTTGGCAAAGGGAAATTGGTATCTGCTCTGACATGCTCAGAAATGTGGAACTCATTACCTCTTCAGGCAGCTTCCCTCATTGTTTAATCAGCTATAATTCTGACAGCCTTCTTCTGTTTTGCCAGATTTGGCCTGTTATTGCTTCTTTTGCCCCTGTAACCAAATGGAAGCCTTTAGTTCTTCATATCCATAAACACGTTTCTGATTTGTGAACATATTATTTTTCAGGTTTTGTGTCTCAGGCTGTTTGACACAGGACTTTCCCTTCTATCAAAGACCTCTATCGCTATGCCCTCCCTCACACCTCTACTTGCTTGATTTAGGCTTGGTGTCTTTCCTTTCTGTGATGGTTATCTTTATGGAGTTAAAATGATGCTGTGACACCAGGGCTCAGGAGAGCAAAGGGTAACCAACTTATCATCTGTGTCATCAGAGAGAGTGCTTCCAAGGTGAGCATTTGGGTAGTGGTCACCACTCCTCCAGGTGAAGAGGAAGGGAGCAGGGGCCTGGAGGTCAGGAGGTGTCTTGGGTCTTCCAGTCCAGCATGGGGTGCCAGAAGCTGATGCTGGGAAGTGGACTGACTTATAGACCGAGCAGATGGCTCATCCAGGCCCATGATGTCCCATTTCAGTAATGTGGTAAATGATGCTATGAGGAATGCCTGTCTCCACCCATCTCATTATAGTCCATGTGTTCATTCCATCAGGTTGAATATGGCATTGTGAAAGGAGAAAAGTGCCAAGCATTGTTCAGGGTCTTAGGAAGTGTGTACATAATATAAAATAATGGAATTCCACAAGTCAAACCTTTCAGGATGTAACTGAGGCCAAATGTGTTCTAGGCTGGAAGTCAGCAAGCTTGTCCTCTTACTTAAAGGAATAGATAAGAAATATATAAGACTTTGTGGACCATACGGTGTCTATTACACTACTCAGCTTTGCTGTTATGGAATAAAAGGAACCATAGACAATATATAAATGAATGGATGTGACCATGTTCCAATAAAACTTTCATAAAATTATAACAGGCAGTGGGCCATTTTCAGCCACAGGCCCTAGTGTGTCAGTCCCTGACCCAGAAGGCGGACAGTTAGTGTAGTGGAGCCGTAGTCCTTGGCAGCTTATAGCAAGGCCCTGTTCTGTCCTGTTCAGCATTCCTCTGGGTGATTCAGTTCAAGGCAGAGGGCACACCTGGTTAATCTGCAGATTTCAGGAAATCCAGAGTGTTCTCTAATATATTTTGCAACATGACTAGGGTGCCGAGAGAGGAATGATAATTTAGTGGCTAAGAGCACTGCCTTTGAGCTAGGTGGACCTACATTTAAATTGTAACTCTGGTGCTTTCTATTTAGAGGAATTCCTACTAACCTGTGTAAGTTATTCATTCTCTTTGAGTTTTATTTTCCTCATTTATAAAATAGGCATATTTTTACTTGTCTAAAGGGTAGTTGTAAGGATTAAATTAGATGATGTATATAGAGTGTTGAATACAATATCTGACATATAGTAAACCCTCAATGAAAGGTAGTATGAGTAACCTCACTGAATCAGTTACAGAAACAAAGGAAGCTGTCTGGTCTGGAGGAGAACTCACGTAAGCCAATTCATCACACTGAGGCAGGATCCCCTGACGGCTACTTTACATTATGTCTAGGGACATTATCAACCTGACTTTGAATGAACAGTACAGAGAAGCGATTCCTCTTTAGCCAAGTGTTTAAGGAAAGTTACAGAGGGGGAAACTTGTGAATAAAAGGGTTGACTGGGTCCAGTCCTTCACATAGGCAGAGCAATTAGAAGAGGAAGTCTCTAAACAAGGAGTTAGAATATTCTGAATATTCTATTAAACCACAGGGTTTTTAAGGAAAACCTCTGACCTGAATCTGCAGTCATTTTCTGTGATCTATATGGTTAGGTGGGACTCCTATTACAGAGGACAAGAAGGAGTAGTGATATTAGCACACCTTCTCTTTTGCTATGTAGGGGTTTTGCTTTTAATATAAATCCTATATTGTTATCAGCTGTTTACAGGAGTATTGCCATGCTGGACTTGAAGATATTTTAGATGGTGAACTGGGTTCTACTTAGTTTTGTGTTGCTCTAGACTATCAGAGTATAAGAGAAAATATTATATATATATATGTATGAGAATCATACTTTAAATGAAAAATTAGTTAGGAAAAAATACATCATAGCCTATGAGATATGGTAAATTCTAAAAGGAAATGTGGTCTAGTCAGCAAAGCTTTGCTTATGTTCATTACAGAAGAGAAACTATCTAAAAATCACTTCATTCTCATTTTCATAAAACAGAGAAAGAACATTAAAATAAAATGAAAAGGACTGAGAAACTAGAAATTGAAAAAATAACAGTAGAAGTTAGTGGAATAAACATACAAATTGTCTAAAACCTGACTCATTTTAAGTCAAACAAGGACGATAAAGCGATCACTAATATGACAGCAGAGTATTAGGCACTAAAATCACTAATGTTAGACAGAAATAGATAAAATTAGGAACGAGAAAAGAGTACAACCACTTCTGGAGAAAAGATTAAGATAATCATAAGGGAACACTACAAACAACTCCACGGGAAAATATTTGACATCTGAAAGGAAACTGATGATTTCTTGGTAAAATGTAAAATTAATTCAGGAAGAAGAAAACTCAATAACACCTATTTTCATGGAAAATATTAGAAAAAATGAGTCAAGGGCTGTCAAATGTGCATCAAAACTTATATCATTTCTTCCTTGTTCATAAGCACTTAAGATACCTATAATGCTTTTTCAGCTATTAGAAAAAAAGAATATGAATGGCTTTAGTGAAATGAGGCTCGATTTATTGAATAAATATATTAGTAATAAGAACTGAAGAACTTGTGGCTCCATTTTATGTCCTGCATATCCACTTACCCCATTTTTGCACTCTCCTAAGTTGCAGCATAGAAACAAGGACATAAAAACTTCCCTCATGTACCTCCTTAGGGCTAAGGAAAAGTTACCTTAGGGCTAAGGAAAAGCCTTGGATCTTCCATTAAAGAGGAGCTGATGGTCATGATGGAGAGAACACAGGACTGGCAAACAGCCTGGTTTAAAGTACTAAGCCTATCATTGCTTTTTCCATTACCTTTGGTCAGTTAACCCCTCTGAGCTGTAGCTTCTCTGTAATATGGGGATGATGCGATCAGCATTATAGGGTTATAATAAGGATGAATGGATATAACGCATGTAGCAGCCACTGTTATTTCCCATCCAGCAACCACTTTCCACTTCTTCCATTCTAGTCAGAACCAGTTTTATTAAGTATCCATTTTCTTCTGAGAAGTCATGTGATTTAGAGAAACTGATCTCCAACCCTTGAGATGAGTGATGAGTAAGCTCCTCTCGTCAGTCAAGTCTTTAGGAATCAGTGTATGACCCAATTCAGACACAATAGCTAACATGTAATAGGACTTTCTATGAACCAGATGCTGCTACAAAGTCCTCACAAACATTTACGTATATCCTATGAGGTAAATACTGTTAATTAACCTCATTTTATGAATAAGGAAATTGATGAACAGAGAGGTTAAGTAACTGGTCCAAGGCAACCCAGTTAATAAGTTGTAGATCTGGGTTCAAACCTAGGAGTTTGGCCCCAAAGTCTTTATTCCTAAACACTAAGCAATACTGCTTCTTACCTAATAAAAGCCTGTAAGGACCATATATAACTTTATAAATAAACAATCAAAATTTAATTGGTATTTTTTTTCATCTTCCTTAATTTCTAAATGGGCTTCCCTGGTGGCTCAGATGGTAAAGAATCTGCCTGCAATGCATGAGACCTAGGTTCCATCCCTGGGTCAGGAGGGTCCCCTGGGGAAGGGAATGGCTATACAACTAAGTAATTACTGTATAGGCTTCACAAGGACTGAATACTAGTTGAGTAGGCAAATTTTTGTCCTCCATGACTTCAGCTTTCTGGTTTGACTCTTTTTCCTGTTCATGTATCTATTAGCTTTATATTTTTTCTTCTTACCCCTGGGTCCAAACCAGCACCCAGAAAAGGTTCTGAAAGTCACCCAAAAGGAGATTAGAAAGGGTTGCAAATAGGCTGAAAGAGTTCCCTAACCCAGGGCAATGTCAGTGTGCATCATAGCGCTTTCCAAAATAAATGAAGCATGAACAGTGGAATTTTAGGCATCAGCCAGTGGATGAATGGTGTTATTTTGGGCAGTGGGTCACCCAGGCGCTCCTGAAATCATATCTTGTAGGCGTTTGTGTATTCTTTCAGGATGCCAGGCCAACTCCGACTGCTGCTTCTGCACACTTTTATCTGCCTGGACACGCAGTTCAGAAGTCACTGAGAGTAGGGGAGAGGGCATAAGACACGTGGTTTTGAGCCTCATTTTGCATTTGCTTCCTTTCTCCTTCGATTTCTTTCCTCTCTCTTATTCTTTTTCTCTAGTTCTCCCTTGTCTGTTTTCTGCCCCCCCCACCCCGCCTTAATCTCCTCTCTGTTTTCTGCTCTCTCTCTCTCCTTTCCTCCCTCCCTCCTTCTCTGTTTTAGTCCCTGTCGCCACTCCCCTCCGCCCCCCACTCTCTTTTTACCCTCTTTCTATCTTTCTTTCGTAGCTGCTCTAAAGAAATCATACTCACTGGATTTTCAACAAAAATTGCCTTAGGGCTCTTCAAGGATATCTTTCGCATCTCCTTGTTTTGATTACTTTGAATAGGTATACACAGCTGGCCCCTTTTCTTTTTGAGTGAAACCACAATCCACTCAGCAAATCACTGCTTTTCATTTTGCTGGCTGGAGGGAAAAAGTATCAGATAGGTGAGATGAGGATGTGGAGGGGGGGATGGGAAGATAATGACAGATTTGATGATAATTAATATTTTCTGTGTCTGAATAGTGAAAGTCTCGTCCAAGTCCCCCAGCCAAGCTCAAGTTAAACTCTTGGTGTGTGGGTTTAAGAGCTCTGCAACCTGGCATGCTAGGGCTGGTTCAGAGGGAGTGATGCTGTGTATGTGGAATTTTGTGGTTGTCTTTTATTATTATTACTGAGTAAACCATGCATATCTAAAAAGGAAATTTTAAGTCAACCCACTCTCAAGTTGAATTAATATACTGGGTCTAAGTTACCTTGCCCATAATTTAAATTACCAGAAAGTTTATGTATTAATTATTAAAAGCTTTGGAGTTCCTCAAACATTCATTTTCATTTTTATATCAAACCTCAATTATTTGTGCCTCATGTTTGTTCCTATTTTTATTTTTAAAGTAATGGGATATCTTAGATCTGATGGACTGCTAATTATTTTCAGATCCATTAAATAGGTCACTCACTAGTCACTTCAGTTGTGTCCGACTCTATGCGACCCTGTAGACGGCAGCCCACCAGGTTCCCCCGTCCCTGGGATTCTCCAGGCAAGAACACTGGAGTGGGTTGCCATTTCCTTCTCCAATGCATGAAAGTGAAAAGTGAAAGTGAAGTCGCTCAGTCGTGTCTGACTCTTAGCGACCCCATGGACTGCAGCCTACCAGGCTCTTCCATCCATGGGATTTTCCAGGCAAGAGTACTGGAGTGGGGTGCCATTGCCTTCTCCGATTAAATAGGTATTCAGTCTCTTTCAGAGTTTAAGTCTGGGAATGCCACCTATGTGACTCAGGTTTTATTCTGTCTTTTCTCTCAAAAAGACAATGAATCATTTCTTTTACATCAATAATGAAAATTAATAAACAAAATATTATTTTCTTATAACATGACTCAGCAATTTTATTTTATTTTTTTTGGCAATTTTAATGCTATGAAATTAGAGTGCTTTATTTATTTTTTAAATGTTTTACTAGAGAGTAATGGGATGCAGTTAGAGTTTACTGACTTTGAAATTGATGTTTTCAACAATAGCCTTAAAAACAATATTGGATGGAGTCATAAAAACCAAGAGGGTTCAGGATGGGGAACACATGTATACCTGTGGCGGATTCATTTTGATATATGGCAAAACTAATACAATTATGTAAAGTTTAAAAATAAAATAAAATTAAAAAAAAAAAAAAACCAAGAGGGAAGGTATTTTCATGATGGAGAATGGTTAGCAGTGACCAGTCAGTTGCTTGTTCCATAAACATCTGTTAAAACTGAACATGGCCAGGAATTGTCACTCTGTTCCTACCCCACCACTAACCGTTTTGTTTAATCCTCATGTTAGCTATGGAAGATAAAAATTATTTTCTTCTTACTAAAAACAGGAAAAGTTAGGTGTGGGGAAATTAAGTGACTCATCTAAATCACAGAGCTAGAAACTAGCAGACCCAGGATATAAATCTGGCTTTTTGTTAAAAATATCTGGACAGAGGAATTGACACTTTACACTTTGCCATTTTTTATGTTTTGCAACAGACAAGATGCCTGGAGACTTTCTTCCTTCTCCTATGACCAGAACTGTATTAAAAGCAAGGAAGATCAAGGGCATTTTACAGAAAAATGATGCATAGATATTATAAGGACAGGTGTCCGACATGGTCCCACATGTATTCCCAAGTTTTAGATCAATGTTGTCCCATTAATTTTAGGAAGAAAATGTTCTCCCTATCCTCTGTTCTCATTTTTTTTCCCTTTCAAATTCCCCACTTTTTCTTAAGAATGGTCTTTATTATTCTTCTGTAATACTGGTTGTCAAATTGTTAGGAGAAGAAAGGTGTTACAAGTAGTTTGGAAAAGGATGGCGGACTCTGACTTGTGAATATTTTTCTCCAGTACCTGCCAGGACCCAGCAGACCTGTGGAAGGTGAGTCCATGGTGCTGCAGGGCTCCTTAGTGAGTCACTGAAGGAGTCAGAGAGGGAAGGGCCTTTCCACAATATCAGGCCCGATGTGTTCCGTGGAATCACACACGTAAGAGATGAGTTTGGTGCTCCAAGTAAATTGACATAGCAGCCTGCATAAAGTCAAGGATATTTTCTTGATACCCATCCAGAATGTTATTAGACTAATATTCACTGAGAAGGTCTAAAAGAGAGAAATGTTCTCCAAAGTTCTCTGATCATTGAACTCTTTCTTCACAGACTCTCTGCATGTAAATATCACAGGCACTATGCATAATTTAACTTATTTCATTAAAACATCAATTCTTTAACGTATTTTACCTGAGGGTCAAAGAGGATAATTCACCTGCCCAAGGTCCTACAGTTCTAGTGGTCCAGATAGGATTTGAACTCAGATCTTTCTGACTCTGCAGCCCATGTGTGCTGTGCTAAGTCTCTTCAGTCGTGTCCAACTCTTTGCAACCCTATGGACTGCAGCCCGCTAGGCTCCTCTGTCTATAGAATTCTCCAAGCAAGAATACTAGAGTGAGTTGCCATGCCCTCCTCCAGGGGATTTTCCCAACCCAGGGATCAAACAGGTGGGTTCTTTACCACTAGCGCCACCTGGGAACCACATGCAGCCCATGATCTGCACCTTATTCAATTCTGCCTGTACTTTCTCCATAGAGACTTCCCTGACTTTCCACACATGATTTACCTTTTTTAAGTACTCTACTCCATTAATGCCATTTTGTATTATATATTTCTGAAGGCTATTTGTCTGGGTTTCCCAGGTGGCACTAGTGGTAAAGACTTTCCTGCCAGTGCATAAGACTTAAGAGACATGGGTTCGATCCCTGGGTTGGGAAGAGCCCCTGGAGGAGGACATGGCAACCCACTCCAGTATTCTTGCCTGGAGAATCCCATGGACAGAGGAGCCTGGCGGGCTGCAGCCCATGGAGTGGTTCAGAGTCGGACATGACTGAAATGACTTAACACGAGAGCTATCGTCTAGTCTATATCAGTCTCGCTTGTGCAGGGGCCCTGCTCTCCAAGGCGGGATTCCAGAAGTCATGATCTGACCCCTCACTTGACTTATCTGCTGCAATTTTCCTCCTACTTCTTTCTGCTAGAGATACATTGGCTTCCTTGGTGCTTCTTAAAAAAACATCAAACAAATGCTCTGATTTCAGGTTCTTCGCATTTGCTCTTCTCTGCTGGGAACACCATTCTCCAGATAGCACATGCTTCAATCCCTCATTTTCTTCAACTTTCGGTTTAAATGTCACCTTCCCAGTACTCAGATCATCCTATAGGGAAAAAAAAATTTTTTTTTCCCCTGTCCTATTGATCTTTTGCTTTACTCTGATTTATTTTGCTTTAAACCACATATTTCCGCCACATATTATATATTTGTTTTCTTCTCTCCCATCTGCATGAGCCAGAAGGTGAACTCCTCAATAGCTAGGACTTGTTTTGATTCATGGCTGTATCCCCAGCATCTAGAACAGTGCCAGCTTAGAGTGGGAGCTCACATAATTGAGCTCCTTAGTTGACTGTAACTAAGTGAATACATTTTTATTCTGTGTTTCCCCACACCCCGGCCATGGGAGCAGATACTTCTTCCAAGCAAGAACCAATCATATTCTCCCTCTCTTTAGAATTGGGACTGAGAGACACTAGGTAGGGATTGAGAACTGGATTGGGAGTAGGATGAGAAAATACATGTAACCTTAGAACTGGAAGCCAGCCATGTGTATGGGTGTAGAGCAAAGTTTCTGGTCTTATTCCAAAGAGAGAATAATGATGAGACTGCAAAGAGGGAAGTTTAATCATAACACACTATGTGTTCTTGCACAGAGGGAGATGGACTAGTTGTCTGGGTTCCTGGGAAGCTTTCTATTTTCTATTCTCTATTTCTTAGGAAACCAGGCTGCATTTCTCTACCAGGTTTGGGAAAAGACCTCTGCATCCTTATAATAAATTCTTTACTTTCCCTCAGGTGAACTTGAATGGTTTAGTTGTAGGGACTGTTTGTAGTTATTAAGAAGAACAGTGGCTTAAACACTTAAACATTCAGGGCTTGCATCTATGATGGCTCCCTGAAGCCATCAAGAATTCAGCCTCCTTTCATCTTCCCATTCTGTTGTCCTTTACCTGAAGACCACAGTATGCCTGCTTGTCACCTCATGGGCAAGATGGTGCTCGACCTCCTGGTCTCACTTCTGCACATCATACAGGAAGAAAGGGGAAGGAGGAAGAGGCAAAGAATGTTTTCCTGCTGAAGCTTTGCCTTTTCATTTTGAAGAGAAAGTCTTCCTAGGGGAATTCAACTTAAATCTCCTTGTCTAGAAGCATGTTCCATTCCTGAGCAGAAAAATCAAGTATTTTCTTTTCAATTTAGATAGTAAAGAAAAAGGTTGCAAATAACTTTTGGTTCACTAATCAACAAACCTTGACACAAACAGAAGCCCAAAGAACCTGCTGTGTATCACAGAGTTGAACCTTAATTGGTCTCAATTGTTTTCTACATCTAATTTGAATGCAAGGCATTGAGAGAAGAAGCATACCTAATGGTTCTTCTGTGGCCTTCAGAGCACATTGTATACTGCTGGACGAACATGTATTCATATGCAAGTGTAATCATGGGTTTTAATTTGGTCTGAGAATCTTATTTTCCATGAGGGAAGGCTCAGCTCCAACCATATTAACTTCTATCTTCTCTGACTCCATCAGTATTCCTTGTCTAACTTTATGTTTTAACTATTTTACAGCTCCATTGTAAGCACTTGCTGATGGGCTGGGCCTTAACTTTCTTTTATACACATCTAACAAGCTATCTTCATGGACAGAACTCAATGAATTCGTTTGTGAATATACATGTCACTGCGTACCAGATCTTAGAACTCTCTGTGCCAGAGGGTCAATTATTTACTCATTTTTGGTACCATTTAATTTGTTTGTGTATTTTTTCTAGAATTCAAATGAAAGTAATGTTTTATGTGGTTCTAGTAATAGATAAATAATAATTTGCCTATAGATATCACCAAATTCTTAAAGTTCTATAAAAGGAACATGACTAGAAACTTTGCTGAAAGTGATTAAAATGCTTGTTTTAAGTGGTCATCAGCTAACACTGTGATGATAGACTTTGGCTATCAGCACAAATGAGAGGGAAAGTGGAAGGCAGAAGATAACATGAGAAAAGAAATAAGAAATATTTTAGGACCCACTCCTCCTGCTGCCCCCGCCCAAGAAGTCCAAAGGGTATTATTATGACTGTGATTTTTCCAAGAAAGCATTTCTAATATCTGAGCAATTTGCTCTGGGTACTGATGATTTCAGAAGGGGAAGTGTTCAGAGCTGCTGGTATTGCTTCACTGTTGTTCTAAGTGCTATGGGTATCACAGGTATCTCTCAGTATCACTGTCAGTTTGGTTGAAGATACTGAGTTAACGTTGCCCAAAAAAATCACCAGGGGTTTCTAATGAGTGTTTAAGATACAGCATTTTCAATGATAAGTCAAATCTTGAAAACTTAACTCCAATGTGTCCATCTCTATAAAATTTTCCCCAACTTGAGGTATGGTTTTTAAAGAAAAAAAAATTAAGTGGGAGGATGGGGAAATATTTAGAGAACTGAGTATACAATGACGAAATAGGACTCTAACACCTAACTCTGCTGCTGCTGCTAAGTCACTTCAGTCGTGTCCGACTCTGTGTTACCCCATAGATGGCAGCCCACCAGGATCCCCCGTCCCTGGGATTCTCCAGGCAAGAACACTGGAGTGGGTTGTCATTTCCTTCTCCAATGGATGAAAGTGAAAAGTGAAAGTGAAGTCACTCAGTCGTGTCTGACTCTTAGCGACCCCATGGACTGCAGCCTACCAGGCTCCTCCGTCCATGGGATTTTCCAGGCAAGACTACTGGAGTGGGGTGCTATTGCCTTCTCCAAACTCTATACTCAAGGAAATGAGCATTTTGATTTTTAACAAAAAGTTTATATCAGAAGCAGAAATGGAGAAGAGAGAGAAAAAGAGAGATTGCTATGCAAAATGTGTGTGTACGTGTGTGTACATGTCCAGAGTTCAGCTAAATAGTAAAATTAGTTTTCACTTTTGAATTTGAACCAATAAAGCTTTTAAAAAAAATGGAGGATAACTGCTTTACAATGTTGAGTAGCTGTATACTGCTACACATTTTTTTTTAAGTGAGTAATACATCGTATGTAACAAGCAGATGTTGCTATTTGTGAAAAACTGAGATTTTGTTTAGTTCTTTCTGGAATCTGTAATGAGATGGCAGCTAGAAATAACAACAAAATTTCAAAGGTCAACACACATTGCAGGAGGAAAGGTTAGTATAGTGTAAAGAACTAATACGAAAAGTTACATACTCTTTACCATATAGTTTTGGGTTTATGCTTATTTTTAGGAAGAGGAAACACAGACTACCCCATGACCATAAATCCCTAGTAATTGACACACAGAACCAGCTGTGTAAAGGACTCTGAGGCTTCTGTATCTTACGTCTTCTTTTTCTGCCCACCTTGGACTATTCTCCATTATCCTTTTTTGACTTTCTTTTCTCTTTCTACCTCAAACAGGTCAGGGGCCCTCTTAAGCTCAACCCTGAGCAGTGGAAATAACTTTGAGCCAACTTGTACTTTCAGAATTCTAAACAGATTTCATTATCATGCAGGAGTGAATTCATCTTTACAAGGGCAGCTTGCTGCAGGGAAGGAAGGGATTACTCAGATGTCACTGCATCTATCTTCAAGCCACTGATTCTTGTGCCTGATATTTTTGAGTTTGGAAAATAAGCAGTTTAAGACAGTTTTGGAAAAGTCTCTGGTTTATTATGAGGTGGCTGAATTTCTGGGTGCCTGTGTCTGTGTGAGTTTTTTTTTCTTTTTCCAGCTCTAAGCATTTATGGAAAATTTTATCCCGTGTCACTCACCAAAGTGCAGGGTAAGACTAAGACTGAAAACCTAGGCTGAAAATAGCTGATTGGACCTTCAGCAAGTGTGGGGGCCCAGTGATGGGAGGCACTTGCACCTGCATTTCTTCCCCTGGGCTGTCTCCACCTGTGTACCCCATGGGCATCTCAAACTCAGCACATCATCTTCCCCCCATCTTATGCTCCCCCAGCAAATCTGCTTCTCTTCTGCAGGTCTTTATTTATGAGGATGGCCTCATTATCTTCCCAATTATCCAGGCTTGAAAAACCACTCATCTTAACTTTTTCTTGTTAGTCTTGCCAATCTAATCAGGTTGTTAAAATTCTGTCAAGTTTATTTTTGCTGCATTTCTTAAACTTAAACCTTTCCATTTCCACTGTTGAGTCCTCTTTTGGGTCTTTATCACCTTTCATTTTTTTTAAAAATGTAAATTTATTTATTTTAATTGGAGGCTAATTACTTTACAATATGGTATTGGTTTTGCCATACATCAACATGAATCCGCCACAGGTATACACATGTTCCCCATCCTGAACCCCCCTCCCAGCTCCCTCCCCATACCGTCCCTCTGGGTCATCCCAGTGCACCAGCCCTGAGCATCCTGTATCATGCATTGAACCTGGACTGGTGATTCGTTTCACATATGATATTATACATGTTTCAATGCCATTCTCCCAAATCATCTCACCCTCGCCCTCTCCCACAGAGTCTGAAAGACTGTTCTATACATCTGTGTCTCTTGCTGTCTCACATACAGGGTTATCGTTACCATCTTTCTAAATTCCATATATATGCATTAGTATACTGTATTGGTGTTTTTCTTTCTGGCTTACTTCACTCTGTATAATAGGCTCCAGTTTCATCCACCTCATTAGAACTGATTCAAATGTATTTTTTTTAATGGCTGAGTAATACTCCATTGTGTATATGTACCACAGCTTTCTTATCCATTTGTCTGCTTATGGACATCTAGGTTGCTTCCATGTCCTGGCTATTATAAACAGTGCTGCGATGAACATTGGGGTACACATGTCTCTTTCAATTCTGGTTTTCTTAGTGTGTATGCCCAGCAGTGGGATTGCTGGGTCATATGGCAGCTCTATTTCCAGTTTTTTAAGGAATCTCCACACTGTTCTCCATAGTGGCTGTACTAGTTTGCATTCCCACCAACAGTGTAAGAGGGTTCCCTTTTCTCCACACCCTCTCCAGCATTTATTACTTGTAGACTTTTGGATAGCAGCCATTCTGACTGGCATGAAATGGTACCTCATTGTGGTTTTGAATTGCATTTCTCTGATAATGAGTGATGTTGAGCATCTTTTCATGTGTTTGTTAGCCATCTGTATGTCTTCTTTGGAGAAATGTCTATTTAGTTCTTTGGCCAATTTTTTGATTGGGTTGTTTATTTTTTCTGGAATTGAGCTACAGGAGTTGCTTGTATATTTTTGAGATTAATTCTTTGTCAGTTGCTCCATTTGCTATTATTTTCTCCCATTCTGAAGGCTGTCTTTTCACCTTGCTTATAGTTTCCTTTGTTGTGCAGAAGTTTTTAATTTTAATTAGGTCCCATTTGTTTATTTTTGCTTTTATTTCCAATATTCTGGGAGGTGGGTCATAGAAGATCCTGTTGTGATTTATGTCGGAGGGTGTTTTGCCTATGTTCTCCTCTTGGAGTTTTATAGTTTCTGGTCTTAATGTTTAGATCTTTAATCCATTTTGTGTTTATTTTAGTGTATGGTGTTAGAAAATGTTTTAGTTTCATTCTTTTACAAGTAGTTGACCAGTTTTCCCAGCACCACTTGTTAAAGAGATTGTCTTTTCTCCACTGTATATTCTTGCCTCCTTTGTCAAAGATAAGGTGTTCACAGGTGCGTGGATTTATATCTGGGCTTTCTATTTTGTTCCATTGATCTATATTTCTGTCTTTGTGCCAGTACCATACTGTCTTGATGACTGTGGCTTTGTTGTATAGCCTGAAGTCAGGCAGGTTGATTCCTCTAGTTCCATTCTTCTTTCTCAAGATTGCTTTGGCTATTCGAGGTTTTTTGTATTTCCATACAAATTGTGAAATTATTTGTTCTAGCTCTGTGAAAAATACCATTGGTAGCTTGATAGGGATTGCATTTAATCTATAGATTGCTTTGGGTAGAATACTCATTTTCACTATATTGATTCTTCTGATCCATGAACATGGTATATTTCTCTATTAGTGTCCCCTTTGATTTCTTTCACCAGTGTTTTATAGTTTTCTCTATATAGGTCTTTTGTTTCTTTAGGTAGATATATTCCTAAGTATTTTATTCTTTTCATTGCAATTCACCTTTCATTTTAATGATTATGACTATTTCTTGATTGTGCTTCAATGTTGATTAAGAGCCTGGACTCTCCCAACCTTGCCTCCTTTGTCAAAGATAGGTGTCCATAGGTGCATGGGTTTATCTCTGGGCTTTCTATTTTGTTCCATTGATCTATATTTCTGTCTTTGTGCCAGTACCATACTGTCTTGATGACTGTGGGAGAGTTGGTTTAAGTTCACATTTGCCATTTACTGACTATACAGTCTTCAGAATGTCCTTGATATTCTCTTTCTTTTGGTTTCTTCATCTGTAAAATGAAGATGATACTATTTTGTATTTCATAAAATTGTAAGGGTTAATTGAGACTATTTAAATGTCCAATACAGCACTGAATACATATGAAGTACTATGAGATAATTGGGCTTCCCTGATAACTCAGTTGGTAAAGAATCCACCTGCAATGCAGGAGACACCAGTTCGATTCCTGGGTCGAGAAGATCCGCTGGAGAAGGGATAGGCTACCTACTCCAGTATTCTTAGGCTTCTGTTGTGGCTCAGCTGGTAAAGAATCTGCCTGCAATGTGGGAGACCTGGGCTCAATCCCTGGGTTGGGAAGATCCCCTGGAGAAGGCAAAGGCTACCCAATCCAGTATTCTGGCCTGGAGAATTCCATGGACTGTATAGTCCATGAGGTCACAAAGAGTTGGACACGACTGAGCGACTCTCACTTTCATAAGATGATTGGGCTTCTTTGGTGGCTCAGTTGGTAAAGAAACTGCCTGTAATGCAGGAAACACGAATTTGATCCCTGTGTCGGGAAGATCCCCTGGTGAAGGGAATGGCTACCCACCCCAGTATTCTTGCCTGGAGAATTCCATGGACAGAGGAGCCTAACAGGCTACAGTCCATGGGGTCACAAAGAGTCACACACGACCAACTGACTAACACTTTCATTTTCAATGTACATTGACAAAGGTTATTCTGAAGATTAATTGAGAGAGCCATGCAAATCATTTACAAAGTGTTTGAAAATATGATGCCAAAGGGAATAGGTATTAGTCATCATTATTATCAGGATCATTATTATTACTATCCATATTCTTCACCTACAAAAAGGTATGATTTTATTATGGTAGCATTTTGATTACAGTTTTGTCACTTAATTTATGGTTTAGGGTTTTAAAGGGCTAGTATCATGGCTCCCTAACCCCTTGCCGAAATCTTCATCTCAGAAGTCAAGTGCTTAATTATTAGCGATTTTGACAATTACCTTTCATTTGCATAGTGCTTTGTTTATTTCAAAGGGCTTTCATAAATATTTATCTCATGAACTCCTGAAAACAACCCTGATCATTAAGCAGGGTTAGTGATAAACACTAATTGGGAGATGGACAAACTGTAGCCTGGGGCATTGTTTCTTGGCCATAGTCACAAAACAAGCTTCTGGAAGACACACTGGATCCATCTGCCGCTGTTTCAGAGACCTCCCAGTGACCTCTACATACTCATGGCTTCCCTTTCAAGGGAGCTTCTAGAAGACAGATACTCAAAGAACACCGATTCTTTTAATTCTCCATATTCCAGCAGCATTCAAGGACACTGTAGGCCTTGTTGACTACTTCTCAAATTCACTTTTTAAAAACTCTGAAGATATCTCTTTTGTATTTTTCTTGATGATTCTGAATATAACAAAAAGATGTAATTTGTTTGAAAGCTTTCTGCAGCATCAGTGCAAGGGCTCCAAAATGGGAGTTAAAACTTCTGCAATTGCAGGATTTATAACAGAATATTAAGAGTGATTATCTCTGGGTGGTGGGATTAGATGTAATTTTCCTTATTCTTTGGTTTTTTGCTTCTCTGTACTTGCTACTTGTTTTTCACTCCCCCATTAAATTTTATATAAAAATAGCAATTATATTAGGTTGGCAGCAGCACCACACTTTGGAGCTGGTATGTATCTCCTCCCACTTGCTACCTGGGTGACATTGGAAAACTTCCTTCACCTCCCTGATGCTCAATTTCCTTATCTATGAAATACCAGAATAATCATACATGGCTCACCAAGTTGTGAGGGATTAAAAGAAATAATATAAAGATCATGGCACATGATAGGTGATCAGTTAATATATATCTACCACCACCTTAATTTCTTATTCCCTATTCTTCAAACTTATAATGGTTTTAGGCTGGAAAAAAATTCTATGTCAAATAAAACATACACATTTACAAAAACTGAGAGAATGCTTTAAGGTGACTAATTATTCAAATCTCAGTCCTTTGTCACATGTCCTTTGGTGATGGGCAAGATATTAGACAAGATAGTCCAGTAACATGGCAATGAGCAAAGAAACCTGTCAGGTTATTATAGAAGGGAGGTTGCAAAGCACTGTATGCAAAGACACCCTCAGCTATGAGGAGGGGATGGCAGTTGTGACTTCAGGGTGGAGTGCTAGACTGTTCTATGAGAGAGCACAGAATTCGGGCATCCTAGGGTACCGAATGTGCTTGTTTTGGCCCTTGTTCAGATCCCCCAGCCTAATGGGAACCTGTGGCCTCCGTTTCAGAACTTGGGCTTGGTTTAGGCAGCTCTGTAATTGGTTTATGTCATTCATGAGGAATTTCTTTTCTTTAAAGTTGGTGACTTGAAGCCAGATTGTGAGAAGAGATTCCGTACCACCCATATCTGTTTTGCTGTTCCCCGGGTTATAAATGAGGTGATGTGGGGCTCCTTTGGCAGTGTCCCTAGCTAGACTGGCTCCCAGTTTCCACAGAGTTGGAAGCTGGACTATGTGGATGGAAAGCCTTCATCACCCACCTCTATTTTCCCAGACACGGAAGGGCCCTGGTGGCATTGTGCATGCAGGAACCAGCCACTTTCCTTTTTCTCTTATGCATTGAAAATTGAGGGCCTTCAGATTGGGGGCACAGATAGGTGAAGAGCTTTTTCACTCCTGGGGTGGGTTTGGCTGAGGAAGTGGGGAAAGATGTAACAGGAAAAGAAACAAAGGGATGTCAAAGTTGGGTTTGCTACACTACAGACTCTGCAAACTCAGCAGGGCTGGGAATAAACCCGTCTCTCTCCAGACCTGCGCTGACTGTTACGGTTAAGGGCATCACTATCTCCTTACTCCCCAAAGATGAAAACCTCAGGACCATCAGAAAGTTGAGAGAAGGGTGAACTAAATGATTTTTAAAGGATATTTCCGACTTGAGGTCACAAATCTATTACCTTTGACTCTGAAGTGTACTTAAAAAAATTTTTTTTTTTTGTTTTGTTTTTCTTTTGCTACTGCCTTGATCCAGGTTTCATGATTTCTCCATGTAGACACTTCTAACTGATCTCTCTTGTTAGTCTCTCACATCCATTCTACCTATCAAGTTTGTACCACTTAATCTTCTTTAATACCGTGGTCAAGTTCATATCTCTACTCTTATGAAAAGCTTTCCTCGGCTCCTAGTTGTTTATCAGATCATGTCTTACAGGATAAGGATAAACTCATTTGTGTAGTTTTCAATACCTTCTTTTACTTGATTCTAGTCCAACTTCTCATTTGATTTCTTCAGCCATGTGTAGTAGGCTTAAGTCAAACTGGAACATACAACTTTTTCCATGCAATGTTTTATAATTTCTTCTGGGAATATGATGCAATGATCTAAAAACAAGGGATAGCTGGATATATATACACACACACATACATCTATATCTCAGATGTAGGATATATATGTGTGACTGTCTCATTATCAGTTTAACCTTCCCACCAGCTGGTTCTGTCCATGGAGGAATAATTTTTTAACTGAAGTTTAAGTTTATAGAGAAGAATAAGAGTGAAGGAGATTTGGGATTCAGTATTCAGACTGTGTTGCCTGTGCAGTGATATGTGAGCTCCTACAGATGGGAAAAACAAGAAGCAAAGAAAAACAAAAAAAGAAAAAACAAACTCTTTCTTGGAATTAATTCTAAATTATGTAATAGCCAGATTGATGACATAACATCACTATATATGCTCAGATGTTCAGTCGTGTCTGACTTTTTGTGACCCCATGGACTGTAGCCCACCAGGCTCCTCTATCTATGGGATTCTCCAGGCAAGAATACTGGAGTGTGTGCCATTTCCTCCTCTAGGGGATCTTCCTGACTCAAAGATCGAATATGAATCTGTTACATCTGCAGCATTGTCAGGCAGATTCTTTACCACTAGTGCCACATGGGAAGTCTGCCACATCACCATGAAAGTGTTAGTCGCTTAGTCATGTCCAACTCTTTGTGCCCCTATGGACTGTAGCCCACCTGGCTCCTCCGTCCATGGAATTCTCCAGGCAAGAATACTAGAGTAGGTAGCCATTCCCTTCTCCGGGGGATCTTCCTGACCCAGGGATAGAACCCAGGTTTCCCACTTTGCATGTGGATTCTTTATTCATTTGAGCCATCAGGGAAGCCCCAACATCACTGTACAAGATAATAAAATTTGTGCTTGGGATCCATTTATTTCTTGAGTTGGAGAGACTGAGCAAAGGTAGAATTATACTGATGAGCTAACATTATTGAAAACCTCTGCATGTTACATGATTTTTGTGGGGAGTTTGGCTGGGTAAAACCTACTGCCAGCCTCCCTCTACCACTTCTGTAGAGATGGAGAGTGAGCTGTAGGGGAGGCACATAGGCCTTGAGGTCAAATAGACCAAAGATGATAATTCACTACTTTCAACTAGGTTTTGTGAATTATTTGCATTTCAATTTCCTCATAAATATAGAAAGTGATATCTGCTTTGAAAGACTGCCATAAGATGTGTAGGCAATGAATGTAAACTGTCTGATGCATAAATAGCAGCCATGTTTCTTATTATAACAGGCCATGACTTAACCAGAGAGAGTTTGCCATGTACGTACTATGTGCCTCCATGCAGAACATGAATGTTCCCCTTTTCTATGCTGCCCTCAATCATTCAACACACACACACACACACACACACACACACACAGGTACACAATGGAGGCAGCGGGGAGAGAGAGTTTATCGCTTATTTTAGAGCAGGGAGCAACTGGTTAAAGACTTAAATGCAAGGACGATTCTCAATATTCATCCTGCCTAGAGTGAGAAGTAGAAAAAGTCCAATACTTTCCCACATTCATGCCCTTATATCATACCCTTCTATTTGGAATAAACTTTCTCATCTATGGGTACCCACTTCTTATTATACATTCATATTCCAATTGTTCTTTCAGGATTCACTGATACTTAAGTCAGTGGTATAATCTCACTCTCTGCTTTTCTTTTTGTGGCTCTCTTCCTTTCTTTCTTAGACCACATACGTCTTTCCCAGCAGACTATGAACAACCTAAGGCAGAGGACTTCCCTGGCTTATCTGCAGTGAATGCTACTGAGGCAATATTTGGTCCCACTGAGCTCAAAGTTGGCTTAAAACTCAACATTCAAAAAACTAGGATCATGGCATCCAGTCCCATCACTTCATGGAAAATAGATGGGGAAACAGTGGAAACAGTGACAGACTTTATTATGCTGGGCTTTAAAATCTCTGCAGATGGTGACTGCAGCCATGAAATTAAGAGACATTTGCTCCTTGGAAGAAAAGCTATGACCAACCTAGACAGCATATTAAAAAGCAGAGACATTACTTTGCTGACAAAGGTCCATTTAGTTAAAGCTATGGATTTTTCAGTAGTTATGTATGGATGTGAGAGTTGGACTGTGAAGAAGGCTGAGTGCCAAAGAATTGATGCTTTTGAACTGTGGTGTTGGAGAAGACTCTTGAGAGTCCCTTGGACTGCAAGGAGATCCAACCAGTCCATCCTAAAGGAAATCAGTCCTGAATATTCATTGGAAGGACAGATGCTGAAGCTGAAGCTCCAATACTTTAGCCACCTGATGCAAAGAAGTGACTCATTTGAAAAGACCCTGATGCTGGGGAAGATTGAAGGCAGGAGGAGAAGAGGACAACAGAGAATGAGATGGTTGGATGGCATCAACAACTCAACGGGCATGAGTTGGAGCAGGCTCCAGGAGTTGGTGATAGGGAAGACTGGAATGCTGCAGTCCATGAGGTTGCAAAGAGTCAGACATGACTGAGTGAATGAACTGAACTGAACTGAGCTCACATTTACTGAATGAACAATACTGTTGCTAAGACAGAATTCAACCCTTTACATCTTTAAAACTCCATTGTCTCTGTTGCTTTAAATGAAAATTCATTTGTGTTTAGTATTCAGAACTTAGTTAACATAAACTCTGTTGGGCATCACTCTGATTACAAAAAGAGCCTTGGTCTGTCCGACCTTTAAATTATTATGAAGAAGCTACTTTGATTTTTGAGACTCATTTCTTCTCTGCTCTCTGTAGAAATATGTGGGGATATGGTAGAAGGCGGCTGTAGTTAGACTGGAAGCATATTTAAGGGATTGCATGTACGTGCAGATTTTAATTTCAATGATTAGAAGTTCCCAAGGGTGTACACTACTGTATTAGGCATGATGCAGGATTAATTAAAGACCATGCTTCAACTTTGTCTTTGTGGCTCTTACAGCATTTTGAATAAGGCTCATAATGCAAATGGAATTAATTTGTCAGGCACTGAAATGTTCTGCCACCTCCTAATTATGTTGTGGGAAGATGATTTATTTGGTTTCATTTTTAAACTATCTCTTTTTTCGTACTTAAGCCATTTCTCAAACTCTGGCCAGGATAGGAGATTGCTCTCTCTCTCTCTCCCTCACCTGTTTGGGGCCCTATCTCCCCTATTTCAAGCATTATTTCTAAAATGGATGTACATTTATGATAAACTGGTAATTCAATATTTTTCTTACCATACTGTAGCACATTGAATTCCTTTTGCTTTTGCCTTGAGCTTTTAGCCTAAATAAGTCATCAGAAGGGTTTGTTTGTTCTGCCTTATAATTTCTGATCAAAAGCTTCTTTATGAAAGATCAGGTGCCAAAGGTGGAATTTAACTATGAGCTGTATTTTCCATGTCTACTTTCTCCAAAATCAAGTTGAAAAATCAACTCTTCACAAAATATTTTAGCAGCAGCAGGTGTGGAAAAGACTCAGAAATTAGAAACTGTATTTGATGGTAAACTCCAGGTAATAAGTCAGCCATGTGATAAGTCACCAGCACAACTAATGTTGTTGTTGGCTAAATTAGCAGATATACAGCCTCTAGAAAAATATAGATGGCTGTCATAGTGTATACCACAGTGATTAAATCACTGTTGGAGTATTGTTTTCCTTTCTTGGTCTCATACTTTAATAAGGGCATTGGGAAACTGAAATGCATTCAAAGGAGGATAACTTGGGTGGTTGGGGAATTTTGACCTTGTCAAATGAGGAATGGTTGAAAGAATGAGGCATTTGTTGTCATTGCTGTTGTTTTAGAAAGCACACACACACACACAGACACACGTTGAGGGACATTCTGTTATATGAGGTTGTATCACTGTAAACATCTGAATAGTCTTCAAGCAAATCTGTGCTGTAGTTAATCACTCAGTCATGTCCGACTCTTTGCAACCCCATGGACTGTAGCCCATCAGGCTTCTCTGTCCATGGGTATTCTCAAGGCAAGAATACAGGCATGGGTTACCATGACCTCCTCCAGGGGATCTTCCCAACCCAAGGATCGAACCCAGATCTCCCACATTAAAGGTGGATTCTTTACCATCTGAGCCACCAGGGAAGCCCCAAATTAGAAGCAAATAAATCTAATTCAACTCTACTGTTGAAAAAATGAATTTTCTTGAGGACTTCTGTTTGCTAATTCCATTATATGATAAGAAAACTGTCTGAATTGTCGCCTTTGGAGTTTGCTTTGAACTATAGATTACCAAGGGCTTCCCCAGTGGCTTAGCAGTAAAAAGAATACATTTGCAATGCAGGAGGCTCAGATTCAACCCCTAGGTTGGAAAGGTCCCCTGGAGGAGGAAATGGCAACCCACTCCAGTATTCTCATTTGGAAAATCCCATGGGCAGAGGAGCCTTACAGGCTAGAGTCCATGGGGCCGCAAGAGCTGGAAACGATTAAGGGCTAAAGAAGCAAAAAGACAAAAATAGATTACCACCAGAATGAACCCTCTTCTCTTATATTCCTGCCTTGCAGTTAAGTTCAAATCATCGTGCTTTCCACCAGCCAACCCAGACTCCTGTCCTAGGTCCTCACTATGGACAACTCTTCTTTGATCCTTATCTAGTTGGGCCCATACCTACAGGGTGAGGAGCCTTCAGGGCCAAAGGGATAGGTCTACCCATAGCCCATGTCCCTCCCTCCCAGTAAATTGTTACTAGGACCAGTGGTGTGAGGATCACCTGGGAGCTTATTAGTAATACAGCCTAGACCCTCACAACTCATTCCACCCACTGAATCAGAGTCTTGTTTTAACAAGGTCCCCAGATGACTCAAATAAATATTAAAGTTTGTCAAGTATTGTTTTAGACTCCGCTCTGTGTACCCGAGGTGCCAGAATTCTTGCCCCAAACAGCCTGGCATCTGCATTCAGGGCCTGTGTGGACTCTTCAATGGGTTTGTCCTCCTAAGAGCAATGCTGCCAATGGATGTGGGCTTGTGCCTGAGCAGGGACCAAGAGATGACCATCTAGGGAGCACACCTGTAGATGGAATTTGGAAAGATGGGCCAATTGTTCTCATTCATGTATGCAAAGTTGCCCTGTTGAGGACAGAACACCAGGACTAAAATAAGAAGGAGGATCTCAGGGTTCTATCTGTACCATTGCTCTGGACCTGGGTAGAAATATTAAGTTCTGTGGTTGAGGTGAATCTTAAGTAAAAACAAAATCATAAACCCCAAGCTTACATGTATGTGAAGTAATACTATTGCAACATGAAGATAAATCAGAAACCCCAAGTAAACCTTACCTCACTGACCTCAGGGCAAATATACACTGTGGAATGTGGGGAAATCAGTCATATTTCAGGAAATGTCTAGAATTTCTCAACTTTGTACATAGCTCAGTATTTTACACCATGTTCCTTCTTTGTCACACACCCTCACCCATCAAATTATGATTTGGCAGATTTTACAAAATTGCAAAAGAAACTAGCAGGAGTACAAGAGAATTCAGAAATTTCTTTTCTTTTGATTTAATTTTCAGAGCTTGTGCTTTAAACCTGTGTAGAGAGGCACCAGGCACTTGACATGTAGCCCTATAATTATTCTGCCAAGTAGGCATTCTTAGCCTCTATTCTGCAAACCGGGTAACAGACACGAGGATTCAAGTGACTTCCCTAGACTATGTAGTAAATGAAGGCACTGCAGTTTGAACTCAGGACTTCATTCTCTAAACTTTGTGACTTCTTTTATTACGTCAAAGTACTTCATTAAATACCATGGGTTTGTTGTTGTTGTCGTCTGTTTCACCTGTGATAGGTAGAATATGTGCCTTTGGGGCAGGGATAGAAGGGGTCATTGAACACCCAGTTCTTGCTGAACAGTATAAATAGCTCACTGTAACCAAGAGGGAATGTGATGTTAATTGTGGACTACATTTGTGTATGGAAATTAGAGATGGACATTTTGCTTTTTCCACAAAACATATTGTATGAAACACCATAAATAAACTTCCCCAGAAAGTGTTTTCAGAAGATTAAAGGGAAAAGTAAGAATATGACAGATTAATAAGATGTCTTGAAATTATTCTATTTCAATTCCTCCAAAGTGGAGAAGGCAAAGTGTTTGCAGCCACTGGAGCATGAACCAAGGAGCAGTGTTAGGAGAGAATCTGGGTTTCTGTGTTCTGTCAGAGTCTTATATGCCTACTGACTTCTTGCGCAGCCCTGGTTGTGGTTGTTTCCCAAAGGACCATGGAAAGCTGGCCTCCCCAATTTTTCAGCTGTAAAGAATCTGCCTGCAATGCAAGAGATGCAGGAAACACAGGTTTGATCCCTGGATTGGGAAGATCCCCTGGAGGAGAACATGGAAACCTATTCCAGAATTCTTGCCTGAAAAATTTCATGGACAGAGGGGCCTGGAGGGCTATAGTCCAAAGGGTCTCATAGAGTCAGACACAACTGAGTGACTGAGCACAGCGACAGCACCCAGACAGCTGGGCCGGAAGTTTGTAATAACTGGTCTCTCTAATTGCTCTTTTATATATCCCAGACCATCTACTCTCAATCTCTCTTGAGAGCAAATGGAAACAGGTAAGATTCAGGAACTGTTTTTCTTAGAAACCTTTATTTATTTATTTATTTTAAATTTAGCTCTGTGCTTGTTGAAACTTGGTTATTTAGGGCACTCAAAAGTCACTTCCTTTTTAGAAAGGAGACAAACTTACACAAACCTGAAGGAAACACAATTTGCCAAATATCCCAATTGCTAATAGAAGGAGTTGACTCAAAGTTGTTTCCTTTATTGTGTGGCATTTTCCTTGGTAACTTTGTAAGAGTTACCTCTCCTCTGTACACATGGCAGCTTCTGCACAGAAGGGGCCCGATAGGGAACCGGCAGGCCAGCGTCTACAGTACAATGCTTTCAGATCAGGATCACAGATAGATGGTCTGTAAGCAAAAGTACAAGTCTTTCTGTCCTGGGCATTTCTCTAAAAAATCTAATTTTATGTACATCTCAAGATGGGTAGATTCCCCCCATCTTCTTTAAACAAACAGAGACCAATTTAAGAGCTTATTTTTGAACTATGAGATTCAGAAATCTAAACTAATGAAAAAGAAGCAGCCAGATCAATCTGGCCTGAGGAATGAATATTTCTATTGTGTTGTGATTTGCATTTTTAACAGTAAAGACCATGGGTCTATTAATTTCACAACTGGTTGGCCGTGTATTATGAGATGGATATGGTGAAGGCAATGGCCATGGTTTGGACATACAACTCTATTTTTTGAACAGATCCCAATTCATTTGATGATAAATATAAGACAAGGATACAGAATCATTTCATATTGGTGAAATTACCACAAATGCTGTAAGATTGGCTCCGCAAGCTGAATTGTTTGGTTAGAGACTTGAGGAGTTCTGGCTTTAAATACTGGAAATTAATGCTGTTTCACTTCCAGTATTGTACTGTTTGAGGCCTTGAATGTCAGGCTGGGAAAGTATTTCTGTATTTGAGAGGCATCTGGAAGTCCCTTTAACTTTCTGAGCTGGTTGTGTGAGCACTGTGGTGAAAAGCAGAGGGTGACTTAATTCAGATAAAGAGAGTACAAATGAAAATGTGAGCTCCAAAATGACTGTCTTTACATTGGCTTATGGGGGAATGAACCGCTGGTTGGGATTGTTGTTTTTCAGTCACTAAGTCATGTGCTACTCTTTGTGATACCATGGCCTGCAGCATGAGAGATGCTCTTCTGTCCTTCACTATCTCCCTAGGTTTGCTCAAATTCATGTCCATTGAGTTGGTGATGCCATCCAGCGATCTCATCCTCTGCCTCCCCCTTCTCCTCCTGCCCTCCGTCTTGCCCAGCGTCAGTGTCTTTTCCAATGAGTTGGCTCTTCCTATAAAGTAGCCAAAGTATTGGAGCTTCAGCATCAGTCCTCCCAATGAATATTCAGGATTGATTTCCTTTAGGATTGACTGGTTTGATCTCCCTGAAGTCCAAGAGACTCTCAAGAGTCTTCTCTAGCACCACAATTCAAAAGCATCAAAGCACCTAAGAATTAATGCTGGTTGGGATAAATGCCTCTTATTTTTTAATTGATAGAGGTATGGCTGTTATTTATAGTATAACATTTTTATTTTGTAAAAGGGTGTTAGTTTCTGCTGTACAGGAAAAAGATTGTTTTTATATATATATATATATATATATATATATACACACACACAGATGTATTCTTTTTCAGGTTATTTTCCATTATCAGTTATTATGAGATACTGAGTATAGTTCCCTATGCTATGCAGTGGGTCTTTACTGTTTATCTATTTTATATATGGTAGTATGTATCTGTTAATCCTAAATTCCTAATTTATCCCCACCCTTTGCCCTCTAGTAATCATAAGATTATTTTCTCTGTGAGTCTGTTCTGTTTTAAATGAATTTGTTTATATCATTTCCTTTTAGATTCCACATACAAGTGATATCAAAGGTATTTGTCTTTCTCTCTATGATTTACTTCACTGAGTGTGATAATGTCTAGGTCCATCCATGTTGCTGCAAATGACATTATTTCATTATTTTTCATGGTTTAGTGATATTCCATTACTTATATGATTTATATGTAGCACATGTGGAAATAAGAACATTATAAAAATACAAATCATGATACATACATTAAATATTCTGTTTCTCTGATTCTCTCCTCTACCCTCAACCCAACTGGATCTTAGCTCTCATGATTTCCTCTGTCTTCAGTGTACTTAATGCTATTTTTTTTCAATCACCTTCTTGACTTATCAAAGTCCTCACATCCATCAAACCCCAGCTTAAAGACTACCTGCTTTACAAAGCTATTCTAGAGTTTCTTGAAGACTTGTTATGTGTTCTTCAAACTCTTTGCATGGTACTTAGCACAAAGTTGAAGATTTGTAAACATGTATTAAACAAACGAAAACTTCTTTGATTCAACTCTTAGGGACTGTTCCTAACTCAGTCTTACTTACAAATTTATCCAGAATAATTTCTCTGAACTTTATAGAGGAATGTTAATGGGGATTTGCTGACAAAGTTGACATTCAGAGCAATTGTTAAATATTGTGGGAGTTATAGTCTAAAAGGTTTGAAGGAAGAATCAGAATATGAGGCTCCTAGTAAAGACTATAACACTAGTCTACCAGAGTATGTCTCTAAGGATGACAAATTCCATGTCATTTTCATCAGTGGCAAGCAGGTTATCATTTTGAATCCTAGGATCACAATTTGTTTTACCCTGACAAGCATGGAGCACCAAATGGAACTTCTAAAACATGAGCATTTAGATGCCCAAGACTAAAAGAACCAGTTTCTTCTCCTTTATCTAAAACTAATTTACTCTCTACTTTATGGGATTAACTTTCCATTTAAGTTGCAACTGTGAAACCAAAGCTTTTGTTATAAAATGGACACATTTCCCTTTAGGAAAAGGCCTGAGAAAGAGGGTTTTTTGTTTGTTTAATTATTTACCCGTGACTCCAATAGGAATGCATTCCTAGTTAGCCTGTCAATAGAAGTATAGAAATGGCAAATTAGAAAGAAGAACTGCTGGAGTCAGGAATATTGATAACAGCGAGAAATGACTGCCTGATGGTGAGAGAAGAGACAGCTGATATAAGAACTAATAAACTTCGCAGTCCAGACTCTTTTAGAGCTTGAGTAAGAGCCTTACTATTCATATATAACAATTGACCTTCATAAAGGAAAACATTAGAGGATAGCAAGTATTATGGAGGTCTGAATATTCGTCTAGGTACCCTTCTAAACTTCAGTCTCTGTTTTGGCAAAATTAAGCAGTGAAGGACATAGGACACACACAAATATTAAATCCCTTTCATGTCTTAAAATCTAGGGTTCACGATGATTTTTATTAAGCCATAAAAGAATTAGGTATTTTTAATATAAACTGTGTAAGAAAATAAGAATGTAAGTTTTAAAATGATATCCACCCAAATAATCCATTCATATCAATTCTGGAAAGTGAAATATTTCTGTACGTCATTTAAGTGAAACCCACAAGTAGATAATCCTTGTCTCTTTCTGGTCAGAAATGCTAGACATGTGCATTGTTGGAGTGTCTTCTAGAGGGTATCTAATCCAATGCCTTTATTGTTTTATAATAAGAGTGTCTTAGTCTTTTGAGGTTATTATAACAAAACACCAGAGACTGAGTATTTTGTAAACAACCCAAATTTATTTCATAATTCTGGAACCCAGGAAGTCCAAGATCAAGGTGCCAGCAGATTCACCATCCAGTGACAGCTTGCTTTCTGACTCATACCTGATGCCTTCTCTCTGTGTCCTCACGTAACAGAAGGATGAAGCTCCTCTCTGGGGTCTCTTTTATAAAAGCACTAATCCTATTCCTGAGACCTTGGCCCTCATGACCTAACCTCCCAAAGCTTCACTCCCTAATTTCATCACCTTGGGCTTAGGATTTTAACACAGACATTCTGGGGGGATGCAAGGGGTTTCCCTTGTGGCTCAGCTGGTAAAGAATCTGCTCACAATGTGGGGGACCTGGGTTTGATCCCTGGGTTGCGAAGATCCCCTGGAGAAAGGAAATGCTACCCACTTCAGTATTCTGGCCTGGAGAATTCCCTGGACAGTATAGTCCATGAGGTCACAAAGAGTCGGACACAACTGAGCGACTTTCACTTTTCTGCGGGGATGCAAACATTCAGAAAGTGTGCTATGCTGTGCGCCGTGCTCAGTCGTGTCCAACTCTTTGTGACCACGTAGAACTACAGCCCACCAGGCACCTCTGTCAATGGAATTTTCCAAATAAGAATAGTGGAGTGAGTTGCCATTTCCTCCTCCGGGGGATCTTCCTGACTCGGGGATCCAAACGGCATCGCCTGTGTCTCCTGCATTGCAGGTGTATTCTTTACCTGCTGAGCCATCAGGGAAGCCCTAACTGTAATAAACATTGTTTTGGTCTTTCTGCACAGATATAATTTAATGGGCTTTAAAAGAACCTTAGAAATGATCTAGTTCAACTATCTGGTTTCACAGAGGACCCTTGGAGCCCAGACAAAAGAAAATATTTTAAGTTATTCAGCAAATAGATCCATCTTTTGAATGCAGGCCTCCTAACTGTACTCAGAATTACTGTCCCAGCACCACACTACTCCTGAGTTCTCTCTTTATAGACATTGTTGGTCTGTTTATTGCTTTATCATTGACCTCTCCGTCATGAAACAAACTTTCTTGATTCCCCATGCCAATAAATGGTTAATCTCCCTGAGCCCAGGGCCCTGGAAACTTGTGGGAGGGAGCCAGGTGAGCAAAGAGAGCAGATAAAGGCAGCACCTGCCTATGGGTTTGGAACAGCCTGGGGACACAGAGAGAATGTAAACACGTTCTGCAGATCTTATTGTCTGACTCTGTGCCAGCGTCTTTTGGGTTCTTGTCATGGAAAATATTTCGTCTGAGGTCATTCATTGAGCAGAGGAGCATTGAATACCCTCCAGGGTGCCAACCCCGGTCCTGCTTTTGTGCAGATTAAATAAGCAAGGGACTAACGTTTCAGGGGCCTAGAAACCTGCCTTGTAACAATACAGACCGGGAGGTAGGGAAAAGGAGCCGTTTAGAAAACACACTGTGTTGTTCTGAACTACCCTCTCCCCCTGGCTGCCCGCCCGCCCCTCTCCTCCTGCGCGGCCTCCCTCTGTTTGCTCACCCCTACTTACAAGCACACGCCCTGCGTTTAGAGCAAGAGTTAATGTCTGCGCTTCCTCATAAATCTCGGTTTGCCGCCTGGAGCTATGTTTTTAATTCTGTGGTGGAGCTTTGAGATTTGAGATGAGTAGGAAGGAGGGGCGGCTGACGGAGGTAGTCACGGAAGCCGCCATGTCTCTCTTTCTGCGTACTGGCCTCCTCATTCGGTGCTTTAAACAGATACTTTATACCTCGGCACAGCATCTGTGAAAGCCTGGATAGAAGCTGCAGGGGTGGGGGTCGTCCTGGGAAAGGATGTTGACTGTATCGCATTGTGCAAAAGGACGCACAGTTTTCTCCGAGGACAGAAAAAATGTGTGGAATGAGCAAATTAACCCAGACTGGTTGGCATGTTTTTCTAGTTCAGCTAAAAATGACTTAAAGGAGAGGAGTCTTTCTGACAAAAATAATTCATGTCTCAAAAAGCTTGTAATTGAAGCAAGTTTTCCCTCCATTGAACTTGAACTCCTTTTTGTGTTGTTAAACCATATTTGTTTTCCATGATTGGTCGTTTGGACCTTGTAGGATAGCTTCTCCTGTATAAGCCTCCTCTCTTCAATATGCCTTTGCTTTTTTTTGGTGGAGGAGGAAAAATCTGTTGGGCTGCTGTGATGATTTAAAGTAGTAATTGCTTGGGCCTTCCACCCTGCCTGCAACTGTATTTGAGTAGAATTCTGCGTCTGAGTCACTGAGTCAAATATGTAATTAACATGACTAAAGGAAGAACTCTGGTCTTTGAAAATTCTGGCCCTCAGTTTTTATGTCTATAAAATGCAAGAACTAGAAACTCGCCTCTAAAAAGCCTTCCAACTCAGTCATACTAGGATCCTAACAATCCTTAGCTGTTATATACCCTCTTCCTCTACCAAGTTCTTACGAGTCCTAATGGGTTTTTTCTTCTACTTCTGTACCTTTCTGTGAGGTTTTGAAATTTACCAGAAGTGAAATGTATACCTTCTTGTTTCCACTTCTGTGGTAATGGAGGCCAGATCCAGCTGGTTTCTTTGAGGATAGAAAGTGGTAACACAATAAGTTGTAATAGGTGAACGTCTGCGCTTCTGTAATGGGACATTCAGGTTTCTGTGCCTATTTAGGCCTGGGAAGCAGACAAAAGTAAAAGATCATGGGCTACTAGAGTTCAGACTTTCCCTAGTAGCTCAGGTGATAAAGAATCCTCCTGCAATGCATGAGATCTGGATTTGATATCTGGGTCAGGAAGATCCCCTGGAGAAGGAAATGGCAACCCACTCCAGTATTATTGTCTGGAGAATCCCATGGACAGAGGAGCCTGGTGGGCTACAGTCCATGGGATCACAAAGAGTTGGACTCGACTGAGTGACTAACACTTTCACTTTCACTAGAGTTCAGGGATTGAACCCTATCCATTTCTCTACTCCTGATAATATACCACAGAGAGAATTTGCTGATTAAATCGTGGAATTGAAGATAGAAAACTTAGGAATGTTGCAGAGAACCATCTCTAAGGTGATTTAAAAGATGATTTTTAATCTATTAGAAAAGTTTTACAGAACTGTGCTTATTCAGTCTGAAGAACAGAATTGAAAGGTTGTCATAAGGTGAATGAGAGTCTCTCTGATGGATTTAAGTCTAAGTAGGAAATCATATGGGCTTCCCGGGTGGTGCTAATGGTAAAGAAACCACCTGCCAGTGCAGAAGACATAAGAGACGTGGGTTCCATCATTGCTGGGTTGAGAAGATCCCCTGGAGGACGGCATGGCTACCCACTGCAGTATTCTTGCTTGGAGAATCCCATGGACAGAAGAGCCTGGTGGGCTACAGTCCATGAATTCGAAAAGAGTCGGACACAACTGAAGTGACTGAGCATGCACAGGAAATTATATACATCAATACACTTGTGTGAAGCAGAAGCTGAACACATAAGAAATACCCTGGGACTCAGAATCAGATGGAGGAAAAGGGATTAACAGGTGAAGTAACGCATAGAAGACTTTAGCACCTCTGCGCTGAAGACTCAGGTAATGTTCTGATTAAACCTGGTCATATTCTTTATCTTATTTCCTGTGAAGTGAACTTCACCTGTTTCTATCAAAATATTTTTTATAAAATTGCTCATAACAGTCAAAAAAAAAAAAAAAAAAAAAGAAAGACAGCCTCTAACAATACCCAGCAAGCATTATGCTACATGATAGGAATTTAATATTTGCTAGTTGGACAGAACCTTCCAGTGTACAAAACATTTTTTCATCTATTATCCTCTTGTCCCTCATGAACTTGTGGTTACCTAAATATGCCAGCAAATTTGGAGAACTCAGCAAGGGCCACAGGACTGGAAAAGGTCAGTTTTCATTCCAATCCCAAAGAAAGACAATGCCAAAGAATGCTCAAACTACCACACAATTGCACTCATCTCACACACTAGTAAAGTAATGCTCAAAATTCTCCAAGCCAGACTTCAGCAATATGTGAACCGTGAACTTCCTGATGTTCAGGCTGGTTTTAGAAAAGGCAGAGGAACCAGAGATCAAATTGCCAACATCTATTGGATCATGGAAAAAGCAAGAGAGTTCCAGAAAAACATCTATTTCTGCTTTATTGACTATGCCAAAGCCTTTGACTGTGTGGATCACGATAAACTGTGGAAAATTCTGAAAGAGATGGGAATACCAGACCACGTGACCTGCCTCTTGAGAAACCTATATGCAGGTCAGGAAGCAACAGTTAGAACCGGAACTATTTGGAACCACAGACTGGTTCCAAATAGGAAAAGGAGTACATCAAGGCTGTATATTGTCACCCTGCTTATTTAACTTATATGCAGAGTATATCATGAGAAATGCTTCAAGCTTGTGCTGGAAGAAGCACAAGCTGGAATCAAGATTGCCGGGAGAAATATCAATAACCTCAGATATGCAGATGACACCACCCTTATGGCAGAAAGTAATAAGAACTAAGGAGCCTCTTGGTGAAAGTGAAAGTGGAGAGTGAAAAAGTTGGCTTAAAGCTCAACATTCAGAAAACAGATCATGGCATCTGGTCCCATCACTTCATGGGAAATAGATGGGGAAACACTGGAAACAGTGACAGACTTTATTATCTTGGGCTTTAAAATCACTGCAGATGGTGACTGCAGCCATGAAATTAAAAGATGCTTATTCCTTGGAAGGAAAGTTATGACCAACCTAGACTGCATATTAAAAAGCAGAGACATTACTTTGCTAACAAAGGTCTGTCTAGTCAAGGCTATGGTTTTTCCAGTGGTCATGTTTGGATGTGAGAGTTGGACTGTGAAGAAAGCTGAGTGCTGAAGAATTGATGCTTTTGAATTGTGGTGTTGGAGAAGACTCTTGAGAGTCCCTTGGACTGCAAGGAGATCCAACCAGTCCATCCTAAAGGAGATCAGTCCTGGGTGTACATTGGAAGGACTGATGCTGAGGCTGAAACTCCAATACTTTGCCCACCTTATGCAAAGAGTTGACTCATTGGAAAAGACTCTGATGCTGGGAGGGATTGGGGGCAGGAGGAGAAGGGGATGACAGAGGATGAGATGGCTGGATGGCATCACCGACTCAATGGACGTGAGTCTAAGTGAACTCCGGGAGTTGGTGATGGACAGGGAGGCCTGGTGTGCTGCTATTCATGGGGTCACAAAGAGTCGGACATGACTGAGCAACTCAACTGAACTGAACTGAACTATCAGAAAGGCAATGTGAAATGTCCAAAGGCATAGAACTAGTGAAAGCCAAAGTTTACCCTTAGAGTATGTTTTTGAAAATGCTATCATATTTTCTTTGCTAAATAATTTGATTTTGGCATTATTTATCTGGGACTATGCTCCCATGTTGATTAATTTGAACAGAGCAGCTCAATGAGAAAGACCCAGTCTTCTCACCCTGGTGACATAACATTTTTATAAATTCCCCCTATACTTCTAGGGCTAACTTATTTTCCTATAATCTCATAATTGCTAATGTTAAAAGAGTATATAAAAATTTACAGCTCCTTTTGAGACAGGGCTTTCTGACCTTTACCTGGGATCCCTGGGCAGGCTTTGTGCCCACAGATTACGGCTGGCTCCTTTAGGCAATTCTTTTATCTCTGTGTCTGTTGGAAATGATGCTGCATTGTGTAATGGCAGGAGCTTAACTTGGGAGGTATTTTGTAACTATAGCCCAGGATGGTGAAAAGACCCCTAAATGGAATCTTGAGAGACCAGGGCTCTCACCAGGTCACCCCTGTGTGTAGTGATGCTTCAGGCAAGCCTTGGTCCTTTCTAAGACTCAGTTTTCTCATCTCCAGAAAGAAGGCACTCAGTTCTATCTTCCAAAAGCCCTTTGGGCTCTGAGATTCTACAGTTTATAAACCTTAAACTATTGCTCCACCGCAAGGTGCCTGATTTGTTCTTTCCCATGTTTGTAAAACATTGTGGTAGGTGCTAAAGTTCCTGAGGAGTGAGGGAACCATACTGGGTGAGGGTTTTGCAGCAGAAGACGTGTTCTCCTCAGTGGGGCTAAGTTGATGTTCCTAAACTAAAGAAGCCACAATCCATAGGTTTCTTGTAGATCTTGTATGTCCTTGACTGGGTAATGCTAGTAGCATCATGACAATAGCTGTCTACACCATCTACACAGAGTTACTGAGGTCATGAAATATCACCATATGGAGACACCCTGAAGGAAAGATGGGGAAATTGAGATTCAGAAAGAGAAATGAGCTTGGCTGTATAGTCACACAGCATTAAGTGTCAAAACCAAGACTCTTCCTCAGTACTCCCTGACTTCTTGTTTGCTGCATTTTTTATTCTATTCCCTCCCCTCGGATGACCACTCCCATGGTACCACATATAACTGTTTAATAAAGCATTCCTGGTCATATTCTCCACAGTTGCCTCAATGATGTTTGACAGAATATGATAGATTTTTATGGCACTCTAGTTCTAAAAGATTTGCTGAGAAATGCCACCTTAGTTTTACCTTTAGAGAAACTGCTCAGTTGTAGATTTCTCTTCCCAGCTATCACCCCTGGAGTTCAGGAGAGAAGGTTGGCTGAACTTGTCTATTTAGAAGTAGTGTACTACATCTCTGAAAGGCATTGCCACACTCAAATTGATCGGTTGCTTAGAAATAGGGTCCCTGTTGAATTTCATGCTTTTAAACTTCCTTTGGGGGTTTCCCTAAAGTGAAAGAATATAAACTATGTTTACTGGGAAAGCTATCTTGGCAAATTTTCATCCCCTTTGGATAAAAGGAAAATTGCACCTAGTACATGAATCGACATATGAAGTAGTAAATAATTGCATCATGCAATTTATTTTAATGGACTCAAGCCAGAATGCTCCATTAACCAGCATACATAGAATATTCATTGAGTTTAAGGCTTATTATCAGGCCAGGGAAAAAAAGGAATGAGGTAAAGTACGGGAGGGTCAGGGGGGAGATAAATATCAGTGTGTATACTCAGTCGTGTCTGACTCTTTTGCAGCCCCATAGACTGAATGCCACAAGGCTTCTCTGGCCATGAGAGTTTTCAGGCAAGAATACTGGAGTGGGTATCCATTTCCTCCTCCAGAGGATCTGTTGTATCCAGGGGTCGAACCCCATCTGCTGTGTCTCCTGCATTGCAGTCAGATTCTTTACCCTCTGAGCCATCAAGGAAGCCAGTATAGCAGCTAAGAAAATGAACCAGCAAAAAGGGAACTTTAGCGATATTCAATGATATTTTAATTTTTCTCTCTTTTCTTTTTTTCTCCTTCCTGGGCAAAGGATTAAGGACAAAAAAAAAAAAAAAAAGGCTGGATATCAGCCTTCAGATAGAATCATCAAAAATCTGAGAATTGGGCAGCAGAATGTTCCAGGCTCTTTTCTTACTTCCCTTTTGTAAAAGAAGCTGAGGCCAATTGGGGTGTTTTATATGTAGGTGTGAGGTTGTGTTTATACACATCTCTACATGGATAAACATTTGAAAACCACAATGACATTCCTAAAGGAATCTATCCTTAATACAGGAAGTGACAGCTTTGTGAAGGTATCACAGTTGAGCTCTGGTTTTTCCTTCTAGATCCCAGGATTTAATTTCTAGAAGAAATGAGAGCTCTGTGATGTTCCATGGGGCTGCTTAGAATTACAGGTAACTTAGTTTTAAAGCTTGTCGAATGCAAAGCACCTGAGATTGGCTTAACCTCCAGGGACCTCTTTGCATTCAGAAATGTCTAAAACCACAAACTGTAAATTCTGAAGGGTACCAGCAAAAAGAAGAGGCCACAGAGATTACAGACTTGTTATTCAGTGAGACCACATTCCCCTCCCACAACTCCCTTCCTATCATCACTCCCAAACCTACTTTCTCTTGCTCTGCACTTGGGTTTACTAAATGGGCTTGGCCTCTAAAAGACAGTGGTGCCTCCCACATACTGTGGATCAGAACTGTGACCAGGCAGAGCTCTGGCATGTGTGTTGCTGCAATTCTGGTGGATGAAATGTGTGCAGAGAACAGAGAACCAGGAGACATAAAAGCTGAGGTCACAGGGCATTTTAAATTGGCCATCAGTTCTCTTAAAGATCAAATATCCCCTTCTTCTACAGAAGTCCCAATGTCTTTTCTCAGTCATTTGTTGCCTGGTTTTACTGCTTGGTAGATTCTATAGTTGCTATTATCTTCCTTCTCCTTGAAACCATCTCCCATGTTGACTATGTCTTCCATGTTTCGATTCCTGTCCTGCCACCTTGACTCTTACTTTCTTCCTTTCTCTTTTAGCTTTGACCATCAGAATATTGGCATAACTTCAGTATGCTTATTTCCAGCCTTGGTTTCTGTCCAGAACACCAGAGTAACATTTCCAACCAAGCATTAATCTACAGAATTCTCAACAACACCTTGAACTCATCATGTTGTTGTTGTTCAGTTGCCAAGTTGTGTCTTCATGACCCCATGGACTGCAGCACACCAGGCCTCTCTGTCCCTCACTCATCATGTTTGAGACCAAATCCATCCTTGTCTTTCTTCTTAAATTCCTTGGAAGAATTCAGCTAGTTGGTAGGTCAGCCTCTTATCTCAGCATCAATACAAAGGCTGACTGGGGTGGTATATTTCCTTTGCATCCTTTTCTTTTTTGGTTTAATCTAATGAAGATGACTAATCTAAGGGAAAGCTTCTTTCTTGCAGGAGACAAGGAGAAGGCCTTAGGATCTACTGGGGGAGTCCTGAGCAACAGCCACTGTTAGTCCGCTGGAATCCGTGGTCCACTGAGATGCCTTTTGCTACCTTCACTGAGCACCCTATGAAATACACAAGTGAGAAGTTTCTCGAAATTTGCAAGGTAGGAGGCAGCTTGGGCATCTCTCTTAAATTAGTTTTTGTGGAGAATCTATGTGCTTTAAAAACATGTACTGTTAAAAAAATGATAAGATTCAACCTGGGTTTTACATAGACAAAAGCTATAATAGGTTTATAGAATTTTTTTTAGTAAACAGTGGAGCTGTTTTATATTAGAAAGAATGCATAGTATTTATATTAACCATATGATGCTATTTCCTCTTGCTAATTTCTTAGCAAAAATTATAGTGTAATATTGTTGAAAAATTGCAATACTTGTGTTCATCTATGTCTATTGCTTCCAGTGTATATAGAATTTTCTGTGTATAATTAAATTATAATTATTTTATTCAGAGAAGGAATGTAGAGTAGTGTTAAGTAGGAAGTCAGATATAGCTCTGTGATCATGTTTAATTACTTTTTTCCTCTAGGCCTTGGTAGTATTATCTCTAAAATGAACATGATGAACAACTGCCTTTCCTCTGAACCTCACTGGGCCATTGTAAGGTTAAATGGGATAAAGTATATATAAATGCTCCATAAATTATAAAGAAATTAAGAGTATTTTTTATGTCTTTAAATCTCATCTTCCCAAGTAGATTTTAATTTTGTCTCAGATGGCTGAGAGGTCCCCTTCTACTATTATTTCAACTTTCCTAGGGACACTTATGGAGAAGGCAACGGCACCCCACTCCCGTACTCTTGCCTGGCAAAGCCCGTGGACGGAGGAGCCTGCTAGGCTGTAGTCCATGGGATCGCTAAGAGTCGGACACGACTGAGCGACTTCACTTTCACTTTTCACTTTCATGCACTGGAGAAGGAAATGGCAACCCACTCCAGTGTTCTTGCCTGGAGAATCCCAGGGTCGGGGGAGCCTGGTGGGAGGGCATCTGTGGGGTCACACAGAGTTGGACACAACTGAAGCAACTTAGCAGCAGCAGCAGGGAGACTTAAGCTGTCCTTGGACACTCTGAATAGTCAGAAAGTAAAACAGAGCTATAAATGCAGTGAAAAATCAGCCTTTATATTTTCAACAAAACCATATATATATATATATAAGAATATACATAAGGGCTTTGAAATTCTTGCCTTCTCTGTCCTTTCTATTTTATCTTTATAGGCTGTCACATCATTTTAGAATATCATAATTCTTTATTTGCTATAAATTCAAAATATGGCAGTCTGCATTTAAGTCCTTTTATGGTTGGATGGCATATATTCTATTTCTTGCTTCATTTTAAACAGACTTCTTCATGTAAGCAAGTGTGTATGTGTATAAACAAATAATTTTAATTGATAAATCCATTATTTTACAAAAAGGATCGGAGGCAAAATATATGTGATTAGAGGCTAGAGGGGGGTCTTCTTTCCCTCTAACACATAAGTGAAGTTGGCTAGAATCCCATTCTGGCTCTCAGCAAAAGGCAAGGGTCTTTTTAAGATTTATTTAGATGTCTTCAGTGGCTTATGGTCTCAAGGTTTGCCTCTGATGTCAAGCACTTGAAGGCACTAAATTAGTTCACTGTATGGATTATGTCATTCTCCTAATTCACCATACCTCAACCCAAGCATCAACATCAGCCCCTAGTCTGACTCTTAACTACCCAAAGTCATATAGAACAACATAACCCTGACACAAAGACATATACATGAGAGAAGACTCACTCAGAGCTTCTGGGAGATACGATAGGAATGTACATCACAATAATGCCCAGACCTTCAGATGGAATATTGGATCTTATTTTTAAAAGACATTATTAACAGTAATGCTCAGATGCATTGCTTCAGAATCTCGTCTTCTCTTTCCTGCTCTTGTTCTCCCCCAAACTCCTGTTCTTTTCCTCTTCCTTATTAAAGTGCAGAGTCATTTATCTGTTTCTTTTTTTTTTAACACATGTTAATCCAACTGAAAGAACTTAATAATGTATGTTTCCAAAGCCATTTCCTGCCTTTAAAGGGAATCTGGTTCTAATAATTAATATAATATATATTTTGAAGTAGTAGTCACTCTTTTTTATTACAAGTCAAAAATAAATACCACCTGCTTTGGTTATGGCATCCATCACTTTCTGGGCCAAGTCTTCTCTTATTTCTCATACCTGGTATCTTTAAGCACTTATTCTCTGAGTGTTCTTTGCTGGAAGAACAGGGTAAAGGACTGAAAAACAAGTTCTGTTACCTTCAGAGAAATACCACTGCATGGCTCTAATACTCGATAGTGCTTTATTTTTTTCTGCCATATAGAAATAAAATTGAATACTTTAAAAGGAAGATGAAAAATAAAATATCAAAAGGGAGTGAAAACAAGGTCCTACTGTATAGCACAGGGAACTCTGCTCAATGTTAAGTGGCAGCCTGGATGGGAGGGGAGTTTAGGGGAGAATGGATACATGTATACATATGGCTAAGTCCCTTTACTATTCACTTGAAACTATCACAACTTTGTTAATTGGCTATACTCCAATATAAGAGAGAAAGTTTAAAAAAGGGGTTGTGGTAGAATCAGATCAGATCAGATCAGTCGCTCAGTCGTGTCCGACTCTTTGCGACCCCATGAATCGCAGCACGCCAGGCCTCCCTGTCCATCACCAACTCCCGGAGTTCACTCAGACTCACGTCCATCGAGTCAGTGATGCCATCCAGCCATCTCATCCTCTGTCGTCTGCTTCTCCTCCTGCCCCCAATCCCTCCCAGCATCAGAGTCTTTTCCAATGAGTCAACTCTTTGCATGAGGTGGCCAAAGTACTGGAGTTTCAGCGTTAGCATCATTCCTTCCAAAGAAATCCCAGGGCTGATCTCCTTCAGAATGGACTGGTTGGATCTCCTTGCAGTCCAAGGGACTCTCAAGAGTCTTCTCCAACACCACAGTTCAAAAGCATCAATTCTTCGGCGCTCAGCCTTCTTCACAGTCCAACTCTCACATCCATATATGACCACAGGAAAAACCATAGCCTTGACTAGATGAACCTTTTTTGGCAAAGTAATGTGGTAGAATAACTACCCCCTAAATATACATGAATGCAGCTAGTAGACTGGAACATTACATTTTGCCCAAGACTTCCTATCAGCCAAGGGAAACTTGAGGTTCATATAGCTCTCCTTAGATAGAAGTAAGAATAGGGGTGGTGTGTGTGTTTGTGTGTGTGTGTGTATGTGTGTGTGCACACACACTTGTGCATACATGGGTATGAGCAGGGCAAGTGGTTGATTAATTGGTTGGTTTTCAGTCAATCAAACTACTTTGTGAATCTGTTAAGTGTATTTTCTTTAAGGATTTTCTCATTCAACTATTCTTTCAAAGTCTTCTTTTCTTCCTATAAACAGTCTGGAACCTTCATTTGCCAAACCATTTCTTAGTCAAAGGCCACCCTGAGTCCCAGATCTCTAAGAAAACAAGTGATCTCAGTCTGGGATATGAGATGATGACTGCTCTGATCCAGTTCTTTGTGTCTTGTTTTCTCTTTTGTTGTTGGTTTTTATGTCACAAAGTTATTTGTGTTTAGGACTTTTTCCAAAATTGGCTTTGATTAATTCTCAGTTATATTAAAGCAAAAGTATAAATAAGAATAGTAATTCTGGGGATATAGAATTCCTTTTATATGAATATTTTGGTATAATACAATTTTTAAAGGGTGATTTAAACTGCCTTTTTTAAATTTCTCTAGTAAATGAAATAGGGAAAAGTAAAAGAATATGGCGAAAGTGCGTAACTAAATGAAATACCTGAAGCAATTTAATTCAATTTGAAAATGAAGGTCACTCAGTCATGTCTGACTCTTTGTCTGACTCTTTCTTCAGGCCAGAATACCAGAGTGGGTAGCCTTCTCCAGGGGATCTTCCCTACCCAGGGATCGAGCCCAGGTCTCCCACATTGCAGGCAGATTCTTTACCAGCTGATCCACAAGGGAAGCCCAAGAATACTGGAATGGGTAGCCTATCCTTTCTCCAGGGGATCTTCCCAATTCAGGAATCAAACTGGGGCCTTCTGCATTGCAGGCAGATTTTTTTTACCAACTGAGCTTTGAGGGAAGCCCTAATTCAATTTAGGAAACCCACAATGGCAGAAGAGAGGAAATTATGTGGAACTGAGCTCTCCACAGTCAAAAATTTCAAATTATTTACTATCTAATGGAATAATTTATTTTTAAAAGTACATTTATAAAATTCATTTTTTTTTGTTTTGTTTTTACTCAGAGTCTTTTATTCTACAGCACTTGGAATCTCTTTGTTTGACAAATGTTTTCTAGTACCTACAAGTTGTGGGTATTATGATTGTGATTAAGAATACAAATATGAATGAGACAAGATTCTTGCCTTTGTGGAAGGCATTGTTTAATAGAGGAAGCAGATAAAAATACAAACATTTTAAAATAAATATTAAAGAACGGAAAAAGAAGTTTGGATCAGATGCAAAGATGTGGAGACAGTTGAAAGTGCATGGAGTGTCTTAGACACAGATAGCTTAGCTGGAGTTGAATCTTGTGTATTTCTCACCATAATTGTATTGGCTCATATGGTACATATAAGTACCTAAACTACATTAGGGGTGCTAGGAATGGAGAGAGATGAAGAAATCTTGAGATATTCAGGATATCACTGGAAGAAGATAACTGATAGGATATGGTAGGTGAATGAGAAGAAGTCAAAGATGGTAGTCTGTTTTGGTAGATGGTGAGTCCATTAATTTAAATGGAGAGAACTAAAAGAAGAGTAGGTATGGGGATTCTGTTTAGGACATGTTGAGTTTGAAATGTTCATGAAATGTGGAGTTGAGCTGGTTGCCAGGAAGTTAGAAATTTAGGTCTGTTTGAAGCTCAGGAGACAAAGTTGAACTGGTAATAGTTGTCAGATCATACAATACCGGGGCAAAGCTGAGTCATGGGATTGATTGGGCTAAAAGGTACCTGAGGAAGGAGCATTAATGGGTAAATTGCATTCAAATTCAAATTCATACTATCTCTAAGTCCTTCAGCATTGATCTAAAAAATGCCCATCAATTTATGAAATACTATGTCAAAATTCACTACTTCTTTTACCTGTCTCACTAACTCTACATCATTTCTACATCTGATAAGTATGATAGTCAAGTGGCCTCTTTCCAGATATTGTTGCTTACTTCCAAGCCTTACCAACTTTTTCAATCTGCGCGTTCACATACTTTGCATTACTTGTATAAACATTTGTGAAAATAGAAACAATTTTGGTATTGCTTTTATTATTACAAGACATAATAATTTCATATAAATTTTGTAATTTAGTTCAGTTCAGTTGCTCAGTCGTGTCCGACTCTTTGTGACCCCATGAATCGCAGCATGCCAGGCCTCCCTGTCCATCACTAACTCCCGGAGTTCACTCAGACTCACACATACCATCCAGCCATCTCATCCTCTGTCGTCCCCTTTTCCTCCGGCCCCAATCAGAGTCTTTTCCAATGAGTCAACTCTTCACATGAGGTGGCCAAAGTACTGGAGTTTCAGCTTTAGCATCATTCCTTCCAAAGAAATCTCAGGGCTGATCTCCTTCAGAATGGACTGGTTGGATCTCCTTGCAGTCCAAGGGACTCTCAAGAGTCTTCTCCAACACGACAGTTCAAAAGCATCAATTCTTCGGTGCTCAGCTTTCTTCACAGTCCAACTCTCACATCCATACATGACCACAGGAAAAACCATAGCCTTGACTAGACAGACCTTTGTTGTAATTACATGATATTTATTGATTACAGTTTGCATGTTTTCATGTAATTCAACTAACAAAAACTCTTTGAGGTCAGAATGCTACCTCCACTTTAAAAGTGAAGGTTCTTACAGTGGTTAAGTGAATTGACTGAGGTCTTATAATAATAACTGTATTTCCACATTCAAATAATTTGTTAATGCTCAAGGAAATGCCTAAAAACCAGAAGGAAGTCTCTATGTGTGTGTGCATATTCATAGTCATGGCTATGATATATGATAGGGTAGGATATGATATCATATTTTTACAACCAAGGTCAGTTATTCTTAATTGTTTCATCCACTTTATATTTGCAACTTCTAGCCGTATCTTTCTTCTTTTAACCATTTGTTACGGAATTAGTTTCATTTGCCCAATGCACAGCAAGCCAAATGCTTAGATGCTGAGGTTTTCTGCAGAGAAAGGATTTCTTCCTAAGGAAGCCAAAAGAGAAGAAAAGAGAACAGATCTCCAATCTGCCTCCCCAAACCCAAGAGGCTTGAGATATTTATGAGATAAAGAAGCAGGGTGGTCTGAGGCATGGAGAAAAGTGATTGGAGGCAAGAAAAAGCTGAGGCGATCCGTGTTCCATGCAGGCATACCTGAGTTAACTGCTGCTTCTTCGTATGCATATTCAGAAAATGGCAGCATCAGCATGATCTGAGGGTGGAGTTTTTGGCCCTCTGACATCAAGAGGTCATTCTTTGGACACTTACATAGGCCCAGTTAAATGGTCAGAATCTCGACTAATTTGAACCTTCAAGACTAGCTCCATGTTTTGAAAATTAACTTAAGCCACCATTGCTATGGCTACCCATAATTAGAGGCATGATGGATAAGGGGCAGTTAAAGGAATCCTGTGATATATTCTTTAATCTACATGAAGCTTGGAGGGCTTGCAATTTGCAGGAACAATTAAAGTGAGTTTAATCAGTGAAGACAGGTTACAGAGTAGTATTTATTAAGCAAATTATAGACCAAGGATCTAACTGATTACTGCGCTTGATTTCACATTGTCTTAATGGATTCTTTGATTGTGGGGAGAGTCTTGTTGAGAGGAACTAGTGATTGAGTCCAGAGCTTTACAATAATAGTGAATAGATCATGAATGCTCTATTGCCTAATCAAAGTGAGCCACAGACCAAACCTTTTTTACTTTTGTCTGGCATCTTTCTTCTTATTTTTGAGAGAATTATGAAACTGAACCAATATTTTAGTAATCAAATGTAACTTTATATTCTTAACCCCTTGGTTTCCCACCACATAGACTGAACAAATATTTATTTGATTATTTTTGTTATTTTAATTGTTTGGCTGCTCGGCTTTTGGAGTCTTCATTCCCTGACTTAGGATTGAACCTAGATTGAATGACTAATTTCATTGGTCTTGACAATGAAATCACTGAGTCCTAACCATTGGATTGCCATGGCATTCCTTAACAAATATTTGTTAAGTGTCCACCTGGCATACTGTTAATATATGCAGAGCAATGCAGTGGATACTCATTGGAATTTTGTTGTTTGTTGAGTTGCTGAGTTGTGTCTTACCCTTTTGTGACCCCATGGACTGTATTCTGCCAGGCTCCTCTGTCTATTGGATTTTCCAGGCAAGAATGTTAGAGTAGCCATTTCCTTTTCCAGGGGCTCTTTGGAACCCAGGGATCGAACTTGTGTCTCCTGCATTGGCAGACAGATTCTTTACCGCTGAGCCACCAGGGAAGCCCTACTTGTGGGGATGGCAAGAAGAATAAAACAGATTTTGCCCTCCAGACATTTATAGTCTAGAGGGAGAATGCAAAAATGGTACTTAAAAAATTATAATTTAATGTACAAATACTGTTGATAGAATCAAAAGGTTCTATCAGAGCCCAGCAAAAAGGATAAGTCCAGAAGTTAACAAATGTGATAACATTTGATGTGAATGAAACTCAAGAGTGATTTAGCCATCAAAGCAGATGCAGAAAGACATTTTAAGTAAAAGAAACATGATTAGAAGCTGCAAATTACAAACATGTATAAGATGTTCTTGGACAAAGAGTCATTCACTTAAGCTAGAGTTTAAAGTGTGTGTGTGTATGTGTGTGTGCGTATGTGTGTGTGCGTGCATGTGCATATATGCATGGGGAGGGTTGGGGAAATGGAATAGGATGAGGATAGAAATTAGAATTTGTAGGAAAAAAAGCTTCTGCCTCAGTCTCCTTTTTTGCTCTATACTCCTGAACATACTCACAGTCACAGTGTATCTATAAAGATAATTCCAAATAATCGTGCAAGGATGATATAAACATTCTGTTCAGTTGTGCGGCTTCCCAAGTGGTTTCCGTTGTTGGGTGTTGGATGGGCTTACTTTTTATTTCAACATGCTTCGCTTGCTACAACGGGAGGGTGAAACCTGTAGCCTGAGGCTTGGAAAACCTGCTCAGCAAAGGAATGTGGGCCTGCAGGCATGAAACCTGGTCTCTTTACCAAGGGTAAACAGGAAGCAAGAGATGGTTGTAATAAGGAAAACTGAGACTCTGGGCAGTGAACTGCTGGCAGACAGCACCTGAAGCAAACCAGGGGCCCAGTCACTCAGCTGGTAAATAATTGCTGTAAAGTCAAGAATATCACACACACACACACACACACACACACATACATACACCACACACATATCCTTTACCCTAACCAGCACTCAGGCCTTTTGTAACCGGAGTTGTTAAAACTTGACCCTTTGCTTTTGAGGCTGGAATAATAGAGGGAGCCAGGGGTGGGCGTATAAAAGCTTTTAAAGAAAAGTATGTGGCTGGTGGCATTCATATCAAATGACACCACGTTCCTGTCACACAGATTAAGTTCAGGTGCTTGAAATGCTCAAGAGCCAGCCTGGGGACTTGGCCTTTTGTCTGCCTCTCCTTCATGCCCATCTTGTCCCTCTGTCTTCATGGTCCATCTTCTTAAAGAGCTCACAGAAATGACTAGAAATGAAGGGCATCTTACTTGAGTGAAATGCCAAGTTCACTGAATGTAAAGTAGTGTCAACTTTTTCCTTCCAGCATTTTGATTCTGAGGCCACAGAGAATTCTCATGAAATAAAACTTACGATGAGGACTGGGGAGGCATTCTGTAACCCAATTTCATATATATATATATATATATAAAATCTGTGAAAAGGCATCCTGACAACCAAGAAGGTGTTGCCCATGGAAAAGTTGAGGTGAACTGAGCTTTGGACTTCAGGAAATCATAGTTAAATGATGACATAGTTAATTATTTATTCACAATATTGATTATTGGCAATAGGCTTCCTTTAGCCTTTGCAATATGACTCCAAGTTCTACCTTAATCTTACATCCTTCCCCAGACCTTCCTGGAAGACATTAGCAGGTGGGCATATGTGCATAGAGCTTTTACAAAGCCTTATTTATTGAAGTTAGTTTGATCTTTGTAGACAACTTATGAATTTGATGCTATTCAGTTCAGTTCAGTTGCTCAGTCATGTCCGACTCTTTGTGACCCCGCAGCATGCCAGGCATCTCTGTCCATCACCAACTCCCAGAGTTCACTCAAACTCACATCCATCGAGTCGGTGATGCCATCCAGCCATCTCATCCTCTGTCATCCCCTTCTCCTCCTGCCCCCAATCCCTCCCAGCATCAGAGTCTTTTCCAATGAGTCAACTCTTCGCATGAGGTGGCTAAAGTACTGGAGTTTCAGCTTCAGCATCATTCCTTCCAAAGAACACCCAGGACTGATCTCGTTTAGGATGGACTGGTTGGATCTCCTTGCAGTCCAAGGGACTCTCAAGAGTCTTCTCCAACACCACAGTTCAAAAGCATCAATTCTTCTGTGCCTAGCTTTCTTCACAGTCCAACTCTCACATCCATACATACCACTGGAAAAACCATAGCCTTGACTAGACGGATCTTTGTTGGCAAAGTAACGTCTCTGCTTTTGAATATGCTATCTAGGTTGGTCATAACTTTCCTTCCAAGGAGTAAGTGTCTTTTAATTTCATGGCTGCAGTCACCATCTGCAGTGATTTTAAAGCCCAGAAAAACAAAGTCTGACACTGTTTCTACTGTCTCCCCATCTATTTCCCATGAAGTGATGGGACCAGATGCCATGATCTTAGTTTTCTGAATGTTGAGCTTTAAGCCAACTTTTTCACTCTCCTCTTTCACTTTCATCAGGAGGCTTTTTAGTTCCTCTTCACTTTCTGCCATAAGGGTGGTGTCATCTGCATATCTGAGGTTATTGATATTTCTCCCAGCAATCTTGATTCCAGCTTGTGTTTCTTCCAGCCCAGGGTTTCTCATGATGTACTCTGCATATAAGTTAAATAAGCAGGGTGATAATATACAGCCTTGATGTACTCCTTTTCCTATTTGGAACCAGTCAGTTGTTCCATGTCCGGTTCTAACTGTTGCTTCCTGACCTGCATATAGGTTTCTCAAGAGGCAGGTCAGGTGGTCTGGTATTCCCATCTCTTTCAGAATTTTCCACAATATATTGTGATCCACACAGTCAAAGGCTTTGGCGTACTCATTAAAGAAAAATAGATGTTTTTCTGGAACTCTCTTGCTTTTTCCATGATCCAGCAGATGTTGACAATTTGATCTCTGGTTCCTCTGCTTTTTCTAAAACCAGCTTGAACATCTGGAAATTCACGGTTCACGTATTGCTGAAGCCTGGCTTGGAGGATTTTGAGCATTACTTTACTAGCGTGTGAGATGAGTGCAGTTGTGTAGTAATTTGAGCATTCTTTGGCATTGCCTTTCTTTGGGATTGGAATGAAAATTGACCTTTTCCAGTCCTGTGGCCACTGCTGAGTTTTCCAAATTTACTGGCATATTGAGTGCAGCACTTTCACAGCATCATCTTTCAGGATTTGGAATAGCTCAACTGGAATTCCATCACCTCCACTAGCTTTGTTCATAGTGATGCTTTCTAAGGCCCACTTGACTTCACATTCCAGGATGTCTGGCTCTAGGTCAGTGGTCACACCATTGTGATTATCTTGGTCATGAAGATCTTTTCTGTACAGTTCTTCTGTGTATTCTTGCCACCTCTTCTTAATATCTTCTGCTTCTGTTAGGTCCATACCATTTCTGTCCTTTATCAAGCCCATCTTTGCATGAAATGTTCTCTTGTTATCTCTTATTTTCTTGAAGGGATCTCTAGTCTTTCCCATTCTGTTGTTTTCCTCTATTTCTTTGCATTGATCGCTGAGGAAGGCTTTCTTAGCTCTTCTTGCTATTCTTTGGAACTCTGCATTCAGATGCTTATATCTTTCCTTTTCTCCTTTGCTTTTCACTTCTCTTCTTTTCACAGCTATTTGTAAGGTCTCCCCAGACAGCCATTTTGCTTTTTTGCATTTCTTTTCCATGGGGATGGTCTTGATCCCTGAATCCTGTACAGTGTCATGAACCTCAGTCCATAGTTCATCAGGCACTCTATCAGATCTAGTCCCTTAAATCTATTTCTCACTTCCACTGTATAATCATAAGGGATTTGATTTAGGTCATACCTGAATGGTCTAGTGGTTTTCCCTACTTTCTTCAATTTAAGTCTGAATTTGGCAATAAGGAGTTCATGATCTGAGCCACAGTCAGCTCCCGGTCTTGTTTTTGCTGACTGTATAGAGCTTCTCCATCTTTGGCTGCAAAGAATATAATCAGTCTGATTTCAGTGTTGACCATCTGGTGATGTCCATGTGTAGAGTCTTCTCTTGTGTTTTTGCTATGACCAGCGTGTTCTGGCAAAACTCTATTAGCCTTTGCCCTGCTTCGTTCCGTATTCCAAAGCCAAATTTGCCTGTTACTCCAGGTGTTTCTTGACTTCCTACTTTTGCATTCCAGTCCCCTCTAATGAAAAGGACATCTTTTTTGGGTGTCAGTTCTAAAAGGTCTTGTAGGTCTTCATAGAACTGTTCAACTTCAGCTTCTTCAGTGTTACTGTTTGGAGCATAGACTTGGATTACTGTGATGTTGAATGGTTTGCCTTGGAAACGAACAGAGATCATTCTGTCGTTTTTAAGATTGCATCCAAGTACTGCATTTCAGAGTCTTTTTTTGACCATGATGGCTACTCCATTTCTTCTAAGGGATTCCTGCCCGCAGTAGTAGATATAATGGTCATCTGAGTTAAATTCACCCATTCCAGTCCATTTCAGTTCACTGATTCCTAGAATGTCAACATTCACTCTTGCCATCTCCTGTTTGACCACTTCCAATTTGCCTTGATTCATGGACCTAACATTCCAGGTTCCTATGCAATATTGCTCTTTACAACATTGGACCTTGTTTCTATCACCAGTCACATCCACAACTGGGTATTGTTTTTGCTTTGGGTCCATCCCTTCATTCTTTCTGGAGTTATTTCTCCACTGATCTCCAGTAGCATCTTGGGCACCTACCGACCCAGGGAGTTCTTCTTTTAGTATCCTATCATTTTGCCTTTTCATACTGTTCATGGGGTTCTCAAGGCAAGAATACTGAAGTGGTTTGCCATTCCTTTCTCCAGTGGACCACATTCTTTGAAACCTCTCCACCATGACCCGCCTGTCTTGGGTGGCCCCACAGGGCATGGCTTTAGTTTCATTGAGTTAGACAAGGCTGTGGTCTGTGTGATTAGATTGACTAGTTTTCTGTGATTGTGGTTTCAGTGTGTCTGCCCTCTGATGCCCTCTCCCAACACTTACCATCTTACTTGGGTTTCTCTCACCTTGGACGTAGGGAATCTCTTCAGGGCTGCTCTAGCAAAGCACAGCTGCTGCTCCTTACCTTGCAAGAGGGGTATCTCCTCACCACTGCCCCTCCTGACCTTGAACGTGGAGTAGCTCCTCTCTCGGCCCTCCTGCGCCTGCACAGCCACCGTTCCTTGGACGGTGCTTGATGCTATTAATATCTTTATTTTATAGAAGAGGAACTATAAAATTCAGAGAGGTTAGACTTGCCCAAGATCACACAGCTAGTGAGAACCACATTAGCAATGTAAGACCAGATCTGTTTGATCTGAATACTCATGGTATATCATGTTCTATACTTCCTTTAGTTCAGTGGTTCTCAGCAGGAGATGATTTTATCCCTGGGGGACATTGGCAATATGTGGACAATACTATTGATTGTCACCTCTGGGATTGAGGTGCTACTGCTTAGCTTTCTAAAATCTGGAGGACATACTCCCCTGCTGGAAATAATATCCTAGCCCCAAATAGCAATAATTCCAAGGTAGAGAAATATTAGATTAGTTGTATAAATGAATAGCCATACTTGTGACTCTGATTCTCAGAAAACTGGATGAAAGTTTGAGATGCATATATGAAATGTGATAGAGTAAAAAATAATCTTTGCCTTGACTATTTGGGAAGGTATTGTGGAAGAGAAAGGATTTGAGCTTTGTTGTGAAAGATGAGTAAGAGCATGGGGACTGTAACTCTTTGTGGATTGAACAGACTATCAGAGAGTTTCTTAGGCAAACTTAATACAGTGGGTTTTTTTATTTTTTAAAGGAAAAGTTTTCTACAAAGAAAACCCTTCTAAGAACCCAAATATATAAAACCGATAAAAATAAAGCAGCTATGATTGATGTGATTGTAGCTTTTCTTTCCTAACTTTTTCCTAAGACTTCAGGCATGTGTGTGTGTGTGTGTGTGTGTGTGTGTGTGTGTGTATGTGTTTAATTCTATTAATAATAGCATTTTCTTGCTTTTCAAAAGAATTCTGACTTGGATAATGTATGATATGGTCACCCAACCTATAAGGAAAAGTGTTGTAAGAAACAAGTTTCAAAAAGTATCGAGACTGATTTTTTTCTATATCCCTTTGGAAAATTAAGAACATGAATTCTTTCCTAAATACTAGAATTTCATTCAAACTCTTCTAGAAACTTACATAACTATAATACAGGTGTCAAAACCTAGAAATAAAACATCAGTACAATACTATACTGTAGCAGGGCTTCGTTGGTGGCTCAGGTGGTAAAGAGTCTACCTGTAATGTAAGAGACCCAGGTTCTATCCCTGGGTCAGGAACATCCCCTGGAGAAGGAAATGGCAACCCACTTTACTATTCTTGCCTGGAGAATCCTCTGGACAGAGGAGCCTGGAAGGCAACAGTTCATGGTCACAAAGAGTCAGACACGACTGAGTGACTAACACTTTCACTTTCATAGTACTATTAACTAAAATACAGATCTTATCCAAATTTCATCAGCTTTTTGATTTGTTTTTCCTAATGTTTTCTGCGTACTCCAGAATTCAATCCAAGATTCCATGTTATATTTAAGTATTCTGTTTCTTTATTCTCCTCTAAACTGTGACAGTCTCTCAGTCTTTCCTTTTTCTTTTTTTTTCCCACGACCTCGGGGCTTTTGATAGAATGTTCTCATGGTGGCTGGATCATGGAAAAAGCAAGAGAGTTCCAGAAAAACATCTATTTCTGCTTTATTGACTATGCCAAAGCCTTTGACTGTGTGGATCACAAAAAACTGTGGAAAATTCTGAAAGAGATGGGAATACCAGACCACCTGATCTGCCTCTTGAGAAATTTGTATGCAGGTCAGGAAGCAACAGTTAGAACTGGACATGGAACAACAGACTGGTTCCAAATAGGAAAAGGAGTTCGTCAAGGCTGTGTATTGTCACCCTGTTTATTTAACTTATATGCAGAGTAATCATGAGAAACGCTGGACTGGAAGAAACACAAGCTGGAATCAAGATTGTCGGGAGAAATATCGATAACCTCAGATATGCAGATGACACCACCCTTATGGCAGAAAGTAAAGAGGAACTCAAAAGTCTCTTGATGAAAGTGAAAGTGGAGAGTGAAAAAGTTGGCTTAAAGCTCAACATTCAGAAAACTAAGATCATGGCATCTGGTCCCACCACTTCATGGGAAATAGATGGGGAAACAGTGGAAACAGTGTCAGACTTTATTTTTCTGGGCTCCAAAATCACTGCAGATGGTGACTGCAGCCATGAAATTAAAAGACACTTACTCCTTGGAAGGAAAGTTATGACCAACCTATATAGCATATTCATAAGCAGAGACATTACTTTGCCAACAAAGGTCTGTCTAGTCAAGGCTATGGTTTTTCTAGTGGTCATGTATGGATGTGAGAATTGGACTGTGAAGAAGGCTGAGTGCCGAAGAATTGATGCTTTTGAACTGTGGTGTTGGAGAAGACTCTTGAGAGTCCCTTGGACTGCAAGGAGATCCAACCAGACCATTCTGAAGGAGATCAGCCCTGGGATTTCTTTGGAAGGAATGGTGCTGAAGCTGAAACTCCAGTACTTGGGCCACCTCATATGAAGAGTTGACTCATTGGAAAAGACTCTGATGCTGGGAGGGATTGGGGGCAGGAGGAGAAGGGGATGACAGAGGATGAGATGGCTGGATGGCATCACTGACTCGATGGATGTGTGAGTCTGAGTGAACTCCGGGAGTTGGTGATGGACAGGGAGGCCTGGCGTGCTGCAATTCATGGGGTCGCAAAAAGTCGGACATGACTGAGCGACTGATCTGATCTGATCTGATGGAGGATTTGGCTGATGTTTTCTCATGATTAGTTTGAAGTCTGCTTTTTAAGGGCAAAAATACTGCAGAAGTGACGCTGTGTCCTTTCACCGCATCATATTGCAGGTTCACTGTGCCTGTATGCCTTGTTACAGATATTAACTTAATCATTTGTCTAAGATGGTGTGTGCCAGATTGCTCTTTTGTAAAGTTAGTATTTTTCCTTTATAATTGATAAATACCTTGAAAGAGATACTTTGATGCTCAACCCATGTCTTTTGAAATCATGGTTTCTGAATAGAATTTAATATATATCCTTTGGCATCCAGGGAATTTTTATTACTTTAAAATAGGGCATATCACAAGATTAAAAAAATACTTTCTCAAGTCTATAATGCATATTAAGGAAATTGGCATTCAATGTCTGGAATTGAAAGGAGTAGGACTAAGGAATCTAAACTCTTTCTTGCCTGTGATAATATTTACATCTATAAATAGTAAGCTTTGGGCTTCCCTGGTGGCTCAGAGGTAAAAGCGTCTGCCTCCAATGCGGGAGACCCGGGTTTGATCCCTGGGCTGGGAAGATCCCCTGGAGAAGGAAATGGTAACCCACTCCAGTATTCTTGCCTGGAGAATCCCATGGACGGAGAATCCCATGGATGGAGAAGCCTGGTAGGCTACAGTCCATGGGGTTGCAAAGAGTTGGACACAACTGAGCGACTTCACTTTCACTTTCACTTTCATCAGATCAGATCAGATCAGTCACTCAGTAGTGTCCGACTCTTTGTGACCCCATGAATCGCAGCACGTCAGGCCTCCCTGTCCATCACCAACTCCCGGAATTCACTGACTCACGTCCATTGAGTCAGTGATGCCATCCAGCCATCTCATCCTCTGTCGTCCCCTTCTCTTCTTGCCCCCAATCCCTCCCAGCATCAGAGTCTTTTCCAATGAGTCAACTCTTCGCATGAGGTGGCTAAAGTACTGGAGTTTCAGCATTAGCATCATTCCTTCCAAAGAAATCCCAGGGCTGATCTCCTTTAGAATGGACTGGTTGGATCTCCTTGCAGTCCAAGGGACTCTCAAGAGTCTTCTCCAACACCACAGTTCAAAAGCATCAAGTTTTCAGCGCTCAGCCTTCTTCACAGTCCAACTCTCACATCCATACATGACCACAGGAAAAACCATAGCCTTGACTAGACAGACCTTTGTTGGCAAAGTAATGTCTCTGCTTTTGAATATGCTATCTAGATTGGTCATAACTTTCCTTCCAAGGAGTAAGCGTCTTTTAATTTCATGACTGCAGTAGTATGCTTTAAAATATTTTTGAGCAATTCACTGGGATTCATACAATAGTTTGATGAAGTTGGTATTTACCATCATTATTATTTTCCATTTTCAGATACATAAACTAAGATCCAGGGAGATTAAATGATTCTTCTAAAATCTAACCATTAGTTTTGGGCAAGGAAACGTACTTTTCCCCCCCACTATACTCAGTGATGAAGGGGACCTGGTTAGATTGCTGTGAGGTGGGTATGTCCATGTAGAGGAATGTGGCTTCTTAGTGAGTATGAGGCAAGGCAAATAAAACAATAGATAAATGACTGGAATCTGCCCACTTAAGATCACTTCTGACCTTGGTTACTTTGTGATTTTAAACATAGCAATTAAATTAAATACTCCTGTTATTGAAATTAATTTATTCTTCCCATTTTGCTTTTCTCTTTGGAAGCTTAAGAAAGAACACTTGCTGTTTTTCTTATCCAGTCACCAAAGCACGGGTGGAGTGTTCTGTGAGGAATGATGTCCTCCTTTCTAGAATTTCCAGGCTATATGACTACAGTTCATTTCATTCAGTAACACGTAATATTTAAATCCATTCTAAGGTCTTAAAGAGGGTGCTGGGAGTAATAATAAGAGGTAACTTCTGTCTGTCTTTGTCACTATAGCCTGAAACTCATGGTAAACAAGAAAGACTTTGCTTATCTATTAGATTCTTTAGTCAGGGAAGTGAGTTTAAATTGAGGTTTGACATTATCTAATTAGGTAACTATTACTTTATTGAAAACACACAGATATCAATGCACTCTAGCAAACTTTATGTTGTTTATCATAAAGTCACTATTTTTTTTAACTTCTGAGTTGTTGAAGTTCCAATACTTTGGCCACCTGATGTGAAAAGTCAACTCATTGGAAAAGACCCTGATGCTGGGAAAAATTGAATACAAAAGGAGATGGGTAGGGGTCAGAGGATGAGTAGGTTAGATAGCCTCAACAATTCAGTGGACATGAATTTGAGCAAACTGTGAGAGATAGTGAAGGACAGAGAAGCCTGGCGTACTGCAGTCCATGGGGTCACAGAGTCAGACATGACTTAGTAACTAAACAACAAAATTAGCCCCAAACCATAGATTTCAATGCCTCTTTCCAAAAGAGTAAGCTGAGTCTCACAAAGGAGAAGTGAATTTATGATAAGGTAACAGAACAAGTAAATCACATAAGTTTTATTTGCATGGCTTTTCTTTCTTTCCTATTTTTTGTCCCTTTTGTGCTGTGCTGTGTTGTGCTAAGTCACTTCAGTCATATCCAACTCTTTGTAGCCCTGTAGGACTACAAAGGACTGTAGGACTGTAGCCCTTCAGGTTCCTCTGTCCAGGTAAGAATACTAGAGTAGGTTGCCATGCCCTCCTTCAGGGGATCTTCCCAGCCCAGTAATCAAACCCAGGTCTCCTGCATTGCAGGTGGATTCCTTACTATCTGAGCCACAAGGGGAGTCCATGAATACTGGAATGGGTAGTCTATCCTTTCTCCAGGGGAATCTTTCCAACCCAGAAATTGAACCAGGGTCTCCTGCATTGCAGGCAGTTTCTTTAACAGCTGAGCTATCAGGGAAGCCCCTTGTTCATTATAGACTAGGTCAAATAGTAATGATGGATATATTCTAAATTTTAGATTTTTTTCTTACTAACAAGGAAACTAAGGCTACAATGGAGAAGTAGTTTGCCCAAGGGCAGTTTGGTATAAAATTAACAGTCCAGGATAAAACTTATATTGAAGATGTGATTACGGGTAACAACCACAGGCTTCTCTTTCTTCATCGAATCATCACTCTGTATTAGTCCCTCAAAGCAAAGATTGGTCCTCCTTATGGAGAAAAGAAAAAACATTGGTCACTTGGTTGAATATGCATAATGACTTATATGGATATTGGAATACACTTTGAAAGTTTTAATTTAGACTTGCAAGCCAGTTGCCTAGAAAGCATATTTGGATCTCACTGTGAATAGTCCCTTGTTCCTAATATTCTTTTTTTACCATTGTGCAGAAAATGGAGTGACTCTGGACAAAATCATTTACTTTCTCTGAGCCTTGATTTCTAACATGGAAATAATGATGCCTTCTTTTACTTACCTGAGTGGCTTATACTGGAATGAGTTAATGGATATAATTGAGCTAATTGGAAATACAAAGATCTGGGCTTTCCTTTTTCATTTCCTTCTTTATATCTCTGTTTGCACTGCTCCCTGAATTACCCTCCTCTCAACCCAGTTCAACCTGATTTGACCAAAAGAGTGATTTTTTTTTTTTTTTACTCATTTACCTTCAAGTTCAGGGTAAGCTGATCTAGTAACTCAGATGGTTTTGTGAAGAATTTCTCTGTCTTCATGTCTTAGGTCTTTCACTTTTATTGTTTTCAGTCTCAGTCAGGTTTCACTGTGTGGCCAAAATGACCATGAATACCTTTGGACTTGGGTGATATGTTTCACAGCTGCATTGGTCATGTGCCCATACCTAAACCAATCTCCTATGGATTCCTCTGATTGGTTAGAACTGAGTCATGTACTAAAGCCAGCTCCACTTAAGCTATTTGCACTAAATGGAAGAATGTGGCTCTCCAAAGGAAAATAGTGGCATTCTTTTTTAATCTTTTAAAAATTAGTTAGTTATTGGCTGTGCTGGATCTTCGTTGCTGTGCAGGCTTTTCTTGAGTTGTGGGAGGGGGGCTATTCTCTAGTTTTGGTGGGCAGGCTTCTTATTGCAGTGGCTTCTCTGCAATGAGAAAAAAAGAAGATGGGGTGGCAGAGGATGAGATGGTTAGATAGCTTGTGCTGTGGAGCACTAGCTCTAGGTGTGAAGGCTTCAGTAGTTGTGACTCCTGGGCTCTAGAGCACAGGCTCAATAGTTGTGATGCATAGGCTTAGTTGCTCTGTGGCATACATGATCTTCCTGGATCAGGGATGAAACCTGTGTCTGTTGCATTGACAGGCAGATTCATATCCACTGTACCATCAGGGAAGCCCTGAGGCACTCTTATTCGAAGAAGAATCTCAAATAGAGAGAAGGATGCTGGGTTAGAAATAACAGCAGCAGTCAGCTAGACCCTCTTTAACCTCATTTCACTTGCTGAAACCCTTAGAGAATTGTCTCAAATGTCTCCTTTGGAAGTCATTTTTGATCCTCTAACCATATATAATTTCTTTTGTTTTTCTTTAATATCTTGTGCCTGTTTTTGCTGTTTATTTTCATGGACTTTGTATGATCATTACAAGTTCATTTTTTAAATATTATTATAGTGCCACTGCTGTGTGGGCTTCCCTGATGGCTCAGTGGTAAATAACCCACCCATCAAACTGATATAGCCACTATGGAAGATGGTATGGAGATTCCTTAAAAAAACAGGAATAAAACCACCTTACAACCCAGCACTCCCACTCCTAGGCATATACCCTGAGGAAACCAAAATTGAAAAAGATACATGTACTACAATGTCCATTGCAGCACTATTTACAACATCTAGAATATGGAAGCAACCTAGATGTCTATCGACAGTTCAGTGCAGTTCAGTTCAGCTGCTCAGTTGTGTCCAACTCTTTGCGACCCCATGGACTGCAGCACACCTGGCCTCCCTGTCCATCACCAATTTCCAGAGTTTACCCAAACTTATGTCCATTGAGTTGGTGATGCCATCCAGCCATCTCATCCTCTGTTGTCCCCTTCTCCTCCCGCCTTCAATCTTTCCCAGCATCAGGGTCATTTCAAATGAGTCAGCTCTTTGCCTCAGGTAGCCAAAATATTGGAGTTTCAGCTTCAACATCAGTCCTTCTAATGAACACCCAGGACTGATCTCCTTTAGGATGGACTGGTTGGATCTCCTTGCAGTCCAAGGGACTCTCAAGAGTCTTCTCCAACACAACAGTTCAAAAGCATCAATTCTTCAGCGCTCAGCTTTCTTTATAGTCCAACTCTCACATCCATACATGACTACTGGAAAAACCATAGCCTTGACTAGATGGACCTTTGTTGGCAAAATAATGTCCCTGCTTTTTAATATACTATCTAGGTTGGTCATAACTTTCCTGCCAAGGAGTAAGCATCTTTTAATTTCATGGCTGCAGTCTCCACCTGCAGTGATTTTGGAGCCCCCCATAATAAAGTCTGCCACTGTTTCCACTGTTTTCCCATCTATTTGCCGTAAAGTGATGGGGCCGGATGCCATGATCTCAGTTTTCTGAATGAAAACTGAGCTTTAAGCCAACCTTTTCACTCTCCTCTTTCACTTTCATCAAGAGGCTCTTTAGTTCCTCTTCACTTTCTGCCGTAAGGGTGGTGTCATCTGCATATCTGAGGTTATTGATATTTCTCCTGGCAATCTTGATTCTGATTTGTGCTTCATCCAGCCCAGTGTTTCTCGTGATGTACCCTGCATATAAGTACATTCACCTATCTATCAACAGATGAATGGGTAAATAAGCTGTGGTACATGTATACAATGGAATATTATTCAGCCATAAAAAGGAACACGTTTGAGTCATTCTGATGAGGTGTACAAACCTAGAGCCTATTATACAGAGTGAAGTAAGAAAAATATAAATATCATATTCTGACACATATACATGGAATCTAGAAAGATGATACTGATGAATTTATCTGCAGGGCAGCAATGGAGAAATAGACATAGAGAACAGACTTATGGACCTGGGGGGAGAAGGGAGAGAGGGTGAGATGCATGGAAAGAGTAACATGGAAACTTACAATACCATATGTAAAATAGATAGCCAGTGGGAATTTGTTGTATGACTCAGGGAACTCAAATAGGGGCTCTGTGACAATCTAGAAGGGTGGGATGAGGAGTGGAATGGGAGGGGGTTTGGGAGAGATCAGCCACGGTGTACCTATGGCTGATTCTTGTTGATGTTTGACAGAAAGCAACAAAATTCTATAAAGCAATTATCCTTCAATTAAAAAATAGATAAAGTGGCAAAAAAGAAAGAACCCACCTGCCAATATAGGAGATGTGAGAGTTGCTGTTTCTACCCCTGGGTCGAGAAGATCTCCTGGAGGAGGGCATGGCAACCCACTCCAATATTCTTGCTTGGAGAATCCCATGGATAGAGAAGCCTGGAGGGCTACATTCAAACAGGGTCACAAAGAGTCAGACACAGCTGAAGCAACACACACACTGTGAGGGCAGAGGCTATATCTCACTTGTCTGAATCTTCAGCAGTACATGACAGGTGTCTGATCCATACTAGACTATCAGCAAATATTTGTTAAACTGACTTCTTAATGTTGTACAAGGTATGAATAATGAAAAATAAATAAGGTGTGGCAGTTAATTTTATTATGTACAAAATGTATTAACAGATCAATCTATTAAAAGACTAACAGAAGCAATAGTAACAATTCCAAGAAATGATTTCTGTTTAATTAGTAAGAATAAGTGCAGCTCCAGGAGAGCAGTCAACTTTTGTGAGGACTGGCTGGGGAGGGTGTGTCTCTGGACCTGCTTTGCACTCAACTAATTCTGTGTGTTCTTTTCCTCTTCAGTTATCTGGGTTCACATCTAAGCTTGTTCCAGCTATCCAGAATACCCACAAGAATTCCACTGAATCTGGAAGAGGAAAGGGATTGACGGTGCTCACTGAACCCATATTGATTGAGACCTACACTGGGCTAATGTCATTCATCGGAAACCGAAACAAACTTGGCTATTCCCTTGCCCGGGGGAGTATTGGTTTTTGACACTCTTTTTGGTGGATAAATACATCATCCATAGCTACATCATTATTGAAGATTCTGTTCAGCTCACCATATTTTTAGATTGAAATAATCAGCTACTTTTAAATAGTATCACATGATTTTAAATATTTAGTATCTTAGGAGATCAAAAAGCTTGATTAGACTGATAAATGCACACTTCAGATCTTTTATGAAATTTCTTAAAATCAGAAAATAAATTCACCTAAGTATATTGAATAACATTATCAAATAAATACCTGATTATAAACTCAGGGCAAACCCTCTGGGTTCTTGTTTCTCAGTCCTCCAAATGTGTGCACGTTCTGGGTCTTTATTTTCAGCCCTTGGATCCTGATCTTCTCTCTCACTGGGATCTCAATCTGTATTATTTCAGTTTCCTTTTTATGAGGATGACTTCCAAATCCATAGTCCCATCCCTGGTATTTCTGTAAGATTCAATTTTGCATTTCTGTCTGCTGATTATCTATATCAGTAGCCACTTACATTCAGCTTCTTCAAAATTCTGGATTTCTCTATGAGATTTTAATAGTCACAGTTATCAGTTTTGATGTCTTTAATCTTCTTGCCAAATACATTCCATATAGTATCTATTTTAGTCTGTCTGGGTTGCTATAAGAAAAATACTACAGGCTGGGTGGCTAATAACATAAATTTATATCTTACAGTTCTGGAGGTTGGAATTCTGAGATTAGGGTACCAACCTGATCAGGTGTGGGCCCTCTCCTGGGGCTCAGATTTCTTGCTATATCCTTATAGGCAAAGAGGCAAGAGAGTTTTGTTGTGTTTCTTTTATAAGGGCACTAATCCTGATGCTGGGAAAGGTTGAAGGCAAAAGGAGAAGGAGGTGGCAGAGGATGAGATGGTTAGCTACCATCACTGACTCAATGGACATGAATCTGAGCAAACTCTAGGAAATAGTGAAGGACAGGGGAGCCTGGTGTGCTGCAGTTCATGAGGTTTAAGAGTTCGACATGACTAAGCGACTGAACATCAACAACAGAATCTCATTCATGTGGGCTCTGCTCTCATAAGCTAAGGCCCCAACTCTTAATAGCATGACATTGGGATTTCAACGTATAAATTTAGGGGGATGGCACAAACAGACCATATTTAGCATTAAGCCCAATGCCCAGATATCAAACTAAAGTTTATTCTTTCAAAATTTTTCATGTATTTCTCCTTTTCATTCGCACAGGTATATTATTAGATCACATTTTAAATTCCATTTAGCTGGATAATTGCTATAACCTTTTAGTTGGTATCATTTCCAAGGCTGAGCCTCTTCTAATTCATTTTGCATTTGTTGCCAGATTCTAAAAACACAATTTGATCATATCATTCCCTGATCAAGAACTTTCAGTGGCTCATTTCCTTTTTGCTGTTTTTTTTTCTTTTTTGATTGATTGTTCTTATGTTTTATTTTTCAGTAGCAGATCTTTCCTTCTAATGAATCTGTTTCAGATGCCCAATATGTAAACAGGTAGAAGTAAGACCACTGTGGTTGAGACAGAGATGGGAATGCCACTGACCTCCTGTCTTTTGGGTCTTACAGGTGCCTTCTGTGGAATGTCTATGGATTCTAGAGGGGATAAGAAGCATTTTTTTCAAAAACACTTTTGTAATTCATTCTGTTTACATTTTCTTTTCTCTCATATTTCCTCTTTGTCTGTCCTTGACTTATGTCTAATTGTAAACAACTCAGGAGATTATCTCATCTGTTTTTAATCTCTAAACTTTTTTTTTCAATTTTATTGTATTTTTAAATTATTTTGAAAAAAAAACTTTTAATGCTGAATTCTATATATTATTAACATAATCATCTTTTTGCCTGTCCTAAGACCCAAATTTGAGACACCTTGGCTGGTATTCAATTTTAAAATTCCAGCTTTTTGGGGGGAGAGGATGCTTATGTGAAGTCTAACTTTAAAGTCTTTTCTTTAACCTGCTTACTTCCTCAATTTCAAAGATTTGACCTCTGATGTTTCACAAACATCAATTTGATGGAGGCATTCAAAATCCAAACCTTGAATAACTCTCGTTTGATTTTGTCTTTATCTTTGTTTACTTCCATTAGTACTTCTCTCCCTCTCTTTCCACTTCCCAGGACCCACATTTTTTTTCCTTCATGATGGCAAATATTGTTACAGTCCCCAAGGCAGGAAACTTCTATTCAGACTGTAAAAGGAAATGTTGAAATCCTTAGCTGTCCTGTCAACAGTAGTGGAATGAAAAGTCGTTGGATTGCTTTGGCAGTGGTTCTGAAGCAGGCACAATTGGCAAATTATTATTAACAGTGCTGCCCGAAAATCCCCATTTGCCTCAAGATAGTGGCATTTGTTGGCAGAGGTCTATGAAAGGTCCAGCACATTCTCTTTATTTACCATTTAAGGATCAGTCTGACAATTGACTTCTTTCTGCATATTCATTTCCTTTGAATTTTCTAAGTTGGACTGTTCCCAAATGACCTTTGAAAGGATATAGTGCAAATCAGAAAAGATGAGAGGAGGGTGATATCTCTTAACCCTGAGGTCCAGTCTGTAACAATAGGGTACCAAAGCTGTTTAGTGTGAGAAGAGTGATCTCAGAGATGACAGGAGAACTGTCTTCATATTTCATACAGACCATCTTGTGGGATATTCTAGAAACTGATAAGTGGGACCTAGGAAGCAGGATTATGACCAGAGGATAAGAGGATTCAGGGATTTGGATGGCAGTTTAAGATAAGAAAGAACTTCTTATACTTAAAAATGCCCAAGGATAGGAAGCATTGCTCTTTGACATGTACTAGGAGGGACTAATGGAGAAGGCAATGGCACCCCACACCAGTACTCTTGCCTGGAAAATCCCATGGATGGAGGAGCCTGGTGGGCTGCAGTCCATGGGGTCGCTAAGAGTCGGACACAACTAAGTGACTTCACTTTCACTTTTCACTTTCATGCACTGGAGAAGGAAATGGCAACCCACTCCAGTGTTCTTGCCTGGAGAATCCCAGGGATGGGGGAGCCTAGTGGGCTGCCATCTGTGGGGTTGCACAGAGTCAGACACGACTGAAGCAACTTAGCAGCAGCAGCAGCAGCAGGAGGGACTAAAGTGAATATTGTGAAAGGGATTGCTAAAGAGATGATTGATAAAATATTTTAAAACCAGAGACCTTATAATTCTTTAAATAATTGTTGTGAATCATTAAGTAGTGATAATTGCTCAGTCACATATGACTCTGTAACTCTCTGGACTGTAGCCTGCCAGGCTCCTCTGTCCATGGAATTCTCCAGTCAAGAATACTGGAGTGGGTAGCCATTCCCTTCTCCAGGGGATCTTTCCAAGCCAGGGATCAAACCCATGTCTCCTGTATTGCAGGCAGATTCTTTACCATCTGGGCCACCAGGGAAGCCCCAGTCATTAGGTAAAACACCCTTTTTTGTCTGGAAAGAGTTGAATCAGTCATGTAAGACACTGGAAATTTACCTTAATTTTCCAAAGGTTTGATTTCCTCATCTGTAAAATGGAGATGATGCTATCTCTTTTGCCTACTTCACAAAGATCTTGGGAGGATTCAATGAAATGAAGTCAAATTATTTTATTAAATAAAAACCATTGAGTATCTGCCTGTAGAGCAATGCCACCCTGGTGCAGAACCTCAGACAACATCCAAGAGAACTAAATTCAGTTCTTCTGGGAATTGTTTTTCTGGTCACTATGGCCTGCTGGGGCTTCCTACGTGGCACTAATGGTGAAGAACACACCTGTCAATGCAGGAGACATAAGACATGTGGATTCGATCTCTGGGTGGGAAAGATTGCCTGGAGGAGGGCATGGCAACCCACTCCAGTATTCTTGCCTGGAGAATCCCATGGACAGAGGACCCTGGTAGGCTACAGTCCAAAGAGTCACAAGAATCAGACACTACTGAAGTGACTTAGCACACACATGCATGAACTTACTATCTCTTTACCATTTGCCGTGTGGTATTGCCAGTGGACAGCTGGGTTTCTTGTTCATAAGCTGGACAACCAGCCACAACCCACAAACCAAGAGACCTATATGTATCCCTGGGCTTTTCCTTCAGGCTATTATCTGAACTATACCAGTAAAGTTTCCCAAAGGGGCAACATAGGTTTGATTGGGAATAAGATTAGATACAAGGGGCATTAAGTATAAAGCATATCATCATAAAAATGTCATGGTTGGCCATCTTCTCTATCTGTTCTTTATCCATTCAAGAAATTCCACTAAAAAATCTCCAGTAAACCTCCATTCAGAAACTATTTGAACAATTGACAGATTGTTCATAGTCTTCTGATGTATCTTGGGCAGTTCTGATGGTTACAAATTTCCCCTTCTGTCTCTTTTAAGTAAAAGTGATCTGCCACTCTCTTTTATTTAAAAATAACATTCCCATGCTGGAGTAGATTCAACTTGTTTCCATACCTGAGTATGGGGAATTGGGGTTACAGAAGCAAAACTGATGCATTCTTTAACACTTACAAAAGAGAAACTGCCAAGAATCACCACACCTAGGCTTCCAGTGGGCACTTGGGCTTTTTTGGAGGCTGCCCCTTGGCCATCCTCTAAGGCAGAAAAGAGAAGCCAATTTATGAGGATCTTTTGCTTTGAGCCCTCCTCTCATTGTCCCTTTGCTGAAACATTCTTAAGGAAGCCAATTCATAGAGCCCTGGGGTTAAGGAAGCAAAGAAACCATCTAATCCAATGCTTTCATTTCACAGAACACAAAGCAAAAGCCTAGAAATTGGAAAGAAATTGCTCAAAAACAGATGGTGACTTTTTGGCGATATGGAATTAAACTCTAAAGCTTTCAATCTCCTATTCCAGCTCCACTGTCCTTCTACATATCTCCATTCCCAGAAAAAGGCATGTCAGCTAAACCAGTGTATCATAGCTTCTGGGTTAATTCTGACATGAGAAAACAATAGGTCACCGTTGTTTAGGGGGAATTTCCAGAAATTACTTGTATTTTCTTAAAAGGCTAAGGTCACTCATTGAGCTCTCTGATGTCCTATCTGATTAAAAAGACCAAACAAAGCTGCGGAAGCCAGCAGATATTTTGTAAGGCAGCTTTACCTCTGCCTGGCATTTTGTGGGGCAAGAGAGCGGAGTGCAAACGTATTAAATTCAGGCTTAAAAGCTCCCCCAGAAATTCTTTACACACAAGAGACCAAGGTGGAGAAAAGAAGATGACTTGTGCCAAAGGGAAAGAAAGAGAGAGACTAATGCCTGTGGTTTTCAAAGGTTAACAACAACAAAAAAGCCCAAGTATTTGCAGAGGGATGAATGCTCATTGGCTCTTGGCCAACAATTATACAAGGCCTTGTGCCCACATCCTGTAGCTGTGGTTTTGGGACGCTGCTCATGAGTGACTTCTTATGCTTAGTGGCAGGAAATTTTAGTCACTGATGTGTAAACTCACCTTTGGTCTGCACCCCCCACAACGTGCTCCGAAGGCAGTTAGGGGGCCAGGCCTCCTGATTTCCCTGCAGACATTACATCTTCAGATGCTAACAAAAAACTCAGTTTAAAGCTTTGGGAGTGATTGATATTTGATCAATTCTTCCCTTACTCCACTCCGATGTAGCCACTTCTTCAGATAATTCTATACTCACAGGGATGAATTATGATATCTTCTTCAAAATCCTCCCTTTAGCCTCAAAAATCAAGACAAAAAAATAAAAAATTGTTAGCTCTATTTCATTTCAGGCCTGCCATGTGAAATATGAGAGGTGAAGTCATTAGGTTGCTTCTGAGCCTAGATCTTGTATCTGATGAGCTATCTTACACTCAGTTTTTGAAAGTTCTTAGTTAACATCTCACAAATCTCCTCTTCAGTGAAGCTAAATGGAATTTGCAAGAAATTTCTCAGAAAGCAGATGGTGAGTTTGGAGCAATCCTGGGATTAAACTCTACCACTTCCATTTTCCTGCTCCTAGTCACTGCTCTTTCCACATATCCCCATACCCAGGGAAAGGCGTTTCATCTAAATCAGTGTATCACAGTTGTCCTCTAAGCAGATGTATCCTAATTTGAGGTGAGAAAACAAAATGTCCAGTTAATTAACTCTCATGTTTCAAGTATATATGAGAAATCATGATGCTTCATTATGGATAGAGAATATATTGAGATCAATTTATCTGAATTACCACCTTGTCTCACACCCTGTCCACAATGACTACCCCATGCATCTCAGAAACTGCTTTTCTTTCCTTTTAGATTCCCTGCTCACTCTTTATGAAATGATTGAAACTGAGATTGGAAGGGACCTAAAGGTTATCTAGTTTCCTACCTATTGCAGGAATGTACTCAACTGAAACACACAGCAGAAGCAGACTCAACTTGTGCAAAGGTGTTGCCAGACAGAAAGTTCACTGCTTCATACAGCAGCACATTCCCCCGCTAAGTGACGGCACTGAGTTGAAGATTTTTCTATGTATTACATACAAATCGTCCCCTCTGGAAATTTATTTGGTCCTTGATCTTCCTTTGAAGTTACCCCAAGTAAATCAGCTTCCTATTTCATATGGCCACACTTCAAATAAAGGCAGCTAACTGGTGCTCTCCCAACAAAGTAGTTTTATTTTTGCTTTTTGACACAAAACCCCCTAGTTACCACAACTGTTCTTCATGTGTTGGATTATCCAGAACCCTTATTGAACTCCTCTCTTGTTTGTAAACAATTCTGTTTGGTTAACATTTCTTTTGAAATATTGTATTTGGGACTTTCCTGGTGGTCCAGTGGTTAAGAACCCACCTGACAATGGAGGGGTCATGGGTTCAGTCCCTGGTTGGGGAACTAAGATCCCACAAACCACAGGGTAACTAAGACTGCATGCCGTAACTACTGAGCCTGTGTGGAATCAAAAGATTCCACGTGATGCAACAAAGACCCTGTGTGTCCCAAGAGTAGCACTGAAATATATACACTACCATATGTAAAATAGATAGCTAATGGGAAGTTGTTGTATGACACAGGGAACTCAACCTGGTGCCCTGTGACAACCCTGTGGAATAGGGTACAAGGAGAGACGAAGGTTCAAGAGGGAGCAGACATATGTATACCTATGGCTGATTCATGTTGATATATGACAGAAGCCAACACAGCATTGTAAAGCAATTATCCTCCAACAAAAAAGAAATAAAACAAAGATCCCATGTGCTGCAGCTAAGAGCTGATGCCACCAATTAAATAAGTAATAAATATAAACAATAAAAATAGTAAGCAAATAAAATATTACATTCAACACTGACATGGCAGTTCAAATATAGGTTGACCAATAAAAGTTAGAATGTGATTGTTCTCCATTTGCCAATGTACTGTTTATTAATGAAATCCAGGTATTCTTTATAATACTATTTATTCACATGAAGTTCATGATCAACTATAATATATATAACATTTTTCTCATTTAATAATCTCATTTAAGGGACAAATCAGGCCACTTTTGTATGGATTACTAGTAATGAACCTAGATTAGTTCCTAGAAATCACTGCTTTTCTCTTTTGACTTAAGTTTGTTTGTTCATTTTTTGTATAGTACCTGTTTAGCATTTTATCCTGAGTTAGTATCAAACTAATTTTTTTAATAGTACCTGGCAACAAACAATATTTTTAAGAGTTTTTTTTTTTTTTTTTTCCTGTCCTCAGTCTAGAGAATAAAGTGGGAATGGCTACCATTATGGCTGAGTCAAAGCCATAACCAGAATAGTTTGTTTCATAGAGATCTTTGACACTGTTTAGCTGATGGTTTTGTCCTTAAAGCAAAAAAAGATGAGCAGTCCAGTCAAATTTTATTTGGTCTGTATAAGCAAGAGTAAACAGAAGTCTGACCTGAATCAGCATTTACCAACACATTGTTATCAGAAGTGGGGTCCAGCTGCTCACTGCTCTAAAGTCAATAAAGAGGCAAGGTTTGCAAAAAGGAAAGTTTAGTTTGGAGGCTAGCAATGGCAAAGGGCTGTGGTGGGTGGACTCATGTCCAAATACCAACTCCCCCCACTGTCAATCATTGGGCAAAACCTTTAAAGGAGAGATTCAAGGATGTCTAGGCAGAGGGAGGCTAGTACAGCTAGCTCTGATAGTCATCTCAAAATTGGTCACAAGGTGGTCTGATTAGCATCATCTTGACTGTTGAAAGTATAATTAGTCTTCAGTTTCAGAGTTGGTTTGTTCCTATTTGAGGCCATTTCTCAAAATTATGGCAGCTTATGTCATGGCTACAGTCTGCTCATGATGTAGTGAACTTCTCCAACTTGTTTGGGGTTTCAGTATCTACAAAACAGCTCACAGGATATGGTTCAGAATTATCTATAGCCCTTCAGGAGGAACTAAAAGTCCTTGACTTTGCTTAATGACTCAACTATTATTATTTTGTCCTGTTTGACTTCTTTCCCTTTGCTTCTGCTTTTTCTTTTTGGCTAAAACTTTTCTACAGAAAAAAGGCAGATAGGGTATAAAGGGGAGTAGGCCATAAGGCCCTGGTCTGTTTCATCATGATACTATTATTCTCACTGAATGCAGATTGCCCAACTTTATGGCAATTGGTCCCACTGTAATTTTTAGCCTATAAGAATAGCCTTAATGAAGCTGTTTAAGAATGTTGGGTTTCTGGGACTTCCTGGCAGTCCAGTGAGTAAGACTTCACCTTTACCTTCCAATGCAGGAGATGTGGGTTCATTCCCTATTTGGGGAGCTAGGATCCCAAATGCCTTGGAGCCAAAACCAAAACATAAAATAGAAGCAATATTGCAACCAATTCAATCCTTTAAAAATGGTCCACATTAAAAAAAAAAAAAAACTTAAAAAAAAGAGAATATTGGGTTTTCCCTCACAAATGTATTTCTCTTGGCCTTGGTGAAGGACATGTCTTTGAACCTTCTGAGGGGATGTAGTCAGAATATAGCTCAGAAGCTCTTACATAAATTCACATGAGCATCACAGTCTGTCTAAGCTTTCGGGTGCCTTCCTCCTGCATTTCAACTTCATTCAGTATATACTTCCTTTAGATCCATCTTTTAGTCAATTAACCAAGCAAATTGGAAACATTCCCCTCCCCCAAACCAAGCCTTTTTATTGTTTCCAAAAATACAGTTTTGTCCACAGAAAACTCCAGTGCCCCACATTTATGACAAAATCACTCCCTAGGTCTGATACCAGAAGAAAACTGTGAGATCTGGAATTCCTTTCACCAGCAGCATTTTCTGAAATGTAGACAGTTTATCAAGTATAATTTATTCAAGGAAAAAATATGTTTTAAGAACTTAATTCTGAAAGACTAAAAGAGTCCAAAGGCTGAGAAGAAAATAGTTTCTGCTAGCAGCACCAGGTCAGGTCAGGCTGAGGTCAGTGGGGTCAGGCTCTGAGGGAAGGTCCACCGGTCCAACCAGGAGAGGGCTGTGGGCACAAGAGTCCCCTCCCTTCCCACCATAAATTGATGGTGGTGCCCTTCCTCTTCCTGGCTGCCCACCCACCCCACTAGGGATTCTTGGTCCCAACCAGGACAGCCCCTCCCTGGAGCAGCAAGAAGTGTTAACTAACACTTTATTTCCCAAGCAACAGCCCCTGCCCCTACTCACACACACAATGCTGGAACCTGTTATCACGATGGTACTCCGTGCTGCACACTGTGGCCTTGGACTCTGGAAGTGCTCTGCTACCTGGTGTGCGGCTGCCTGCCAAAAGGCTCCGCCTCCTCCCACTTCAGCCATCACTCCAGAAGCCCTGCACTGCCTCCTTTGGAGGGGAATAGACTCTTTTGCAGGAACTTCTTGGTCACCTGGAGCACATCTGACTCTGCCTTTTGGGGTGTTTGGGGTCTTCCTTCTTGGGTGACTTTGTGGCCAGCCACTGTAGCATCTTCTGGGTGCTGTCACTTGCCTTGAGCTCCTTTTTGAACAGTAAGTCGACAGGAAGCAGACACTCAGGAGTGTTCTTTCAGGAGTTATTCACCATGGCGGATGGTAGTGTTCTCTGGAGTGTGAGTTAACTTCAGAACTTCATGAGCTTACCAAAGAACCCAAATTCTTACCAAAGTCCAGTCACTTAGAGACTGCCTCCTGTCCATCTAATGTGGCAGGCATCGTGTTGGGGGATTTCATTTAAGCCTTTGAAGGAATCTCTTGTGATAATGGTTTTGGAACACAGGCTGTCTTTTTCCTCTGGAAGCTCCCAGCAGCCAAAGATCCTGGCCATTGTTAGTGGCCTCCAATTGTCCCAGACTTCCTCCTAGTTCTCAGGGCTGTCTACAGCACTCACTCTCTGACTTTTCTGTTTTGATTTGGGGGAATAAGAAGAAGTAGGGCTGCCTCTGGGTGTTCCCTGACATTGCTGCCACTTGGAGAATCCATCTGCTAAAACAACATAGCATCTTTCCTTTCCCAGAAGCATCTTAAGGGACAGTTTCTCCATTATGGTCTCTTAAGCTGGTGGTGTTGAATTGCAGCTTGAAAGAATCAGCTTCTTTAAACCAAGTCAGTAAAAGCCACCTTGCATGGGAGCAGTGATACACTCAAATGAATCTGCACTCTTCTCCAAGTGCAGCTGGGACAAGAGTACCCAGCTGGGGGACGGCAGGCTGTTGTCTGAGGGGCAGTACTGGTCTGGGTTCCCACACTCCAGTAGCCACCAGTGTCCTTGCTGGTCCTGTTGGGTGCAGCCTCAAGTGAGGGTGTCCCTGAGCAGGTGGCAGGAAATTGCCTGTTCATCCTTGGCCCCACCTTTACACCACAGGTCCCTCTACTTCAGGTACTATGTCTGCTTTGCTGTCTGGGTTCTCCCCTATTGGAGCCATTTTTAGTGACTCAAAAACATTCAGAATCTTATTCGGAGCACTCTAATACACACATTTAGTTTACTCTCAATTATATTGCTGCCACTTAGATCTAATAGGTTTCAAATCAGGCCTCATACATGTTCTCCAGCTTTCTGTTAGTATCAGTTCAGTTCAGTTCAGTTGCTCAATCATGTCCGACTCTTTGCTACCCCATGAATCGCAGCACGCCAGGCCTCCCTGTCCATCACCAACTCCTGGAGTTCACTCAAACTCACATCCATTGAGTCCGTGATGACATCAAGCCATTTCATCCTCCGTCATCCCCTTCTCCTCCTGCCTCCAATCCCTCCCAACATCAGAGTCTTTTCCAATGAGTCAACTCTTCGCATGAGGTGGCCAAAGTACTGGAGTTTCAGCTTTAGCATCATTCCTTCCAAAGAATACCCAGGGCTGATCTCCTTTAGAATGGATTGGTTGGATTTCCTTGCAGTCCAAGGGACTCTCAAGAATCTTTTCCAACACCACAGTTCAAAAGCATCAATTCTTCGGCACTCAGCTTTCTTCACAGTCCACCTCTCACATCCATACATGACCACTGGAAAAACCATAGCCTTGACTAGACGGACCTTTGTTGGCAAAGTAATGTCTCTGCTTTTGAATATGCTATCTAGGTTGGTCATAACTTTCCTTCCAAGGAGTAAGTGTCTTTTAATTTCATGGCTGCAATCACCATCTGCAGTGATTTTGGAGCCCCAAAAAACAAAGTCTGACACTGTTTCCACTGTTTCCCCATCTATTTCCCATGAAGTGATGGGACCAGATGCCATGATCTTAGTTTTCTGAATGTTGAGCTTTAAGCCAACTTTTTCACTCTCCACTTTCACTTTCATCAAGAGGCTTTTTAGTTCCTCTTCATTTTCTGCCATAAGGGTGGTGTCATCTGCATATCTGAGGTTATTGATATTTCTCCTGGCAATCTTGATTCCAGCTTGTGTTTCTTCCAGTCCAGCATTTCTCATGATGTACTCTGCATAGAAATTAAATAAGCAGGGTGACAGTATACAGCCTTGATGTACTCCTTTTCCTATTTGGAACCAGTCTGTTGTTCCATGTCCAGTTCTAACTGTTGCTTCCTGACCTGCATATAGGTTTCTCAAGAGGCAGGTCAGGTGGTCTGGTATTCCCATCTCTTTCAGAATTTTCCACAGTTTTTTGTGATCCACACAGTCAAAGGCTTTAGCATAGTCAATAAAGCAGAAATAGATGTTTTTCTGGAACTCTGTTGGTATAAATTGGTAAAATTAGGGCATATTGCATCTTCTTGTGAATAACACTTTTTAACTTATTTGCTAAAAGCCGAATTTGGTTATAAGACTAAAAATAATGCAGAATGAGAATGGATTATTGTACATTTAATGAAGTGCTGACTCTGACTACAATTGTTGATCCATGTGGTTTTTATCGTTTTTGTTGTTGCTGTTTTTTGCTTGAATGAAACAATAAATGTCCTGGAACATGGTATGCAGTTGTGGATCTGGAATTTTTTTTTTTACTTGATATGAAAAGTCATCAGAGCAGTTTACTTTCAGGTCTTAGGACAAGCAATATACTCAGCAATGCACATCAACCTTCTAAACCTTTGTCATATTCTAGTAACCATGAAACTTGATCGCCTCTCTATTCTATAAGATATCACATTGGTATGTTTTCCTGATGATATCACGTGTTGATACAACCAGGTGAACAGGAAGTAGCAACTATCCCAAGACTTACGTGACACATATATGGAAATATCTCTACAAATTCTAAGTCCTATATCACCAAAAGTCATACTGGTGATCTTTCTATGGTATCAGTGGTCTCAAACATGTCAAGATACATCTCCTAAAAGCAAATGGCAAATTTCTGCTCTCTTATTAATCAATAAACATCTCTTAGTCATGTCCAACTATTTGCAACCCCATGAACTGCAGCATGCCAGGCTTCCCTGTCCTTCACCATCTCCCAGAGATTGCCCAAGCTCATGTCCATTGAGTTGGTGATGCCATCCAACCATCTCATCCTGTCATCCCCTTCTCCTCTTGCTTTCCATCTTTCCCAGCATCAGACCCTTTTCCAGTGAGTCGGCTCTTTGCATCAGGTGGCCAAAGTATTGAGGTGGCTTCAGTTTCAGCATCAGTCCTTCCAATGAATATTCAGGATTGATTTCTTTTAGGATTGACTGCTTTGATCTCCTTGTAGTCCAAGGGACTCTCAAGAGTCTCCTCCAACACCACAGTTCAAAAGCATCAATTATTCAGCATTCGGCTTTCTTTATAGTCCAACTCACATCTATACATGACTACTGGAAAAACCATAGCCTTGACTTGATGGACCTTTGTTGGCAAAGTAATGTTTCTGCTTTTTAATACACTGTCTAGGTTTGTCAGAGCTTTTCTTCCAAGGAGCAAGAGTCTTTCAATTTCATGGCTGCAGTCACCATTTGGAGTCATTTTGGAGCCAAAGAAAATAAAATCTCTCACTGTTTCCACTGTTTCTCCATCTATTTGCCATGAAATGATGGGACCGGATGCTACAATCTTAATTTTTTGAATGTTGAGTTTTAAGCCAAGTTTTTCACTTTCCTTTCACCTTCATCAAGAGTCTCTTTAGTTCCTCTTTGCTTTCTGCCATAAGGGTGATGTCATCTGCATATCTGAGGTTATTGATATTTTCCCCGGCAATCTTGATTCCCACTTGTGCTTTGTCCAGCCCAGCATTTCATCTGATGTACTCTGCATGCAAGTTAAATAAGCAAGGTGACAGTATACAGCCTTGACGTACTCCTTTCCCAATTTTGAACCAGTCTGTTGTTCCATGTCCAGTTCTAACTGTTGCTTCTGAGTGTATACAGATTTTGCAGGAGGCAGGTAGGGTGGTCTAGTTTTCACATCTCTTTAAGAATTTTCTGCAGTTTATTGTGATCCACACAATCAAAGGCTTTGGCATAGTCAATGAAGCAGAAGTAGATATTTCTCTGGAATTCTCCTGCTTTTTCTATGATCCAACGGGTGCTGGCCACTTTATCTCTTGTTCCTCTGCCTTTTCTAAATCCAGCTTGAACATCTGGGATTTTCCAGTTCTCATTCTTGAAGCCTAGCTTGGAGAATTTTGAGCATTACTTTGCTAGCATTGGAAATGAGTGCAATTGTGCAGCAGTTTGAACATTCTTCGGCATTGCCCTTCTTTGGGAGTGGAATGAAAACTGATCTTTTCCAGTCCTGTGGCCACTGCTGAGTTTTCAAATTTGCTGGCATATAGAGTGCAGCACTTTAACAGCCTCATCTTTTAGGATTTGAAATAGCTCAGCTGGAAACCCATCACCTCCACTAGCTTTGTTCATAGCGATGCTTCTTAAAGCCCATTTGATTTCGCATTCCAGGATGTCTGACTCTAGATGAGTGATCATACCATCTTGATTATCTGGGTCATTAAGATCTTTCTTGTATGGTTGTTTTGTGTATTCTTGCCACCTCTTCTTAATATCTTCTGCTTCTGTTAGGTCCATACTGTTTCTATTCTTTATCGTGCCCATCTTTGCATGAAATGTTCCCTTGGTATCTCTAATTTTCTTGAAGAGATCTCTAGTCTTTCCCATTCTATTGTTTTCTCCTGTTTGTTTGCATTGTTCACTTAGGAAAGCTTTCCTGTCTTCCCTTGCTATTCTTTGGAACTCTGCATTCAAATGGGTATAACTTTCCTTTTCTCCTTTGCCTTTCACTTCTCTTCTTTTTTCAGCTGTTTGTAAGACCTCCTCAGACAACCCTTTTGCCTTTTTGCATTTCTTTTTCTTGGGGATGGTTTTGATCACCAGCTTCCATACAATGTTATGAGCCTCTGTCCATAGTTTTTCAGGTGTGTTGTCTTTAGATCTAATCCCTTGAATCTATTTGCTGCTTCCACTATAATTGTAAGGGGATTTAGGTCTTACCTGAATGGCCTAGTGGTTTTCCCTGCTTTCTTCAAATCTTTCTTCAGATTTTGCAGGCAACATGTACCTCATTTGAGTCTGCGATTTGAACTTCTTGACCAAGTAATCCAAAAAGTTGCCATTTTTGAGTAGGGGACAGAAAAGAAAAGATATCTGCAATTGGTCCAGCCTGCTGTGAAAGCTACTTTGCCTCTTGGGCTACATCCCCAGTAGATACAATGGTTCTTAAAATACCTGAGGCAGGTAGAGATGCTGCATGGAATTTGGTCAGCCCCTCCAGATGGATCACTGGATAGACCTTAGGATGTTAAGCAAAGACAATCCATTCTTTTAGAGAGCAGTTTTCCTTTCAGATTGCCACTGGGCCCTAATAGAGGCTGAGCACTTGACCATACATCACCAAACTGCAATACAGCCTAAGCTGCACAGAATGAGCTAGGTGTGGTCTGACTCACCAAGTCTTAAATTCAGGCAAGCACAACAGCACTCTGTTATCAATTGAAGGTGATATATACCTGACAAGGCTCAAGTAGGTTTAGAGGGCCAAGCATTTGTGTAAGTAAGTGGCTCAGAGAACTATGGTACCTGTTTCTACTACATTTTCTTCTCTCTCTCAATCCACACCTATGGCCTCAAGGAGAATTCCCCACAATCAAGAGGGAAGAAAAAATGAATCTGATTTAAGATGGCTCTGCATGATTTGTTGCATCATTTGGAAGGGGACAATTGTGGCCTCTAATCCTCGGTGGTCCTAAAAGACGATGGTAAAGAAATTTCCTCCTGGTGAGCAGAATAAATGGAATTCCATTTCCATGTTCTGCTTCAAGACAACTTTCCATTTTATAACTGAGGAAACAGATCTTGAGTGTGGATGTGGTCCATTTCTGTCACTCATACCTCACAAAGCCACCACAGCTTCCTAGTGTAGTGGAAGGACTCATGCCTTCTTCCATTTTGCATATATCAGGTTGGGTTCATTTTCACATAATATAAACTGTTTCACCATTTTAAAAACAGAGTGTTTTAATATAGAGAATTAAGAATTTATGATGTTGACATTGTTACAAAGGCTGGAGGCACAACCCCCAGGCTGGGACTGTGGAAGTTATTCTCAGAACAACACTGCAAAACTGACCCACCCGAGGATGAATTATCTCTGCCACACACAAGAAACTAGGCCATCAGATAGTGGCTCTCACAACAGCAGGGACCAGGATCACACCACCTTAGCTACAATTCTATGATCACAAGCTTTTGCTGGAATTGCTGGCTTTAGAGCCTCAATGTATATGCTAGATCTGCATCAGCAAACCGAATGTGACACTTTTTGTCTCCTTTCCTCCTTACTTACTCTGAAGCAGGACCTGGAAAGGGACATTCCATGTCTTCCACTTAATATTAATTGTAAGAATTTATTGTGTCTATGGAACCAGTCAGTATGCTAAGGTATTTGCATTCATTGTATCAATGAATCCTTAAATTTAAGGTCACAACCTCTATTTTGAAATGAGGAAAGTAAAATGCAAAGAGGCTAAGAAACTTGGCCAAGATTCTGTTCTTATCGGTAGGACACCTGGATTAAATTAGAATTTAATCTTATCCAGAATTTAAGGGATCTAAGAGTTGTAACAGTACTTTGCCAACAAAGGTCTGTCTAGTCAAGGCTATGGTTTTTCCAGTGGTCATGTATGGATGTGAGAGTTGGACTGTGAAGAAAGCTGAGTGCCAAACAATTGATGCTTTTGAACTGTGGTGTTGGAGAAAACTCTTGAGAGTCCCTTGGACTGCAAGGAGATCCAACCAGTCCATTTTGAAGGAGACCAGTCCTGGGATTTCTTTGGAGGGAATGATGCTGAAGCTGAAACTCCAGTACTTTGGCCACCTCATGCGAAGAGTTGACTCATTGGAAAAGACTCAGATGCTGGGAGGGATTGGGGGCAGGAGGAGAAGGGGACAACAGAGGATGAAATGGCTGGATGGCATCACTGACTCGATGGACATGAGTCTGAGTGAACTCTGGGAGTTGGTGATGGACAGGGAGGCCTGGCATGCTGCGATTCATGGGGTCTCAAAAAGTCAGACACGACTGAACGACTGAACTGAACTGAACTGAAGAGTTGTAATGTTCAGCTTCCTAACCTCTGCAGTTAAAAAACAAAAGATGCCTACTAGAACATTGGATCAGATGTTGAGATAGTCATTTTACCAAATCCTCAACCTGACTTAGATTTAAGATAACTGTTGAAATATTTCCCCCCTTGACTGTAAACTCCTTAAAGCTATCCACATTTCTTCTCTACCATACATCTTTACCTATACTCAGTAACTGGTAAATGTGTTTTGTGAGGCTGATCCCATAGGCATTTTGGTTTCAATCCATGTCAACAGCACTTGTTAAGCTTATAGGAAACCACTGCCTTTTTGTAGACTGGTTTCACAGAGGAACAGACCAACTTAGGTCTTCTCCCTGACTTTAGAAATAAAAAGTATTTTGATTTTACCAAAAGTCTTTTTATTCCCCAGACTTTGTTGTGGTTACATCAAAAGCACACAGCAACATTCAGAATGTGTCATAGTTACAGAAATTGAGGAATAGCATTTTACTGAGATTAAAAAAAAAAATCATAAGGAAGACTGAGTGATGCCCAGAGCACCAGTCAGGAGTTTGAGTTTTAGAATAGAGCTTGGTTAGCAGACGTGTAGGCCACACCTAGAATCAGCAGAACATGATGAGCTGGTAGATACTCTGGTCAGAAGAAGTGTGTCAGGAAGAAGAGATGAACTGAACCTCTCCCAGGCTGCCATCAGCTTCAGGGAGAGTGAGTTGCAAACAGTAGAGACCAGCCAGCTGATTCTAGTGATTTTTCAGACTTTCCCAGGAGAGATGGGGAATGTACAAACTAAAAATGACTTCCTTGTGAAATACAGCACATTCAGATTTGGATAAATTGAGTATGAAGAGCCATGGGACATAGACAATTTTTCTGTCCAGTCAACAGCTACTTGTGAAGGCACGTTGCTCAGGAGACAAGATCTTTGGCTAGAGATAAAGATCAGGCTGTCATCTTGGTATGAGTGGTAGCTGAAACCTTGTGTGGATAAAATTGCTTAGAGTGTGAGGATATAGAACTTTCTGCAATAATGGAAAATCCCATAACTCTATTCTGTTCAACAAGGTAGGCTTTTGTCATGGAATATAGCACATGGGACTTAGGATATGAATTTTTATTTTATTTTAATGAATTTAATTTCATACAGCCCCATGTGTCTGGTGGCTATCCTATTGAATAATGCAGGTATAGGAATAAAGACAAATAATGCTGAAAATGAAAAACTTAGTAATAACAATAACAATATTATAACAATATTAGTAATATTGGTGCAAGGAGATCCAACCAGTCCTTCTGAAGGAGATCAGTCCTGGGATTTCTTTGGAGGGAATGATGCTAAAGCTGAAACTCCAGTACTTTGGCCACCTCATGCGAAGAGCTGACTCATTGGGAAAGACTCAGATGCTGGGAGGGATTGAGGGCAGGAGGAGAAGGGGACAACAGAGGATGAGATGGCTGGATGGCATCACTGACTCTATGGACATGAGTCTGCGTGAACTCTGGGAGTTGGTGATGGACAGGGAGGCCTGGCGTGCTGCGATTCATGGGGTCACAAAGAGTCGGACATGACTGAGCGACTGAACGGAACTGAACTGAACAGTATTAGTAATAACAATATTATATTAAAATAATGATATTTTAACTTATATTGATGTCACCAAAGATAAAAAAAGAATAAATGCCTTTTTGAATAATTTTCCTTCCATATTTTATCAAATAAATGGTAAATGAAATCAAACAATACAGAAGAGATGTGTTGGAAACCAAATGCTTCCAATTCATATCTTTCAACTTAGTGGTTGAAAGTTAGTGGCAAGTTCTTTTAAGAGTCTTTCTAGTTCTGCTGATAGCAATTATCATACCTTTGAAAAATATGTTTCTATTTCTCTATTTATTTGTCAATATCTATTGACTTCCTTCTAGGAAAAGGCTCAACATAGCTCACATATACTATCCTTCACACTTCTCTTTCCTCCCTACTTTTCTATTGATAGAATATATTACTCACATAATAAGTTTTCACTAGATTTCTATAACATCTTCTATTTTTCACTTTTTGTCAAATATGCATTTGCTTCTGTCTTATCCAGGTTATAAACTTTCTGTCCTGGAATCATATTAGGTGTGTTACACTTGTCTGCCGTTAGTAATTCTGAAGAAAGAAGTGGCAGGGCTTGTGGAAGGAAGAATGTGAACCAAACCATCTGCTGCTTTGCCTCGATTCTCCATTTTATTTTGCAGATGCAAAAATCATAACTCATTATCTATATGTCTCTAAATTTACCATATATTATCTTCTGATTTCTTACAGGCTTGTAAGTTATTAATATCTTTGTTTTATAGATAAAGAAATCAAAATAGAAATACATAGAATGACTTTACCAAGGTCATGCAACTGGGAAGGAGGGAAGGTGCCAGTCAAGTTAGGTTTTCTGATGACATATTACCTTGCAAATCTTTCTCAGTAAAATTCCCTAACCACTGATGTTGGCAAAAGAGTAATGGGTTAGGTTTCTTGCTCTAGGTTCAAAATCTGTGGTTGACTTTGGAGCAGAAAAATTTAAAGCTTGTGTACTGTGACCACATTTTCTTTCAAGGAATTGTAGAAACACCTCTAGGCATCTGAATCCTTCATGACTCCAAGTTGGCAATGCTTATCCATAGGTAAAGACTCAACCAGCATTAACATCTGTCAGTACTAGTGCTTGTGTATGGCTGAGAATATTTTATAGGCATTATTGCATTATTTTATTTGCTCTTCACAGAAACTGTAAGTAGTGGACATATCAGAGATGGAATTAAGTAACTTGAATGCTAATAAATCACCTCATCTCTGAGTCCTCTCCTCCTGTAAAATAGGGTAGAAAACCTGTCCCCCAGATATATCCCACCATCAGTAGCAGTGGCCATGAGGAGATAGCCAACAGCTATGGTAAGGAGCAGAGGCTGCACTTTGCTGGAGCAGCCATGAAGAGATATGGCCCCCTCCCCATCCAAGGTAAGAGAAACCCCAGTAAGATGGTAGGCGCTGAGAGAGGGCATCAGAGGGCAGACAGACTGACACCACAATCAAAGAAAACTAACCAACCTAATCACATGGACCACAGCTGTGTCTAACTCAATGAAACTAAAGCCATGGCATGTAGGGCCACCCAAGATGGATGGGTCATGGTGGAGAGTTCTGACAAAGTGTGGTCCACTGGAGAAAGGAATGGCAAACCACTTCAGTATTTTTGCCTTGAGAAACCCATGAACAGTAGGAAAAGGCAAAAAGATAGGACACTGAAAGATGAACTCCCCAGGTCAGTAGTTGCCCAATATGCTACTGGATATCAGAGGAGAAATAACTCCAGAGAGAATGAAGAGATGGAGCCAAAGCAAAAACAAAACCCAGTTGTGGATGTGACTGGTGATGGAAACAAGGTCTGATGCTGTAAAGAGCAATATTGCATAGGAACCTGGAATGTTAGGTCCATGAATCAAGGCAAATTGGAAGTGGTCAAACAGGAGATGGCAAGAGTGAATGTTGACATTTCAGGAATCAGCGAACTAAAATGGATTGGAAAGGGTGAATTTAACTCAGATGACCACTATATCTGCTACTGGCTATTATTTCCTAGTAGCCATCATAGTCAACAAAAGAGTCTGAAATGTAGTACTTAGATGCAATCTCAAAAATGACAGAATGATTTCTGTTCATTTCTAAGGCAAACCATTCAATATCATGGTAATCCAAGTCTATGCCCCAACCAGTAATGCTGAAGAAGCTGAAGTTGAACAGTTCTATGAAGACCTACAAGACCTTTTAGAACTAACACACAAAAAAGATGTCCTTTTCATTATAGGGGACTGGAATGCAAAAGTAGGAAGTCAAGAAACACCTGGAGTAACAGGCAAATTTGGCCTTGGAGTACAAAATGAAGGAAGGCAAAGGCTAATACAGCTTTGCCAAGAGAATGCACTTGTCATAGAAAACACCCTCTACAACACAAGAGAAGACTCAACACATGGACATCACCAGATGGCCAACACTGAAATCAGATTGATTATATTCTTTGCAGACAAAGATGGAGAAGCTCTATACAGTCAGCAAAAACAAGACCGGGAGCTGACTGTGGATCAGATCATGAACTCCTTATTGCCAAATTCAGACAAAGATTGAAGAAAGTAGGAAAACCACTAGACCATTCAGGTAGGGCCTAAATTAAATCCCTTATAATTATACAGTGGAAGTGAGAAATAGATTTAAGGGACTAGATCTAATAGGCAGAAAGCCTCATGAACTATGGATGGAGGTTCATGACATTGTATAGGAGACAGGAATTAAGACCATCCCCAAGAAAAAGAAATGCAAAAAAAGCAAAATGGCTGTCTGAGGAGGCCTTACAAATAGCTGTGAAAAGAAGAGAAGCAAAAAGCAAAAAAGAAAAGGAAAGATATAAGCATCTGAATGTAGAGTTCAAAGAATAGCAAGGAGAGATAAGAAAGCCTTCCTCAGTGATCAATCAAAGAAATAGAGGAAAACAATAGAATGGGAAAGACTAGAGATCTCTTCAAGAAAATTAGAGATACTAAGGGAATATTTCATGCAAACTCAATAAAGGACAGGGCTTTATTCAGGGCTCAATAGAGGACAGAAGTGGTATGGACCTAACAGAAGCAGAAGATATTAAGAAGAGGTGGCAAGAATACACAGAACTTTACAAAAAAGATCTCCACAACCCAGATAATCACGATGGTGTGATCACTCATCTAGAGCTAGACATCCTGGAATGTGAAGTCAAGTGAGCCTTAGGAAGCATCACTACCAACAAAGCTAGTGGAGGTGATGGAATTCCAGTTGAGCTATTTCAAATCTTAAAGACAATACTAAAGTGCTACGTGCAATATGCCAGCAAATTTGGAAAACTCAGTAGTGGCCCCAGGGCTGGAAAAGGTCAGTTTTTATTCCAATTCCAAAGAAAGGGAATGCCAAAAAATGTTCAAACTACCACACAATTACACTCATCTCTCATGCTAATAAAATAATGCTCAAAATTCTCCAAGCCAGGCTTCAGCAATAGGTGAACTATGAACTTCCAGATGTTCAAGCTGGTTTTGGAAAAGGCAGAGGAACCAGAGATCAAATTGCCAACATCCTCTGGTTCATTGAAAAAGCAAGAGAGTTCCAGAAAAAAACATCTATTTCTGCTTTACTGACTATGCCACAGCCTTTGACTGTGTGGATCACCATAAACTGTGGAAAATTCTGAAAGAGATGGGAATACCAGACCACCTGACCTGCCTCTTGAGAAATCTGTATGCAGGTCAGGTAGCAACCTAGAATTGGACATGGAACAACAGACTGGTTCCACATAGGAAAAGGAGTACATCGAGGCTGTATATTGCCACCCTGCTTATTTAACTTGTATGCAGAGTACATCATGAGAAATGCTGGGCTGGATGAAGCACAAGCTGGAATCAAGATTGTCAGGAGAAATATCAATAACCTCAGACATGCAGCTGACATCACACTTATGGCAGAAAGTGATAAAGAACTAAAGCGCCTCTTGATGAAAGTGAAAGAAGAGTGTGAAAAAGTTGGCTTAAAGCTCAACATTCAGAAAACTAAGATCATGGCATCTGGTCCCATCACTTCACAGCAAACAGATGGGGAAACAGCAGAAACAGTGACTGACTTTATTTTTTGGGGGCTCCAAAATCACTGCAGATGGTGACTGCAGCCATGAAATTAAAAGACACTTACTCCTTGGAAGGAAAGTTATGACCAACTTAGACAGCATATTAAAAATCAGAGACATTACTTTGCGAACAAAAGTCCATCTAGTCAAGGCTATGGTTTTTCCAGCAGTCAAGTTAGACTATAAAGAACGCTGAGCACCAAAGAATTGATGCTTTTGAACTGTGGTGTTGGAGAAGACACTTCAGCGTCCCTTGGACTACCTGGAGATCCAACCAGTCCATTCTAAAGGAGATCAGTCCTGAGTGATCATTGGATGGACTGATGCTGAATCTGAAACGACAATACTTTGGCCACCTGATGCGAAGTTCTGAGTCATTTGAAAAGATCCTGATGCTGGGAAAGATTGAAGGCAGTAGAAGGGGATGACAGAGGATGAGATGGTTGGATGGCATCACCGACTCGATGGACAGGAGTTTGGGTAAACTCTGGGAGTTGGTGATAGACAGGGAGGCCTGGTGTGTTTTGGGGTCACAAAGAGTTTGACATGACTGAGTGACTGAACTGAACTGAACTGAACAAATATATTTTGCAAATGTGCATATTTGGAAAATGAATTGAATCTTGTAAGAGGAAATGAGCTTAAGTGGCTTGGTTACTTGGGAGACAGGTGTAGACAAACATAACACTGATGAGTCACTGATGAGTAATAGTGAAGCAGTATAAGGTTTGAACCTGTTACCGGCAACGAAACTGACCCTGTGAATTGGAGATGGGAATTGCTCATGTACAAAATGCAGATGACTCTGAACACTATACTATACTGCTTAATTCCAATGAACATTATGCTGGCATGACTGTACAATAATTATGGGTTCCTGATCCACAAAACCCACCTAGGATATTTCCTATCATTTTTGGCAATCCTGTGATTAATGCAAACTCATTAAACAGGTGTCTCAGGCAGGAGACAGAGGCAGGTTTTATGCAACCTACCTGACAAAAGAGCTCCCTTTCAGAAAAAAAGAAAGACTATAATATTATAAATACAAAATTATGTACAAAAATGAATATTTTTTGAATGACAGAATACATCTAAGTCAATTAAAAATATTATAAACCTAAAATTTCCAAAAAATTAAAAATTCAGAAAATACCACAATACCGTTGTTAGTTAACACACCTATACAATACTTCATTCATACTCATTAAGACTGCATATTATTTGACTACCTCTTCCTATGATAATAGATTTAAAAATCTATTTTCTATAAAGAGAAGAGATACGTCAGTTTTCTTCAATTTATTGAAGTGTATCTTTATAAAATTATTATTAATAGTTTTGAAAAGTTTCATTCAACTTTATAATTCATTGTTGATGATGGAAAATGTCTATGAGGTTTATTCCCCATGTGAGATAGATTTGAGAGGATTTTTATAGACTACCCCCTGGCTTCTGTATTTTAACCACCATTCTTCTCCACTGCCCTCTTGTTTCCTGTGCCAAACACTTGAGGGACCATTTGTATCTTCATAGGAGCTGAACTTTGGTTTTGCCTTTCCTTTGAACCTTGGTGTTAGTTGGTTATGTAAGTGAAAGCCAGTCCTAAGTCAAGATAAAGAGCAACTTAGCTCTTCATAAATTAACTGAGAACCATGTAATTTTATCCTACTTACTTTTGTGTTAGTTGCTCAGTCATGTCTGACTTTTTGCGACACCATGGACTACAGCACAGCAGGCCTCCCTCTCTATCACCAACTCCCAGAGTTTACCCAAACTCCTCCTCTGTCCATGGAATTCTCCAGGCAAGAATACTGAGGTGGGTTGCGATTCCCTTTTCCAGGGGATCTTCCTGACCCAGGGATCAAACCCAGGTCTCCTGCATTGCCAGCAAATTCTTTACCATTTGAGCCACCAAGGAATCTCTCCTACCTACTTAACCCCAACTGAATGCTAACGTAACTCAACTTCCCTTTAACCATATCTCACAAATGTGACACCCAACTTGAGAGGAAGAGTGATGAAGGGGGAGACAGAATGGAAAGGAACAGCACTCCTAACCAATTTCAGTTAAATAAAATTTTTTTTGAAAATTAAGGGTAAAAAAGAAGCAAGAAAAATTGACATGGGAATACATTGCTAGGGCCCCTCTTAAAGCCTCAGAAGGGACTCACTAAGGGAGGTACTTTGAAATTTAACCTTTATTAGCTTCATATCAAATTCATTCTGACCCAAGGATTGTGGAATGAGTAATAAATTTAGAGTGCAAAATCTTGATTTTGCACTGGTTTTCCACTGATTTTCTGGTTTTCCTGGTTTTCCCACTGATTCATTATATGGGCCTTGGACAAATAATTCATCCCTGGCTCCTCAGATATTCCTTTACAAAATTAGAGTTTTGAATAGATAACACCCAGAGTTCTCTTCTCCCTCTGACACTGAGTTGCATCCAATAGAGCTGGCTACAATAGCAAAATATAAACGGGCACCTTCTTGCCTTCACAGTCTCAGGTCACATAGGCTCTAGGCCTAAATTAGAAGGCAGAAGCAACCGGGGCTATTTCCTCTATTTTAGAGGCAGCTTGGTTTTCAAGAATGCCTTGGTTTTCAAGAATGTAGTTATCTCTTCTCAGGGGAAAAGGTGTAGTCTTTCCAGGGACTCTAGCCTCCTGTGTATCCCAGTGATCCTGTGATTCACTACAAGATTGATGAGGTACTTGTTTCCATGGTGACCGCTTCTGCTCTTCCCAGCAGCTGGAGGGCTTAACCCAGTCCTGACACAGCTTCCTCAGTTGGGCTGGGCATCCACTTAACCAAAGCATTCAGGGCAGGACTTGACAGCTCGGCACTTTGGGCCCTGGAAGAGATTCCAAAAGGGAGAAGGGTGGGCTCATGGTAAAAAGCCTCATCTGTGCTCTCATTTTTTCCATGGGTTAAGGCCTCAAGAGGTGTGTCATAGCTAGAAAGGAACGTTAATGGCTAAAAAGTCTTAAGGGACTCTCAAATACTGAATTAAACATTTCTTAGTGAGCTATGGGAGGCTGTCCAATGAGATTTCCCCATACCATTTGCTTCCGACCTTCATAGACCAATCTTCTCTCTGTCCTGCTCCATTGGGCTAAGCTGGTTACATCTCAGTCTCAATAAATACACTTATTTCACCACCAATCAATTCTCTGACAGTTTCTAAGTCTGTTCTCCTCAGGCTGCTTTTCCCTAGGTCTGTCAATATAAAACCAAGAGCCATTTGCTTGAATGGAAAACCATGCCTAAAAGTTAACAGACAGTCACAGCTGTGTTAGGAGGATTCAAGCTCGAGTACATCTAAAATAGAACTCGGCCACACAGGGCATGGAAACATGCCGTGCTCAACACTGCCAGGGAATGCGGCCCTGAAGCTTGGGTTTTCACGCCTCAAACTCATTAAACCCCCAGCCTGCATTTCACACATCATGTCCCTCCAGAATCTCTGGCTTCCTTCCTTCAAACAGAACATTCTTTTCTTCCTCAGGTGGCTTCAACTGGTCCTTGACTTGGTTATTGATACTATTACTCACCCAGAATTTTCTGAATGCCAAGGCTACTCTAGCAAACAGAATGTCCCTGGGAGGGAAGACTTGCTCTAATTATTAGAATTATTGGATAATAGGCATATAGAGCTGGAGGGGATCCTAGAAATCATGTAATTCTACTACCATCATCCTATAGTTTGGGCAAAGAAAAACACCAAAGTTTACACAGTGATTTTGGATCATTACCAAGAAAGTGGGAACTGACTCCTTGCCCTGTATTTATTTCTATTAGACCAGGGGTCCCCAGCCTCCAGAATCTAATGCCTGATGATCTGAGGTGAAGCTAATGTAATAATAATAGAAATAAATTTCACAAGAAATGTAATGCGATTTAATCATTCTGAAACCATCCCCACATCGCCCACTCTCTGGGCCATGGAAAAATTGTCTTCCACAAAACCAGTCCCTGGTGCCAAAAACATTGGGGACTTCTTTATTAGATCATTTAAAAATTGAATCGCTATTCTTAAAACCAAATAATTTTGTGAAGATATTTTAGGTAAGTTTTATGGAGGTAACTATGTACTATAATCATCAAGTCAATTGCCTTAATCACTTGCTTTATTTAGTTTTGGAGTAAAATCTAGCCTAGAAGAGTCAAAGAGATTATCCCCTGATATACACACACATCCCAGATATTGTTTTCATTATCCAAATCTCCATGTACAAATGGTATAGACATATATTCATTCAAGAGACCATCAAACTATGGGCTGTGTGCAGGTGCTATCTCTGGTCCTATGGAGTAGTAAGAAGGGAAATAACATAATGCCAAGGTGGATTCCCCAACACAGCAAGAGAGCTACCATGGTCCTCTCTCATCCTTGAATTCTGTGGCTGTAGGCAGGACAGATTGGGATACATATTTTTAAAAGAGTTAGTAGGGCTAAGGGAAAGAAGAAGAGAAAAGGATTAATTTAAACTAGGTCCAAGTAAGGCTTTAGGGAACGTAGCATATGAACTGGTCTTAGAGGATGGGTAAGGATTTCACATGCACGCCATGGCAGAGGAGCGATCATCAAAGAGGGGGAAACAATGTGGACACTGAATGGAGGTGGGGCGGCCACTGAGCTTGTTGGTGCTAACTTGTGACCAGTGGATCTGCATCCCATAGCTGAGTCAGAAGGAGGAGGAAGCACGTGAGTCTACTCAGGAAGGGAATTCTCAAGGAGCCATGTCTAACTTTCTGGTGTGAATTCCCATATCTGGGAATAAACATTAAATAGGTAGGACTCTCAAATATTGAAACTCCCTTGTTTTAGCTATTTTCCTATAAAGAAGTCTCAAGAGCTTCCTGCTTTCCTATGATCAAATTCTGGTTTTTACTTGCCAACACTGAGATTTTAGACAATTGGTCCAGTTCTCTTGGAGCCTCTGTTTTCTTATCTGTGTACCTCACCTAGGGTACTTGTGAGAATTTAAATAACAAAGCCTGAAAACTGCTCAGAGTAGTACCTGGAACATATTAATATTTTAAATTTTCCCTGTGAGTTCAGCCTCACAAGGCACAAAGATGGGTATGACCACCAGCCTAGCTGGATCAATTACTGAGGCTTGGGTTTAATTGTGACAAAAAAAAGAGTATGATTATGTGCAGGGTGATAAACTATCAGGGTTTGTCCAGGACTGAAGCGTTTCCTGGGATATGGGGCTTCAATTGCTAAAACTGGGACAGTCCCAGGAAAATCAGGATGGTTGATCACCTTACTCTTGTGATTGAGAGTGGGGGCTCTGGAGCCAGATGATCTAGGTTCAGATCTTAGTTTTGCCAGTACCATGTGCATAACCTTGAACAAGGTTCACAACCTTTTGGGCTTCAGTTTATTCATCTGTAAAATAAAAGCTAAAATAATAGTGCTAACTTTATAAAGTTGTTATGAAGAGTAAATACATGAATATATATATAATATTAGCTCTTATTAGTAGTAGAAGATAACAAACCATCTTTGTCTTTACCCACCCAAGTTCCTTCAATAATAATTTTAAAAGAAAAATTGTTAAAAAGAATCAAATTAATTTCTACTGTGTACTCACATACTCTCTATCTTCACAGTGGATTTGAGGTGGAATAAAGAAATCTCTTCTCTAGATGTCCATGGCTCCCTGGGCTGGCCCCGTCCTCATATTCATGGCACTGTATTGCTTGGTATTTTTCACCACTAAGTGAGAGTATTTGAGGGGAGAATGTGGCTTATCACTCAGGTTCTTTCTACTCTCCCTGAAGTGGGCAGTGTGGTGAGTGAGAGATGCCCAGGGCTGGGAGGATGCTGTGCTCTGTCCCAGGTTCGACCTTGGCCACAGCCTTCCCTCTGTGGATCTCAGCTTCCTAATCCTTTAAACAAGGGGGCTGGGTGCCATGATTCCCAAGGTCCTTTCTTTAGCTCAGGAGGCAGAGAAGGGAGAAGCAGACAACAGCAGTCTCCTTGCATCTCCCAAGACGTCTCTCTGTCCTAAGGAGAGGAATTCTGAAGCCTCACACAAAGGCTAGTGGAGGCTCTGCCCCCTCTAATTATGGCCCATTAAGGCCCCGGATCCCTCGTGTCTGCAGAATGTGCTATTTAACATTCTCCATGGCGGTACCTTTGCCAAGGACTCAAGCCATTGCACTCACTTCTGTTGATGTTTATGTTGAGAAAGTAGATAATCCTCACTGCAGTGACAAGTTGATTGAAGCAAGTAAAACCCGAATAGGGTTTAGAATTCTAATTGCTGACAGATTCATAATGGTGTGTGAGCCTGGTGTCTGCCTGGTTGCCCTGCTGTTCAGAACAAAGTACAAAGTTAAAGAGAATATTGTTTCTGGTATGAGATTTCTCAACTTCAGAATTGTTTCTTTTCTGAATGGAGGTGTGGGAGAGAAATGTGGCTTTCGAAAAATGATGAAGAAAAAACACCCAGAGGACTTAAACTAAGAGGAAAGGGATAATTAGGTGGGGTTTTCCAGTGAAAAGATAAATGTGGAGACCACTGTAGGGGAAAAACATCTGAGTTCTTATGGGTGGTGACATTGTATCACTTAGGGCAGGTCACTTAACCTCTGTGACCTGCCTGTTAAACAAGTCTATTAGATTGAAATAGTTTACAATTTTCTTGCCTTACAGGAGTTTTCTACTAAATATTTCAAGGAAAAATAATATATAATCAAACAAAATCAGCATAGATTTTAATATCCCTATACCTCTGGCATGAGCTGGGAATATATATCATCCATTGATGTCTCTATGATGTCTCTGTGAAATTATGCAAAATAGATTGCAAGGATTCACAAATTTCCAGTATCTACTGGCCTTGGGTTGATAAGGAGGGAAGTAAGACTAGGGGTTGGGTAAAAAGTATTTCAATTGTATTTGCATAATTGTATTTCTTGTATAAAATATTTGAAAGAGATATAGCAAATATGAAGAATTATCAGTTATGAATAGTGGGAAGTACAGGTGTTGTAATATTTAAGTGCTTTTTGTAATTCTTTTTCTCTAAATTTAAAACATTTGACTAAATATTGTTGCTTCTTCAAATTCTAGTATTTTGTATTTTGGTAAGGCATCCTCTTTGAACCTCAGCTTCCTTATTTATAGGATAGGAAAGTAGGTCTAGATGATCTCTAAGATCCTTTGAATCTTTCAATTCTACTTTGGGTAAGGAAATAAAACAAGGTGGCTGTTTGATAGGGCAGGAAGAACCAATTTTAAGAGTGCTAAAATATAGCATTAACACTCTTTTAAAAAGAAAGGTGATGATTTTGTCTTCCTTTCAATTTTCAATAATTCTGTACAGATATATAGTTGCTGCTGCTGCTGCTAAGTCACTTCAGTCGTGTTCGACTCTGTGTGACCCCATAGATGGCAGCCCACCAGGCTCCCCCGTCCCTGGGATTCTCCAGGCAAGAACACTGGAGTGGGTTGCCGTTTCCTTCTCCGAGATATATAGTTAACATTTGAAAATCACCTCCAGTATTTCTCTGCCTCTGTAGAAATGACCACTATGATGAAGAGAAAAGTGCTGATTATTTGAGACTAAGAACAGGCTCTTGGAATGAAGTGTGATTTGGGAATTAGAAAATTCAGGATTTTAGTCCTGCCTATAATACTCTCCATCTAGGTGACTTCAAACAATTCACTTTAACTTCTTGAGGCCCTGGTTTCCTCATTTGTAAAGTGAATGAGTTGGACAAGGTGATCTTAATAGTGTCTTCCATAGGAGAAAAAAATGAATCAAAGATTTTACTTGATCATAAAACAACTCTGGGAGAAAGATGCAAAAAACTAGCAACAGATCAGGAATGTCACAGGTAAGGTTCCTAGCAATTACAGTGATTAGACTAGCAGTCTTTAGGTAATCTAGAAGCCAAGAATTCCAGTTTTATTTCAAAGGGGACTCATTCTTTCAGTTCTTTATCTCTGGACTCTTTTATGTCATCTTCTCTATAGCATGTGTACTATATACTGTTCTTCTCTTGTGTTATCCTGGGCTTCTTATCCCTGTATCCTGAGCATTATATTTCTCGATGCTCTGATTATTCTCCATGAAAAAAAGCTATATCGATACACATTGGAGATTTGTCAACTCCAGTGGAAACTATATATGTAAATGTAGGCTTCCCAAGTAGCACAGGTTTAGAGAATCCACCTGCCAGTACAGGAGATGCAAGAGACGTGGGTTCGGGTTCGATTCCTAGGTTGAGAAGATGTAGTAGAGAAGGAAATGGCAACCCACTGCAATATTCTCACCTGTAAAATCCCATGGACAGAGGAGCCTGCTCCTCTGGGCTACAGTCCATGGGGTCATAAAGGGTTGGACACAACTAAGATAAGGTCCTCAGTCGCTTAGTTGTGTCTGACCCTTATATAAGTATATATAAACTTTATATATAGTTTGCAGTTTATATAGTTTTATATATATATATAAACTTTATATAAACTAAATAAATAATAATTTAGAAATAAGAAATAAGCTTTAGTTTTCTCTCTCTATATATACACACACACGCACAAATTTGAGATTTTTCAACCCCAGGGGGGGAAAATATATATATATATATATATTTATGTATACATATATATATATGTATTGTATATATTTGTATTGTATATGTATTGTATTGTATATGTATTGTATATATATGTATATATGTATTGTATATATTGTATAAATATATATTTATATATACATATATATATATATATGTATTGTAGCTCAGGGGCTTTGTTTTGGTTTTTTAACCACTTTCATTTTTAAGAGTATCCCTCCAGTGAACACTCTGTGTAGCTTCCTAAAACTTTGGTGTTGAAAATCCTTTGGAATTAATAACTTCATGTTTATAATAAATAGCTTTTTTACCTACATATCAGTTGTTATTACTAGGTGGAGTTAAGGATGGTTTTACTCTATTTGAAACAAGATGTGGAATTCTTCTTTTCAGAAATAAATTTTATAGAAATTTTATTCTTTACTCTTATTACTATATTATTTTGTCTCTTCATATCCTAATCTCACATCAATCTGACATTTTTAGAATCATCCCTTGAATCTATACAAGTCTTTCCCCAGGAAGATACGAAAAGCTTCAGGCACACAATGAACTAATAAATTGACAGTTTTTAGATTAAAGCAAATGCAGAGACAATGATTAAAGAGCTTCTACACTAGTAAAGTGAATAATAAGCACTCAGAGATTGTCCGTGGATAAAGGATCCCTTTGGGCATATTTCAAAGTCCATTCAGTGGCCAGGGGTTGGAGAGCTCTTCTAGAAGAAGGACATACTATAAATCACTTGCTCTTCAGATTCTTTTCTAAGGAAATAGAGTTTGAAACCATGACTCAGGCTTGCCAAACAGATTTCAAACCTGTGGTTCCACAAAGTCTAACAATTCTGAAGTTGAAACCACCGAGTTATGTTTCCAGCATCAAAAGCCAATTGAGCATGGATATTCCCCTGGCATCTTGCGGACACTAAAATGGCACAGTCCTCTACCATTCTCTAGCTGTTTTTTTTTTTTTTTTTTTTTTTTTCCAAATCATGACTTTCATTCTTTATTACAGATGGTAGTATAAATTCAGGAAAAGGTACCTGTTGGTCCCTCCAAATCCAACAAACACAATTTAGCCATTATGAATACTGAATCTTTTGTTAGCTTTTAACACCTGCCTTTTCAGAGCTGTTGATTTTTCTTTAATGAAAAGTCTCACCCTGACCAGCTTAAAGTGTAATTGACAGAGAGAAAACATAGCCTGGATTATTGTCACTGTTGATGGACCATGAAGAAGACAAAACCTGATGACAGTGACATGTGTGTGGTGGGGAAGTCTTAGTGATACTGTATTTTCTAATCCATTGACAATCAACATGTGTTTATGGAAATCACTCTGTTACTGGATTTCCATCACAAACCTTGGGAAAGAAGGTTGAGAGAGTGAGGGGAGAGCAAGAAAGATTTTAATTACCTTTGAGAGAGATCATATATCTTCTATAGGGGTTGATTTCTTGTAACTAATTTTTGCCTTAGGAAGAATAAGAGGAGTCAAATGATTACCCTGAAACTACTGTGTTTTTTTTTTTTTAACTGACCTCAAAGAAATACAGTATCTTGATATTAAACTAGAAAAAGAGGATTGAGGATTATGTAGCTCATTCTTATCGAATGACAAGGAAAACAAATGATGAAAGCCCACGATCACACAATTACTGAGAACCAGAGTTGGAAGTTGTATCTAATTTTTTTTTTTTTAATTCCCAGGCCCATGTTTAGCCTGAGCTTTGGAGGCAGACTGTGTTGAATTTAAATTCCAGATCCTTTTCTTAAGAATTGTACACTGTTGGTCATGCTACTCAATCTCAATGTCTCAGTTTCCTCATCTGTCAGCTACAAATAATAGTAATGTCTATTTCAATGGATTTTTGCAAGGAGTAGATCATATAATTTGGGTAAAGTGCTTAACACAATCCCAGGTACATATTAACACAATATGTACAAACTACTCTTATTTTTATTGTTACACCATGCTATGACCATGAGGTCATAGTAAGTCAAATATACAATCCCTGGACAGTGAGGTATTGTTTTATGGTAACAGGAAAGTGGCAGATCTGATCATATCACCTATTGTCATTAAGAAACTTCTGAGCCTCTGCATTGCCTTCTGATTATGCCTGCTTTCCTTGCCGTCAGAATAAGGCTCACAGGAGCCTTCCTGGCTGGCCCTGGTGGACATTCCTAGCCTCATCCTTGGCCCTCCTCCTTCCTTATTCACATGCCTACTGCTCCCCTCCCAAGGTCTGATCAGCCCCACCCTAGTATTCTCAGTAGTCCATGACCTACCTCATCCTCAGGGTTTTCACATTTGTCCCTTCAACCTGAAAAACGCCCCCTCTAAGTTCTTTTCCTGGTTAATTCCACATATTCTTTGAATTGATTTGCTTCACCCAGGCAGCTCACTGAACAATCTGTACTTACTTTCTTTGTATCCTTCGTGATACACATTTGACTTTCCTATTTCCTTGTCTATCTATCTGGTTTTATTAGATACAGACCTACCTACAAGGTCAGGGAGTATACTTGCTTACTGTTTTATCCTAGCTTTTGAGACTTCCCTGGTAGCTCAGCAGATCCCAGCTTTTAGACTAATGTCTACTTTGTTATAGCTGTCCAATAAATATTTGTTGAACTGAGCTAATGATACACTGGGTTCCTTTCTCCCTAAGAACCTTACAGCCTAAACACAAAGCAAGCTTTTGTTCTACTCCCAGTTGCCAGTAAACGGGAGCTTACAGGTCAGCATCAAAATCACCAATGTAGTCGTTTCCCAAGACGGACTCATTGGAAACTTTGACTTCACATGAACAGGGTTTAGGAAAGAATATTGCTGTGCCTCAAGAGAGGCCTGCATTATCAACAATTGGGCATGGGAAAGAGAGGAGAATGGTGATTTAGGTCTCTTAGCTAAGCAAGGGACCTGAAGATGTGTGATTTACCTTGTCTCTCTGGGTAATCCTCTATTACATTTTCTCATGATTGCCTACAATAAGATTTCTTAATCATTTGGGGAGTTTAAGAGTGTGATCCCTTGAATATATAATTATCTCCATTATTCAAAACAAAGAAGACGCGTGCCAGTTGGAAAAAATAATAAAGCTGTAGCCTCCAGCAGAAAATCAAGCTCAACTTTCTCCCAAACTCCCAGATTCTTATTTTTGACCACACCCTGTGGTATCTTAGCTCCTTGACCAGGGATCAAATCTGTGCCTCCTGCACTGTGAGGGCAAAGTCTTAAACACTTGACCACCAGGGTTGGGCCCAGATTCTCTTTTTTGCCTTTTCCCAGTTCGCTCCCTTACATTAAGCATTTGACATTCCTGTTTCTGAGGGCTCTTAAGTAGCAAGGTAGGAATTGGTTAGAGCATCAGTAGGTACTGGGACCGAAAGACACGCAGTATTCAGCCCAGACCAGGTTAGATGGCCACTTCTCACAGCAGGGCATGCGCTACATGTGTTAAACAATTTTACCACACACTTTCATGATTAGTTTCAGTGTTGTTTTGTTTTGTTTTCTCCTTTCCTTAGGAAGCACATAATTCACATATGCTCTTAAAATCTTGAAACCATGGCTCTGGTTCCTACAGCCTCTTCAGTCACAGGCTTACTCTCTATAATGTTTGGGACTGTCCTCCCACCAGGTCATGTAGTATAATGAGGGAAGACCCTACATAGGGTTTAGATGGCTGAGTTTTAGAGCTGTCTCTGGCTCAGACGGTAAAGCGTCTGCCTGCAATGCGGGAGACCTGGGTTAGAATCCTGGGTCGGGAAGATACCCTGGAGAAGGAAATGGCAATCCACTCCGACACTCTTGCCTGGAAAATCCCATGGACGTTGGAGCCTGATTGGCTACACTCCATGGGGTCGCAAAGAGTAGAACACGACTGAGTGACTTCACTTTCACTTCACTTTCTGCTAAATACCAACCGAATGACTCTGATATCTTTTGTCCTTGGGTTTTAATTTTCTCATCTTTAAAAGAAAGCAAATACGGGATAGACTTTTTTTTTTCAGTAAAGGGTCAGATAGCAGATGTTTCAGGACTTGGAGCCCACATGATCTTTTTTGCACACCCTCTGCTCTGCTGATGTTACACAAAGCAAGCCATGGCCAATAGGGTGAGAGTGGCTGGACTCCCATGAAACTTCATATTTGGAGAGCAAAATTTGAATTTCATATAGATTTTACATGTCATGAAGTATTATTTTTCTTTTGGTATTTTTTCACCACCGTTTAAAAATGTAAAAGCCATTCTTAGCTCATGAGCCATAAAAAAACAGGCTGCAGGCCACAGTTTACCGATCACTGATCTATATCTTACTTTTCTATGGAGGGTCTGTAAAAGTTCAAGGGAGACTTGTACCATGAATACACAGTAGCACACTTTGTTCCATTGATCTGATTTGCCTTTTTGTCACAATATTTAAATTACTTTGACTTTCAAATGCAATTAAATGTGGGTGCGTGATATTTTGTTTATCAAAACAAGTTTGAAAAGACTGTGGAAGTCTTTTGATTTTGTTTATCTCCAAGGCCTTCACATTCATGCTTTAAGAGTCCCTGGAATGGAACACAGCTGATCTTCAGCTTCTAGGGTGATTCTGGGTCATTGTGAACCAAACAACATTTGTTAAATTTAATTTATTCATGGGCATGACAGTGAACTGAGGCATGAATAATACAAAAGAGTGGATGGAAAATCATTTATATAGCATTCAGCTTTAAAATACATCATGGATATTTTCTCCCTCTGAAGATTTACCTTCTTAATCCCTTTTGCTGATGTGAAAATGAGTTTGCATTACCTGAGCTCACAGTGGATTATGGTAAAACTGGGATGCAGAGGAAAGGTGCTAGAAATGCAATAAAAATGACACCCCAGGTTAAATCTTCCTTTTCAAAGCCTCTTGACTCTCCCAGCCAATGAGATTTTTCTTTTTTACCAGTTTCTTCATTGCCCTCTCTCACTGGAGCCATAATGTGTCTTTCTCATTCTGACTATTTACCTTAGCCTGACCCCAGTCCTGGGACTTTCTTGATGTTTCCTGTGGAGCAACACACTCCTTCACTCACCTGGTTTTGAGACTAAGACCTAGAAAACACTGCATAATTTGAATAGTTGATTGATCCATAAGGAACTAATTAATAAAGATGTATCAAATTCAATTTAAAAAATGTAAAGCACTCTTATGGTGGAGTTCTGCCCAGGCTTACAAGTGAGGAGAGGTGGAATATCCTTCCTTTCTGGTCATCACTTTTTCATAGCACCTTCTTTTTTACCCAGGAAAAGTGGGTGAAAAAGTGGTGAACACTTTCCAGGTTATGTGTGTGAGTTGGACTCGGTTGCGCCTGACTCTCTGACTCCATGGACTATAGCCTACCAGGCTCCTCTATCCATGGAATTCTCCAGGCAAGAATATTGGAGTGGGTTGCCATTTCCTTCTCCAGGGGATCTTCCAGACCCAGGCATCAAACCCGGATCTTCTGCATTGCAGGTAGATTCTTTACTATCTGAGCCACCAGGGAAGCCCACTTTCTAAGTTAGCAGACCAACATATGGATGCAATCTGAATAGGCACATCCACCCCTTCCTCACCATCCTAGGCCTGCCATTAACCCTTCCTAGTGTGTGTGCATCTCTAGGATGACCTGTCCATTTGGTGACATGATTCTGCACTGGGACTCTAATAACTACCTGAGATTCTAAGGACAAAAAGGAATTTTTGTGACTTGCACTTATTTTAACTGAACAGGAGATAAGTCAGATAGAAATATGTTCTGTGATTTCACCTGGATAGGAGAATAATAAAGTAGGAGGAATAAGGTGTCTTGCAGAGCCTGTCTCTTAAGACCCTGCAGCAGAAGCACCTGGATGATTGAAAGGTTAGGGTGGAAATTCTGGATTATAAACACTTTTTAACCACTCCTTCCTGGCAAGGAATTCAACCATTTTATTTTCTAGAAACTTGAATAAGATTTTAAAGTATTAATTGATGTGTTGCTGCTGTTCATATTGCTGTTGTTTTAGTCACTAAGTCGTGTCTGATTCTTTGTGACCCTAAGAACTGTAGCCCACTGGGCTCCTCTGGTCCATGGATTTTCCTGGCAAGAATACTGGAGTGGGTTGCCATTAGCTTCTCCAAGGGATCTTTCCAACCTAGGGATCGAACCTGTGTCTCCTCCATTGGCAGGTGGATTCTTCATCACTGAGCCATCAGGGAAGCCCAATTGGTGTGTTTCAGTTCAGTTCAGTTGCTCAGTCATGTCCGACTCTTTGCGACCCCATGAATCACAGCATGCCAGGCCTCCCTGTCCATCACCAACTCCTGGAGTTCACTCAAACTCACGTCCATCGAGTCGGTGATGCCATCCAGCCATCTCATCCTTTGTCGTCCCCTTCTCCTCCTGCCCCCAATCCCTCCTAGCATCAGAGTCTTTTCCAATGAGTCAACTCTTCACATGAGATGGACAAAGTATTGGAGCTTCAGCTTTAGCATCATTCCTTCCAAAGAAATCCCAGGGCTGATATCCTTCAGAATGGACTGGTTGGATCTCCTTGCAGTCCAAGGGACTCTCAAGAGTCCCAATACCAAGACTCTCCAATACCACAGTTCAAAAGCATCAATTCTTCAGTGCTCAACTTTCTTCACAGTCCAACTCTCACATCCATACATGACTACTGGAAAAACCATAGCCTTGACTATATGGACCTTTGTTGGCAAAGTAATATCTCTGCTTTTGAATATGCTATCTAGGTTGGTCATAACTTTCCTTCCAAGGAGTAAGCGTCTTTTAATTTCATGGCTGCAGTCACCACCTGCAGTGATTTTGGAGCCCCCAAAAAATAAAGTCTGACACTTACCTCCTTCCAATTTCTTGGCTCCAGGAACTTTTCTCTTTAGCCTCACACCCTCAGGGTAAATTTTTACAGCAGAAGTTCAGAAACAAGATATGAGGAAAGGCTCAATTTTTTTAGTTTCAAAATAGGCTTTTCAAAGCCCACGAGAGTGAGGAAAAGCTTCAGAGAAAATGCTATGGGACTTTTAAGAAACTGGTTCTTTCAGAAATTCATAAAAAAGATTCTGACATGGAACTGACTTTGACCTAACAGCAATAAGTTTAGAATGGTTTTCATATTGACTGTGGCTAGATAAAAATCTGGAAATGGGGAAGAGAAATGAACAAACTAGTAAGAAGCTGAGGAAAGTTTCTCAGAAAGTGACTCCCCCTACTCAGGGATTAACTTGAAAGAGTTGGAAGGTGAGTGGTTAAGTGTTACATTTTCCCCAGGTGAGGAGATCTGAAATTAATAGCTGATCAGGAACCTGTTTCCTAAATGGATTCTGGCAGGTTTTTGGGTACTTCATCTAGCATAGAGGAGCAGCGCTGAACAAGGGTTGGTGCCGCACTGGGTCTGGGCTAAAAATATGAAAGATGTACATCTGAAGTGCCTGCAGCCTCAAAGTGGCATGGAAGGTATGGGGAATGGTCTGTGCATCCTTTTGGAGGATCAGAGATGGCAGCCTGTGGATCTGGAGAAATCGCATGATTAGGAAAAAGCAAAGTCAAATAACAAGGTAATAATTTTTGCCACTAGGCAGAAGTGGGGCTACAAGAAATGTTATATGCAAATGTATTACAATTTTCTTTGTGTACTCTGTTTTCTGTATTGGAAATACAAAATGTGCTACACTTTTTAATAGCATAATGGAAAAACAATATAATGAGTGTCCAAGCCTCATGAAAGAATAAACTGAAAGGCAACTTTGAAAGCAGAATAGAAAATATAAGATCAAGGAAAGAGCTGTAGGGCTCATGTAAACTGATGAGGGAGGTAGTCAATGGTCCTGCTCTTTGTATTTCATCAGAGAATATCCGAATGGCAGACTTTTAAGTGACATAAACAACCAGAGGGATCCTCTAGTAACATGACTCAAACAATCCTATGAGGGAATCACTTGCAGAAGATTTAATGGAATTACCTTTCTCATCTTCATACATCTGAAGAGATGGCATGGAGGAGGCATTATACTTGTGCTCTAAGGTTTAGATTAGGACTAATGTTATGGAAGCTCCAGGAAAAATGATTTCACAAGGTGAAATAGCCAGTGTTGTTCAAAGATGGGATGAAATGATCCTGGGAGTTAGTGAGTTCTTTGTAGAGGGAGTTTGCAAACAGAAATTCTGGAGCCATTTGGCAGAGAACTGTACAGAAATGATCCAACAACATATTCCTGTCCAAACCTGAAATTCTATTAGCTAATGATGGCACTGTAAAAACATCGACAGAGACAAATATGATCTCTACGGTCTCAACAAAAAACGAGGAAGACCAAAAACGAGTACCAAACTCACGAAGTCCTTTACTGCTTGTAAGAATTTAGCAAAGTATAATGTCTAGTCACATAATCTAGCATAGACTTTCATTAGCCTATTGGATAAGACGATTTTAGGTTTATTCTAAATACAGAGACTTGAATATTGCCTAAATAAATACTGGATAATTTGGCGGCTGAAAGTAGTTTCTGAAGAGAGTTCTTATTCTCACTTTTTTATAAACACACAAGAAAAGGAAAAAAAAAAAATGTTTCTAAAGAAGGCTTTAAAGGATCAGAAGCTGGCACTGAGGAAGAGGCCACAAAGCTCCATTTTACTGTGGGGTGTCATTTTTCAAATGGCTCCTAATCACGTTGCTGAGCCTGTCTGGAAGGGCCAAAATGTTAGTGTTCTTAGGCACAAGGCAGTTAAGTGATTACTGTCTCATGCCAGCACACCTTACTTTCAGCTGAGATCGACACAGTGAAATTACAGTCTCGTGTCCTTAAGTTGGCCTCAGACATTTTTTGACAAACAAAAAGACTACAGTCATGCCACTAAGCCATGTGTAGAACTCAGTGTAGAACTCAGGATCTTGCCTCCTCCTCTGAGCCTGGAATTCAGACTTTAGACATTAGACAGTCATTCTTTCATCCAGAAATTTCATGTCAAATCAATTATTCAGCAAAAGCCTTTTTAGTGCTTCCTATGTATCTGTCATTATATTAGTCACCTTGGGGCTAGATGATAACACGGGCAATGTCTTCGGCCTCCAGGAGTTCACAGGGGGAAATCTGGGGAACCAATAGTAAGAGTGCTCTGCTTTCTTAGAGCCCTGGGAGCAGTTAGTGGTGGACTTCAAAGGGTTGATACAGGCCAACTTTTAGAGGTAATTCAGTTTTAGGCAAGAAGGCAAAGATGGGAGATTGTGTCTGGCAGAAAGAATAATATGTATTGAGGTCTGGGGGCATGGAAGAATAGGAAAACTTAGTGTCTCAGGCTGGCTGGAGGAAAGGTTGGATGGATGTAGGTAACTGGGATTAGAGATGAGGCAAGCCAGGTAAGATGGAGCCAAATAGATAGAAGGACTTTGTAGCTGACCTGAAAGTGGAAATTATATCCTGAAAGTGATGGGAACCATTCCTATTTTACAGAATTGATGAAGATACAATGAGATAATAAATGTGAAAAATTTTTGTAGGAACATGTATATTTAGAAATTTGTTCATAATTTTCTGGTTTCAATTTTGAGAGGAAGATCCTTGAACCATAAAAGAATATACTCAAAAGACTGCAAGAAGAGATAAGTGCAAAGATTTCTGGGGTGGGAAAGTGTTCAGTGAGAGTCAAAGCCAAGCTAATCTCACTATAGATAAGAAGGCACCCTAAAGCCTTGCAGTAGCCCAGCTCTGGTGTGGATATCTCTGGGAGCAAGCACTTGTATACATACAGAGCATGACCCCTTTAAATTTACATTGGATGTAAAAGACTACAGACCAAGCCAATTTACTTGTCTGGCAGCCCTGGAAGAATCTAAGTGTGCCCTGGTGATTGAGATTTCAACTGTTAGAAAAGTATAAAGCGAAAATAAAATATTCTAAAACAGGTTGTTGTGGCAGGGTAAACACCTAGATTTTAGCCAAATGCCTTTTTGAAGAGTTTCAAATGCCTTTTCAATGAGTTTACCCTATTTAAGTGGACACTGTAATTATTTTTGCTTTACAGTTGAAGGAATTCAGTCACAATCCAAGTAAATATCCTTTAGAAAGAAAGATCAGTCAATGGCAGAGCACTGGATCCAAGGAATTTCCGACCCATGTCTTGGCATCTGCACTCTCCAGCTGTTCATCTGAGCCCACATCACCACAGCAGAGTATCTACTAGCTCTATAAAACAGTAAAGTTTTAAGACAGTTGTATAGCTCAGTTACATGAGCCAAAGTCAAACCCAGGTTATAGAAAAATCCAGATTTGAAATTTGATCTTCTACTTATTATATATGAATTTAATCATTCATTCATATTTAAGTGCTCATGGAAGCCCTCTGTTTTTGTGCAAAGCATTATTCTAAATCCTGGGCCAAGAGTAGGAACAGATCATTCTTTGACTTTTAGGAATACCTATCTAATAAGAGAACTAAAATAAGCAAGTAACAATGAAAACAGTTAATGCTGAATCCTTACTATGTTCCAGGCACTGTGCCAAGATTTTTATATTGCTTTTATTACTGAAATCTGACAACAGATAATATGACCATTCCCATTTTACAGAAGTATAACCTAATGTCCAGAGAACTTAGCCAACTGGATTAAAACTACACAATGGTGAGTGACGGAACTAGCTGGACCCCCACACCTGTGTTTTTAACTTCCTCACTATGATGGCTCTGGAAAAGAATTTTTCCACTTCAAAGCTGCCATAAAGGGCGGTTTGAAAGTGGGAGTTCTTCTGAAGAATGGGAGGGAGTGGCCAACAACCTATCATGGCCTCACTAATTGCTCACCGCTTTCCATATGTATCACTCATATTTTCACACTGTTTTGCTTTTGTTGCTGCTTTGACTTCAGCTTGAAATGAGCTAACCCCCATATTCTTTGAGATTCAGGTCATGTGGCACCAATTTCATGATGGGCTTCTTTGACATTCACAGCCAGAGTTAACTGTATTTTCCTTGCACCCCATTGCATGACATGCTACTTGTACCTGTTCTTCACTTTGCTTGGTATCAGATTTGATTTTTTTAAACCTATTTATTCTCTCTGTGCCTTTCCTTAATGCAAAATGTGTTTTGTTCATTTTTTATGCCTAAGATTGGGCATGGTAGGTATACCAGATGTAGGTAAGTGTTGACCTGCTAGAATGCTAAGGGCTAAAAATTTGATCAAGAAGGAGTTGGCCATGAAGTAGTTATATTTTACTTAAACAAGTATCATTTATTCATCTGTCTTGGGGTCAGATGCTTCTCCATCCTGGCTTATCCAGAAGATTTATCTTGCATCCAGCTTTTTTCCTTCTCTCCATCACAGGAGAGAATAACCAAGTTGAAGCAGTTTGTGCAAGAGCAGTGATGAGACTCACTTATGCATATTAAAGACCAATATGTTCCTACTGTAACTCCCTAAAAGCTCAGGAATATCCTAATGGTCTAGGGTATAAAGATTTTTTTCTCAACAACAGTCTGCTTCCACTTTTTAAAATAATAAAAGCACCAAGGGAACTCTCTGATGGTCTACTGGTTAAGATTTTTGTGCTTCCATTGCAGGGGGTGCAAGTTAGATCCCTGGCTGCGGAACTAAGATCCCATATGTGGCAAGAAAACCAAAACACTGAGGTTTATCTGAGTCCTATGCTCTCTGCCCGGGAGATTAGGAGGTCTCTGAAGCTTGAATTTGTAAAGCCCATGCACCCTCTCCATGTCATGGGCCTGACTATAAGCTCTTGTCAGCTTCCTGAGTGTTCGCACACTGTCTCAGAGAGGTTAATTGAGTCATCCAAGATCACAGAGCTACTTACTATGACTTTTTAAAATGAATTTCCTGGATCACATGGAGCTAAGACAGAGTTACCAGGCATTGACTCTCATTTTGGAATTTGAATCATGATTGACTTCTTCTTTCCATCATATAGGAGATCTAAGAGAATATATCTGAACTTTTGAAAATGCAGATGCTGTAGAAGAAAGGGTATCTTAACTAAGGGGTTAAGACAGTTTAAAAAAAAAAAAAAAGGCACAGTTTCTAGTTTCCCTGTCACCTAAAATCCTGTTGGATCAGGCTGTGTCCCTTCCCAGCCAAAGTATTAAATTAACTGCAAGCTGCTCAGAAAGCTGTATCTATTTCAAGGTCGCCACCTTGGCTGTGTCCGCCCCCTTTCCCCCATCTTTTTTTTTTTCTCACATCTGAACTGTTGCGGGGGAGAAGGGTCCCGGAGTGTGGGGAGACAGAAGGTGGAAGAGAAGGGGGAGTTACTTCAGGCCTTGCTTCCCTAAGCCTTCAACGTCTGAGCCCCAGGATAGACCTTCCTGTTGTGAAATAATGGACCAGTTGTTGCGGTCTGAAGATAAACAACATTCCAGTAGTTCCCCTGGAGGCTACCCGAGGTCTGGTGCTTTTTAACATTTCCCTGGCCGTACGATGATCCAGGAGCTGAGGATTACCGCATCACCCGCTTGGGCGCACACAGCAGTTTCGTGGTCTCTGTGTGTGTCCTGGAATGGGAATAGCTGGGTAGGAGGCAGAGGAGGGGGCTTCCCTGGTAGCTCAGCTCCAGAATCCACCTGCAATGCAGGAGACCCCGGTTCGATATCTGGGTCGGGAAGATCCTTTGGAGAGGATACCCACTCCAGTATTCTTGGGTTTCCCTGGTGGTTCAGATGGTAAAGAAAACGCCTGCAATCCAGGAGACCTGGGTTCAGTCCCTGGGTTGGGAAGATTCCCTGGAGGAGGGCCTGGTAACCCACTCCAGTATTCTTGCCTGGAGAATCCCCATGGACAAAGGAGCCTGACGGCTCCAGTCCATGGGGTCACAAAGAGTTGGACACGACTGAGTGACTAAGCACAGCACACAGCAGAGTGCTCTTAATCTGGGTTATGGTAATGAGCTCAGGGTGAGATCTGGATGCCTCTGCCTAGTTGTTAAATCCCTGAAACACTAGCATCTTTTGTGTAGCCTTGGACACCTAAGCTGTGCTGATTGGAGGTTTGTAAGAACAAGGGTTCTTTGCCCTGATGTGCGAGGTTTCTGTCTTCATTAAAGTTTGAGACTGAATTAAGACTCCGGGGTTACATAAGGGCAAGTTTGGAAACCAGACGCAAGCCATTAACAAAAGCAACCTGAGTTCATTATGAAAGGGTTGGCTCCCAGGTTGCTGTACCCAATAGAACAAGCACTTCAAATGAATTTCTTATAAGTTCTGCATTCTTATATAGGTAGGCGTGGCTTTCAAAGGCATAAAACCACAACAAATCAAAGAATGGCTCAGACTTGCCTTTCACTTTACAGCTGAGGATTCAAGTGATGATTCATGGACTGTGAATGTCGGCCCTGGTCCCTGGCTTTGCTCTACCTGCAAATACCATCAGGGCCAACAAATTTGGGAAACATATTCTCTCCCTGTCTGGTCACTTTCTACAGTTTATCAATTGCATTCATATCTACTGTTATAATTGTTCCCCATAATCAGCTATAAGTCATATAAAGGGAGTGTTACTAATCTCATTTTAATGATGAGAAACTGAGGCTCAGAGGAAAGAAAACTTTTCTAAAATCTTACAGCTGCCACCACAGTATAAGTAAAGCAATTTAAATTTCATTGCCTTTAGTGTGGGTATATGTATGTATACTTGCTAATTCAGATTTAAGGTGTCTGTGACTGGCAGACATCTAAACTATCAACAGTGATTTCTGATTCTTTTACTCTTAACAAAAAGAAAAACATTTTTTCTGACGTAGCAACAACTTTATTATGCTCTGTTGTTAAAGTATGGAATAGCTTGAATAAATATTCTGATTGAAATATTGAATGTGATTTTCCAATAAAAACCCCAAGACATCATAAAATAATAGAAAAATTAATAAAAAGATAAATTGCTGCTTTAGCCACTAGCAAATAAATATAATACAAACCTGCATCTTCAGGATAAAACCTGGCATCTGGCATGCCTAAATTTTAAAACAATAACATGATGGTAACAAATTATAGATAACTGAGAAAATAAATAACAATGATGAAAACATTTGTGTAGTCCTCAAGCAGAATGGTCGTGTATTACTAGGACATAGAAACAGCTAAAGAGAGGAACATCTGTAATATGATGGCAGATTCACATTACATGGTGAAGAGCTTGAGGAGAAAGTTAAAAAGTGAAATAAATATAATCACAGTAAAAATGCCTCACATGTACGATGCCATACAGTTTTCCAATTGTTTACTGTGAATGTTTTCTTTTAATATACACAAAAATTCTGTGATACAGTGAAGGAGGCAAGGTGAAGATTATTTTTTCCACTTTATAGATATGGAAACTGAGGACCAGAAATATTAAGTTTTGCCTAAGATCAAAGAAAAGAGAAAAGGTTAATAATCAGCTTTTGCACTTGGAGCTTTTCATTAGGCTTCTGAATTTATGTTGTTGGTTAGTCGTTAAGTCATGTCTGACTCTGCAACCCTATGGACTATAGCCCGCCAGGCTCCTCTGTCCATGGGATTTCCCAGGCAAGAACACTGGAGTGGGTTGCCATTTCCTTCTCCAGGGTATCTTCCCAACCCAGGTATCAAACCTACATCTCCTGTATTGCAGGCAGATTCTTTACTGCTGAGCCACCTGGGAAACCCTATACATTTATAGCTTAGCATGTTATAATACTATGTATGTCAAAATTTGTGTGATCTTTCAAATATATAACATACAGTTTTGATGGCCAATAAATATGGATATATGGGGGAAGACAAGACTCTACATATTTTGAAGCAGCAATGGAGTAATTGAAAAATAATTTTATTTTTCATTAAAAATCATTGAAAACTTTTTAATGAAACCAGCATTTGAATAATTCAATAACTGTGTCACATAGACCCTTCTTTTCTCTCCTTTTTTAATGTTTTGTTTGCTTTTAGGGATAAGAAGGCCAGTGCCTGTAAAACGTGTTTGTAAAAAAGAGATTTTTCCTTTTATATAAAAATCAATGTCGGTTAAGGGTTAAATTGAATATGATTATTTATATTCTGTTTTTGAATGTACTTAAATATGCGATGTGGACTCACCAGACCACAAAGCACACTTTGCCAAGAAGTGTGATGAGAATGCACTCAGCAGAGACAGCCACAAGGGGGGTATGGCACTTGGAGGTGGAGAACCACAGGAATGGCAGCCATGACCCTGGAGCAAAGGAGTCCTAACTCAGTACTCTAAGCTGACTGCGCAGGGCCAGTGGGATTATCAGAAGTCAGAGCTTAGAGATCCTCTGATATAGACAGAAAAATAAGAAGCCAAATAAGGAGATACTTGCAGGTCATCAAGAAGAACAGCCATCTTCCATGATTGCCACTCTCATTCTCCCCTCATATTTATAACCTGAGACTCAGTGGTGAGAGGAGAAAGTGGTGAGTGCATCTTACATCACTGCCAAGATCTCTGGGCTCTTCCTGCACTTCTCCCATCTTCTCCAGGGGCAAGTGAGATTGACTTTTCAGCCAAGATGTAATGGCTTGGACTTGAAGCTTGGCCATACATCTCCATGATGGATCTCTTGCTTGGTTTGCAAGCAAGAGATATCATTGTATTATGAAGAGAGATGTAATGTGCTTAGATCCAGAAATTCTGTTTCTGCCCTTTCCACCTGTAAAATCTGAGGCCAGTTCCTTAAGTTTACATGGTCTCAGTGTTTTCATCCCTTTCATGAGGTTTAATATAATAGTTTCTACCGTGACACCTTCCCACAGTTTATGAGGATTAAATAAGATGGAGGGTATTAAGGTTTATAAGCCATGAAAGACAACATAGGTGTTAATAAATGCCATCTGTTCCCAAGGGGACATAGAATAGGGGTTAGAAGCCCAGGATCTACAACTAAACAAAGTTTCTTCACATGCTGATTCTCTGGTGACTCACATGGTAAAGAATCCTCCTGCAATGCAGGAGACCCAGATTCAATCCCTGGGTCAAGAAGATCCCCTGGAGAAGGGAACGGCTACCCATTCCAATATTTCTTGTCTGGAGAATTCCATGGACAGAGAAGCCTGGGTACACCAAAACAATTGCCCATGTGTTCTTTTGAGCTAGCCCTTCATTATCCTTGGGATTTTCTTTATTATAGTGGGCAGTAGGAATGAAAAAAAAAATCAAAAGGATATTTCCTTTCCCATGTTTTCTTACTTCTATATTACCTCTAAGTTTTTCTGGGGGGATAATGAGACTTGGGGTGGTGCTGATTGTGGGAGAATGTGAGGAAAGAGAACAAGAGATTGCAGAGATCACCCGATTGCTTTAAGTAAAGGTGTGAGCTATCATCTCAGGTTTCTCACCTGAGAATTCCAGGTTTCCACTGGTGAAATGGGAAGGTAAGATTAGAGTTCCTCAATGTGATAAAGTAATCATGATAAAGTATATTTCTAGTACCGGGTTAGTACTACGTAAATAGTCAGTTTCTGGCATTTTCCTTTTTAAAAAAATCTCCAGTTTGGATATTCAGTAATTTTAGGAATGTGTCTTTTGGCAAAGCGAGACCCCTTTGCCTTAGATATGTTGAGGTATTTAACATAAGGGCAGGACCTAGTGGAAAAGGTCCCAGGAAATTAGGAGGTGGTTTCCTGGTCTTAGAAACTCTTTTCTAGTCTACCTCAAAGGTTGTTTCTTTAATAAAAATTTTGTGATGTCCTTATGGTTGAGGCCATGACACGATAGGGTACAAAGCACTGTGTACTTTTAGTCAGTCTCTCCAAGTGGTGATCAGTCTCTTGGTGCCATTACACACAGAGTGATCCACCAGAGTCCTTGGAAACCAATGTTTATTAAAGCAGAATGAACCGTACTGAGCCAAGCTCTACAGACCACACAGAGAACTGAACTTCGAAGCCTCACCTAATTAGTTGCTCTAATTGGCTTTGCTAACCAGCCAGCTTCACTACAGAGATATTATCTCTGAGAGCTGAAAAAAGATTTTAAGCATCCTCTCTAATCAAGCTCGTCATTTCTGGGGTGTAGGGGGGGAGGAAGAGGGGTGAGAAAGTACAGTGACTCTCTAGAGTCAGAGATCAGTAGAAGAGGTAGCACTGGAAGCTAGATCTCTTGACTCCTAGCCACTATATAATCAATGCCCCAGAATAGTTCCAAGGGATAAAGAATACATTTTTCTCCATGTAAAACTGAACTTCTTGCCAGCAAACTTTCCAAATCTCCTCTAGACACTCAAGTTCAGTAACCTAATGGATAGTGTTTTGTATTCCTTAAATGAAAGGCACTGCAGAGGGTGTTTAAAATGGCCGAGAGACTGAGCTTGCTGCTCTTGCACAGGGTCAGTCTCTGCTCAGATATCACTTACTAAATGGAATCTCAATGCATGGATTTCAGTTTTGTCCTGTGGCTTTATTTGGTTTATTGTCCCAGCTGTTGGGAGTACATGTTATGAGTCTCTCGCCTCTGTTGCCCCTCTGGAGAGACTTCTGCTGGGTAACGTCAGGGCATGAGTCCTGCAGACAAGGTGTGAGGTCACTGGGAGGCCTGTTGCCTGGTGTGACGGATTTATGGAGAACCCTGAGGAAGGTGAGCAGTATCATGCAAGTAGAGGAAAGGCTGTCAATCTGGAGCACCAAAATCACCTAGAAGGTTGGTTACAACACAGATTTTGGGCCCTACCCTCAATTTTCTGATTCAGTAGGTCTGAACAGGTCTCAGAAAAACTACATTTCTATCCATGTCTTTAGTGGTGCTAATAGTATTCATTTGAGGACCACACTGAGATCCACTAGGCTACAGCACAATATGTTGATACACACAGCTGATGTCCAGCCACACACAGCTGATGTCCAGTAACTTGAATGGAATATAAAGAATTCTGGAGGCTTTCTCCGTAATGGGTTCCCTAGTTAAGGACTTCAATTTTTCCCTTGGGTCAACTTGGGTCTTTAACGATCTGGCTAGCATCTAGGAAGGCATTTGATATTCTGGTTTTAATGTAAACACTTCCCACCTGTCCCAAGTATTTGTATCCCTTTCCAAGAGCCTCAGTATTTCTGACATTAGCAGAACCCTAATCTTCCCTCTCCTCCCTTCTTGCTCTCTCCCTCTCTCCTGGCCAGCATCTGTTCTTTTTCACAGCTGTGGCCACTTCATTCTGTCTGCCTCTTTCTCCTCTTGTCCCCAACCTCTCACTGGCCCTTCCCCCCACTCGGATCAAAATACTGTTTTTATTTATTTACTCCACAGCTGTCAGTGTTGTGTCTGGGTCATTGCAGTGCAACTTGCAGGGAAATGCGATCCGTAAAGAGCCCTTAAAACTGCAGATACTTGTAGTCACTAATGTAACCACACTCAATAACACAGATACCTTCTTTGGTCCCTGGGTCGATCTGAAAATGGCTGGCTTAGGGCTGTGTGTCAGGGTGACCCCAGGAGGAATGAAGCCTAATAGTCCTTGGAATTTACACTAGGCCATTTAAAGGTACTGAACAATTCTGAGTATTTAAGACTTTAGTGCTAGAAAAGGGGATGGAATTGTTTAGTGGAAAGAGCTCTAAATTAGGAGTCCAGAAACTAAAGTTCTAATTCTAACTCTGCTTCTAATAAGCTCAGTGAGCTTGAACCATGAGCCCTCCCCCTTCTCTCCTTCTCATCCTTAAATTGAAAATATTGGACTTGATAAATTTCAAATTCCCACCCTCAGTAAGTTTAAGTAATAAAAATATGAAGACTTCCTTGAACGTTGGATTTCTATATAGTTGTTCCACATACTGTGTACCGATCCCAGGCTGGGTTTGAGAGAGTTTCCAATCTTTCATTGGGGAACTAAAAAGTGAGACAGATGTGGATTTTGAGGCAAGAGACTAGGACAATGAGACAATATAATAAATCAACCAATGAGGATTTATTCAGCAAGTAATATGTCTAAAGGAGATTTGAGAGAGGCAACTTGACATGTATTTATTTCACCAGTGGTTGAAAAGACACTGAACTGGAACAGATATAGGAAAGGTGAAGTGAAGTGAAGTTGCTCAGTCGTGTCCAAATCTTTGTGACCCCATGGACTGTAGCCTACAAGGTTCCTCTGTCCATGGAATTTTCCAGGCAAGAGTACTGGAGTGGGTTGCCATTTCCTTCTCCAGGGGATCTTCCCGATCCAGGGATAGAACCCAGGTCTCCCACATTGCACAGTCGCTTTACCATCTGAGCCACCAGGGAAGCCCGTAGGAAAGGTACTAGATACGAAAGAGAAATCAATGTGATACAGAAAGAAAGTGATCAGATTCTATGAGTCTGTGCTCTCTTTTATCCTTTATATCCATGTTCTGAGGTAAACCAGCCTGAAGGGTGAAAAGCACAGAATCATGAGACAACAGTGGGGATATGACCTAATGGATGAAATGAATAATGAATACTGCTTGATAACATTTTTAATTCAATTGCACTGGTTTCTCACGTTAGTAGGTAATCTTTCTGGGAAGTTCTTAATGTCATATAGTTTAAAGGAAAAAAAAAACATTTTAATGTCCAAAGTGCAATCCTGTGTAAATTTATTTTCTCTTATTTAGTGCTGTAATACTTTTTTTCTTTTTTACTAAGTGGTGACCACCAAAAAATATGAAAAATTGAATTAAATAATAATTCATTTTTAAAGCCAGTTACAATCGCATCCTCTTTTCCATTTGATTTATACAATCCCTCTGTGAGATGGCCAGGTAATCACTGTTATTCTTCTTTTTCACATTAGGGTGTGGGGTCAGAGAGGATCATTAACTTTGTTCATATGGATAGTAAGTGTAGTAATGTCACCAAGACACAGACCTTAATTTTCATTAATTAGTTTAAAAACATTTAATATGTCTTAGAAATAGGACTAATCTGAGCTTATGAAGATAGGTATGTTTTCTGTCCTCAAATACAGTTCAGTGGGGAAGGTCAAGCACATGAAGAAGCAGGTGCAACCATGAGTTCCAGGTACCGTGATGAAAGCCCTATGTCAAGGAGGTGAAAAAGTTGAAAGCTTCAGGAAAGAAAGTCATATGGTTTAGTCTTAATCTCCAGGTTATAAAGGTTCCTGCCTGACAAACATTTAGACTGCATTTTATTATGACTGTATTTGTTAACATCAAACAATTTGATGTGTAGTGTGCATACTAATAAGAATTTATGTAGAATAAATACCTTCTAGAAATATTGAATCTGATGCCTATTTCTGTAAAACAAATACAATTTATTATTTCCCATAAATTATAAATCAAACATATTTCCATGATGATAACCATCTCAAAGTGTAATTTTGAAAATATTTTGCTGAAGAAAGAGTAAATAAATGACCCATTCTAGGCATTCTGTGCAATGTTAAGCTATTGGTCTATGGCAATCAGGTCACCTTTACATTAGCACTTTCATGACATTGCAGAAACTTTTTTAAATGTTATTCTTTAATTGGAGGAAAAGTGCTTTACAACATTGTGTTGGTTTCTGCCATACAGCAATGCAATTCAGCCAAGAAACTTTTTAATTTAAGAATTTCCCAGACATTTTAGTCTTTTTCCCATCTTCACTTCATTACCTTTCATTTTATATTTTCCATGTTGGTGAATCCTCAGGCTAAAAATTCCTTTGTGAATAGAAGTAATTTCAATAGGGGGCTTACTTATATATATATTTATATTATTTTTCAAGTTTTTGTCTCCTTTCAGAACTAAGTGTGTGTATTTATTACTACAGAGCACTAGGGCATAACCTCACAAAGATTACAAACAGTATAGTTGTTTGTAAAATAAATCAATGTGCTTAGTTAGCATTTCCTCATTAATTTCTTTCAATGAAAGACACACTTTGAACTTTACATGACGAAAGAATCTTTCACTGAACATATGTGCAAAATTCTTTTAATAAATACTTATTGAGCAGGAACAGTTATGCTGGTTGAACTAGTGGAGCTCTCAGAGGAGCCTTAGGAATGATTTAATTAAATACCTCTATTTTGGAGAAGTTCAGTAAATACCAGAACTCACCCAACAATTTAAGGGCTTCACTGCTGGCTCAGTGAGTAAAGAGTCTGCCTGCAGTGCGGGAGAACCGTGTTCGATCCCTGGCTTGGGCAGATCCCCTGGAGAAGGGAATGGCGACCCATTCCAATATTTGTGCCTGGAGAATGCCATGGACAGAGGAGCCTAGTGGGCTACAGTCCATGGGGTCACAAAGAGTCGGACATGACTGAGTGACTAACACCTTCACCCAACAATTCAGAGGTAGAGATGGCACTAAAGTATTCCCCTGCTGATTTCCATCCTCAGGGGCTGTTTTCCTATAACTGAGTTAAGGTCAATGGTATTTTCAAGCATGTAATTTTCCCAGGCCTAATCATTTCACCACAACTTAATTTAATCATAGGTTTTTAGAGACTTCTAGTGCATCAGATGTTGTACCAAATTCTGTTGAAGCTGTTTGGGAACTGATCCTTAAAAACTTCAATCAGATATTTGCAGAGTTTCTAAGAAATTAATTGACAGTAGTATGCTATAGTGCAAAGATCTCTGGTTTGTTAAGAAGTAAAGAATCCTACCAAAAATTTTTGGTAAGCCTAAGCCTAAGTAAGTCCCTTGATTTGTCTTGGTCTTCATTTTTCTTTAGTTATGAGACTAGCTTAATGATCACATTTTTCCCTTACATTCTGATTCTATAACTCAAATTTGGCTATTGTATATATATTCAGGATGATAATTACTAGATGAGTCCCTTTATTTTAAAGGGTGAGTAATTCATGTCTCAAAAATTTTGGTATCTCATTTTTAATTGATTTAAGTAACTTTATTTTATATAGAATTCTGGTTGTATTTAACAGACATAAATTACATATGTGTGTGTGTGTGTATATATATATATATATGTATTTATTTATTTATTCATCAATGTATGAAAATTTTGGAATTTTGTTTATCCTAAAGTAACTGTAATATGAAAGAAAATGGCTTCAGAAATGTCACTTTCATGGGAAGCCAGTCCACTTAAAACTACCTATAAATAGACCATTAACACCTCTATGCTTTTGTTTATGAAACTGACAGAAGTTTAGCCTAGGTAAGTAAAATCAGTTCGGCACACAGAGAGATGAATGTGGTGGCCTGTACCACCATTGGAGAACAGTCTAAAAATTCTTAAGTGGCCTGCAGTTGGAATAAATTGCTTCGTGAATTCTTTCCATATCCAATTCTCATGATTCTGCAATAACTCTACTTCCTGAATGTAAAAATAGGCTGTTAGCAGATCAGGGGAAGGGTGACTCCCTTCCACCCTAGGAAGGAAGGGTCTCTGTTAGGTGAATAAGCACAAAGCTGACCAGGTCCAGCTTGCAACCAGATTCACCTTTTTTTCAACTGAAGTGAAATACCACTCTGACCTCTTTTTGTAAACCACCTAAATTTTGAGGGCCTGGTATGACTGAAAGTACCAAGCTGTAGTGGACACATTCTTGGAAGTGAAAGGTACTCTAAAAATACGGATATCATTGACCTGGCATCAATAGGCTCTCACTCCAGCCCTTCCTTCCCCTCCCCCACCCCTGCAATCTATCTTCAGTAAAAGTGCATCCAAATATAAAGGAGATGGGTCGTGTCCCATTCCATGGGATCTTGAAATGTCTGTACTTAAAATGGGATAAAGCTAAAGCTGTGTTTGAAGTGTCCCAAACTAGGGCACCAGGAGCAGCTGCTCTTATTTCCATCTGGATTTCTTAGCCTGGCAGGGAAGAAGGGCAAAAGTTACCTTGATAAATTCTCAGTTCGAGGCATCTGGAGATTTAGTTGTGGAGATTGCTCAAGGTAAAAAGCTGATACAAAACCTAAAAATACAAATCAGAAAACCAGAATCAGAATAATAATAATAACAAGAATCATTCCCTGGTTTTTAATGGAAACCATCTATTTAAAGTGTGAATAAAACACACTACAATCTGTGATTCAAACTGACAGATTTTTATATCATCCTATAGCTTTGCTGTTTCCAATGTTTGTAGTTGTTCATATTCATGATAAGGAGATAGGTGTTCAAAACTTTTCAGGTAGATTTTGATGACTACATTCAGAAGATGAGATATATTTGTGTAGAGGCTTGATCTATAGAACCAGGCTTCAAGTAATGAGGAATTTACATTGAATAAATAAATTCTGTAATGTACAGTTACAGAAAAATTCATAATTTGCATTAGTATTACTACCTCTCATTTATTGAGATTCTATACAAGTCTGTCTTTAAAAATACTACATTGTGTGGCAAGAAAAAAAAAATTGAATTTATTAACTGATACTTTTCTTCCTTAACCCTGGTGCTCCCTTTAATGCCATGATGTTACTCAGTTGAACTGCTGCTGCTGCTGCTGCTGCTGCTGCTAAGTCGCTTCAGTCATGTCCTACTCTGTGCGACCCCATAGACGGCAACCCACCAGGCTCCCCCGTCCCTGGGATTCTCCAGGCAAGAACACTGGAGTGGGTTGCCATTTCCTTCTCCAATGCATGAAAGTGAAAACTGAAAGTGAAGTCGCTCAGTTGTGTCCAACTTTTAGCCACCCCATGGACTGCAGCTTACCAGGCTCCTCTGCCCATGGGATTTTCCAGGCAAGAGAACTGGAGTGGGGTGACTCAGTTGAACTAGGTATGTCTAAATTTATTAATTAAGGAAAGAGATGGCAGAGCAACACCCATATTTTTTAATTGTAACATATAATTCAATTCCTAGCCCATGTGGCAATAGTGGTAAGTTTGCCTGGCAATGCAGGAGACAGGTTTGATCTCGGAGTCAGGAAGATCCCCTGGAGAAGGAAATGACAACCCACTCCAGTATCCTTGCCTGGAAAATCCCATGGAGAGAGGAACCTGGCAGGCTACAGTTCATGGGGTCACAAAGAGACGATCACAACTGAAGTGACTTAGCACACAACACAATTCCAAGTGGGCTTTGTTGAGAGCTTTCGTAGAAGCCTTAAATTGATGTTTTGTATATAAAGTTTTAAAGGAGTAAAATTCTGGCAGAAGAATAGTGCTTGACCTAGGTCTTTGCAGTTTGAGTAGAATTTTGTGACACGTGGGGTGGGAGGAATTGGGAAAGATATTTCAGAGTGGAAAAAAGCATCAGTAAAGTTTGAAAGAAAGAGAATGTATAAAATTATCAGGGAGGCAGGGTGGGGGGCGGGGTAGTGGTGGTGGTAGTGGAAATTTTTGCCACACTGATGTACTCAGAGTCATGGCCAGGTTGGAAAGTAGACCAGGGGTCTGGAGCTTGCCATGAAAAAGGGAGTAGAGTTATCAGTAAAGGAAACAAACAATGGTATGAGCTTGGTTGACTGAGAGTCTCTTATAATCAAATTTTGGCAAAGTTAACCTGATCCCTGTTTGGAAAAATACATTGTCTGCTTGTTTCAGCAGTATACCTAAGCATGGGAAGGCGATAGGGGGGAGTTTTATCTGAGTCCTTAAGGAGGTAAATGAAATTGGGTTTAGCTTCACTGGGAATATTGTTTAAAATTTGAATTCAACTAGATACCAAATTAGGACTGGGAAGATGCTGGCTTCAAGCCCGAACACAGAAATACAATGGTAAATTAACTTAAAGTGGTTTAAATCATTTTAAAATAAACTCATTTGCCCATAAGAACTTGAGGGCTGTATAAGGGCCTGAAATAATTCACAAGTTTGCATTTTCACAGTGACAGGAGCAGCTGACAATGTCTACTCTGATTTTCCTCCTGAGGGCTTATTTTAACACAGTCTTATTTTCTGAGCATATAAGTTTTAACTTTTGGTAACGAAAGCTAATAGTCAATTCTAAAAAATGACACTAGGTTTTTCAGGCTCTGGGGCTTTTGTCAGTCTCCATCTGTATCACCTCTACTTTTATTATATCTGGATGGTACTTAACAAATAACTATTGTCCCAAGGGAATCGTTTATGCCATGGAAATAGAAAAATAAATGAAATCTACATGCTTTCTTATGATAGCAGCTGATCTTGCAAAAATTAACTCCGTGAATTTTTAAATTACTTAAAATAATGCATAAAATAAAGTGAACTCTAGCTCTGGAGACCAATGAAAGTGAAAGTGTTGGTTGCACAATCGTGTCCAACTCTTTGTGACTCCATGGACTGTAGCCTACCACTGTACCCCGCCAGGCTCCTCTGTCCATGGGATTTTCCAGGCAAGAATACTGGAGTGGGTTGTCATTTCCTTCTCCAGGGGATCTTCCCGACACAGGGATCAAACTCAGGTCTCCTGCATTGCAGGCAGATTCTTTACTAACTGAGCTATGAGAGAAGCCTGCTGTATGTATAGTCATCAAATTAATTGATTAGTTGGCAGAGTGCATATTGATAGCAGAAAAAGTAAAATCATCAGAAATCATAAGAATCCAACAAAGATATCACTGGTTTGTTGAACTTTCTAGATGTAAGAATTTAAGTAAATTAATACCACATGTAGGATTACAATGGATTAAAAGGAGGCTTTCAAGAGTGTTTTTTTTTTAACTAATGCCAATTAATTTTTATTCAGTGTGAAAACAATTATGCTGTGATTTCCCCCTACGATTGCCAAAACAAAATTTTTCTAAAATTTTGAAGATTTTTTAGCATGATATATTACCATACTTCAAAAGCTTTTCAGTCCACCAGGTTTTATTTATCTAGTCCTAAATGCTGCAAGTTGTATTTGTACACACATTCACATATAAACACACCACCAGTACCACTGCTATCATTCCACTAATCCAGTGCAATCTCTTATGGATCCCCTCAGTTAATTATTAACATTATTTTGCATTGCTGAGCAACATCAAATCCTTTCTTAGCACCTTTGGGAAATCATGAAGTAAAAGTACTTCTAACACTGATGAGTCTGCAAAGTAAAATATGTCATATAAATCAGAAGATAGTACCTAAAATACAAAATGCAAATTAATTGTTTTAGTTAAGTGGAATTAAGAAAGGCACAATGATAAAACAACATAATGATAATGATAATGATAATGATAAATGCTGCTGCTGCTGCTGCTGCTACTAAGTTGCTTCAGTCGTGTCCGACTCTGTGTGACCCCATAGATGGCAGCCCACCAGGCTCCCCCGTCCCTGGGATTCTCCAGGCAAGAACACTGGAGTGGGTTGCCATTTCCTTCTCCAGTGCATGAAAGTGAAAAGTGAAAGTGAAGTTGCTCAGTCATGTCCAACTCTTAGCGACCCCATGGACTGCGCCCCACCAGGCTCCTCCATCCGTGGGATTTTCCAGACAAGAGTGCTGGAGTGGGGTGCCATTGCCTTCTCCGAATGATAAATGCTACAACCCAACAAGAACAGAGGACAATCATAAACTTGCAGTTGCCAAACAATATTGTCTCAAAATACAAAGTTCACAAAATGAATTGGACAAATTCATAATCATTGCAGGCAATTTTCAAAACACATGTTTCAGAAACTGATCTATTGATTGAACAAAGTTTAACACTGAATATGGAAGATTTGAAGACAAAATTAACTAGTTGATCTAAAGATCTAAGCAGTTGGTCACAAAGGGAGTTTCACTAAGTTTCGAAGAATGAATGTCATGTTCTTGAACTGAAGTGGATCTAAATTAGAAACATCTACAAAAAAGAATGCCCACAATGGTGATACATGTTTGCAAATAAAGAAACACATTCTAAAATAAGTCATAAGTGTATGAGCAAAACATATTCAACTCAAGAAACTGCAAAAGAGGAACTGTGTAAAACTAAAGAAATTTGGAGGAAAGAAATGTAAATGAGAAGAGCCAAAAATGATTTAAAACAAAAAGTAAACAGCAAATCAAAGGCTAATTCTTTAAGAAACAATAATTAATTAATTTTAGCTGCATAAATCTATATACAAATGTCAAGAAAAAGAGAAAAGGCAATGGATGGGATAAATGTACTACCTATTCATTAATTAGTATTACATTTCAATAAGTAATTTTAAATTGTCAATAAATCTAGGGAATAAGAAGAATAGATGACTGTTTTGTAGAAAAATGTTAGTTGTAAATTTGAATCAGCAAAAGTAATAAATGTATTAACTGAATGGCAATTATAAAAATTGAGTTTGTCAACTACAAATTGACACTTACCAAGAGCATTGCCAATGACTGAACAAGGCATTTGCAGTCTCCCTCTACTGAGATTGAACCCCATGCTGCTATAGCTGTTGACCTTCAACAACCCCTGACTGAGTTCAGGGTGGAGTGAGGCACTCTGTACTCCAGGAAATCTGGTGGGACAGGTCTTTAGATAGTTGGATGTTTTTAGGAACAGATTTTGTTATCTCTATACTTGCATCTCCTCATATCTAGAGAAGCACTAAACCCCTTCATGGTGACATCAGACCCTCAAGACTAACAAAAAACCTTTTGTAAATTGAGTGCTTCATGATATTGAACTCCTCCTTCACCAAAACCTTATATATTGACTTTCCTCGACTGCCTTTTTGGAGCAGTGTCTCAGAGCTATCTGAGATGCTGCCTCCCAGGCTGCAGTCTTCATTTTGCCCTGAATAAAACTTAACTCACAACTCTCAAGTTGTACATCTTTTTTTAGTTGACAGGTTGATAAATATTATCAGTATTTCCTTCAGAATATACAGAGCTCATGCTTTTAACATTGATTTTTACCAAACCTTTAAAGAATATGTTACATGAATATTTATATATATAATATAATTTATAAATTATATACATAAATATATATGCATAAATACATATATAAAATAGAAACTATATAGCAAAAGCAACTCAATTCATGTTATGAAGTATTACCTCAGTCTCAATACAGTAAGTCCTAGGCCTCTAAGTTTCAAAGAATGAATGTTATCAGAGAAGTGAGAAAATGCAGAAACAACAGAAAACAACCAAGCAAGACAAAAGAATAATAGTTTAGCCAGTAAACAAAGTCAAGGAACTTTCATTCCCCCTTAAGGGCTATAGGTAATATCCTGAGCCATACCCTTTGAGCTGTTTGGCATGCACTAAAACTCCCACCTGGTGAAAGAAGTTAACTATATGCTGCCCACAAGCACATAGACCCAGACCAGTTGAAACCAGACTGTTGATGATGTTCACTCTCAATTACCTCCCCAATAACCAATCAAAAGAATGTCCATGAGTTGATCACATACCCCCAAAATCTCTCCCTCATCCTGCCTTTAAAAACCTTTCCTTGAAATCCATCTAGGAAAGCACTAGGTGCCTGAACAACTTGGGCTTCCCAGATGGCTCGGTGCTAAAGAAGCTGCCTGCAATGCAGGAGACCCAGGTTTGATTCCTGGAACAGGAAGATCCCCTGGAGGAGGACATGGCAATCCACTCCAGTATTCTTCCCTGCGACATCTCATGGACATAGGAGCCCGGCAGGCTATAGTCCATAGGGTCACAAAGAGTCAGACACATCTGAAGCAACTTAGCATGCATGCACGCCTGACTCCTTGCCTGACACCATGTGATATAAACACTGCCCTTTGCTTCACCACAGCCTTGTGGCAGTAGATTGGTTTTACTGCACATGGGCCAGTGAACCCAAGATGGTTTGGTAACACCATGTGTTACACACTATTTTAAGAGGGAGTTGTAAGAAAGAAATCCTTCTACACTTTTAGTGGAAAAATAAGATTATACAATAATTTAAGAGATACCTAATAAAGCTGAAGATAAACATATTCTTTGACTCCTCGATTTCTCCCCAAGAGATGCTCTTGTATTCATGCCCTGAGAGACATGTATTGGGATGTTCACTGAAGTGCTACATGATTTTTGTTTATAAATATTAACTTTACATTTTTTAAAAATGAATATTAGAACAAAATATTCATTTAAAAAATGTAAAGTTAATATTTATAAACAAAAATCATGTACATTAATATGAATACATCTCAAAAACATAATATGGGATATGGAAAGTAAAAGTAGAGCAGTCTACAGAGATTTGATAAAACACAAAGTCAAAATAGAGGTTCCAAGGAGATAAGGGGTGGGGTTCAAATCAGGAAGGAAATTTTAAGTAGCTAAATTGGATCTCTCTGAAAAAGAAAGAAAATAGAAAACATCTGAAGGAAAATCATAAAGAAATTGTTCCAGCATCTAATAGAGAAAGCTGATCTAAAAGATATAAAAATTCAGGCCAAAATCAGACATTGCTCCAGAAACATTCAATTTTGGATTACAACAGAGCAGTGTCTTCAGGTATCTAAGGAAAGAAACTGTGAAGGATATTCTACTAGTTGAGATTCATTCACTGTAGTAAAATAAAGGCAATTATAGGTCGACATCCTCTCACATGAAAAAATCCAGAAAGTATAAATATGCCTGAGTCCTTTTGGAAAACATTTCTTGACAATAATTTCTAGTGAATTAAAGGATGATTAAAAGAATATGAAATTTTATTTCATTTCATTTCAGAAATGAAAAAGGCATGATTTTAAAAAATAATAAAGATGACCAATAAGCAGTGATTCCACTTAAAAACAGACAAAATGCCAAACAAGTTGATAATTAGAAGAGAAAGTATATTTTATGAACATGAGTGGTATAAAACTAATAGAAACCACAAGCTGAGAGGAGGGATTTGATGCAGTAATTGTCAGAGCTCTCAAATGTTTAGTGTTGTAGCCAAAGGATTCACAATCCTGTCTACATTCCAAGTACATAGGTAAAACATAATGACTTCATCTATTTTTTCATAACTAATTTTTTTTTAATTTAGAAGCTTTTTAAAAATAATATTTCTTGTAGCAAAGAAAAAATCATCAACTTCAGATTAATTTCACTTTCTATTGCCTCTGCTAAGTTTAAGTAAAGTCTTGTTAATAATTATTGTTAGCACTTATATCACTACATAATATTATATTAAACTATTATACTATTAATTATTATATTAATGCTGCTGCTGCTGCTAAGTCGCTTCAGTCGTGTCTGACTCTGTGCGACCCCATAGACGGTGGCCACCAGGCTCCCCCGTCCCTGGGATTCTCCTGGCAAGAACACTGGAGTGGGTTGCCATTTCCTTCTCCAATGCATCAAAGGGACAAGGGAAAGTGACACGACTCTTAGCGACCCCATGGACTGCAGCCTTCTAGACTCCTCCATCCATGGGATTTTCCAGGCAAGAGTACTGGAGTGTACTACTAATTACTATGTTGTTGCTGTTGTTTAGTTGCTAAGTTGTATCTGACTCCTTTGTGACTCCATGGATTGTAGCCCACCAGGCTCCTTCTGTCCATGGGATTTTTCCAGGCAAGAATACTGGAGTGGGTTGCATTTCCTTCTCCATGGGCTCTTCTTCCTCCAGGTATTGAACCTATGTCTCCTGCATTGGCAAGCAAATTTTTGTTGTTGTTTGTTTGTTTTAATCACTGAGCTACCAGTGAAGACCACTAATTATTACATTAAATAATATACTAATATACTACTAAATTATACTATACTATTATATTTATCACTTAAAATAGCATACTTTTAATTAAAAAATCTAATTCTCTGTCTCTTTCCTTTGGTCAATAGCTGTAAACAAAAAATTATTTGAAATGGTTTCATCTAGTGCTATCTGTGCTCATAGGTAATTATTTTATTATTCTGCTTTCCTGAGTAATAAGTAAATTGAAACTTCACCAGTTTTACAGAAACAATAATATGATTTTTATTAAGAAGTTTCCTGTGGTCATGTATGGATGTGAGAGTTGGACTGTGAAGAAAGCTGAGTGCTGAAGAATTGATGCTTTTAAACTGTGGTGCTGGAGAAGACTCTTCAGAGTCCCCTGGACTGCAAGGAGATCCAACCAGTCCATTGTGGAGGAGATCAGCCCTGGGATTTCTTTGGAAGGAATGATGCTAACGCTGAAACTCCAGTACTTTGGCCACCTCATGCGAAGAGTTGACTCATTGGAAAAGACTCTGATGCTGGGAGGGATTGGGGGCAGGAGGAGAAGGGGACGACAGAGGATGAGATGGCTGGATGGCATGACTGATTTGATGGACGTGAGTCTGAGTGAACTCTGGGAGTTGGTGATGGACAGGGAGACCTGGCGTGCTGCAATTCATGGGGTAGCAAAGAGTCGGACATGACTGAGTGACTGAACTGAAACCTAATCACTATCTTTTCTTGACCTACTCAAAAACCTTAATTTCCATCCATTCTCTGCCCATGATTTTCTGACACATATAATAAAAACATTTCAGGTATTACTTTTGAATATATATTAATTTTTTATAATAGATAATTATTCAATATAGAGATGATAAGTTTATTGATTTCTGTGTTTATATATATATATATATATATATACACACACACACACACACATATATATATTCTTTGTACCTCATATCTTCCTCTTGTTTTCAGCTTTTATTTTGTGAAGCACATCAACCAATAATTCTTTTTAGAGAAGTTATGTGATGGTAAACTCTCCAAATTCTTACATGCTGGAAGTGAATTTATTTTGTCCTTACACTTAAGTAATAGTTGGTTATCAAATTAGAAGATCAAAATAACTTTTTCTCATTTTGTAAAGATGTTACTCAATTCTAGTGTCTAGGATTGATAATTTTATTCTTGTTTCTAAACTATATTTCTTCTCTCTCAAAGATTTAAAGTTTTTTTTCCCCCCCACTATTCTTCATTTTAATGTGTCTAAATTGTGGACTTGTTTCTTCACCCTGCTTAATGATTGGTAGACTCTTCAATATAAAGAATTATGTCTTCAGTTATGAGAATTTATATTAGCCATATATAAAAAATAAAAAAGCTATATAACAATAGCCATGACAGTATTTTTATCAAATTATTACTTCCATTGTCTCTAAGTTTCTTTGAGATGATTATTAAAGTTTGCATATTCTCTTTTTCTCTTAACTTTTTTATATACTTTATCACTGACATTTCCCGTTTTCGGAAGAATTTATCAGATTTATCCCCACTTATAGCTATTTTACTATTCACTTAGTTTACTGTGAAAAAAGAATTTACTGTGGTTTTAATTTTGGTCATCACATTTCACATTCGTAATATGGTAAACTTTCATTACTCTGAAGGTATTAATTATAATTTTCAGGGTATCTTTTTGAACTAGGATCTCTGTTTCCTTAAGTGTCACTTCTCATGTTTATTGACATTGGTGACCATCTTTATCCCTCATTATTGATTCTCCTCAAATATTGACGATTCTGATTTGTTTCTCCCTCTTTGTATTTGAGAATGTTTAATCCTTTAAAAATTACTTCTTTATTTATTTTTGGTTGAGCTGGGTCTTCGTTGCTGCATGGGCTTCCTCTAGTTGTGGCTAGTGGGGGCTGCTTTTCCTTGTGGGGACCTGGCTTCTCACTGCGGTGGCTTCTCCTGCTGTGGAGCATAGGCTCTAGGCGCATGGGTCCCAGTAATTGTGACGCACAGGCTCAGTAGCTGTGGTCCATGGGCTAAGCTGCTCCATGGCCTGTGGAATCCCCTCAGGCCAGGAATCAAACCTGTGGCTCCTGCATTGGCAAGTGGATTCCTATCTGCTGTTCCACCAAGGAAGTCTAAGAATATTTAATCTTTTGAGACTATAATTTATGTGTTTTCCAGTCTGTCGTCAAAATTATAAAAGAGTGAAAAAATGTGCTGTTTGTAAGGTTACACCAATAACTGGCCTTGAAAATATGAAAATTTCCTCTTCTTTTTAAAAGTAACCAACCATCCACGGTCCTACCTTGTGTCTCAGGTTTAAGTGTTCATAGTTACTGATTTTACTAAGCAAAAGCACATTTTTCTCTATTGTTTATTTCCTGGGGAGTGAGAGATGTTAAGAGGAGATTTCTTTGCATATTACCCTGAAGTTTTCCCCAAAAGACTTCCCTTCTTAAGGATCTATTACCTTCAAACTTGGCAAACACACATCCAAAGCCAGTTTTACCTTTTATAGCAGTGCTCCCTTTTAAGTGTACTGATCCGTGACTTTTCTCAGGAATCAAATCCTCTACATGTGTGTGTGTGTATGTGTCATATATATATACATATGACAAAGATCTAGTATAATTTTAGTTAAATGGATGTGAATCTTCCTTGTTTTCAGCACTGTAACTCATTAACATTGATTCAAAATTCATATATGCTAATAATAGATACTTAATGCATAATGTCAAGTACTTGATACATAATTATTATTTATAATTTTGCATATACATACATACATATATTTAGTGATTTTTAAAAATGTAAAAATTAGAAGGAGGTAGATATATGTTCAGATTTGATTAACTTCACTCAGTGTCTTTTTAATTTGGGAACATAATCATTTTCCTCTGCGGGGTCTCCTGGTACACACAAGGTTTTGTTTGACCCTTCTGAGTGTCTCTGGCAGGTATGTGGTATGATTCTAAATGCAATCTCACGCCTCCTACAATCTTTCTGGGGGCTTCTTCTTTGCCCTTGGACAAGGGGTATCCTTCCTTGGCGGGGTCCAGCATTCTCCTGTAAACAGTTGTTCAGCAGCAAGTTGTAATTTTGGAGTTCTCACAGGAGAAGATGAGCTTACCTCCTTCTCCTCCACCATATGATACCACAGAGACTGAGCTAGACCTGCCTTTGAGTGTTTGATTGTCTCCTGTGCAGGCACAGGTCAGCAGTGGCCTGACACATGGGCAGGGGCTCTGGGTGCAGCAGACCTTGGTATGGCATAAGCCCTCTTGGAGGAAGTCTATATCAACCCCATTATAGAGCTGCCAGAACTTACAGAGGACTGGGAAAACAGACTATTGGAGGGTACAAGCAAAACCTTGTGCACACCAGGACCCAGGAGAAAGGAGAAGTGACCTCACAAGAGACTGACCCAGACTTGCCTGTGAGTGTCCAGGAGTCTCCACTGAAGGAATGGGTCAGCCAAGGCCTGCTGCAGGGTTGGGGGCACTGAGTGAGACCTCCTTTTGAAGGAGGTCACACACAGCACCACCCATCAACAGAAAATTGAATTGAAGATTTACTGAGCATGGCCCCACCCATCAGAACAAGACCCAGTTTCCCTCTCAGTCAGTCTCTCCCAATAGGAAGTTTCCATAAGCCTCTTATCCTTATCCGTCAGAGGGCAGACAGAATGAAAACCACAATTGCAGAAAACTAATCAAACTGATCACATGGACCACAGCCTTGTCTAACTCAATGAATCTATGAGCCATACCATGTAGGGCCACCCAAGACCAACAGTCATGGTGGAGAATTCTGACAAAACATGGTCCACTGGAGAAGGAAATGGCAAACCACTTCAGTTTTCTTGCCTTGAGAACCCCCTGAACAGTATGAACAGGCAAAAAGATAGGACACGGAAAGAGGAACTCCTCAGGTCAGTAGGTGCCCAATATGCTACTGGAGAACAGTGGAGAAATAACTCAAAAAGAATAAAGAGATGGCGCCAAAGCAAAAACAACACCCAGTTGTGGATGTGACTGGTGATGGAAGTAAAGTCTGATGCTGTAAAGAACAATATCGCATAGGAACCTGGACTGTTAGGTCTGTGAATTAAGGTAAATTGGAAGTGGTCAAACAGGAGATGGCAAGAGTGAACATGGAAATTTTAGAAATCAGCAAACTAAAATGGACTGGAATGGGTGAATTTAACTCTGATAACCATTATATCTACTACTGGGGGCAAGAATCCCTTACAAGAAATAGAGTAGCCATCATAGTCAACAAGAGTCCAAAAGGCAGTACTTGGATGCAATCTCAAAAATGACAGAATGATCTCTGTTCATTTCCAAGGCAAACCATTCAATATCAGAGTAATCCAAGTCTCTGCCCCAACCAGTAATGCTGAAGAAGCTGAAGTTGAATGGTTCTATGAAGACCTACAAGACCTTTTAGAACTGACACCCAAAAAAGATGTCCTTTTCATTAGAGGGGACTGGAATGCAAAAGTAGGAAGTCAAGAGAGTAACAGGCAAATTTGGCCTTGGAGTACAAAATGAAGCAGGGCAAAGGCTAACAGAGCTTTTGCCAAGAGAACACACTGGTCATAGCAAACATCCTCTTCCAACAACACAAGAGAAGACTCTACACATGGACATCACCAGATGGTCAACACTGAAATCAGATTGATATATTCTTTGCAGCCAAAGACAGAGAAGCTCTATAGAGTCATCAAAAACAACACCAGGAGCTGACTGTGGCTCGGATCATGAACTCCTTATTGCCAAATTCAGACTGAAATTGAAGAAAGTAGGGAAAACCACTAGACCATTCAGGTATGACCTAAATCAAATCCCTTATGATTATACAGTGGAAGTGAGAAATAGATTCAAGGATTAGATCTGATAGGGTGCCGAAGACCAATGGATGGAGGTTCATGACATTGTATAGGAGGCAGGGATCAAGACCATCCCCAAGAAAAAGAAATGCAAAGAGGTAAAATGGTTGTTTGAGGAGGCCTTACAAACAGCTGAGAAAAGAAGAGAAGCAAAAGGCAAAAAAGAAAAGGAAAGATACACCTATCTGAATGCAGAGTTCCAAAGAATAGCAAGGAGAGATAAGAAAGCCTTCTTCAGTGATCAATGCAAAGAAATAGAGGAAAACAATAGAATGGGAAAGACTAGAGATCTCTTCAAGAAAATTAGAAATACCAAGAGAACATTCTATGCAAAGATGATCACAATAAAGGACAGAAATGGTATGGACCTAACAGAAGCAGAAGATATTAAGAAGAAGTGGCAAGAATACACAAAAAAACTATGCAAAAAAGATCTTCATGACCCAGATAACCATGATGGTGTGATCACTCACCTAGAGCCAGACATCCTGGAATGCGAAGTCAAGTAGGCCTTACTAAGAATCACTACAAACAAAGTTAGTAGAGGTGATGGAATTCCAGTTGAGCTATTTCAAATCCTAAAAGATGATGCTGTGAAAGTGTTGCACTCAATATGGCAGTAATTTGGAAAACTCAGCAGTGGCCACAGGACTAGAAAAGATCAGTTTTCATTCCAATCTCAAAGGAAGACAGTGCCAAAGAATGTTCAAAGTACTGCACAATCGCACTTATCTCACACACTAGTAAAGTAATGCTCAAAATTCTCCAAGCCAGGCTTCAACAGTACATGAATGGTGAACTTCCAGATGTTCAAGCTGGATTTAGAAAAGGCAGAGGAACCAAAGATCAAATTACCAGCATCCATTGGATCATTTAAAAAGCAAGAAAGTTTCAGGGAAGCATCTACTTCTGCTTTATTGACTATGCCAAAGCCTTTGACTGTGTGGATCACAATAAACTGTGGAAAATTCTGAAAGAGATGGGAATACCAGACCACCTGACCTGCCTCCTGAGAAACTGTATGCAGGTCAAGAAGCAACACTTACAACTGGACATGGAACAACAGACTGGTTCCAAATCCAGAAAGGAGTATATCAAGGCTGTATATTGTCACTCGGCTTATTTAACTTGTGTGCAGAGTACATCATACAAAATGCCGGGCTGGATGAAGCACAAGCAGGAATCAAGATTACCGGGAGAAATATCAATAACCTCAGATTTGCAGGTGACACCACCCTTGTGGCAGAAAGTGATGAAGGACTAAAGAGCCTCTTGATGAAAGTGAAAGAGGAGAGTGAAAATGTTGGCTTAAAACTCAACATTCAAAAAGCTAAGATCATGGCATCCAGTCCCATCACTTCATGGAAAATAGATGGGGGAACAATGGAACCAGTGAGAGACTTTATTTTGGGGGGATCCAAAATCACTGCAGATGGTGACTGTAGCCATGAACCTAAAAGACACTTTCTCCTTGGAAGAAGAGCTATGACCAACCTAGACAGCATGCTAAAAAACAAAGACATTATTTTGCCAACAAAGGTCCATCTAGTCAAAGTTATGATTTTTCCAGTAGCCATGTATGGATGTGAGAATTGGACTATAAAGAAAGCTGAGTGCCAAAGAATTGATGCTTTTGAACTGTGGTGTTGGAGAAGACTCTTGAGAGTCCCTTGGACTGCAACATGATCCAACCAGTCCATCCTAAAGGAAATCAGTCCTGAATATTCATTGGAAGGACTGATGCTGAAGGTAAAAGTCTAATACTTTGGCCATCTGGTGCAAAGAAATGACTCATTGGAAAAGACTTTTGCTGGGAAAGATTGAGGACGGGAGTAGAAGGGGATGACAGAGGATGAGATGGTTGGATGGCATGGACATAGGTTTGAGTGAGTTCCAGGAGTTGTTGATGGACAGGGTAGCCTGGCGTGCTGCAGTCCATGGGGTGGCAAAGAGTCAGACCCGACTGAAGGACTGAACTGAGCTGAATCATTTTCCTGGTTTAAGAAAAAGTTACACTTAGAAATTTCAGCACAGGTTACACTGTCTGTGTATGTAGATTAAGGATTTAAAATAATCCTAATGTAAATAAATATCACTAATTAATCCTCTTTCTATTAAAAAAGTAAAGTTCTAAAATGTATCCATCATATTCTTTTTTATCAATATTAAGATACTTGCTATTACACTTAAAATTTTTGGAAGTTTAATTTTTAATTTCAGAAAGCTGATGAGCTATTGACATTTCATAACATGTACATTAATAAAGATATAAATAAGCTAATATCTTATTACCATATATATGTTTCACAATTTAACACATTAAATTAACTGCAATATATCATATTATTGACCATTTTCTATTAACTTCACTTCTGGGTCTGTTTAATGGCAGTGTTGTTAGTGATGTGAGATTATCATGGTTTTATTCCATAGAACTACTAGGTTTTACTGGAATTACTGGCCTCACAGCTTCTTATATGAGATAGAAAACTCTTTATTGGTTAAATTACTTTTGACTGGCTCTCTGTTATTGCAAATAACATCCTAAGAAGGAAAAATAATTATTTTTTTAAGTTACTGATAGAAATACAATTTTCCCTTTAGGAAATAAGTTTTTAAACATAAGCTGATACTGTTTTATATAAAAGTTAAATTTTATTTGTAAATATTGTTTGCTTTGTTTTTTGCTGCTGTCTGATGATGGTTAAAATCTGTTTTATTCTGGCTTCCATGATTTTAAGAGCAGTTCCAGAATGGAATTAAATGTTAACCTTCTCAGGCACAATGGTTGAAATGAACTACAATATTTAGCACTGGTAATCTATTTTTCAGGCTACATAAAAATGAATTGCTATCAGACTCACCATTTGATCCAGGAAGATAAAACTGTTCTGATTGTGAACTTTTAATTATTACAAATACTTGCATGTGTGCATGCTAAGTTGATTCAGTCATGTCCAACTCTGCTATTTCATGGACTGTAGCTCCCCAGGCTCCTCTGTCCATGGGATTCTCCAGGCAAGAATACTAGAGTGGTTTGCCATATACTCCTCCAGGGGATCTTCCTGACCCAGGGATTGAACACTCATCTTTGTCTCCTGTATTGACAAGTGGGTTCTTTTCCTTAAGAAATGGTTTGAAATGTGCCAGAAGTAATATTTAACCTACTGAATTCAGGATCAGAACACCTAGGTTTATGTTTTCATTTGTTGTCTTTGAGACTGTGGGCTTCAGTTTCTTGTCTCCAAAGAGGAGACAGTAATAGTAATAATGACAACAATATGTTCCAAGGAAAGGTGAAACTAAATGAGAGTTAAGTTTTGTGAGAATTCTCTTTAAGTGAAAAATTTATTCTCTGTCTATGGGATTCTCCAGGCAAGAATACTAGAATGTGTTGCCATGTCCTCCTCCAGGGGATCTTCCCAACTCAGGGATCGAACCCATGTCTCTTATGTCTCTTGTATTGGTCAGTTCTTTACCACTAGTGCCATCTGGGAAGCTCATAGAAATTCTAAGTATTCTGAAATACTATGTGATGGGCCATGTAAAATATTATCTTAAAAAAAAAAGCAGGTGACTTATTTAATACTCATTCTGAGAAAAGTTCTGTTTACAGTTTTTACTTTGGGGCTTTCTTATTTTGTTATTTGGGATTACCCAAAAGTGATCATTTATTTTTAAGTTCTTAACCTATTGCACGGGTCAAATGTTTCTTGGGGAATCCCACAGGTCATCCTTATAGAGTCATATAAGCACTAGAATTGGAATCTAGGAAATCTGAGGTCTGTTTACAGCTTTCACATTAACTGTGTGGCTTTAGGCAAATCGCTTTAACCAAACTGATCTGGGGAAAACCCCGAGTTTCATGAATAACAGATGACATTTTGAAAATGTTCTGTTAACTGCCTCTGGTCCCCTTTGTGAACCTGAACAAACCGGGTACTCTCTGTGTGCCTCGGTTTTCTCATTCATAGAGTAAGTTGAACCGAATAATTTCTGAATTCCTTTTAGTATTTCTATTAACTCAGTCCATAATTCACACTGAAAGAAGTGTATTTTAATTTTTCAAGGGTTTAAACATTTTTGGGAAATACTAAAGCCTTAACGTAAATATTTGTTTTTGTCACTGTTCGAGTAGGAAGATAAAATTGGTGAAAGGACAGTATCAGAGCCTGCCAATGTGTTTTATTCTATTTTCTCCAACTTGCACCTTTCTCTCTTCCTGGGTATCCAGGACTATGGTGACAGGATGCCTGGGGAATACAGACACACAGAGGCCTCCATAGGCTGACTCTCCCTTCCTCTGTTTTTTTGTTTTTAGGAAGTTCAAAGTAAAGATGAAACAAACTCTCCCAAGGATTTGTGTTATGAGCACTAAAAGACTGGCCCAAGTTTAGATCAGTTCAGTTCAGTTGCTTAGTCATGTCCGACTCTCTGCGACCCACAGCACACCAGGCCTCCCTGTCCATCACCAACTCCTGGGGTTTACCCAAACTCATGTCCATTGAGTCAGTGATGCCATCCAACTATCTCAGCCTCTGTCATCCCCTTTTTCCCCTGCCTTCAATCTTTCCCAGCATCAGTGTCTATTCAAATGAGTCAGCTCTTCACATCAGTTGGCCAAAATATTGGAGCTTCAGTTTCAACATCAGTCTTTCCAAAGAACACCCAGGACTGATCTCCTTTAGGATGGAGTGGTTGGATTTCCTTGCAGTCCAAGGGACTCTCAAGAGTCTTCTCCAACACTACAGTTCAAAAGCATCAATTCTTCTGCACTCTGCTTTCTTTATAGTTCATGTCACATCCATACATGACTACTGGAAAAACCATAGCCTTGACTAGATGGAACTTTTTTGGCAAGTAATGTCTCTGCTTTTGAATATGCTGTCTAGGTTGGTCATAACTTTCCTTCCAAGGAGTAAGCATCTTTTAATTTCATGGCTGCAATCACCATCTGCAATGATTTTGAAGCCCCCCAAAATAAAGTCTGACACTGTTTCCACTGTTTCCCCTTTTATTTCCTATGAAGTGATGGGACCTGGTGCCATGATCTTAGTTTTCTGAATGTTGAGCTTTAAGCCAACTTTTTCACTCTCCTCTCACTTTCATCAAGAGGCTCTTTAGTTCCTCTTCACTTTCTGCCATAAGGGTGGTGTCATCTGCATATCTGAGGTTATTGATATTTCTCCTGGCAATCTTGATTCCAGCTTGTGCTTCTTCCAGCCCAGCGTTTCTCATGATGTACTCTGCATATAAGTTAAATAAGCAGGGTGACAATATACAGCCTTGACATACTCTTTTTCCTATTTGGAACCAGTCTGTTGTTCCATGTCCGGTTCTAACTGTTGCTTCCTGACCTGCATATAGGTTTCTCAAGAGGCAGGTCAGGTGGTCTGGTATTCCCATCTCTTTCAGAATTTTCCACAGTTTATTGTGATCCACACAGTCAAAGGCTTTGGCATAGTCAATAAAGCAGAAATAGATGTTTTTCTGGAACTCTCTTGGTGGCTCAGAGGGTAAAGTGTCTGCCTGCAATGCACGAGACCCGGGTTCGATCCCTGGGCTGGGAAGATAACCTGGAGAAGGAAATGGCACCCCACTCCAGTACTCTTGTATGGAAAATAACATGGATGTAGAAGCTTGGTAGGTTACAGTCCTTGGGGTCTCAAAGAGTCAGACACGATTGAGCGACTTCACTTTCACCTTTCACCTGTTTGGAACTCTCTTGCTTTTTCGATGATCCAGTGGATGTTGGCAATTTGGTCTCTGGTTCCTCTGTCTTTTCTAAAACCAGCTTGAACATCTGAAAATTCATGGTTCAAGATTGTTAGCCAAAGAATTCCTCATCCCTTTATGAGAAAGGTGGGTCTGATCATATACATTTGACTTTCTTCAAAGGGTGTACTTGAAAAGAAACTATAAAGGGCACACAATTTCCTATGGTTTCTAGCACACACACACAAAAAGTGCCATTTATGACACTTCCAAATTTTCAGATGCTTATTTCAGAAGGAAAGGAAAGGATCTAAGGGACATCAGAGAGGAGAAAAACATGGCCTTTCACATCATGTGCTACGATGGAAGGAAGGGTTTCCTGAAGAAGGACAGGATGTCATGGATACTGCAGGATTGAGATATATCCCCTGGTATTTGTTCTGGAAAAGATGTTCTGTTCCACGTTTTGCAGGTCCCTAGTGTCCTGTGGTCATTTTATCCCTTTGTGTTCTCACTCCCTGCCCTCCTGGACCCTTGGAGTCTTCATCTTCTGCTTTGGGAAGGTAGGAGTGAGATTTTCCAAGTAATCCAGATTAAAATCCATTTTCTCACACAAAGTTGGTTGCATTTCATACAGTGTTATAGGTGAATTATGGGCTTCCTAGGTGGTACAGTGGAAAAGAATCTGCCTGCTAATGCAGGAGATGCAGGTTCAGTCCTTGGTACGGAGGATCCCCTGGAGTAGGAAATGGCACCCCCCTCCAGGACCTTTGCCTGGAGAATCCCATGGACAGAGGAGCCTGGTGGGCTACAGTCCATGGGATTGCAAAGAGTCAGACACGACTGAGTGATTGAGCACCAACTCACATTGGTGCATTATAGATGAAGTAGATTTTGTGAAATAAACCTGCATCCCTAACCAACATGTTTTTCCAGTAGTCATGTATGGATATGAGAATTGGACCATAAAGAAAGCTGAGTGCCGAAGAATTGATGCTTTTGAACTGTGGTGTTGGAGAAGACTCTTGAGAGTCCCTTGGACTGCAAAGAAATCCACCCAGTCCATCCTAAAGGAAATCAGTCTGAATATTCATTGGAAGGACTGATGTTGAAGCTGAAACTCCAATACTTTGGCCGCCTGATGCAAAGAACTGACTCGGTTGAAAGGACCCTCGTCCTGGGAAAGATAGAAGGTGGGAGGAGAAGGGGACAACAGAGGATGAGATAGTTGGATGGCGTCACTGACTCAATGGACATGAGTTTGAGTAAACTCTGGGAGTTGGTGATGGACAGGGAGGCCTGGTGTGCTGCTGTCCATGGGGTTGCAAAGAGTTGGATGTGACTGAGCAACTGAACTGAACTGAACCAACATGCATGCCATGATTCACAAGAGAAATTCAGATCTCAGTTCCAAACTACTACTCAGTCTCTATATTAAGGAACACTTGAAGATAATTTTTTATGCCCTTCCAAGTTGAGGTTAAGAGGTATATGAGAAATGAGGGTCCACTCTAATTATGTTTTGGTGCTTGATATCACCTGAGTCTTGGGAGAATCGGTTGCTGGTCTCTTGAGCTTCCATTTGCTCAACAACAAAGGCAGATGAAAAATTTCTACAGTGAGTTGATAGTGATGTGCCAAGCATCTTCACAGATGCAGGGCACAGATTTGTGGTTCCAATTATATAGAATGAATAAACAATACAATTCTGTTGTATAGCACTGCTGCTGCTGCTGCTAAGTGGCTTCAGTTGTGTCCGACTCTGTGCGACCCCAGAGACGGCAGCCCACCAGGCTCCCCCATCCCTGCGATTCTCCAGGCAAGAACACTGGAGTGGGTTGCCATTTCCTTCTCCAATGCAAGAAAGTGAAAAGTGAAAGGGAAGTCGCTCAGTTGTGTCCGACTCTTAGCGACCCCATGGACTGCAGCCTACCAGGCTCCTCCATCCATGGGATTTTCCAGGCAAGAGTACTGGAGTGGGGTGCCATTGCCTTCTCCGTTGTATAGCACAGGGAACTATATTCAATATCCTGTGGTAAACCATAATGGAAAATAATAAGAAAATATATATATATGTATATTTTTTTATATTGTTGTTCAGTTGCTAAGTCATGTCTGACCCCATGGACTGCAGAACACTAGGCTTCCCTGTTCTTCATTGTCTCCCAGAGCTTGCTCAAACTCATGCCCAGTGAGTCAGTGATGCCAGCCAACCATCTCATCTTCTGTCACCCGCTTCTCCTCCTGTCCTCAATCTTTTCCAGAATCAGGGTCTTTTCCAATGACTCGGCTCTTCACATTAGGTGGCCAAAGTATTGGAGCTTCAGCTTCAATCTTTCCAATGAATATTTAGCATTGATTTCCTTTAGGATTGACTGGTTTGATCTCCTTGCTGTCCATAGGTCTTTTTTTAGGGTCTTCTCCAGCACCACGGTTTGGAAGCATCAATTCTTCAGTGTTCAGTTTTCTTTATGGTCCAACTGTCACATCTGTACATGACTAATGGAAAAACTATAGCTTCGACTATACAAACCATTATCAGCAAAGTGATGTCTCTGCTTTTTAATATGCTTTCTAGTTTTTCAGAGGTTTTCTTCCAAGAAGCAGCTATGTATGTATCACTTTGCTGTGTAGCAGAAATTAACATGATATTGTAAGTCAATTATACTTTAATAAAATAAAAAATAAAGTATCTTCTAAAAATCCTTTTTTTAATTTTTATTTTGTACTCTGGCCACATGGAATTATTAATTACTTAGAACAGCCACTCTATCTCAGACCTCTGACATTATGCTCCCTCTGTATCCTTAAAGATTTAGCTCAACCATCATTTCAGGGAAAACTTTTTGAGCACCACATACATGTGCAACATAAACACACACAAGACAGTCATCCTGGAGCTTTCACACATCTGTGCTCACTACCATTACAGCATATATCTCACTGTGTTGAATCTGGCTCTTGAACTGTGGTCTCTCACTTTTTGAGAACATGGGTCACGCAGTTTGCCTTTGTGTCCCTGAACATTTGCATACCTCCTGGCATGGTAGGTAATACATGACTATCTCTTGCACAAATGAATGAATGCATGAAAAATGATAAGGATGTGTTCCTGCAAAAGTAAATCTCTATTTTCACTTTTTGTATGCTGAGAGATGCCCCTCTAATTCACAGCTCAGCTTACCTAGGCCAAGCATATCTTGAGTGAGTAATTGAGGCTGCTCCCTGTCCCAGAACTCAGCAGCAGGAGCCCTGCAGGGTGAAGCCACTCTCCTCCCCTCTCTTTCGTGCTGACACTCCCTTCCTTTGGACTGTATCTCAGCCCCGAAGGCACCAAGTAAGTGTTCTGCAGTCTGAGTCAGCCACTTCTGCTTGACTGCTGTCCAAGACTAGGATGAGAAACCACCCAGGTGCTCAGCCTCAGAAAACCAACAAGGTGGTCGGGGCCAAAAGAGGCCAAACTAACTGAGTGCAGAAGTACAGAGGAAGCAAGCTCTAGCCGAGAATTCAGGAAACTTGGTCTAGTTTCTCTACTGATAACCTGTACAACCTTCAGGCTAAAGTCCCTTCTCTTAGGGCCTAATCTCATCCTCTGGGAAGTAAGTGGGTTAAGCCCAATGAGCTCTAAGATCTTGTCTAATTCTCAAAATCTTGAGAGATCTAAGATCTTGTCTAATTCTAAGATCTGAAATAAAGAGCAGCCTAAGTATTTTCCTTACCTGAGAGGATAATGATTATTTGCTGTAGCAACTCTATCCACAGGGGAAGGGCCAGGAGCTCAAGTTCACTATCAGTGCTGATTCAAAATGTACACTCTTGGCCCTCATTCTATGATACTAGATTCTAAGAAAGTTTAGTTTCACAGCCTCTATGTAGTGGTAATCCTGTACTAGAACCAAGCAAGGACCATGGTCTACTTTGCATCTGCCACTTAAACAAGCAATTCAGGGGACTTGCCTGGTGGTCTGGTGTTTGATTGCACTCCCAATGAAGGGGGCATGGGTTCAATCAACCTTAGTTCCTTAGGTCAGGGAACTAAGATCTCAGATGGCATGCCCCAAAAAACTCCAAAATGAAACCAACAGCCTAGTCACTCACTATTCCAACCCGCACACCATGAGTGATAGTACCATGCCTTCTGCACCATCTATCTGCAGAGTCACCCTCCAAGCATTGCATTTGTGCGCTGTGAATAGGCTAGGATCAAGTACTGATTTCTTTGGACTAGAGCAATAAGAATAATAATAATAAAAGCAATACTACTACCAAGAGTACTGCCTTTTATTCAGTGTGTAATGTTTCCAAAACTTGTGCCGTATGCTCTGCGTGTTTACTCATTTTGTTCTCATAACCACTGTGTTTAGGAAGTATCCTATTATATCCTCCCAATACAAAATACAAAAGAACCCAAATTCATTGTTCAACCAAAATGTATAAACTGAGAAAGACAATATGACAATTTCAACCCCTCACAGGTGGATAGCATTTAAACTTATAAAGACCATTTGGCAACATCATTCAATTTGGTTTTTACTATGATGTAGTGGCTGAGTCACAACTGTTTATGCTTTAAGGAATGGAAACTTGAAGTGAGGTGAGATGATAATTCAGGTCACTTGATTCTCAGTCTTGGGCTTCACCAAGAAAACACCAATCTGTGCTGGATTCCTCAGAAGTAAAGAGGGATCGAAAGCCATGGGGTTTCCTGGAGAACTGACCTGAGGTCAGATACATGGTTTGAGGCTGAATTTCTGGAGTTTGGATTGAAATGGTGGGTGAGATCAGGGTATGAACAAATGCAGAGATGGCAAAGGACATGTGGAGGGGAATCGTTTTGTTCATGGTGTCGGGAGCCATGCACAGATAACACCAGGAGTGCACAGCCATAGCTATGCTGAACTCATTTTCAGCAGCACAGAGAAAGGTCCCAGAGAGCAGTAAGAAGAGAGGTCATTTCGGGCAGAGATATTTCTGTTTCCTCAGGGGCTTTTGGTGCTTATTCAACCTGAAACTTCTAAAATAACTCATTTTGTGTGGAATAGCAGATGTTCACATTCAATATATTTGCATGGCCTCATGTTATCTGTTGTTCTATGGCAATTTCTCTCCTTTTCTTTTACCTACTGTCAGGTCATTAGTCAAACAGAGTGAATCATGCATAATGTTTAGAAAAGAATTATATATCTGAATCCTTAGGACAAGGAAAACTGACATCTCAGCTTCTGGGTGGAATTAGACTTGCCAAATAAAGCTGGTGGTGGTCATTCTGTCCTTCAGTAAAAGCCAAAGCTTAGAAAATCCAAGGTTGCTCTTCTTTTGTGTATGCTTAGTCTCTAAGTGGTATCTGACTCTGTGACTCCATGGACTGTAGCCCACCAGGCTCCTTCTATCCACGTGGTTTTCCAGGCAAGAATACTGGAGTGGGTTGCCATTTCCTTCTCCAGGGGATCTTCCCCACCCAGGGATGGAATCTGTGTCTTTTGTATTGCAGGCAGATTCTTTACCTGCTGAGCCATCAGGGAAACCCCAAAAGAAGGGTGGATGAAATTCACCTTAAGAAACTAGGGGTTCTATTTAATTTGTGCTTTGGCTTCTCCTGATTTAGTTCTAGAAGTCTATATTTTGAAGGATGATCAACATGAAACATTGGAATCCTGGTAGGGGAAGGTGGGTGAATATGTCAGCAGTGAGGAAGATTTTTTAACATATGAGGGGTTAATCAAGTAAGCAGAACTATTAAGTATCATGGGGCCAAGTGTCTTAAGTGTTAGAAAAGGGAGTCACTAATATGGAAAAGGAAAAAAATAAGTAGAAGTATGGTGTTAGGTTAGAATTGAAGACAAAAATGTGAACTCACTGTTTTCAGTATAGATAGATAAATAGGTACACAGATAATTAATAGATATATAAATAAACGTAGGCATAAAATGAGTGTGTGTGTGTGTGTGTGTGTGTGCATTCCCTTGCAGTATTCACCAAGAGGACTTGGGAACAGTGTTGTTTACTTGTTGCTGTTTACTTAATAAGTCATGTCCAATTCTTTTGTGACCCCATGAACTAAAAAGGCTCCACTATCCATGGGATTTCTCAGACAAGAATACTCAAGTGGGTTGCCATTTCCTACTCCAGGGGATCTTCCTGACCTAGGGTTCAAACCCACTTCTTCTGCATTGGCAGGTAGATTCTTCACCACTGAACCAACTGGGAAGCCTGGGAGCAGTGGTATCCTTATATGAATGAGCATAATTATCACTTAATTCATGGTTTTGATACATAATTCTTCACTAAAAGAAACCAGGCATCTTTGAAGGAATGGTTATTTCCAGCACTTGGACAGGAAAAGCACATGATGGGCCTGGAACATTTTGCAATGGTGAAAAGTAAAGAGATACTCTTAGAATGGTAGGTACATGTCAAAAGCACAGAGATGCTAGCTTGACAAGCCCCTCACAGGCCAAATCTGGGTCAATTTAAGCACCCAAATAAATAATAAGGTTGGATTATAGGCATAGAATAAAATAAACACCTATGAATCCAGAAAATATAAATAAATGGTAAATGGGAATTTTTAAAGTCACATGAAGTAGAAATTTTAAAACAAGGCAAACTGTGCTAAGGCACCTATGCTAATAAAATCTGTGGTTAAAAAAAAGGTATCAGTAAATCCTTGAATTCTACTTCAGTTATATTTTAAATATCTTAGACTTAACCTCCGTTGTATTTAAGTAATATTATATTTGGCTTCCTTGGTGGCTCAGTGGTAAAGAATCAGCCCACCAATGCAGGAGACAAGGTTTCAATCCCTGGGTCTGGAAGATCCCTTGGAGGAGGAAATGGCAACCTGTTCTAGTATTCTTGCCTTAGAAATAACATGGAAAGGATCCTGGTGGACTGCAGCCCATGGGGTGGCAAAAGAGTCAGACATGACTTAGCAACTGTGGCTATAAACCCTATCAGCCCCATCTCCTTAAGGGACCTGCTCCTGCAGCTATACATCATGCCAGGTACTGGCAATTGCTTCTTCCACCTGCCCCTTGATGTAATGTGTGTACTTTATTATCCCTGACATTTTTTTCCTAAACATGGTCCATAGTTTTCTAAATTGCTGTTCATTAAGCTTTCTTCAACAACAGAGTGTCACGTGCTTTCTACTCAAACTCCAACTCACACGTTATCTAATGACTCCCTCCTATGAAAATTATACTTCCTCTCACCATTGACTCACAAGTTTATAGATCTTAATTTTCTATTACTTTGATAGATATCTTTTTAATTCTAAATAACAGACTGTAATTTCTATTTATTTGTACATTTTAGGTATCCATTGACTTCCCAAAGGAAAGATGAATAATTTAGCACCCCTGCAGTTCCTAAGAGAGAGGATTTGTCAGACAGCATGGAGCCGCGCATTCTTAAAATTATTAATAGAAAAATATGTTAAAACAGCCTTTGACTTTAGTCCTTCAATCACTATATCCTCCATTTCAGCTGGAACTTTATCTTCCATTGTATCTAAAAGTCTATTTTTACTTTATACATGATATTTAATATATATAAAATCATTTCCCCACTAATATATAAAAATGTATTAAATAATAATTAGGATATGCAAGTATCTCATGAAACAGAGTATATAATTTAGAAAACTGGGACCCACCTTTATGCTGATAACCTTATTTTGACATGAGCTTTTTAGAAACAGGCTTTTTTCATATTGAAATATCTGAACAGCCATTTGTAGAAATCTGATGCCATAGAATCCAACAAAGTATAGCACATGTGTGCTAGGACTTGGGCTAGATAATGCACTGGACAGAACTCAGATTCCTTCAAATTCTTTGACTTTGGCTGTTAACTGTCATCAATGAGCTGGGACACTGTCTATTGAAGGAGGGTGTATTGCAGATGCTCCCTCCACAGGCTCTGTCAGCTCAAATGATGGCAACACCATCCTTCCAGACCCTCTGACTAGTTATTTCAAAATTGTTCTTGATACCTCTCTTTCTCTCACCATTGCATTCAATCCATCAAGATATTCTGTTAGCTTTTCCTTCACCATTTATACCAAAAGACAGATGAGTTAGATTATTGATTTAATGTTATTTTAAGACAGGAGAGACTCATGGAAGTTAATGTTGTAAGACTAAAGTAGCAGGGCATAAATGTATTCTGACAAATTAGAAGATGTAAGCAGAAAAATAATCACCCACACAGATCCCTCCTGCCCTGAAAGTCCTGTTCTTTAGGGTCACATCAATAACATTTATTATAATGATGTTTGACTATGCTTTATGTTTGAAAATGCTGATGAAGGCACTTTCTTATTTATAAAAACATCCCTTTTTCTTAACCATGGGATACAACTCTTAGAGTCTCAGAAACTGAGTCCACGGTGTTTAAATCTGTTTCTGAGTTACACTGTTGGCATTTTTGCTTGTTATTTCACTACACTTTTACCAAATACTCATCCTAAGAGTTTTATTTTTGAGTCTGTTTAAAAGGATTATAATGGGTGAGGTTTAATTAAAAAAACTTTATTAAAATAATGCAGCATCGGCTTACATTAGCCATTATGAAGTTGATCATGACTAGTTTGAGAACATGTTTCGGGTTTGTCTATGACAAAGGCAGTTCTCACTGTCCTTCATTGGTTTGTATGTTTAACTAACACTTTTGTGTCTTTGTGATTGGGCTTGTTTGGATAAAGTTCCTTTGTTATTCCTGAATCACTCTTGCATTTGTTTATTTTTATCTTTCCAACTTGTTGAAGTAAAGGAGGTAATGAGAAAATTAGTCTATATCCTTTATTTTAGGAATATATTGAAACTCTGTTAAAGCAACCAATTTTCTCTCTCTTTCTCTCTTAGTTGAGCATATGGATAAATAAAAATGAAAAAATATCAAAGAAATAGAATTGTGGGAATTTAATAAAGCAAAAATGGTTTTAAAAAAGTTTTAAAATAACGTATCAGTAACAGGTAGTTTTGGAAAGCACTGGAGGTAAGAAAAATAGTTTATGAAAATAAGGAATCCATTGACAAAAAATTCAGGTTATATATGTCTCTTATATATATATATAAGAGACATATAATATGTCTCTTATATATATAAGAGACATATAATATGTCTCTTATAACCTGCGCTTTAATTGGTGGGAGTTGTCTTAAGAGTTATATAAGGCAATTCACGGTACATCTGATAGCTGATGTGAGGTGTAGTATGAAAGCAGAGAAAAAGTTTGGATTATTTCTAGGTTGGAGATTTATGTTTCTTAACTCTTAAATTACATATGGGACAGAGGGGTTAATGTGACCTAGTTTAGATACCTGGATTCTAAGCTTGGCTCTATGAGAACTAGCTCTGCCACCTTGGAAAAGTCATTTCCTCTCTATAAGACTTAGTTTCTTGTGTGGAAACTGGACCTTTAATCTGTCTTTATTATTCTACATCTTTCAACTGAGCAATATTCAGACTGGCTGAACTGTCTGAACTAAAATGTCAGAAAATCCTATTTGTAAATATTTCATTGCTTCTAATTGAATGCATACTTTTGGAAGTGAATAATAAAGGTTCAGAAGTACTTTGGTTTAGCCTTGCCTGTTAAGGGATATGATAGCCTTCAGAATAGCATGCTATTTTGCTAAAAAGCATAAATGTTTATTTACTTATACATCTAAGTAGCAGATTTCATCTACAAGTTCATAAGATAATCTAAAACTATAAATATGAAAGTTATAATATATAATCATACTTCAAACCATAGCTATGAATTATTGAGCATGTACTATATGCCAAAAATTTGGATACTTCACCTGTAGTTGAATTGTAAGAAGTCTATAGAGTCTAATATTTTCCCCACTTACAGATAATCCTTAGAGATGCTTAATGGTTGTTGAAGATCAAACATGCTAATAAATTACAGAATTTATCTCATTTTCCCCCAATAACTTACACTGTCACATTGAACAAAGCATTTCCTTCCTCTGGATCTTGGTTATAATCACCATAAATGGAAGGATTAAACAAAGTGATCTCTATTTGTCTCCATAGTCTTAAAATAACAAATTGTGAAGGCACTTCTCTGGACTTGTATCCCTTTTTTTCTCTCTCCATGTATGTACAAGTTATTGTGAATCATATTTTTAAAGCACCATGATGTGCTTTTTACTCCAAATGTTTCCTTTTTGACTCTTCTTCCATTCATCCAGGTAGGCATTCTTTGTATTGCCTCGAAGAAGAGATGACATAGCAGAAATAAAAGAGAAAACCAGAGTTAGCTCTTGGTTTTTGAGCTTTGAGAGTCTTAAATTTCACAGTGATGGGTAGAATTCACATGCTTCAAATGAGATTATGAACAAGATAGTGTGTGAGGGACAAGAGAGATGCTTCCTCTTCTGGAAACTTCAACAGATCCCCTGGGCTGTGGGACAAAAGATGTGGTGAGTGGCTGTGCTGATGTGGTGAGTGGGGAATGGAGTAGGTCCAAATTGACCTTGAGGGGCACAGAGGGTAGCAGCATCAGCAGCTAAAGACCTCTGAATCTCACTCGTGCACCTAAGATAGAACCTTTGCTGGCTGGGGCTTAGGAGCCACATGGGAATAGAATCAGAGCAATGACCACTCACTCAATATTCATTAGAATGAGAAATGGACATTGCCTGGGTTAAGGGATGTAGTTATCTACCTTTCTTTTTGGCATCCAGTGAACACAACAGTAACCAGCAAGGTGTCCAACAGAAGTGTTATCCTGCCTGATACTTTGCTTATTCACATCTGACTTGCTCCACGTATGGACTCTATTTTAATGTGCTAGAACATTTATAATGAAATATTACAAACTCTTCCACTGTAGATGGAGACTTAGATTAGGGGAAGTAGAAGGACCAAATGAAGTGTAAGACAAAGTTCCTTTGCTCCTCAATCAAACAGTCTTATTTGTATATGGGCAAGACCAAATGCAACCAGCTCTTGGTCTCTTCCACAAACTGATTCAGTGATAAAACATTATGAGTGTGTGTGTGTGTGTGTGTGTTTTCAGAGAATATCCCATGATTCACTATTCCCAAATGGCATTTGTTAATTGTTTGACAACCCTGGAAAGCATGCTGCTGCTGCTGCTGCGTTGCTCCAGTCATGTCCGACTCTGTGTGACCCAATAGACGGCAGCCCACCAAGCTCCCCTGTCTCTGGGATTCTCCAGGCAAGAATACTGTAGTGGGTTGCCATTTCCTTCTCCAATGCATGAAAGTGAAAAGTGAAAAGTGAAAGTGAAGTCGTTCTTCGCGACCCCATGGACTGCAGCCTACCAGGCTCCTCTGTCCCTGGGATTTTCCAGGCAAGAGTACTGGAGTACTCTTTTGTACTCCATTGTACTGCCATTGCCTTTTCCCAGGAAAACATAAACATTTGTAATTCCAAACACTGAGCACAGCCAGCACTAAGTAACAAAGAACCTAAAATAGTTATACATACTCCTTTAATGTACTGCTGGTGATGTGTACATATTGCATTGAAAGAACAAGATGAGATCTTTGCAAAAGAGAAAGATCTGTCTTTTGAAACTCTCTGGGATGAGAGTATTGGCAACTAGACATTTAGATGTAAGCTCATGGTACAATCTATTGTCCATGGCATACCTTTTTATCCAAGGTCATAATTCAAAGGGGCCAGTTGAGGGCTAGAACTTTGGCAGTAGCTCAAGTTAACTTTTATGTTCCAACCAAGAAATATTACCATTATGTTCTTGTTCCAGAAACCTGGAAACAAGGGGTCACCAGCTTCATCCTTTCCACCTAATTGCTCCATTATTCATCAAACACATATTGATTATCTATGTGAGTTGTTTTTCTGTGCAAGAATTGGCAGTGGTGCTGTGAGATGCTGAGGTGCATAAAACATGGCTGCTTCCCTCAAATTACTTTAGCTCTGCCTGGGAGAGAGAGGAACTCTGAGTCATATGATGCAGAGTATCCAATCCAACCACTAATTTTATGATCTTTTCTTGTGATATTAGATGTTTCTAGCAATTAAATACCTTATCAAATGATAAACAGTGATGAGCTGTTTTATTAAAAAAATATCTGTGATGAACTACCATGTACCAATTATATGCTAAGTGGAGAAGATACAGGCAAAATTGAAGACTGGACTCTTAATGAACTCATAGTCTGGTAGCTAAGTAAATCATTAATAATGCACCATAGACTAGATATGATGGCCAAAGAGGAATTCTAAATGTGCTTTGAATAACAGTAGAAATTATTAAAATATCAAAAACTTCTTAAAAGGCTATTTTGAATGGTCTAAAATAAATCTATGTTTATTTGGAAATGTGGTTTCTGGACTGTTTAGAAAACAAAAAAAAAACAGCATAGCAAGATGCAAAAGACTCAGTCCTTGAAATTCTAAGATCTGGCTTCTAGTCCTATTCTTTCTGTATGATTTCAACTCTTATCCACTCTAGGCCTTAGTTTTCTGTGCTGTAAAATTAAGAAGTTTGACAGATTAGTTTCTGACATCTGGGTCAATTCAATGACCACAACTGCATAGAAATCCCAGACTTCTTTGATTTCTATCTGCAAGGTCAATAGTGAAAAAAACCAACCTTGTTGGTCTAAAGTTACAGGACCAGCTGTATTAAGAGCTTCATAAAATGAACTGAGAGATGGAATGCAGAAACCAGAGGGACTTCCCAGGGAGCTAGTGAAAATCCCTTCTTCCCCACAGCCCAGTTCCTAGCTTCCATTTCAGATCTAACAGTTTTAATGAAGAGAAAGCTCCTGAAATGAATCTGTTTGAGAAGGCAAATTCTTAAAGATCCAGGACATCGTAATCCCTTGACCTGAAGTTGTACTGAATAGATGGATTAGGGTATTTGATGTGAAAGGTGAGACATCCTGAGGTTAGAGTCTTGAGGTGATATCACTGGTTTGGCCCCTTGCTTATGAGACCACAGACAAGTTCATTGCCAAGATATGGGAGCTTTTCTCCTTATTTGGTCTGTGATAGGTACTGGAAAATCACAACACTTATCACAAACAAAATATGGAGAAAACAAAACAGCTGTTTGTTTGCCTAATATTTTCTCTTGAATCACATTGAAGGAATGGTACAAATACATAGGGGCCATTTCTAACAGCTTTCTTATGAGAAATCAAGTCCCAAAAGATGAACTGCCTTTGTCTGGTCTACCTCATTTCTCCAGCTATTGATTTTGAGTTAATCTTGGCAAACTATTATAACTAATTTCTCTTATGAATGTATATTACTAAACTGAAAAGTTGTATTCCTGATATTTTCGGTTCCTTAGTATAAAAAATTATTCTATGGGTGTTTTGATCAAAACCAGTTTTGCGAACATTTTACATAGAATAAATAGAAGGGAGATTAATATTTTTATGTATCTTCTCACTGAAGATTATCCTATTAAATGTTTATGAGACTGGCTGATGGTTGGTCTGGTTCATTATATCAATGAGGTAGACTCCTGACTATCTAGTTCTCAGACAGGCAAAAAAAAAAAAAAAGCCTGCTGACTATTAGTTCTCTCAGTGCAAAGAGAAACACAAGATGAACTTTGCTCCTCTCACAGACTAACACAGAGAAAATCTTTCTTGAATTATCAAAGGACCAATATATTCTCTTTTCATTTATATTTTTCTAGCCAAATGTTCTTTCTCATGTGCCACAGGAGACTGCGCGATGCAAAGGTTTTAGTCACTAGAGGGAGATGTAATCACAAACTGCCTTTAGCAGGTTGGAGTCCATGGGACAGATGGAAAGGCAAACAAGCCAGGAAATTACTTGGTCCCATATCCTGCCAGAAATCTCAGTGGTAACAGAGCTCCAATGGGTATCTCATGTTAAGCTCACTCTCTGGTATTCTGATGGCTACTTACCAGAAAACAGCTCATCCATCCAAACCTATCAGGACCTTGCTATTGAAAAATTGGCAGTCTTAAAGGACCACAATTTCCATCTGTGTTTAAGTAAACACCTGTTACAGTTAGATGTCCTAGGTTGCTGAAACCTGGCCTACTTAATATTATCTTGAAATGTATGTTTTTTATGAATATTTATGGATCCCGTAAATACTTTTCTTTTTAAAGAAACAGAGTCTGGAATTCAGAGGGTATAGGAAACAAACGTGATCTAAGCCCCTCCCCTCCATTTATAGATGAAGAGACCGGATCTCACAGGAAATTTGTTCAAAGACACTATTTGGTAGCTACTTACTGGACTAGAATCTAAATCTCCCAACTCCTAATTCAATGTTCACTTTACCACCTTCCTTTCTGTATTTCTTGAGTACCTACTATTTGCTGGGTGAAATTAGTTATGTGAAGATGAGTGAGACCTGTCTCTCACCTAAAGGCGTGTATGATTTAGTGAAGGAGGCAGAGTATAGTAACAATTACTAGAAGACTCTGTAAGTTTCTACTGTGGAGGGACACACAAAGGCTATGTAAAAACAAATGAGCTATTAGTATACATGGTTTGGGTTGCTTGGACACACCGAAAAGAAACTTTTTCATTTAGGTTCAGTCTCTAAACCTTCCATCTCTGAGTACTTCAGCATCTACTGCTCTTTCTTTGAATTATTATGCTTTTTTAAATATTAGTAAATGCTGTTCAATGAAAAAAGTGTACATAAATATAGGTCATCCTACTTATATAACATAGGACATGAGTCCAGAAATGAAGTTAGAAGTATGTAGAATAAATGTTAATGGTGCTTGGCTTCTTTGGGTTTATATTATGGATGGATTTTATTTTTCTGGGCTTCCCAGGCGGTACAGTGGTAAAGAACCCACCTGCAATGCAGGAGACTCTAGAGACACTGGTTTGATCTCTGGGTCAGGAAAATCCCCTTGAGGAGGGCATGGCAACCCACTCCAGTATTCTTGCCTGGAGAATTCAATGGACAAAAGAGCCTGGGGGGGGCTACAATCCCAGGGGTTACAAAGAGTCAAACACAACTGAGCACAGTGTCATGTTTTATTTTGTATCTTTTTATGTATTATTATAGATATAATAGGTAAATATATTTTTAGTATAAAAATAAAATATGAAACTTGAAACACTAAAATATTTAGTAGAGCACATAGGTTAGTGATATTGGAATTAGGAAGGACTTTATAAACAAGTCCCAGAAGGCACAAAGCATAAAACAAAAATATCGATAGTTGTGTCTACATTAAAATTTAAAAACTAAATTTTTTTCATATTTATTTAATTGAAGGATAACTGCTTTACAGTACTGTTGGTTTCTGTTAAACATCAATGTGAGTCAGCCATAAGTATATGTATGTCTCCTCCCTTTTGAACCTCCCTCCAACCTCCCTCCCCATCCCACCCTTCTAGTTTATTGCAGAGCCCAGGTCTGAGTTTCCTATGACAGGATGCTGAGAATAAAAGGAAGTCAAAGATGGAAAGAAAACTCTTGCAACTCAAATAAATGGTAATGCATGATGAGAACTCTGTTCAGAATACTGAGTGGGTTGCCATTTCCTTCTCCAATGCATAAAAGTGAAAAGTGAAAGTGAAGTCGCTCAGTTGTGTTCGACTCTTAGCGACTCCATGGACTGCAGCCTACCAGGCTCCTCTGTCAATGGGATTTCCCAGGCAAGAGTACTGGAGTGGGATGCCATTGCCCTCTTCGAAAGAACTTCTAAAGTTAATGAAAAAATGTCAAATAACCAAATAGAAATATGATCAGATATTGCAAATTGGAATTTTGAAGAAAGAAAAAAACAGAGAATAATAAGTATCTAAAACTCTTCTAGCAACCAGAGAAATGTTCATTACACAATGCATTTCACAACCATCAGACTAGCAAATTGAAAACTTAGAAAATATCAAAGATTAATGTGGATGTGGTAGAAGGAAGCTTATATACTTCTTGGGGAGAGCAAATTGGAAAAATCACTATCAGCACAAATTGACAATAACAAACAGATTTGAATGTGCTATATTCTATGACTTAGAAATTCATTTCTAGGAATATTACAGAAATGCTCACATATGCACTTGAAGAAATATGTTCAAGAATAATCATTATGATAGAATTTGAAACACTGACACTGGGATAACTTTAACATCCATCAATGAAAGCATAGACATATAAACACAGTGGAATTCTAGGCAGCAATCTAAAAAAAATGAGCTTCATCTTCATGTACCAAGATGGATAAATATTAGAAACACAATACTGATGGTAAAAAGACAGTGGGATACATACAATATGCTAGCATTTACATTTTAATTAATAAAAGATTATTTGCCTGTTCTTATGTATGTATTGGAGAAAGCAATGGCACCCACTCCAGTACTCTTGCCTGGAAAATCCCATGGACGGAGGAACCTGGTGGGCTGCAGTCCATGGGGTCGCGAAGAGTCGGACACGACTGAGCGACTTCACTTTCATTTTTCACTTTCATGCATTGGAGAAGGAAATGGCAACCCACTCCAGTGTTCTTGCCTGGAGAATCCCAGGGACGGCGGGGCCTGGTGGGCTGTCATCTCTGGGGTCGCACAGAGTCGGATACGACTGAAGCGACTCAACAGCAGCAGCATGTATGTATTAAGCTTATAACGCATATGATGGAAAAGGACGTATATTAACAACAGAACAGATATGATCTCTGGGGAGAAATCAAGGGAGAATAGAATTTTAGAGGAGTGTAGGATAAATTTCTATCATGAACTTTTGATTCCTCAGCAGTTTTACATCTTTGAAAAAAACATTTTGTATTTCTTAAAGAACGACTGTACTTTTTTTCCAAAATATGTTTTTGTTTCTTTAAAATTCTGAAGCCAATATGGCAAAATACAACAACATATAAATCTGGTTGGTATTTATGTGTATGCCTGTTAATTATTTTCCATAATTTTGTATATTTTAAATATTTTGTGACACAAATTAAAACATTAACAAATCAAGCATATTGGATAATGACTTTGACAAATTGTAAAAAAGTGCATTTATAAATCTTTTGGAATATTGAACATTGGATATTTGATGACATGAAATGATTAATTTTAAAAATCTGGATAATTATTTTGTAACATAATAAAATGTTACAAAACACAAAATGTTACAAACATATGAAATATTTACAGATGATATTATGCCTGAGATTTTCTTCAAAATTATCTATAAACAGTGAAAATGGGTAGGAGTAGAAATATAATAAGATTGTCTTTAAGCTGATAATTATTAAAGCTGAACGAAGCACACATGAAGGATCCTTGCAAAATTTTAAAAAAGGAAGAAAGTTATAGGGGGGAAAATAAAAAACTATGTACAGTGCAAGTTCCCCTTCTAAACCATACCACTCTGATGTCAAGTCCAGACCTATTCCCTGAAGTCTTTGTATCTGAAGTATTTGTATCTGTAGAAATGGAGCTGTGTCCTTCTTACACACTCTATCACAATGAACATATTCTGTTGTTTTCTTCCCCTCACCAACAACGCTGACAGTACAGTTGTCCTCATATAATTATTAACACTGAATTAAATTCCATATAAGGACATGCCATATTCTCTTACCGATCTACAGGTTTTAAGTCCAATTTGAAACTTTATGAACGTCCTGCAACTAACATCCTTTTGTAAATGTTATAGACATTTAAAAATGCTTTTTAATTTTTAACACTTCTACAATTGACATATATTTGTAATATTTAAAAATTATATGCACATCATGAAAAACAAAATACACGAAGGCTTCCAGTGACAATCACCGTCTTAGCCTTTAACACTGTCCAGGACATTTCCCCTATTATGGGTTAAGTTCACCTGCTGGTTACTTCCAAAACCTTAAATAATGTGCTTATACCTCAATTATTTTTATTTGAAAATATTATATGACATCTTTTGATTCCCTAATTTTGAAAGATGAGAATTTAACATTATTACATGATTTTCATTTCTTCTCAATGTTTAAACTGTTTTTGTATTATTTTTCCTTCTCCTATTGATTATGTTTGTAGGTTTAAATGTAAGCTAATTAAGATTTTATAATATAGTATTTACACCTCTGTTTCTTGTTTCACCAATTTCAGACAGTGCTGCTTAGCTACTCACTATGGAAAGTGAGGAAATTAGTGTTCTTGTCTTTATTTTTACACGTTCCTTTCTAGCTCTCAATTCCTGCCAGCTGTACCTTTCAGGGTTAACATTTGTATTATGTTTCAAATCCTGAAAGATGATGGTGTGAAAGTGCTGCACTCAATATGCCAGCAAATTTGGAAAACTCAGCAGTGGCCACAGGACTGGAAAAGGTCAGTTTTCATTCCAATACCAAAGAAAGGCAATGACAAAGAATACTCAAACTACCACACAATTGCACTCATCTCACACGCTAGTAAAGTAATGCTCAAAATTCTCCAAGCCAGGCTTCAGCAATACGTGAACCGTGTACTTCCAGATGTTCAAGCTGGTTTTAGAAAAGGCAGAGGAACCAGAGACCAAAGTGCCAACATCCACTGGATCATCGAAAAAGCAAGAGAGTTCCAGAAAAACATCTATTTCTGCTTTATTGACTATGCCAAAGCCTTTGACTGTGTGGATCCCAATAAACTGTGGAAAATTCTAAAAGACATGGGAATACCAGACCACCTGACCTGCCTCTTGAGAAATTTGTATGCAGGTCAGGAAGCAACAGTTCGAACTGGACATGGAACAACAGACTGGTTCCAAATAGGAAAAGGAGTACATCAAGGCTGTATATTGTCACCTGGTTATTTAATGTATATGCAGAGTACATCATGAGAAATGCTGGGCTGGAAGAAGCACAAGCTGGAATCAAGATTGCCAGGAGAAATCTCAATAACCTCAGATATGCAGATGACACCACCCTTATGACAGAAAGTGAAGAGGAACTAAAAAGCCTCTTGATGAAGGTGAAAAGGAGAGTGAAAAAGTTGGCTTAAAACTCAGCATTCAGAAAACGAAGATCATGGCATCGGGTCCTATCACTTTGTGGGAAATAGATGGGGAAACAGTGGAAACAGTGTCAGACTTTATTTTTTAGGGGGCTCCAAAATCACTGCAGATGGTGACTGCAGCCATGAAATTAAAAGACGCCTACTCCTTGGAAGGAAAGTTATGACCAACCTAGATAGCTTATTCAAAAGCAGAGACATTACTTTGCCAACAAAGGTCCGTCTAGTCAAGGCTATGGTTTTTCCAGTGGTCATGTATGGATGTGAGAGTTGCACTGTGAAGAAAGCTGAGCACCGAAGAATTGATGCTTTTGAACTGTGGTGTTGGAGAAGACTCTTGAGAATCCTTGGACTGTAAGGAGATCCAACCAGTCCATTCTGAAGGAGATGAGCCCTGGGATTTCTTTGGAAGGAATGATGCTAAAGCTGAAACTCCAGTACTTTGGCCACCTCAAGCGAAGAGTTGACTCATTGGAAAAGACTCTGATGCTGGGAGGGATTGGGGACAGGAGGAGAAGGGGACGACAGAGGATGAGATGGCTGGATGGCATCACTGACTCGATGGACGTGAGTCTAAGTGAACTCCAGGAGTTGGTGATGGACAGGGAGGCCTGGTGTGCTGCGATTCATGGGGTCGCAAAGAGTCAGACATGACTGAATGACTGAACTGAACTGAACTGACCTGAAATAATTGTGAAGTTAAAGATGATGACTTTTGTACTTTGTATATACACTACTCTTAAAGTTGGCTACAGTAAGCAAGAGCATCATTACCATTCTATAAATCTTGGTCATCTCAAAGTTAAATATGCCAAAGTGTTTTAGAATAAATTTTCTTGTCTAAAAATGTAAAACAATGATCCCTTTATGTTACTTGGTATATAATTTTCTTAGAATCTGTGTTAACTAGATTCACTTTTTTATATCCTATCAATTGCTCAAAATCATGGTCTATTTAATTTACTTTATGTTCACATCATTATTCTATATAGCTTTTTAAAAATAGTACCACCTCTTTATTCTTAAAAATCAATAGCATGGCTTCATCTTATCCCCACATTTTTCAGGCTCTTGATCACACAGTCAATTACTTGGAAGTCTCTTTTTCTTCCTCTTTATCCTCTTGAGATCCTCTCTCCCAGACTCTGATGTCCCACTGCAAATAGGACTGCTTGTTCTCTACGCTTACTTGCAAAGGTATTGTCCTGGTGTGTTCTTGGATCAGAACCTCTCTTTGTTACATTCTGTATTTTCTTCTTTCTTCAATACATTCCTGTTTTCTTGGACTAATTTATCAATTGACTTGCTTATATAAGATGTATAGGAAACAAATTTCAGTGTTACTGCATATCAGAAAATCTATTTTGTAGCAACATTGGACTAAGAACTTGTTATGATAGAGAATTCTCTACTAAAATACTCTCCCCTCACAGCTTTGGAACCTATTTTTCCACTGTTTTCTAGTTTATAATGGTAGATGATGAGAAGTCTGGGGCCAGTTTTTTCCTCATTCTTCCATACTTTTCTTTCTTTTTCCCTCTATCCATTTTGGGGATTTTAAGATTTTTCTCATATCCTTGATATTCTCAAATTCTGAAGGTATGGGTATTAGGTATATTATTTAATTTATCCCTACACTGTCTACACTTTTAGCCTTCAAAATATGAAGACTGTTGTCCACTTTTACTTCTGTGAAATATTATTCTGTTATTTCTTTGATAATATGTTCCCACCATTTTTCTATTTTCTCTTTCTGAAACTTCTTTAGGTTACCTTGCTTCTTGATTGGTTTGCCTAGTCACTCATATTTTATTTTATCTTTTCTATCTATGTTTCTTTATCTCTGCATTCTAAGAGTTTCTTCCTTCTAACTATTCTTTAAATACTTTTATAAGCTTTTATTCCTATGAATTTTTAATCTCCAACAAGTCTTTCTGATTTTATTACTGATCTATTTTTTGCCTTCATTCTTATTTAATGCATGAACTGTCTTCTCAGATCTCTGCTGCTACTGCTGCTAAGGCACTTCAGTTGCATCTGACTCTGTGCAACTCAATAGATGGCAGCCCACCAGGCTCCTCTGTCCCTGGGATTCTCCAGGCAAGAACACTGGAGTGGGTTGCCATTTCCTTCTCCAATGCATGAAAGTGAAAAGTGAAAGTGAAGTTGCTCAGTCGTGTCCGACTCTTAGCGACCCCATGGACTGCAGCCTATCAGGCTCCTCCGTCCATGGGATTTTCCAGGCAAGAATATTGGAGTAGGTTGCCATTGCCTTCTCCAGCAAATCTCTCTAACAATATAATTACAAATAAAAACATTATTTCCATTTCTTGTGTCATTCTTGTGTCTTTGGGGTCAGTTTTTCTTTGTTCATCTTTTGTCCTTTTTGATGGCATTTTCTACAAGTCTTGTTGCTATTTTGTTCTGTTCATAGATAAATATGAAGGATTTAATTAGATTTCAAATGGTTATTTGGGTTGATGAGCATTCCTCAGTGTATCAACAGGCCACATCTGATGGGAAACTCTTTTCCACATCATAAAAATTATTTCTGTAAATAAGAAATTCTTAGATGCAATGTGATATGCTGGATTCAGTCTTGGAACAGAATAAAGATATTAGTGTGAAAACTAGTGAAATCCAAATAAAGTCTGAAGTTAAGTGATAGCAATATGTTAATGTAGGTTTCTTGGTTTGGACCAATATGTAAAATATTAACGTTGGAATAAACTGAGTGAGAGTTATATGAGGACTCTCCACTATATTTTCAACTTCTCTTTACATCTAAAATTACTTCAAAGTAAAGTTTACTACTCGCACACAGAACTCTATTCCCTCTATTTCTTTTCTTGGCTCAGGCTATTTTATCAGAATTGTCAAGACTTTAACTGGCTTCTGAGGTGGCACTAGTGGTAAAGAACCCACCTGCCAAGGCAAGAGACATAAGAAACATAGGTTTGGATCCATGGATTGGGAAAATCCCCTGGAGGAGGGCAGGGCAACCCACTCCAGTATTCTTGCTAAAAAGTCCCATGGACAGAGGAGCCTGATGGGTTACAGTCCATAGGGTCATAAAAAGTAGGACATGACTGAAGTGACTTAGCACACATGCAAACTTCTTTAATAAATATTTATGAAGCATCTACTATGTGTCAGATATGGCAGTAGATACATGGAGGATACAAAGATGCATAAGTGTTTTAATTTATATTTATGGAAGTCAGATTTTAAGAAAGACATGAATGCCATTTATAATTTTGCATTTATATTTGCTAGGCTGGTAGCTTTGCTTTGTAGAATGGAATGTAATAAGGGCCCACTTATTAGGTAAAGAAGTAAAACATGTTTTATCTTTAAGATTTTAGCTATCTAAGCAGTTTCTTATTTAGAGTAGACACACATGAAAGATGAAAATAGTGCTCTATTTGTGGAGGTAGGGATAGCCTGTAATTCTGCCTTAGTGCCTAATGCAATGTCATATGTATAGTAGGACTTTGAAGATGTTGAATAAAAGATGAATTTCTTCAATAAGTACACAATGCATGCCTACCATGACCTAGGCATAGCTTTTACATTTGAAGAAAATACATGAGTATCAAAGAGGAGAGGTGATCTCTTAAAGGTAAATGTTGAAAGTAAAGGGGTGACAAAGGTAATAGTACAGAGGATACAAGAGATCCAGAGTCAATACACTTAGGTTAGAAACTGGTTCTGTCACTTACTGTCTCTGTCATCAGATTTGTCTTGTGTCCAGTGGGGTTTATAATATTAACTCTCAGAATGTGTTTGTGGTGACCTCAGTCGCTTAGTTGTGTCCGACTCTTTGCAACCCCATGGACTGTAGCCCGCTAGGCTCCCCTGTCCGTGGGATTTCTCAGGCAAGAATACTGGAGGGGATTGCCATTTCTTACTCCCAGGGATCTTCCTGACCCAGGCATCAAACCCAAGTCTCTTGTGTCTTTACAGGTATTTAAACAAAACAATATATCTTAAAACATTTTGGGAATAAAACTGCTAATCAAAGTAGGCATTTTAATATACACAGATCCAAAATAAAGTAAAACCAATTTTCATTACTTAGTCTCTTTAAAAAATTTTGTTCAGGAAAATATTAATAAATACATTTGGAACATATTTTAAAATATTTTTAACAAACTGGAAGTCAACTTTTGAAGTTTTTTTTTAGCACTGCCTGTAATAGTGAGTCTAAAAAATTTCAGTTTTATATTTTAAGAAAAGTGTTGACAAATAATGACTTCATTTCAAGGTAAAAGTAGGTTCTGGTTTTTTAATTTTTAAATTGCTATCAAATATGTCATGCATCAGCTTCACAGACATTCTTTTTCATGTTTTAGAGTATGCTCTCCATTGCTACATCACCCCTAAGTGTGGTGGCCTTGAACAACTCCTTGGTCATAAAAAGTTGAGAAGCAACCTAACCAACAGCCTCTTGTAGGTCAGAAGGTTCAATTCTGAAAAAGTCAGTATTCCTTCACTTAATACAAACACTGTGTGATCTCACATAAAAGCAAAACAAACAAGACAAAAACAGACCTACAGAAATTGAACTTGTGGTTTCCAGAGAGGAGGAGGGTGAGGCTTTGGGTGAAATCAGTGAGTGGGATTAAAAGGTACAAACTTCTAGTTATAAAATAAACAAGTCACAGAGATGTAATGTATTGCACACAGACTTTAGTCAATCATATTGTAATGATTCTATGTTGAGACAGATGGTTACTAGATTTATGTGGCAATCATTTTGTAATATATTTGACTACTGAATCACTAGGAAACCAGCATAGTATTGTACTCGACTATATTTCAATTAAAAAAAATTAAAAACTTAAACTTATATAAATAGTGATCAGTACCAAGGGCTGGCGGGTAGGGAAGAGAGGAAGGAATTGGGGAGATGTTGTTGAAGGTATGGGTGCTTGCTAAGTAACTTGGTCATGTCTGACTCTTTACAACCCTATGGATTGTAGCCCATCATGCATCTCTGTCCATAGGATTCTCTAGGCAAGAATACTGGAGTGGATTGTCATGCCCTCTTCCAGGGGATCTTCCCAACACAGGAATTGAGCCTGTATCTTTTATGTTTCCTGCATTGGCAGGCAGGTTCTTTACCATTAGTAGCACCTGGGAAACCCCAAGGTGTATAAATTTTCAATTGTAAGATGTGTAAGCTCTGGGAATCTCTGTATAGCATGATAATTATAGTTCATAATATTGAATTATATACTTAAAAGTTACTGAGAGTAGATCTTAAGTGGTTTTATTTTTAAAATCAAAATATTATGTACACAAAGACTATATATATTATATTTATATGGCTTAAAGAATGCTGGACTGGATGAAGCACAAGCTGGAATCAAGATTGCCAAGAGAAATATCAATAACCTCAGATATGCAGATGACACCACTTGTGGCAGAAAGCAAAGAAGAACTAAAGAGCTTCTTGATGAAAGTGAAAGAGGAGACTGAAAAAATTGGTTTAAAACTCAACATTCAGAAAGCTAAGATCATGGCATCGGGTCCCATTACTTCATGGCAAATAGATGGGGAAAGAGTGGAAACAGTGGCTGACTTTATATTTTTGGGTTCCAAAATCACTATAGATGGTGACTGCAGCCATGATATTAAAAGATGCTTGCTCCTTGAAACAAAAGTTATGACCAACCTAGACAGCATGTTAAAAGCAGAGACATTACTTTGCCAACAAAGGTCCGTCTAGTCAAGGCTATGGTTTTTCCTGTAGTCATGTATGGATGTGAGAGTTGGACTATAAAGAAAGCTGAGCGATGAAGAATTGATGCTTTTGAACTGTGGTGTTGGAGAAGACTCTTGAGAGTCCCTTGGACTGCAAAGAGATCCAACCAGTCCATTCTAAAGGAAGTCAGTCCTCAATGTTCAAAGGAAGGACTGATGCTGAAGCTGAAACTCTTTGGCTACCTGATGCAAAGAACTGACTAATTTGAAAAGACCCTGATGCTGGGAAAGATTGAAGGTGAGAGGAGAAGGGGACGAAAGAGGATGAGATGGTTGGATGGCATCAGCGACTCAATGGACATGAGTTTGAGTAAACTCCAGGAGTTGGCAATGGACAGGGAGGCCTGGGGTGCTTCAGTCTACAGGGTCACAAAGATTTGGACACGACTGAGCAACTGAAAGAATGATAGCACAGTTTTTGCTCATAAATCTATTCTATTCCAAATTTGAAATTCCCCAAGTGCTCATCATCTATGAAGAATCTTGTTCCCCCTCATCCAGAGGTTTCCACTATCCTGAATGTTAATTATTCTTTATTCTCTTCTTTAGTAAGTTTCACCACAGATACATGTGTCCCTAATTATATACGGTTTAGCTTTTTTGATCCTTATATAAATGAAACCCTATTGTACATAGTCTTCTGTGATTTTTTTTTAATTTGACATTATGCTTTTGAAATTCATTACTACTGATCCATGCAACTGTAGTTCATTCATGTGAGTATATTTGAGTCGTGTCTGGTTTATTTCTATTGTAAGCAATGCTGCTATGTGCGTGCTTTCATGTGACTAGTAGGTGCACACATACGATATTTACCTTTGTTCAAGAATATTTAGGTATGGAAATGCTAAGTCCTAAAATATAAAATCACACCTTGAAGTGTAACAGCTAATCAGACTGCCTTTTTAAAATGAACTTGAAAGTGTTAGTCACTCAGTTGTGTCTGATTCTTGATGACCCCATGGACTGTAGCCTGCAGGGCTCCTCTGTCCATGGAATTCTCTAGGCAAGAACACTGGAGTGGGTTGCCATTCCCTTCTACAGGGTATCTTCCCAACCCAGGGATTGAACCTGGGTCTCCTGCATTGCAGATGGTTTCTTTACCATCTCAGCCACCAGGGAAGCCTTTCTAAAATGAGTGTGCCAAAATTCTCCCACCAGCAGTTTGTGTGTGTGTATGAGACAATTTCAATTACTTCGTATCTTTGAAAGTAGAAGCCATCTTTTTCATTTATGTGTTCTGATATCCTAGCACAACACTTGGGCCATGGTGGGTCTAGTGTAATGGTTGTTGGTCAAATGAATCAATGAAGAGAGATGATTCTTAAGTGAGACCTCAGAAAGAGGACATGGATTCTTCTAGGTTTTGTTATAGAATTCATACTCTTTTTTCTCCCAGTGGAAAGTGACAGATGACCTTATTGATAAAGAAGGTATTTGTTGGCAAAATTTCATTTTTTTTTTTGTATTTGGTAAATGCGGAGTTACTTTACAGCTTGTACTTTGATTCTTGCTAACATTGTTCCTTGCATTCTTCCTGGCTTGAACAACACTTTTTCTTTTATCATTTTTAGTACTTAAGGAATGAATGTTCATGAGAATTGAATAAGAAACTATAGTTAAAGATAGTTTTTGTACATTATCATCTGAAATTGCAACATTATGAAATAACCACTGTCAATATGGTGTGGATGCACCATGGTCTATTTAATTATTCTAAGGTCATTTTGATGTTAGTGACTTCAAGGCTAAAGGAAGTAGCTAGGGGGAATGTGCTTATTCACATGGAATGCATATGGAGTGACACAACTCTTTGGTTTTAAAAGCAATCAGACATTCGAAGCAGCAGCATGGACTTTCAGAACATCAGAGCAGGGAGAGAATTACAGAACATTTAAAATCATTCCCTCAATTTCCATAAGAGTCAAGAATATTAACCTCAATAATAATGGTTACACTTCTTCCCTCTGAAACTCCAGATTATTCCTGAAGTGCTAAAGAAAGGTCAAAGTCTTCAGTTGGGCATGCAAGAACTTAGTATGGTTCTCTTTCCAGTATGCCAGATTCAGTTAATACAATACGTTTACCACCTACTACATGCCAAGCTCTGTCAGAGTCCTTTTACTCATGTCTAATAAGAACAGTGATGCAGTTGTTTATTGCTACCACCAAAAACCACTTGCTTTTACAAATGAAGAAAATGAGGCTGGACGTTCAGCACTTTTTGCTGAAACTTCAGAATAAATCACCACAGTGCCTGGAGAAATCAAGTGTCCTGATCCCCAGGGCACTACACTGAGATAATTCTATTCTAGGAACACATTCTACTTTCAGTGAACTGAGAGCAAGTGTCACCTAGATTTTCCACCTAGCATTATCCTTACCCATTAGGCCTGTCTCTCTTCTTCAGTCACTCTCAGGTGGCTTTGATTTCTTACCTTCAACTTGTCTTCAGCCTGACATGTGGCTGTGACACAAGAAGCAAAGAAGGCTGGGGGCAGAGGTAGGGAGTGCTGGGGAGGGCTGGGGCAAATGAAAAGTAGATGACTGGATGCTGTTTTTGTTCTGATATTATTGTCTAGTTAAGATCCAAGATGCTATCCCTCTCTTGTTGCTGTGTATTCTTTGCTTTGTAACTCAGAAGTGTTTATCACGACAAGCTGTGAGCAGATGGACTGGAGAGAGGAGAGAAATTTGACCCAAGAAAGATGTCACTTAAACAGCTGAGGCTAGTATTTCACCAGATGTCCAAGCATTTAACCTATTAATGGCTTTATGTAGATCAGTAGCCATGCTTCCACTGGCTGAATTATTAACTTTTTTTATGCTGAGTTAATGGTATTAAGTATTTGCCTGTTATAAAACATATTTTGTTTTTAATGGCATTTGTATTTAGCTTTCTTTCGGATGCATTCATCAATCCAGAGAGATGGTCATGATAAATATCATGACTCTAAGTTTTCAAAAAAGGCAATTGAGGCCCAACATGTCCAAAATGACATGGAAAGAAAAAGAAGAGTTGAGAGGGAATCTCTCAGCAATTACCTGGTCCAAAACCCAGATTCAACAGATGAGGGAACTGAGGTCTAAAGGAGTGAGTGATTTGCTGAGCCTCTCTTAGTACATGGGGAGTTCATATGGGACTTGAACCCAGGCCTCTCCTTACAGCCCCAGGGTCTCCTCCCCCAATTTTTCAGTCCCTGCCTTTACACTGTTCCAACATGCTTTCCTTACTAGCTGGCAAAAAAAGCAATTCAGTGTGCTGGCTGAAGATGAAGGGAAAAGGGACTGCCATGTTCTATCCAGTCATCCTGCACAGTTGTATCAACCTTCAAAAGCCCTACTGACTCTTAATAAGTAAATGGATTACCTGGAAAGATTGAAATCAAACATTCCTAGTAATTTTGAGAATTGTTTAACTTTCTGGGCTTAAAAAAAAAAAAGTTCATCTCTGACTTAATCATTCTGCCAACATTTGGGGGAATGGAAAAAAAAATTCTGATTTTCAATTTTCCCTAAAGTAAAAAAGAGAATTGAGAAAACTAGTATGGAATGAATAAAATAATAATGGATCAATAGTCGAATAACTGGGATCTGAATTTCAGATTTGTGTTCCTCTGATTCTCTGAGTCTCAATTTTTTTATTATGGAAAATAAGAATTAATAACAGTCTTATCTACTTCCTGGGATGATGGTGAGACTCTGTGGCTAATCATTGTGACTGCTGTATGTAAATTTAAAACTATGCTACACTAATATAAGGTAGTGTTAAAAATAGCCTTAATGGCCATCTCTCCTTTGGCATAATGAGAGAGTCAGGAGAGCTTAGCAGCTCAGACAACAGACTGAGGAGTTATATTATCTGGGTTGAAATTACAGTTTTATTGTTTACCATCTGTGTGACCTTAGGCAAGTTATTTAAGCTCATCGGTAAAATATGGGTAATAACAGAATATCCCTCCACGGCTTTGCTATGAAGATTAAATGGGTTAATGTAAGTAGAATTCTTAGATTAAAACTTTTTGCATTTTGCATGCTAAGTGCTATATAAGTGGTAGTTAAATAAATAGTTTGTAAAATATATTAATACTTCAAGACAAATGTTATGTTAGGGAGAATAGGGGTGTTTTCTTATGGTTTCGCTTTAGCTGTCTTCCTATCTCAATTTCTAGCCACAAGCCTTTACTTACATTACATAAATAACGTCTGACCTTCAGGGACCTTACATGAATTCCTACCCAAACTCCTTCAGTTCATTTCAGTTGCTCAGTTGTGTCCTACTCTTTGCGACCCCATTGACTGCAGCATGCCAAGCCTCCCTGTCCATCACCAACTCCCGGAGTTTACTCAAACTCATGTCCATTGAGTCAGTGATGCCATCCAGCCATCTCATCCTCTGTCATCCCCTTCTCCTCCCACCTTCAATCCTTCCCAGCATCAGGGTCTTTTCAAATGAGTCAGTTCTTCGCATCAGGTGGCCAAAGTATTGGAGTCTCAGCTTCAGCATCAGTCCTTCCAATGAATATTCAGGACTGACTTCCTTTAGGATGGGCTGGTTGGATCTCCTTGCAGTCCAAGGGACTCTCAAGAGTCTTCTCCAACACCACAGTTCAAAAGCATCAATTCTTCATCGCTCAGCTTTCTTTATAGTCCAACTCTCACATCCATACATGACTACAGGAAAAACAATAGCTTTGACTAGACAGACCTTTGTTGGTAAAGTAATGTCTCTGATTTTTAATATGCTGTCTAGGTTGGTCATAACTTTCCTTCCAAGGGGCAAGTATTGGTTAATTTCATGGCTGCAGTCACCATCTGTAGTGATTTTGGAGCCCCAAAATGTAGTCTGTCACTGTTTCCACTGTTTCCCGATCTATTTGCCATGAAGTGATGGGACCAGATGCTATGATCTTAGTTTTCTGAATGTTGAGCTTTAAGCCATCTTTTTCACTCTCCTCTTTCGCTTTCATCAAGAGGCTCTTTTGTTCTTCTTTGCTTTCTGCCATAAGGGTGGTGTCATCTGCGTATCTAAAGTTATTGATATTTCTCCCGGCAATCTTGATTCTAGCTTGTGCTTCATCCAGCCCGGCATTTCTCATGATGTACTATGCATATAAGTTAAGTAAGCAGGGTGACAATATACAGCCTTGATGTACTCCTTTCCCGATTTGGAACCTGTCTGTTGTTCCATGTCCAGTTCTAATTGCTGCTTCTTGACCTGCAAACAGATTTCTCAGGAGGCAGGTCAGGTGGTCTGGTATTCCCATCTCTTTCAGAATTTTCCACAGTTTGTTGTGATCCACACAGTGAAAAGCTTTGGCATAGTAAATACAGCAGAAGTAGATGTTTTTCTGGAACTATTCTTTTTCGATGATCCAACAGATGTTGGCAATTTAATCTCTGGTTTTTCTGCCTTTTCTAAAACCAGCTTGAACATTTGGAAGTTCACGGTTCACATATTGTTGAAGCCTGGCTTGGAGCATTTTGAGCATTACTTTGCTAATGTGTGAGATGAGTGCAATCCTGCTGTAGTTAGAGCATTCTTTGGCATTTCCTTTCCTAGGGATTGGAATGAAACTGATCTTTTCCAGTCCTGTGGCTACTGCTGAGTTTTCCAAATTTGCTGGCATATTGCATGCAACACTTTCACAGCATCATCTTTTAGGATTTGAAATAGCCCCACTGGAATTACATCACCTCCACTAGCTTTGTTCATAGTGATGCTTCCTGAGGCCCACTTGACCCAAACTTCTTGAAAAGCTTCAATTATATGACCTTTGTTAGAGTTCCTGAAGGCGTCAAAGTGGCTGGTCTTCCCAGGTCTACGATAGACCAGATGGCCTTGAGAGGGTCTGCTGGATCAAAACACAGGTTCCATAACATTGGGAACACTGCCTAATAATCTCAACATTGCTATGCTGACTTTCAGGAGCAGAGAGAGTCTACCCTGGGAAGTCTGAATCTCCTTCAGTTTGAGACCCATGGCTTGTTCCCTATAAACCAAGACACACAACATCTGCTCTGGGCTGAAACCTTATATTGGCATTCTTGATGCATTTGGTAATGTTTATACTTCTCTGAACTGCTGCCTCCTGACTCTTGGTCTAAGAATTTAGTATGTATTCTCTTATTTTTAATGCTTAAACTTTGAGGTAGCCACTGTGATACAACTCACTTTACAGATGAGGGGAATGAGGTACAAAGTGTTAGATAACTTGTTTAAGGTGATACACTAGAAAATCTAAGCTTGGAACCTAGAGAATCTGGAATACTTGGAGTAGCTTAGATTAATTCTACACTCATTTCGATCATTGGAACTTAGCCAGATGGCTCCATCTAAATGCAAAATGGGCTAGGAATTCACTCTCCAGAAACAACCCCACCCTATGGAAAGGGAGCATGAATATCAGCTACAGGAATAGGTTTTCCTTTATAAATCCACATTTATTACTAAATTATTTAGAATGATTTTCCCAAAATATAAAGAACTATGAATGAATACTTTTATACATTATTGAAATTTACTTTCCAAAGAGTTCACATGGTAACTGATAGATGTGCCTATTTCACTGCACACTGGATAATTTTATGAATTGTCATAAAAATGTTTTTAACTTGGTAGTTCAAAATTGTATCTCATTTTAGATTGCCTTTTCCAATTACAAGTGAGAGGAGCATATTGCCCTGTGTGTGAGCCAACTTTGAAAGTTTTCCCTTTTTGTTATGTTTATTTTCCCTCCATTTAGTTTAGTTTCTTTTTTTTGTATTAATTTTGGTAGATCTTTATCAACAAGTATTTGGTTCTGTGAAATTTTCAGAAACAGGTTTTCCAAGGTTATTTTAGTCTTATTTGCTGCTATTAGTTTTGTACTTTAACTGTATGAAAATATAAAAACTATTATATGTTTATCTATGCAAGTTCATAAAATACACTTGTGCTTTTATTTAACCATGATTTTATTCTGTCTTTACAAATATTTTTAAAGGTTTAACTCTAGAAGTTAAGAATTCACAGTATGAGTAGGAATCTAAATTATTTTTATCCAAATGGCAAACGTGCTTCCCAGTTCTATGCACTGATTAGTACATTTTCTACTTTTGATTTTCGATGCTTCTCTTTCTGTAAGCTATCTTTATCTATAATGTGGTCTACATCTGAATAACTTATTCTGTTTCACTGAAATATATATTCTTAGACTAATATCACATTATGACTTTATCATATATTCTAATAATGAGAGGGTTTTCCCTCTGATATGAATCTAATTATTCATAATTTTAAAAAATCTTGATTTTTTTTCCTTCTAAATAAACATTAGGGAAAAGTTTTCCCAGATAAAATATAGGGTTTGATTTACCATAAACTATAAATAAATATATGAAATATAAGTATTTACCAAATATTTAGTACTAAACTAGAACTAAGTTCTAAGTCCTTAAGGCAGAGAGAATGTGTTACTTGGTGCTTTAAGAATTACCAGGAATTTTTCAGGCAGAATAAGATTTGGTCATAATGAAAGACTTTAACATTATAAGTTTGTAATACAGTAAGATATCAGAAATAATCACAATACAATTAATTAGGTAGCCTTATTAGATATGGAGCTTACTAGGTAGCTTAGTGGTAAAGAATCCACCAGCAATGCAGGAGCTGCAGGAGACACGGGTTCGATCCCTGGGTTGGGAAGATCTCCTGGAGGAGGAAATGGCAACCCCCTACAGTATTCTTGCCTGGAAAATTCCATGAACAGAAGAGCCTGGTAGGCAATATTCCATGGGATTACCAACAGAGGGACATAACTGAGTAATGCAACATGGCTACTGATGGATGGAATGGATTTTTAGATAAATATCCAACTTTGAATACAAGAAAAAAGTGCTTTCTGAAGTCTTCAAGTATCATTTATAATAATATTTAACTATTATTAGTAGTAGTATTAATAACTTTTTCATAAACAATAATATTTTAGAGGAGAAACTTCACTATGATAAACAAATATAAAATGATAGCATTTAAAGATTATTAAAATCTTTCATATAATTAAATATTGGGTAAAGGAAAAAGCAATTTACTTATTTATTAATTTTTACTGGAGTACAGTTGCTTTATGAAGCAATTTATTTTTAAAAAACCTATGTAACAATACTTGCAATTTAGACAGAAATACAGAGATATACTACATGCGTGTGTGTGTGTGTGTGTGTGTGTGTGTGAAAGTCTTCTAAGTCCTCAGAACATAGCTACATTTTCTCTTTTGCTACAGAATACATTCATGCCTTCCAAGTTAACTTATGCTTCTATTTGCCTTAAAATGAAGAGAAATCTCCATGGTTCTTATGCAGGCAAAAATTTAGTATCATCTGAGTTTAGTTTTTACGGGTCAGTTGACTTCCGAATTAAATAATAATAAAGGAACTGTATGAATTAAAGAGAATAAAAGTATGTAGATCTTTTCAGAAGGTTTTTCAGAAACATTTTTTCAATTTTAATATATGTACATACATACACATTAAATAGATCATATTTTGTAGTAGTGCCCACTAAGGCTTTTTGTAGTTTCAGTATCTTTACTGAACAGTGGAACAAAGACATTATAAGACACTTGTGAAGCACTCTGAATGCAAAAATTAAAAGCTTTTATAATTCTCTCTCCCCACCTCAGTCTTTTACCTGACAAGCAAATAACCTGACATTTTTTTAAAGCAACATACCTTAAGGAGTTTTCCAAAATATGCTACTTATCATCCAGAGAAAAACAGATTTGATTTACATTTGTATTTCATTAGTTACCTAATATTTAATTAAATCATATTAAAAAGAAGAGACTCATAAAGAGATCTGAAAACAAACATATCTGATCCTCGATAGCCCAATTGGAAAGATTCACTGGACTAGTGACCTAGAACAGTAAATCTCAAAGAATGGTCCCTGGACCAGCAGCATCAGCCTCATTTGCAAACGTGTTAGAGACGCAAATAAGAGAGTCCTTCTGAAGACCTACTGTATCAGGAGTTTTGAGGTGAGACTCAGAAGTCTGTGTCTCATTTGCATTTTTACATTTCTACATGCTTATATTTTATATTTTATTGTTGAACATTATCTTTCTGATTTTTAAAACCTAATAAGCTTGTCTTTGTGGATTCGTATATGGGTAAGTATGTCTCCTATGGCTCAAATGGTAAAGAATCTGCTTGCAGTGCAAGTGACCTGGGTTCAATCTCTGGATCAGAAAGATCTCCCAAAGAAGGGCATGGCAACCCACTCCAATATTCTTGCCTGGAGAATTCCATGGTCAGAGGAGCTTGGTGGGCTACAGCCCATAGGGTTGCAGTCAGACACAACTGAAGAGACTAACACCCATAAAGGTTAAGAACCACTTGGCCTCAAGTTGGCCTGAGTAGTCTAGCGACTGGGAGATTGTTGTGTGGCAGACCGGAAGAAGTCTGTTTTATGTCTCAGGCTTTGCTTTCAAGTCTTCTCACTCTCACTGAAAGTTGGCAGGTCCTCTTTATAGACTGATGCTTGAGACTTAAATGCTATGCACAGGCTTACCAGAATTCCCAACTCTGAACAAACAGTCACAAAATACTTGCTTTTATTCTTAATAAGGGGGGCTTTTCTAGGCCTTCAGGTAAGAGAAAGAACTTTCTGCTAGGGCTCATATTGCAGAAAGAAGAGGATGGGGTTCAAAGGCAGCAGGACTAGACCTTTTGCTTGCTCTTCCCAGGTTCTACCGTGACATGTGGGGTAAAGGGATCGGGCTCCATCCGCCCTTACTCTATTTGTCATTTTCTCGTCTCAAGTGAATAAAGCTTTGTTAGTCTGAAATGGAGACCCCTCTCCTTTCCTGCTGCTGTGCCATTTGAATGTCACCAACAGACAGATCAAAAAACGCCTCTCACCTACCTGTCTGCTCTGTTTACTGGGTCAGTGTAAACAGCACTGTGCAGTGAGGCCTGATGCGCATTTTATTCTGCATGCAGTTTCCGATGTGTGGCTGGAACTGCCTGGTTGAAGGCAGGGTTTGCCCAGTGTTCTGTACATTTGAATCACTTCAGAAGTTTTTGAAAAATATTAATGAGCTGTTCCATTCAATCAGAATTTCAGAAGATGGGACCCTGTTAAAAGTCTTTACAAAAAGCTTATCAAGTGATGCTAATATCTGGCTTGGGCTGAGAAGCATTTGTCAAAGAAACTCAGTAAGAAAATTCTATCAGGGGCCTTATGTTGCCAATTCACAGGTGAGCAAACTGAGCCCCAGAATATTTTCATTGCCTTGGGCCACAAGTAAGTGGCAGGATTGGAATTCAAAGCTCCTTGGACTAAAATCTCATGCTTCCTGCAATCCACAATGTTTTATTAACTAGTACATTCACAATCCTGCCAGTTTAGGCAGTCAAAAAGATTTCTTGTGGAAAAGTGCTATATGAATACCAAGAATGGAATAGTTAATGATAAAAATAAAAAGTCCAAAGGAGCATATATTCAATGGAAGGAGGTTTCTAATGCATCCAGGCTTTTAATTCTGAAATCCCAAAGATGATGAGAAAATGTTCTTTTTCCATGAGTGAAGTGTTTCTTAATGGCTCCCCAAATGGAGTAACTTTTAACTGAGAGCTAATTAGCAAGTGCATGTTAGTGATCTGACTAATTAATTAATTTCCTGAGAATAATCTCTTAGTAAAATGTTGTCCTTGATGTCACTAATTTTTGATTCTTTGCAAAACTAAAAACCCAGTATTCCAGCTCAGGAGGAGTTTCCTATAGTTTTTCTTGTCCTCTTTTCTTAATAGAAACCCTAGTTCCTAAAACAACTCATTACTGAAGCAATTATACCCTCTGTCTCTGTAATCAGGGCCTGATTATACCAAAATCTGTTCTCTCTCTCTCCCTCTCCAAAAAGTAAGAAACACAGCAACTCTCTTAAAAATGCAGTTTTCTCTCTTCTCTCTTCCTCTCCTCTCTCTCTTACAAGAACAGTGTTTCTGAACTTGGAGTATTACACTGGAATGTGTCCAGAAGCTTTTGAAGATATGGGTTCCTTGTCAAAGGGAGGGTTTTTCTTTTCTGGGTGCATGAGGACCAGTTTTGTGTGAATGGGTATTCTCAGTTCAATTTGCTTAGTGCTCAGGGAACCACCTTCTTCTTCTCTTTAAAACCCTTTGATGACTTCCTATTACCCCCAGGTACCTTTGGCATTAAAGGCTTCTGCTTTGTCTTCTGTTTTCCTCTGCAGCCTAGCCTTCTGGCACATTCCTTTTCCTTTTAAAACTCTGTTCCACTTACTGGAAATGGAAATCTGTACATCTCCTTGTCCAGTATGACTCTCATCTTCAGTCCGCATGATTAACTGCTTTCTACAAATTCAGTCATTACTTTTCCCTGGAAATTTATCCTGCCTCTTCTAATTCTTCTAATTCTCTTTCAATCCCTACCTCACACTTGCCCACACAAAAAACCAAACATGTATATATATATATGTGTGTGTGTGTGTGTGTGTATTGCTTTTGTTTACTGGCTAAATCATGTCCATCTCTTTTGTGACCCCATGGACTGTAGCCCGCCAGGCTCTTCTATCCATGGGATTTCCCAGGCAAGAGTACTGGAGTGGGTTTCCATGCCCTCCTCCAGGGGATATTCCCAACCCAGGGATCGAACTTGTGTTTCTTGCTTGGCAGGCAGATTCTTTACCACTGAGCTAGCTGGGAAGCCCATGAATGTGTGTGTGTATTTATATTTGACTTAGAATCTTCTTCTCCATGTTTTTATAACAGACTGTACTATTATATTATTAATATTTTATTTTTCCTCTCTCTCTCAATCTCTGTAAACTGTGAAAGATGGTATCTTCTTTGTCTACCATTTCTTTCATATAACCCCTTGCCTGATACTAAAGAGGATCTTTAGATTCATGTTGCAGAGACATAAAGCATGAATTCCTTAGATGTGTCATGGGCGATGAGGATACTCTTATCACTCTTTGATTCCTATACTCTGTATTCTACCTACTAGAAACCATGTAATAGTCATTCATCTAGGTGTTCACTACTTCCTGAAAGATATCAATCTAATCTCTCTCTAAATGGATACAATAGAAAGGAAGAAAGACTGAAATTAATAAAATAAATATATGTAATTAAGAGAGCTTCCCAGGTGGCCCTAGTGGCAAAGAACCCCCCTGCCAATGCAGGAGACTTGAGACATGGGTTTGATTTCTGGGTTGAGAAGATCCCCTGAAGAGGGCATGGCAACCCACTCCAGTATTCTTGTCTGGAGAGTCCCATGGAAAGAGGAGCCTGGCGGGCTACAGTCCATGGGTTCTCAAAGAGTCGGACATGACTGAAGCAACTTAGCATGCACGCATGCGTGTAATTAAGGCAGCACTTTCAAGGTCATATAACAGGTAAGATCCAAAAACTAAGTAACAATAAAGTTCAGTCCTCAGTCTGTGACAGTGGAGTGTGAGTACTCCTGATTATATGGCAATCATTATGGCATCAGGTACCTAGGCTCCTTTCATCTTGTTGCTTGCTCCCCTGTAGGTTCTCAGAGTGGTCTCCCTCTGGCAAATAGAAAAGGACAGGCAGAAATTGAAAGAGTACATGTAATTATTTGATGAATAAATCCTGGAAGTAGAATGCTAAAATTTTCCCTAAGTTCTGTTGATGAAGATTCAGTCGTATGTACAGTCATATGATATTACAAAAAGAAACTAGGAAATGTAGTCTAAAATGTGGCCAGGGCAATTCTGGCTCTCACCACTTCTATTCAACATGGTGCCAGAGGTCTCAACTGGTGAAGTAAAAGGCAAGATAAAGAGATAAAAGTTAAAAAATGGGAAACAAGCAGTTAGGAAATAAATATGCCATTCACTGTATTATAAAACAATAGGCTGTACCTAAGAATAAAGCTAGCAAAAGATGCACAAGATGAAGAAAACCTAAAACTTTTTGAGTGACATGAAGGAAGATATTCAGTTCAGTTCAGTTCAGTCACTCAGTCATGTCCGACTCTTTGTGACCCCATGAATCGCAGCACACCAGACCTCCCTGTCCATGACCATCTCCCGGAGATCACTCAAACTCATGTCCATCGAGTCGGTGATGCCATCCAGCCATCTCATCCTCTGTCGTCCCCTTCTCCTCCTGCCCCCAATCCCTCCCAGCATCAGAGTCTTTTCCAATGAGTCAACTCTTCACATGAGGTGGCCAAAGTACTGGAGTTTCAGCTTTAGCATCATTCCTTCCAAAGAAATCCCAGGGCTGATCTCCTTCAGAATGGACTGGTTGGATCTCCTTGCAGTCCAAGGGACTCTCAAGAGTCTTTCCCAACACCACAGTTCAAAAGCATCAGTTCTTCAGCACTCTGCTTTCTTCACAGTCCAACTCTCACATCCATACATGACCACAGGAAAAACCATCGCCTTGACTAGATGGACCTTTATTGGCAAAGTAATGTCTCTGCTTTTGAATATGCTATCTAGGTTGGTCATAACTTTCCTTCCAAGGAGTAAGCGTCTTTTAATTTCATGGCTGCAGTCACCATCTGCAGTGATTTTGGAGCCCCCAAAAATAAAGTCTGACACTGTTTCCACTGTTTCCCCATCTATTTCCCATGAAGTGATGGGACTGGATGCCATGATCTTCGTTTTCTGAATGTTGAGCTTTGAGCCAACTTTTTCACTCTCCTCTTTCACTTTCTTTCTTTTTTTTTTTTTAATTTATTTTATTTTTAAACTTTACATAATTTTATTAGTTTCTTTCACTTTCATCAAGAGGCTTTTTAGTTCCTCTTCACTTTCTGCCATAAGGGTGATGTCATCTGCATATCTGATGTTATTGAAATTTCTCCTGGCTATCTTGATTCCAGCTTGTGCTTCTTCCAGCCCAGCGTTTCTTATGATTTACTCTGCATATAAGTTAAATAAGCAGGGTGACAATATACAGCCCTGACATACTCCTTTACCTATTTGGAACCAGTCTGTTTTTCCATGTCCAGTTCGAACTATTGCTTCCTGACCTGCATATAGGTTTCTCAAGAGGCAGGTGGTCTGGTATTCCCATCTCTTTCAGAATTTTCCACAGTTTATTGTGATCCACACAAAGGCTTTGGCATAGTCAATAAAGCAGAAATAGATGTTTTTCCAGAACTCTCTTGCTTTTTCAATGACCCAGCAAATGTTGGCAATTTGATCTCTGGTTCCTCTGCCTTTTCTAAAACCAGCTTGAACATCTGGAAGTTCACGGTTCACGTATTGCTGAAGCCTGGCTTGGAGAATTTTGAGCATTACTTTACTAGCGTGTGAGATGAGTGCAATTGTGTGGTAGTTTGAGCATTCTTTGGCATTGCCTTTCTTTGGGATTGGAATGCAAACTGACCTTTTCCTGTCCTGTGGCCACTGCTGAGTTTTCCAAATTTGCTGGCATATTGAGTGCAGCACTTTCACAGCATCATCTTTCAGGATTTGAAATAGCTCAACTGGAATTCCATCACCTCCACTAGCTTTGTTCGTAGTGATGCTTTCTAAGGCACACTTGACTTCACATTCCAGGATGTCTGCCTCTAGGTGAATGATCATACCATCGTGATTATCTGGGTCATGAAGATCTTTTTTGGACAGTTCTTCTGTGTATTCTTGGGAGAAGGCAATGGCACCCCACTCCAGTACTCTTGCTTGGAGAATCCCATGGATGGAGGAGCCTGGAAGGCTGCAGTCCATGGGGTCGCTGAGGGTCGGACACGACTTCACTTTCACTTTTTATTTTCATGCATTGGAGAAGGAAATGGCAACCCACTCCAGTACTCTTGCCTGGAGAATCCCAGGGACGGGGGAGCCTGGGTGGGCTGCCATCTGTGGGGCTTCACAGAGTCGGACATGACTGAAGTGACTTAGCAGTCTGTGTATTCTTTCCACCTCTTCTTAATATCTTCTGCTTCTGTTAGGTCCCTACCATTTCTGTTCTTTATCGAGCCCATCTTTGCATGAAATGTTCCCTTGGTATCTCTAATTTTCTTGAAGAGATCTCTAGTCTTTCCCATTCTGTTGTTTCCCTCTATTTCTTTGCATTGATTGCTGAGGAAGGCTTTCTTATCTCTCCTTGCTATTCTTTGGAACTCTGCATTCAGATGCTTATATCTTTCCTTTTCTCCTTTGCTTTTAGCAAGTGGGGAAAAAAAATACATCATATACTTGAATTTGTTGTTTTTCAGTCACTCAGTCACGTCTGACTCTTTGCGATCCCACGAACTGCAGCATGCCAGGCTGTCCTTCACCATCTGCATACTTGGATTGGGAGAGCCAATATTGCAGCGATGTCAATTTTCTGCAACTGATATGGTGTTTCAATAGAATACAAACAACATCACAAAAACACTTTCTATAGTTTACACAGAAGCAAAATAGATAAGAATATACAGGTGCTCTTGAATAAAAGAGAATAAAGTGGAAGAACTTGAGGTACCAGATACTGAGACTCATCATAAAGTTACAATAATTAACACAATGTTATATTGATACTTTGTTATTCAAATAGACTAATGGAACTGATGTTTTAAAAAGTTTTGACAAAGGAAAAGATAAATTATTCTGTAACCATGAAAACAACCAGTTTAAGCTTGTCCAAATAAGCCGCAAAAATTTGCCTTAGTGAGCACACTTTTGTAGGCCAACAAATTTGGTATCATCCTCATCATCTGAAAGTCCCCCAGTTTGTGATGTATGTACTCTAATAACCTCTGAGTGCCAATCAATCAATAACAGTCTTACCTGAGTTAAGCACGCATTTCCAGATTATGTCAATTCTCTTAAATTTCCTAAAGTCCATATTTTCCAAAAACCCTAAATAAGATAAGTCTGTTCTTTCAGAGATTGTTCTCTGAGAACAAATCTCTTCATCTCTAGTAAATAAACAGCACAGCTTTGTCTTTTATGTTGAACCATGATCTCATCATCTCTGGATGAAGAGTGTAAAGAATTTAGAAACAAATCTCCACATAAATGGACACTTGATTTATAATGGAGATGGCATCACAGGTAAGTAGAGATTAATGATGTTGAGACAAAGGCTGATCTTTTATTATACAACATGCACAGAATGAATTTCATGTGAATTAAAACCTTAAGTATAGAAGTCAAAGTTTTAAAGCTTTTCTAAAATAGAATGTCTTCTTGACCTCATTAAGATTTAAGATTTATTAAACCAGTACCCATAAAGTAGCATCATAAAGGAAAATGTGATGAATTTGTATTAAAAATTTGAACTTATATCATTCAAACACTATTAAGAAATGAAAGCCACAGATGTTAGGAGAAAATATTGGTACTGGTGTCTGAAATAAGTACGCAGAATATGTAAAGAGCTCCTACAAATAAACTTTAAAAAGCAGACAACTCAATAAAGAAATGGCAAAATATTTGAACAGGCAGATCACAACAGAATTCATCCAGATAGCCTATAAAGGCATACAGAGATCTTTAATTTCATTAGTAATCAGAAATATGCAAATTAAAAAACATGAGGCTGTCTTCTCAATTGTTAGGAAAAGTTTAAAAGTTTAACAACACCAAATGTTTCAAGAATGTATTATAATGGACAATCTCAGATAATTTTAGTGGAAGGATTCATTGGTATGGCACTAAAAAAAGATGCTTGCTATAGTAAAATTGAAAATAAACATGTTTTATGATCCAGAAGTTCCCCTCTCTGTATATAACCTAGAAAATATTTTGGAGATAGGTGCTAAGATATCTTTATAAGAATGTAGATGTCCAAATTTTTAGTCTCTGCTCCAAATTAAAACAACTCAAAAGTCAACTAGTTTAGCTTTACCTGTTTCTGAACTTTACATAAGTGGAATTGTACTCTATACATTATTTTTTGCCCAACTTCTTTGTCCATTTCTATGTGTGGATGGACATCAGTTCAGTTCAGTTCAGTCGCTCAGTTGTGTCCGACTCTCTGCGACCCCATAAATCGCAGCACGCCAGGCCTCCCTGTCCATCAACAACTCCTGGAGTTCACTCAGACTCACGTCCATCGAGTTGGTGATGCCACCCAGCCATCTCATCCTCTGTCGTCCCCTTCTCCTCCTGTCCCCAATCCCTCCCAGCATCAGAGTCTTTTCCAATGAGTCAACTCTTCACATGAGGTGGCCAAAGTACTGGAGTTTCAGCTTTAGCATCATTCCTTCCAAAGAAATCCCAGGGCTGATCTCCTTCAGAATGGACTGGTTGGATCTCCTTGCAGTCCAAGGGACTCTCAAGAGTCTTCTCCAACACCACAGTTCAAAAGCATCAATTCTTCGGTGCTCAGCCTTCTTCACAGTCCAACTCTCACATCCATACATGACCACAGGAAAAACCATCGCCTTGACTAGATGGACCTTTATTGGCAAAGTAATGTCTCTGCTTTTGAATATGCTATCTAGGTTGGTCATAACTTTCCTTCCAAGGAGTAAGCGTCTTTTAATTTCATGGCTGCAGTCACCATCTGCAGTGATTTTGGAGCCCCCAAAAATAAAGTCTGACACTGTTTCCACTGTTTCCCCATCTATTTCCCGTGGATGGACATACATACATATATAGTGGCATATTTATGAAATAGAGTGCTAAACAATGATGCAAGCCAAAAAAAAAAAAAATGAAAGCTTTACATAACAAATTGTATCACACAGAGATGGACAAAGAAGCTAGGCAAAACAATGCATAGAGTACGATTTCACTTATATAAATAAAGTTCAGAAACAGGCAAAGCTAAACTCGTTGACTAGGGATGCATGCGTAGGGAGCAAAACTATAAAGAAAAGCAGGAAAATGTTTATGAGAAAATTTTAAAGAGTAGTCATCTTTAAGAGTAGTCATCTTTAAGAGTAGTTGGCAGGGAGGGATTGTGCTTGTGAAGAGGTCCCTGTGTTGGATGCTGTCAATATTTTATTACTAATTTGGGTGGTGATTTGGGTTTAAAATTATTTTTAATTTTTAAATCTTACTTATAAGTTTTCCCTTCTATTCTGAATGTAATGTTATTGTTGTTCAGTTACTAAGTCAGGTCTGACTCTCTGCAACCCCATGAACTGCAGCATGCAGGCTCCTCTGTCCACCAGCATCTCCCAGAGTTTGCTCAAATTCATGTCCATAGAGCTGGTGATGCTATCTTACCATCTCATCTGCTGCCCCTTCTCCTTTTGCCTTCATTCTTCTGTGTGTATATCATAACAAAAACTAAAACAGAAAAAAGTAATTGGAGATCTAAGCCAGCATAGTGGTAGGAACAGAAGTCTCATTTTAGTGGGTAAAGAGGAAATGTACTATGAGTCAGTAGAAGACACTGCTCATAGGCAGCCAGGCCAGCGGAGTACATCTGGATAAGAGTAAACAGACAAACCTGAAGCAAAGCACCTGAAGCAACTAAAAAAAAAAAAAAAATACATTCTCTAACATAGTAGCAGTTGGGTAACTTGACGTCAGCTCCTTATGGCAGGAATCATTTCTTATCTCTTCAATTTTGTTCCTGCATTCTTGCATGTGTAGTTTCTGTCATTCCCAGGGTTGAAGTAAGATGGCTGAAATGTTTACAAGGATCATGCTTGACTTCCTCTCTCCTTTTTGATTTATAACTATCCAGGAAGACTTCTCTTATACTGTCCCGCACAATGACTTGGCTAGTTCAACAACACATGCCTATTTGTGAACCCATTTTTACCAAACAGGAATGGGATTAGTTCTTTCTGATTGAAAGCATGTTGGTGAATGTCACCATAACTACTATGGAGAACTGGGGAGGGTCTGAGATTTTGCTTACAAGCTATTAAGTTAACTTGCCACAGTTTATGGGTGTTGGAGCTGACATTAGGTCAGTGAGGTCATCTATTAGACCAGTGAAGAAGGACAGTTTCTGCCTCACATTCTGTGTGTCAGCCATTTGCATAGGTTTCCTGAGGCCTGCCTCCCAAAGGGCAGCAAAAAGTGCCAGGTGACCTGCACACACTTAGGCACATTACAGTAGAGGAATGCTGACTTTAGGGAACTTGAATATTTCATAATGACCTATAAGCCTTCCTTTACTCACTTCCAAAGCTCTTCACCACATGAACATCCTTGAAATTATATCCTGGAATAAAGAGTAGCTCATGTTTCTGCTTAGAGGAAGTACAGAAATGAGGGAGACATAGACAATTGTCTCCTAACAATTACTGCAACTTTTCTATCTTGAAACTGTCAATGGGTAGAATGAGGGCAGGCCCTTGGAGACTTGTACCATATTCTACTTGCACATATTTCAGCCAAGTACCAAGAATTAGAAGTAACAATTAATCATAAAGATATTTCTTGAGTTCAGGAATGTTTAGTTCAATAATTGTTTCAATCGTTTGTGTCTTATATGTTTTGCTATTTCTACAGTGAGCATTTCCTTTGTGAAAACTTTTTAAAACATCAGTTCCATTAGTCTATTTGAATAACCAAGTATCAATATAGTAGTAGTAGTTTTTATTTTATTTTTTTTTAGTAGTTTAGTCACTAAGTCATGTCTGACTCTTGCAACCCCACGGACTGTAGCCTGCCAGGCTCTTCTGTCCATGGGATTCTCCAGGCAAGAATACTGGAGTGGATTGCCATTTCCTTCTCCAGGGGATCTTCCCAACCCAGAAATTGAACTGGGGTCTTCTTCACTGCAGGCAGATTCTTTACCAACTAAGCTATGAGGGAAGGCCATAACATTGTGTTATTTATTGTAACTTTATGATGAATCTCAATATCTGGTACCACAAGTTCTTCCACTTTATTCTCTTTTATTCAAGAGCACCTGTATATTCTTATCTACTTTACTTCTGTGTAAATTATAGAAAGTGTTTTTGTGATGCTGTTTGTATTCTATTGAAACACCAGATCAGTTGAAGAAAATTGACATCGCTACAATATTGGCTCTCCTAATCCAAGTACGGAGATGGTGAAGGACAGGGAAGCCTGGCATGCTGCAGTTCATGGGATCACAAGGGCAGGTTGGAAACACCTGATTCAGTGTAGAGGTAGGCTCTTTTTCTCAACAAAGCAAAGATGTCGCTCTTTCAAGAGCATATGCTTAAAGGAATCTGGAGGAAATCTACAGTCATCAGAATTCAGAAGCCTAGATATTTCCAAAATGCATATTTACAGATTTAAAGTTTAAAAAGAAATGTTAATGCCTTATTGTCCCAAGAGATATCTTGTCCTGAGAGAGTACATTTTTTGAGGAGAAAGCTAAATCTAGAAAGGAATAGTCCAGTGAATTAGAATATGCAAATGCTCACTGTAGAAATAGCAAAAGACAAGGCACAGATGATTGAAGCAGTTACTGACCTAAACATTCCTGAACTCAAGAAATATCTTCATGATTATTTGTTACTTCTAATTCTTAGTACTTAGTTGAAATGTGTGCAAGTTGAATATGGTGCAAGTCTCCAAGGGCCCTTGTTCCTCATCTGTAAAACGAAAATGTGGAATAAGTAATTTCCAAGGCAAGGCACTGGCACCCCACTCCAGTATTCTTGCCTGGAGAATCCCATGGATGGAGGAGCCTGGTGGGCTGCAGTCCATGGGGTCGCTAGGAGTCGGACAAGACTGAGAGACTTCACTTTCACTTTTCACTTTCATGCATTGGAGATGGAATTGGCAACCCACTCCAGTGTTCTTGCCTGGAGAATCCCAGGGATGGAGGAGCCTGGTCAGCTGACATCTCTGGGGTCTCACAGAGTCGGACACGACTGAAGCGACTGAGAAAAAGAAGAAGGCTCCAACAGATCTGAACTGATATGGCTATCTTTATTCATTGAAACTTCTCATTTCCAACACTCACCACTCCATCATTTTAATTCACAATATATATAGCCTCATCTGGCATTTATGAAACTGTAAAAAGTGAAAGCATTTTGAAGGTTCCAACTCTACAATGAGGTAGACATAAGTGATCACTACAGTTCAATGAAAAAAAGCAGTACCCAGAGGGATCAAGTCGGAGAAGGCAATAGCACCCCACTCCAGTACTCTTGCCTGGAAAATCCCACGGACGTAGGAGCCTAGTATGCTGCAGTCCGTGGGGTCGCTCAGAGTTGGACATGACCGAGTGACTTCCCTTTCACTTTTCACTTTTATGCACTGGAGAAGGAAATGGCAACCCACTCCAGTGTTCTTGCCTGGAGAATCCCAGGGACGGGGGAGCCTGGTGGGCTGCCGTCTATGGGTTCACACAGAGTCGGACACGACTGAAGTGACTTAGCAGCAGCAGCAGCAACAGAGGGATCAAGTAAATTGCCTATGGCAAACATATTTTAGACCAAACATACATTTAGTAAGTAGCTAACACAGTCGTCAGAGGTTCTGAGTTTGAATCCTGGGACTTGGTACCCCCTTATGTGATTGTTATCAGAGAATCCTCAAATTTCCTTCCTGCATATCGGAAAACAGTCACCAAGAAAGTCATATCCTGGGTGACCGTGATGGTGTGAGACATTCCAGAGAATGAGTATCCAGGTGATTTCAGGAATGACAATAATTATGAAATTAAGTGGAAACATTTTTTTACTCTGGTTACTCAGTTTCATCAAGGCTTCTGGGAACCTCCCACAGATTGCCTCTCTCCATATGGAAGACTAACTGTAAATGAAATCCAATGAGTAAACTGTATTATTCTTGTGTCTTCTATGATAGCTCTTCTTTAATTTATGATTATCCATGTAAAGTCTATCTCTATTTGAACTTTTCTGCATTAATTTGCTCCTATATGAGGATGTGCAAGGGCTCTCTCTCTCTCTCTCTCACACACACACACACATCATGAGGAAAAGGGAAACTTTCATTTGATTCTTAACTGGAAGAGTCATTAGAGATGATCATATTGAGTTATTATTATTTGTTTGTGTCTGTCTCCCCTACCAGATGTCACAGTCCTTGAAGCTGGGATCATGTCATCTATCTCTATAAGATCAACTCTCAGCATGTGACTTGGCATTTGGCAGGTTCCAATAAATGGTAATTACATAACATAACACAGAAATTATCCAGTCCAATCTTATTTTTATAGATGAAATACATGTGACTCAAAAAAATGACAAGTCTAGCTTAGACAACTAATTAGTTACAAAATCACATACAAAATATAACTTTTGACTATTATAGCACACTTTCTAATAGTCATGGTGGGCACTTTGCTATTTTCAAATTATATGAGAAGTGTTTACTTTTAAAACACCATATCCTATGAGGATGAGGTTAACTGTACACAATTAAATTAAGGTGTGAGAAACACTGGATGCCCTTAGACTGGAACAAAATCACCACTTCATTTAAGATTAGATGCAGTGAGTGGGATGGGACACGTCTGATTATACACTGCTGTTTACCTTACACTGAATTTGCAAGGAAGCAGCAGCCCCAATGTTGCTTTGAAACAGGTACATAGTACATGACTACATCCAGGAAAAATAAAATCCCTACTAAGCAAAGCTCCTCCTCAACTATAAGAGAAATACACTAGCAGGAAAGATTTAAGTAAAAGAAAAATGTAAGAGAATTCACACTTGAAGATAAAGTGGAAAATAAGTTTGATTTGAATGAAAATCATTGGAGCATATTGAGGAATTGAACAATGCGAATTAGAAATATGACATTGCATTTCAAAAGAACATTTCCTTGCAGATGTTACAACTGAAACTCAGCCTATCTTCTCCATGTCAGATAGTTTGCAGAACTCAGCCTATCTTCTCCATGTCAGATAGTTTGCAGAATTATTAAGAGTTGGATAAAAATCTGTAGGATGAGATTTCAAAATCTATTCTCAAGTCTATACTGCAGAGCCAGACTGCTAAGGAAGCTGCTTCTCCTGCCCTCATCAGGAAGCTGTTTGCCAAATCAGGAAGCACTCACTACATATGTGGACATAGGACTTCCTCAATCTGAGCTGCTAAATTAGCTACAGTTACTGGTTCTAGAATAGCGTCATCATGCTCTGATCAAGAAACCTCATGTGCAAAATTGGAAGCCACCATTGTAACTTCAGCGTCCTCCATTATGCTACCTTTTCTACTATCAAGAAGCCATTTTTTGCTAAGTCACCAACCCTGAGAGACAGAGTTTGGCACCAGAGCCATGCCCCATTTGCTATAATCCACATTGATCAAATACATGCCCAGTATCCCATTTATTTCAGCTCGAATTTCAAGTCTCCTGTGATTACATATGATATGGAACCTGGATCAAACTTGGATCACCAGCTGCAAATGAATTGGAAATATTTTGTTTTAGCTTTCTGCTCTCCACAGGAAAGATACAACACATGAGAACAAAATCAGATAGATATTCTAAACCCAACCTCCATAACTGCATTAGATTTCATTTTTCTCCAATTTAAAACTTTTTTTTTTATATACAAAGAATTTGGTCCATCTTTATGCATAGTCCCAAAGTCTAGAACATTCCTACTGTAAATAAGTGCTTGCTAAATATCTATTCAATTTTTTTAAAAAGGAAAATTGTGTTAGACAGACTGGCTGGAAACTCAAGATTTTAAACGTACTACTCTATACTTTGTGGAAAGTATTCTCACTTCCATCATTAACTCCTTTGATGTACACACACACACACACACAAAGCCTGTGGAGTAGGAAGGACAACTATTAACAACCTTCCTTTAAGGAAGAGGAATTTGAAGTTTGGGAAAATTAAGCTATAGTGTTACCTTTTGCTAAGTCACCTCAGTTGTGCTTGACTCTGTGTGACCCCTTGGACTGCAGACTTCCAGGCTCCTCTGTCCATGGGATTCTCAAGAATCTCTAGTCCACTGGAGTGGACTGCTGCATCTTCCTCCAGGGGATTTTCCTGGCCCAGGGATCAAACTTAAACTCATTTAAAAATAAATGGTTCTGGAATAGCATTGAAACATGTATATTATCAAATGTGAAATAGATTGCCAGTCCAGGCTCAATGCATGAGACAGGGTGCTCAAGGCTGGTGCACTGGGATGACCCTGAGGGATGGGATGGTGAGGGAATTGGGAGGGGTGTTCAGGATGGGGGACACATGTACACCCATGGCTGATTCATGTCTATGTATGGCAAAAACCACTACAATATTGTAAAGTAATTAGCCTCCAATTAAAATTATTTAATTAATTAATAAATAATTTAAACAAAATAAATAAATGGTTCTCTAGGTTCTTTAGGATCAGAAATTGCATGGAGTTCTACCACGAACTAGTTATCTGACTTTGGAGCTGTCAGGTAGTTAGAATAGGGAAAAGGAGTCCAAAATGGTGGTGGCTAAAAGACAAGGAAGGAAAAGCCCGCGAAAGTAGAACAGAGGAAGGTCGAAGGAAGGCGGAGTGAGGACTTCAGGTAGAACAGCACTCCTGACAAAGCCCAATTTGCATAGGGCAGGCCCAGGGGCAAGAAAAAAACATATAAAAAGAGGAGCCAAAGGGCTCTCTCTCTCTCTCTCTCCCCCACGTGAGTACACTCTTTCTCTCTCTCGCTAACCCTGCCCCCCACCCCACGTGCGCGTTAGCACACTCCTCTCCTCTCTTCTCTTCTTTGAGGATGGATTCTCCTGCTATCTTCTAAATAAAATAGAGCTGTAACACTGATTTGTCTAAGAGCTATGACACGGTCTGTTCAAGACCCGAGAGCTGTGACGCGCTGAGGGCTTTATGTCCGTCACTTCAAGTCATTGTTGTGACGAGACAAGAACCGAGAAGCATACACTCACCTGACAGAGCAATTTTCAGACCAGAGAGTTTCCTTTCCTTGTCTGTGATAACTAACTGTGATGATTAAAAAAGAAATGCACAGCATATGCTTAATAAATGGTAGATATCATATCCTCCAGTTATGTCATAAGTATTGTGTGAACATTTTATCAATAATGTTTGCAAGAATCCCTTAGGTTCATCAGAAGAAAGTTGTCATTATTTAATTAAAAATTTTTTTATTGGAGTCTGGTAGATTTACAATGTTGTATTAGTTTCAGGATTACAGGAAAGTGATTCTGTTATACATACATATTTATAAAAGAATATTCAGATTATTTTTTACTATAAATTATTACAACTAGTCATTTTTTTTCAAGCAGCAGTATTATTTGTGATGAAATTCTCACAAGTACCTCCTGTTGGGACAGTTGTTTTTATTGAAGATAAGTACATTGTGGTGGAAATTGTGAAGGTGAAAGGAAAGGATTACTGGTGGCCTACATATTTGCATAAGAAAAGCTGAAATCTTTTCACCTTGCTAATAGTTTCCTTTGATGTGCAGAAGCTTTTAAGGTTAATTAGGTCCCATTTGTTTATTTTTGCTTTTATTTCCAATATTCTGGGAGGTGGGTCATAGAGGATCCTGCTGTGATGAATGTCAGAGAGTGTTTTGCCTATGTTCTCCTCTAGGAGTTTTATAGTTTCTGGTCTTACGTTTAGATCTTTAATCCATTTTGAGTTTATTTTTGTGTATGGTGTTAGAAAGTGTTCTAGTTTCATTCTTTTACAAGTGGTTGACCAGATTTCCCAGCACCACTTGTTAAAGAGATTGTCTTTAATCCATTGTATATTCTTGCCTCCTTTGTCAAAGATAAGGTGTCCATATGTGCGTGGATTTATCTCTGGGCTTTCTATTTTGTTCCATTGATCTATATTTCTGTCTTTGTGCCAGAACCATACTGTCTTGATGACTGTGGCTTTGTAGTAGAGCCTGAAGTCAGGCAGGTTGATTCCTCCAGTTCCATTCTTCTTTCTCAAGATCGCTTTGGCTATTCGAGGTTTTTTGTATTTCCATACAAATTGTGAAATTATTTGTTTGAGCTCTGTGAAGAATGCTGTTGGTAGCTTGATAGGGATTGCATTGAATCTATAGATTGCTTTGGGTAGTGTACGAGACAGCAAAAGAGACACTGATGTATAGAACAGTCTTATGGACTCTGTGAGAGAGGGAGAGGGTGGGAAGATTTGGGAGAATGGCATTGAAACATGTAAAATATCATGTATGAAACGAGTTGCCAGTCCAGGTTCGATGCACGATACTGGATGCTTGGGGCTGGTGCATTGGGACAACCCAGAGGGATGGAATGGGGAGGGAGGATGGAGGGGGGTTCGGGATGGGGAACACATGTATACCTGTGGCGGATTCATTTTGATATTTGGCAAAACTAATACAGTTATGTAAAGTCCAAAAATAAAATTAAATTAAAAAAAAAAAACAGTAACTTATCTATTTGCCTAATTAAACTGATTATCAAGTCAAAAAAAATTTATAAAAAAAAAAAAGCTGAAATCAATTGAAAATTTAAAGCAAATCCTTAAGAAAGAAAAGTGAAGTTTGTTACAAGTAGCAATGGACTTATTGCTTCCATAATGCAGTTCTACAACGCAACTCTATTAGCAAATAAGCAAAGAGGACAATGCGGTCTGCTAACATGTCCTTCATAGTATTAGACTGCTCAATGTGACCAACTTATGCAGGATAAGGAAATGATGTTCTGAATACCTCCCCTTCCTACTTCCCAATCTGGGATAAAAGTCATAGGACACATCCTGGTTTCCTCTGGTTTCTCTGCTTGCCAGATATGTGAGTTTAGCCAATTTTACAAATATTTCTGAAACCATATGCTCATTTGTAAAATAGGGGATAGAACTAGTACTTCAAATTTAGAGGCCAGTTCTGAGAACTAAGTGCAACAAGGTATACAAAAGCATGCAGTATGACACATCGTGTACAACTATTTCTCCAAAAATATTTCCTAAAAGTTGTATGGCTGTCTATCCCTGAATTTTAAAGCAATTGCCAGATATTTGGATATCATAGATCTTGTTCACTTTTTAATATAAATATAAAAATATATTTATAGTCATTTGATTTGTATCAGATATTAATAAAGATGTATTTTTAAAAGAAAATTAGTCATATTATGTGCTTAGTTAGTCATGTCCAACTCTTTGTGACCGCATGGACTGGAGCCCACCAGGCTTCTCTGTCCATGGGGATTCTCCAGGCAAGAATACTGGAGTGGATTGCCATGCCCACCTCCAGAGGATCTTCCCAACCCAGGGATCGAACCCAGGGATTACATTGCAGGTGGTTTCTTTATCATCTGAGCCAGCAGGGAAGCTCCTTATGTTAGAGGAAGCACACTGACTGAAACCGCCCACCCTGGCCAGGCACCATAGTAACCATTTGCATGAGACGTTTTATGACAGGAGGTCCTGGTAAGGAACACAGGGCAATAAGCCACCACCAACCAGAAGAGTGCCGGATAGGTTAAAAGGAGGCCCCATATGTCCGACCACCTCCCAAAATCCTTCTCTCTGGCATCCATCTTGGCTGAATAAGGCGTGTACCACCAGGAAGGACTCTGAGTCAGGATGATTGGCTCAAGACAACCCAGAAACTAATCCCATGACCATAAAACCCAAGACTTCGAGTAACGTGGCAGAGCTGTTCTCCAGGGTTCCCTTACCCTACTGCTCTCCACCTGGGTGCCCTTTCCCAATAAAATCACTTGCTTTGTTGGCGCATGTGTCTCCTTGGACAATTCGTATCTGAGTGTTAGACAAGAGCCCAGTTTTGTGCCCTGGAAGGGGTCCCCTTTCCTGCAACACTTACAACAAACTATAAGATGTTATAATAATCTCTTTATGCATTATATTATTAGTTGATTAATGACTATAATATATAATATTTATATATTAAATATATATTAAAATTTTGATATCAAAATTATAGGAGATTAAAACTTATTTAAAGTTATAAAACTTTTAAAAAATAAGTTGAAATGAATGTTTTAGTACAAAATTTAATGAAAATAGATGGAAAATTATGCAAAGATGACTAATGAGCTAAGCCAACTCCTTGGCTTTTAGTAAATGTCATAGAAAGCAGACAATTTACTCCCAGATGCTAGGATCTCTGTTACCTAATTTTTGGAATAATGAATTTCTAAAATAAGGAAAAGACAAATATCTAAGAAGTAAACTATAAAATGATCAGTGCAATTAAGCTGAATAACTAATCATGGATTATCAAAGACCAAACTTTATTTCATTTGTACAAAACTTTCTGCAGCGGTAACTATAGTGTAGGATAAGTGAAATTATTTGGAGCCCTGTGTAATCTAGAGTAACTGACAAACCCTGACTTGGCTTTTTTGTTTCTTTGGGCTTTTTTTTTAATCTCAATTTTTTGTTTTTGATGTGGTATGTTTTGTTTTATGGGTAAGATAGTGATAGTTATACCAACCATACAAAGTTTTTATTGAGCTTGAAATAATGTGTGTGAATAAGGCTTGTAATCTGTAAAATAGAATACAAAAACAGTTGTCTTTCCCTCACTGTAACTTGAATGGTTTCACATCCATGAAGCGTTATATCATTAGAATTTGACCTGTTTTCTCATTCATTGTAAACACTCACCAAACATGCATGAAATAAGAACACTAAATGGAGTCCAAGTTCATTATATTGAGTAATGTTATCTCAAGATTCGGCTAGATGGATCACAAGCTGGAATCAAGATTGCCCTGAATAATATCAACAACCTCAGATATGCAAATGATACCATTCTACTGGCAGAAAGAGGAGAGAAACTAAAGGGCCTCTTGGTAAGTGTGAGAAAGAAGAGTAAAAAAGCCAGTTTAAAACCCAGTATACAAGAAACTAAGATCATGGCATCTGGTCCCATTACTTCATGGCAAATAGATGGAGGAAAGGTAGAAACAATGACAGATTTTATTTTCTTGGGCTCCAAAATCACCGTGGATGATGCCTGCAGCCAAAACTTGCTCCTTGGAAGAAAAGCTATGACAAACTTAGGCAGTGTATTAAAAAGCAGAGACATCACTTTGCTGACAAAGGTCCGTATAGTCAAAGCTATGGTTTTTCCAGTAGTCATGTATGGATGTGAGAGCTGGACCATAAAGAAGGATGAGTGCTGAAGAACCGATACTTTTGAACTGTGGTGCTGGAGAAGACTCCTGAGAGTCCCTTGGACTGCAAGGAGATCAAACCAGTCCATCCTAAAGAAAACCAGTCCTGAATATTCAAAGGAAGAACTGATGCTGACTCTGAAGCTCCAATACTTTGGCCACCTGATGTGAAGAACTGACATTGGAAAAGATCCTCATGCTTGGAAAGATTGAAGGCAGGAGGAGAAGGGGACAGCAGAGGGTGAGATGGTTATATAGCATCACTTGCTAGATGTGGATAGTGAAGGACAGGGAAGCCTGGCATGCTGCAGTTCATGGGGTTGCAAAGAGTCAGACATGACTTAGCGACTGAATAACAACTTCAAAACCATCCTTGCAACTTCAATTATGTATTCCTTAGCGACTCTACTTGAACTAAATACAAAGAAGAAAAAAAAATTCAAAGTCCAATTTTCTCCCACTTCTCTTCCTGAAACCCTCCCTGACCAACCCCACTAGAAACACTATCTTTCTATTTTGAAGATGCTGACACTTTCTGCTTATATAATTCCTTTAATAACTGCTTATTCATCATTTTATGTGTACACATCTCATTTACTTAACTAGATTATAAATCTCTGGAGGTTAGTCAAGTGTGTTTGCATCCTCCATAGGGCTTTCCTTGCCCACATTTATTAAATGAAATGAGGTTTGTGACACTAAAGATCTGAGGCTTGTCCCCTTCTCAATTTGAATCAATAGAGACAAGGCACCAAAACCCAATAATCGTTGTCTTTCTGTAGTGGAGGACTAATCCTCTTGTATTCCCAAGTGGCACAGTGGTAAAGAATTTGTATGCCAATGCTGGAGAGGAGACATAAGAGATGGGTGTTTGATCCCTGGATTGGAAAGATCTTCTGGAGGAGGAAATGGCAACCCACTCCAGTATTTTTTCCTGGGAAATTCTGTGGAGAGAGGAACCTGGGGGGCTAGAGTCCATGGGGTTGTAAAGAGTTGGATACAACTGAGCATGCAGGCAACCCTGTCAGTTCACTGGTTGCTAGCCTCCTCAACTAGTTCTTTTTAATTACTAAGTTTCAGTTCTTCAGCCTAGTCCACTGAATAGAATCCTCTACCCCGCTTTCAGTTATATTCTTTTCTAGTGAGGAAAGATTCTTTTACTGAGAAGGAGATTAAGTTGATCTACATAATAAACAGCCTAAGAAAATGGTATTATACTAGTTGCAAGATTAAGGAAAGTGGCTAAAATTATGTTGAGTGTTGCTCTGGTTTGCTTATTTGGGGTTCATCTAAACTCCATATATGGATAAAAGCAAAAAAATGAAACACCTTTAATTGTTTTCACCTGTTGAACTCTGCTGGTTGAACTTGACAAATCTTATGTTCTGATCCACATGGGTCTCTGTGTGCTTTAGAACTGTAATTAAAGGGGTGAGTGAAACTGAGGATCAATTAAAGTCTGAGAGTCTCAGGGTAGTTTGTTTAATAAGCAAGAATTTTGGCAACAGTAGTCTGTGGGCTCTAATGAGCCCAGAGAACTGGCAGTTGCAGTTTCAGTTCTTTCCTTTTTCACTCTTCCTGAGCTTTCCAAACCTCTCTTGGATATGTTGGTTAAATCTGAGAAAACAGATTAAGTGCCATATCTCACAAAGTGAAAAGAGAATTCACTCTAAGAAAATCAACATGAATACACACAACAGAAGAAAAGATTGTGTACTAGGTATTTATCCTGATGTTGTATGTGCTAACCAAGAAATAGACCCTAATGTACAACAGAATATAACTACAAATTTTGTTGTAGATTTACCATGTAGTACTATGTGCAATAAGTAATTATGCTATGTAAGAAAATTTACTAGCATGAAAAAATATTTTAACATATTTAAATAAAAACTCATAAATTGTTTATCAAATGATCCATTAAATGTTTTGTATACAGACATATGTGTGTGTATATATATACACACATGTATATATGTACATATATGTACACATAAACAAGTATGTTTATATATATGCATGCATATATATGTACATTTATGATCACACATTGTTGTTTAGTTGCTAAGTCGTGTCTGACTCTTTGCAACCCATGGACTGTAGCCCGCCAGGCTCCTCTGTCCTTGTGATTTCCCAGGTAAGAATACTGGAGTGGGTTGCCATTTCCTTCTCTAGGGAATCTTCCCAACCCAGGGATCAAACCTGTGTCTCCTGCTTGGCAGATACATTCTTTACCACTGAGCCACCTGGGAAGCCCATGGGTACATACGCATGCCTATATAATAAAATTTCCAAATTTTCTACAACTTGCACATTACTTTGTGTCCAGGAAAAAAAAATCTTTGAAGGGAGGAGAATACATTGCATACTTATTTCTAAAGATCTAATGTTGAGAACTCAGTATTGAAGAAAAGAATACCTTAATCAAAATTCCATAGACTCTCTGTTAATATCTGATTTACCCCCCCCACCCCGCCCCACCCTCCCCAAGAGAAAAAACCTTTGCCTGGGGCCAGGAGAAAGCGGAGAGGCCAGAGAGGGGAGGAGGAAGCTGAAGAGTGCTCATGTGTCCTGGTAAATGGAATCTGCCTGAGCATGCTGTGCTTAAGCTGCCAAACATCTCTCAAAGAAATATTGAGGAGCTGCTGCAACGGCTGATGAAATCAACCTGACCTATTCTTTTTGTCTGCCTGCCTCCTCCGCCTCCAGTACATTGTGCAAGAGAAAGTTTAAACCATCTTCCTGTCAGGTGGAACGAGAGGATAAGCACCAGGTGGCCATGCTTCTGGTCCTGGGGCTTGGGGAGCAGCTGCTGGGTAGAGGGCCAGGCCCTGCTCGGGGGCACATGCTGTCCCTGCACTGAGGGCTGGCTGGGCACAGTGCATTCACTTCCTGTGCCAAAGCCAGACTTTTGTGTTTGAGGAGCCAGATTCCTATTCTGTGGGGTTGAATGACTGTTAGGAATGCAAGGAACAAATTAATTATTTTGCAAAAGGAATTTTACCTGGCAAGTACAAGTCAGAAACTCTGTAGTGACTATAATGAAAGCTGGGACCTGTGGAAGAGTTATGGAATAGAAGAAGGTTACATCAATTCAATTGACCATGGATTGGGTATTTAATATGGCGAAGCACCTTCTAGGTATTATGAGACAAACAGGGACTCTGTCCTGCAGGACTTTCCAGTTTCTGCCTGGGAGACAGACATATAAACAGTTCATTGTTGTTGCTGTTAGTGAGTCGCTAAGTCATGTCTGGCTCTTTGTGACCCCATGGACTGCAGCACACCAGGCCTCCCTGTCCCTCACTCTCCTGGAGTTTGCCCAAGTTCATGTCCATTGAATTGATCATGCTACCCAACCATCTCATCCTCTGCCATCCTCCTCTCTTTTTGCCTTTGATTTTTCTCAGCATTGGGGTCTTTTCCAATGAGTCAGCTATTTGCATCAGGTGGCCAAAATATTGTCACTTCAGCGTTAGCATCAGTCCTTCCAATGTGTATTCAGGGTTGATTTCCTTTAGGATTGAATGGTTTGATCTCCTTGTCATCCAAGGGACTCTCCAGAATCTTCTCCAGCACCACAGCTCATATGATTTGACAATGGTGAAGGGAGACCCTGCCATGAGTTTTAGGAATCCAGCTGGTCACCTGTTTCTCTAAGATCAACACAGCTTAAATATAGACACTTGGTCTTATGCCTTCTTGTGTAGTAAGGCTGGTAAAAACAATAATAGTAGATATAGGATACCATAGATTCCTGGAGAAGTGGTCCTAATACTGGTTTAGCAACTGACTGAAATTTGTGGTTTAGGGGGAGCTACTACCTTGCACTGAATTTCAGTTTTTTCTCCAACTCCATTTGGTTCTCATATTTTCCTTTGGTCCTAAAAACAGAATATCTGTGGAAGTCAGTGAAGTGTAGCCATGTTAACACCTGATTCCACCTCCCAGCTGAAATCACAGAATAAATCATAGGTAAAAGACCATTATGGCCCTTGATTTCTTTCTTCTCTTTCTTGAACCTTATCTTTTTTATTCCTCACTGTAACCCCGTTCAAATCTGAGCTGTAATGAGTTCTTTTCTATGTCCTGTTCTCCAATGATGTTCACTAACATGCAGCCTGAAATAATAAAAATGATTCTGGAAGCGTACTCCCACAAGTAAACCAGAAAGTCAGAAGTTGGCTTGACAAAGCTGTCTCTCCCTTGACTTTCTATCCAGTTTCTTTTTGCTTGACTATGTGCTATCCATGTTGGTCTGCTTCTAGTCCAGCCCAACTCACTCTTGCTCACCAAGAGCATGCTGGTGAGTAAAGTATAGACCTGGCTTTTGGATTATTGATAGTCTAGCAGAAGAGCAATGACAAATAAGTTCACGAACAACCAAGTAATAAAGCAGAATAAGATCAGTGCCCTTGCTTTCTAGAAAAAGACAAAACTTTGTGGTGTTCAGAAGACGAAGAGCACACATTCAACCTGAATAAGGTACTGATGTAGTGGAAGAGGAGCCATTCAAGCTGCACCTTCATGGACAGAATTGTGTTTTAATAAGAATAGTGTGGAGAAATAAGGTAGGGCAGGCTGAACGACTTAACAATGATACAAAGGTATTTACATGGGGGAGGCATGTGTGAAGAATGGTACACCATTGACTTAGTGGAATAGCTGCTGATGCTGGATTATGGAAGACCTCAGATACCAGTGTTAAAATATGGTCTATGTGGTAGGCAATAAAGAGACAGAATATTTCAGATTAGAAATGTGATGAGATTAGAAACAAATAAGCAAAACAAAAGAAACAAAAAACATGCATGGTAGAATAGCTCAGAGTACTTAAAAGAATTAAGTATCTCTCTAAGTAAGAAATGATAACAACTATCCCTTATGATTATACAGTGGAAGTGAGAAATAGATTTAAGGGACTAGATCTGATAGATAGAGTGCCTGATGAACTATGGACTGAGGTTCGTGACATTGTACAGGAGACAGGGATCAAGACCATCCAC